>NC_080671.1:150011951-151211951 GCF_030247195.1 Topomyia yanbarensis
TATTGAATTTTGGATCGATCGGAATTCTCGTTCCGGAATTACGGGTTTCAGAGTGCGGCCACACAGAAATTTCTCATAAAAACTATAGGAAAAATTAAAAATAGAATTTTTATTTTTGATGCTAAATGTATTCAAGGTGCATAAAACGTCGAGATTTGATGCAAACACGAAAAAAAATTGACGAAGATTCACTTTTTTGGATTTTGCACATTTTTGCCTTTCTCATATAGAAAGGTTATGCAATCACTCTGAAAAACGTCAACCTAATCCCGGCCAAATTTTTTTTTCGACTCGCATGAGGTTTCTGGATTTTAACAGGGGCGTAGTTGATGGTTTACGGAGAGGGGTTACAGCCCCCTCTACTGTTCACTCCCCTCCTTTAAAAATCTCCTTAAATCACCCCTCAGACCACCACCTCATACCCCTCCCTTTCAACCCAATTATCTTTAAACCACCACTATATTACAAAGCATACCAATTTAAGCTGGGGAGTCGTTCGTTCATGGGACTTTCGCTCTCCTCACATACCCATCCCCGCATGACAAAATGAGTTAGCAAGCAGATAACATTGATCTAATGCTGATTAGGCTAATGGAGTATGATATTTTTTTGTTTCAAGTGTTTCACCGTCGACACGTAGCTCATCAAGTTCGTGGCTGGCATGCCATTGTGCATAAGTGCAAAGTGTACTAAGAATGTAATGGACATTTCCACAATTATGTTGAACATAAAAAGCCTCCGTGCCATAGTTTAGAGAAATGAGAAAGGCACAATTGCACCGCTAGGTGGATTAAAACAGGTTTTTTATATCCGTTTTTGCCTTTCTCATATAGAAAGGTTATGCAATCACTCTGAAAAACGTCAACCTAATCCCGGCCCGGAGGGCCGAGTGTCATATCCCATTCGACTCAGTTCGTCGAGATCGGAAAAAGTCTGTATGTGTGTGTGTATGTGTGTATGTATGTGTGTGTGTATGTGTGTGTATGTGTGTGTGTGTGTATGTATGTGCGTATGTGTCAAATAATGTCACTCATTTTTCTCAGAGATGGCTGGACCGATTTGCCCAAACTTAGTCTCAAATGAAAGGTGCAACCTTCCCATCGGCTGCTATTGAATTTTGGATCGATCGGAATTCTGGTTCCGGAATTACGGGTTTCAGAGTGCGGCCACACAGAAATTTCTCATAAAAACTATAGGAAAAATTAAAAATAGAATTTTTATTTTTGATGCTAAATGTATTCAAGGTGCATAAAACGTCGAGATTTGATGCAAACACGAAAAAAAATTGACGAAGATTCACTTTTTTGGATTTTGCACATTTTTGCCTTTCTCATATAGAAAGGTTATGCAATCACTCTGAAAAACGTCAACCTAATCCCGGCCCGGAGGGCCGAGTGTCATATCCCATTCGACTCAGTTCGTCGAGATCGGAAAAAGTCTGTATGTGTGTGTATGTGTGTATGTATGTGTGTGTGTATGTGTGTGTGTATGTGTGTGTGTGTGTATGTATGTGCGTATGTGTCAAATAATGTCACTCATTTTTCTCAGAGATGGCTGGACCGATTTGCCCAAACTTAGTCTCAAATGAAAGGTGCAACCTTCCCATCGGCTGCTATTGAATTTTGGATCGATCGGAATTCTGGTTCCGGAATTACGGGTTTCAGAGTGCGGCCACACAGAAATTTCTCATAAAAACTATAGGAAAAATTAAAAATAGAATTTTTATTTTTGATGCTAAATGTATTCAAGGTGCATAAAACGTCGAGATTTGATGCAAACACGAAAAAAAATTGACGAAGATTCACTTTTTTGGATTTTGCACATTTTTGCCTTTCTCATATAGAAAGGTTATGCAATCACTCTGAAAAACGTCAACCTAATCCCGGCCCGGAGGGCCGAGTGTCATATCCCATTCGACTCAGTTCGTCGAGATCGGAAAAAGTCTGTATGTGTGTGTATGTGTGTATGTATGTGTGTGTGTATGTGTGTGTGTATGTGTGTGTGTGTATGTATGTGCGTATGTGTCAAATAATGTCACTCATTTTTCTCAGAGATGGCTGGACCGATTTGCCCAAACTTAGTCTCAAATGAAAGGTGCAACCTTCCCATCGGCTGCTATTGAATTTTGGATCGATCGGAATTCTGGTTCCGGAATTACGGGTTTCAGAGTGCGGCCACACAGAAATTTCTCATAAAAACTATAGGAAAAATTAAAAATAGAATTTTTATTTTTGATGCTAAATGTATTCAAGGTGCATAAAACGTCGAGATTTGATGCAAACACGAAAAAAAATTGACGAAGATTCACTTTTTTGGATTTTGCACATTTTTGCCTTTCTCATATAGAAAGGTTATGCAATCACTCTGAAAAACGTCAACCTAATCCCGGCCAAATTTTTTTTTCGACTCGCATGAGGTTTCTGGATTTTAACAGGGGCGTAGTTGATGGTTTACGGAGAGGGGTTACACCCCCCTCTACTGTTCACTCCCCTCCTTTAAAAATCTCCTTAAATCACCCCTCAGACCACCACCTCATACCCCTCCCTTTCAACCCAATTATCTTTAAACCACCACTATATTACAAAGCATACCAATTTAAGCTGGGGAGTCGTTCGTTCATGGGACTTTCGCCCTCCTCACATACCCATCCCCGCATGACAAAATGAGTTAGCAAGCAGATAACATTGATCTAATGCTGATTAGGCTAATGGAGTATGATATTTTTTTGTTTCAAGTGTTTCACCGTCGACACGTAGCTCATCAAGTTCGTGGCTGGCATGCCATTGTGCATAAGTGCAAAGTGTACTAAGAATGTAATGGACATTTCCACAATTATGTTGAACATAAAAAGCCTCCGTGCCATAGTTTAGAGAAATGAGAAAGGCACAATTGCACCGCTAGGTGGATTAAAACAGGTTTTTCAAATTGTTGTATGTTTTATTATCCCCGCTCTACTAGTACGACTCAATTGATTTTTAGTTTTTTCTCGGCAATATGTGTTACGTCACGCTCTTTTCCAACGGTCAATATGTGACATCATTTATGAAAAGCCCTTTTGTGGTAATATTTAGAGCAGAATATCCAATGAAAAATAGAATTGATAGGATTTTAGTGCGCTTTCAGCACCTTGTGTCACATCTTTATGTTTGTTATACATACTAAGAATACCAAATCATGTGATGTGATGGGCGGAAGATTAGAGAAGCAATCCCCCTCGCTTCTCTCCAGTTTAGTAGTGCAAAAATAAGGCGTCATTTGTGTATAGGCCCTCAATATTTCAATAGGAGTCGAAGCATGGTGTTACATTTATGACCAGTTAGTCCTTTATAAGCCGGTGTCAATTTTTATAAATGTTATAGTTCTCACGTGTTTTTTTGTAAACGGTCAATAAGCATACTGTACCTTTGAGATAAAATTCTTGACAAAGCGTGACACGCCGAGAAAGGATGTTAACATTTTATGAAAGAGAAAAATTTTCTCTTTCGTCTAGCACGGTGATTAATAATCTGCGATTAATGGTTTGTCCGAAATTACCCCTTTAAGGTGAATTTTGACAGTATGATTATTGGTCCTTTTCAAAAAACAGTTTTTTGCAACAACTTAATTGAGGTTAGGTTTGTAGATATGAATTTTAAAATAAACTTGTGGTATTACTTTTTTGGGTGTCTTTAAATTCGTGTAATATTACAATTTTTAAAAAAACCTTTCATTCCAACCTAATTGTTAGTCAAATTTCTATAATTCTTAGATACCCCAGACCATTTTACCCTAATATGATGTATTATAGTTCCATACAGTTGTGATTCGCTGCTTGGTCACTTTTTTACTAGACCACTTTTTAGGTGGACTAGGTCCACTAGTTGGGCCATTGTCCAACTAACAAGCATCTGAATGCCAAAATCTCATGTCATATTTATGTTGATCATCAATCTGACAATATTAAAAGATGTGAACAGATACATCTAGACTAACGACGTCTCCTTTGGAGAGTTTTCGATATATGTAAGTCAATCCAATAAGCAAATCAAATTCATTAGTTGTTGAGAAGGTGTGGCCCAACCAGCGAATCACGACTGTATTTCATCTGAAAATCTGGGGCTTAGCACGATCGAAAGATTTCCCTAATAAACAAATTATACACAAACTTTAACCCATATAGTCCAATGATTCCACATATTGTATGGATGATACCCTGAACAGGTCGTTAGGCTCTTGGATCATAAGATGTTTATTAGGGTTCCCTTTCAGAAATGAATCAGAGGACGTGGTTTATGAACGTCCTTAACCTCTCTGCACTAGTAGTAAGAGGTTTTGTATTTTGAAATTCAATATTCATTGTTCAACCGATGTATCTAACTCATGCGTAGAATGCATCATACGTTTGGGACATTGTTAAATCTGTCTCATTAAGAATTTGGCTGTTTATTTTTAAATTCTGTAGCGATAAATTTAGTGTATAGACTCTTTACATACAGACTAGCGAAGTACCGAAAAGAGCAGCCAAACAGACTGAAAAAGTTCAACCAAAATAACATTATGGTTTTGTGAGGGCAAGTATACACGCAGAAAAATGTATTGTAGGTATAACAATATTCTGGTTCAAATTCAATAATAATTGTTATTGTCTCAGGGCTAATAATATTCATTTATTGATTCAAATCATAATATTGTTATTTCTACAATAAATTCTGGTTTTGACGTTTCTAGATTTTAATCACTTTATCGGTAGAATCAACAATAAAATTGTTGAAATGATCGACACTGTGTTATTGATCGAATGATGTGAACATGATTAGTTCAACAATATTCTGTTGTTGAAGCAACGATTAATATATTAAACAATTACTATTGTAATGTTTGTTTCTTTTCTATAAAATAAAACGATTTTTTAAGGGTTTAATTTTTATTTATACAGGCCAGATTCGATTATCCGTAGGGTGTAGAAATATTTCGCTTCGGATAATCGAATCAAAACAAAAGTTTTTTTTCTTCATGAAATATATTTGTTAAGGTTCAAAGTGCTGACTACTGTGAAGATCCTATTTTATTAGTCCCCGTGTTTGTCCGCCTCCGAATTTGTCAGCTTTTTGACCCGATTTTGTCAGCCACATTTAAAACAAAGTCTTGTGGTTTGATTCTCCTATGTTACATGTAGGGATTAAAGCAAAAGCCTTTTACTTAAGTGAGCTAAGAATTCAAAATGTCGATATTCTTAAAGTGGTTAAAATGTTTCGATTTGTTTAACTGATGCGATAATAGACTGATTCCGATGAGTTGAGTGGGGTTTTATATCATACTTTAGATAGTCCCAATCAATATGAAACAAATATGTTCAGATCTTGTCAATCTTCAATACATAATGGGGATGACAAAATCGGTCATATTTATCCTAAAAATTACAGAAAAAATAACAGATTTTAATTTTTTTTTCTTATAGTAATTATAGCTGGCATCTCTAGGAAATTATAGTTTGTGCCCAATCTATTAGGTGCATAAAATTTTATAGGCACTGCACTAAATTGAAAGATTTGATGATTATATGAAACTTCTTTATTTTTCCAAATTATTGTAATTTTTACGAGTTTAAAATTTTGTGCTTCCAGGAATTGTAGCTGATATCAATTTCTATCGATTTTTGTATTTAAAATTTGGGATAATTTTTTTTTATGGGAAATACGATATTTCTGTATGTCTACGTATTTTTGTGAATATTTTTTGAGAACATAAAACTCTGATCTTCCAGAAGTTGTAGCTAGTATAAATTGTATTGATTGCTGTACGAAAATATGTAAGTCATCGCATCGAATTCAAAATTATATGTTAAATAATTAAAATTTCTGTATTGCTACGAAGTTTCATTATTTTTTAGAAAATAGTTATTCTTTCAGACACTGTAGTTAGTAGCAAATAATAAATGTGTAATGTAGCTTGAGAAAAATAATGTGCCGATAATCGAAACAATTTCTTCGGATTGTCGTACTACGGATAATCGAATCATTTTCTACGAATAATCGAGTTACGGATAATCGAGTCTACGGATAATCGAGACTACGGATAATCGAATATGGCCTGTAATAAAACCTTCCTTAAGCTTACATAATCAGTTGCCCTACAACTTTTAACATTTCAGGGTTGTTCTGCAAGTTAAAAAGATGATGTTACAGTAAATATATTTAAATTATTTTAATATTTACACTTACCCAGAGAGCATCCTTTGCGTCAGAACAATTGTAGCACTAGCACCGCAACTTCCCTATATGTTGTGACTGCTTTGTCAAATCAGTGGAAATAGAAGTTTTACAATTTGTAAAGGTATTGTGATGCTTTTGATTTGCTTTTCATACTTACATGTATGCGGAACAAATATACGTACCGTACATAGAATACACAAAATTACACAATACACGCCGATTTGGTACTATGCAAAACCAACATAAAATCAAATTTGGTAAAAGTAAAAATAATATTGTTAGTTCAACAATTAAACAATGTATATTTAAAAATCGTTGAGTTTTCAATCAATAATAGAGTGACGATTCAAATCAACAATCCATTTTGTTGATTTAAGCGTTTGAAATTTCGCTGGGTGTAGAAGGAAGCCCACATAAAGTTTATGGGAACTATCTCCTGTGATGCCAGTTTATATTCATTGTTCCTAGTTTTACCGCTTTTTTTTTCTCTGCAAGTCTGCGTGAAGAGAGTAGTTAAAATTTCGTCAGGATTCAAAATCATATTCAAAAAATCACCTAACTTATGTTGAAAACCTAACGTGGTCAGGATAAATAAACACAAAAGTTCTCAATATAACTATTCGACAGTTAAATTTAACCTTTCGATAGTTAAACTAAGGTGGAGGTATGGGTTTCAACGTAAAAAATCAGTTTTTTTGTCATTTTTTTTAGAAAGTTGGGTGAAGCGAATTCATCGAAACTTTTGTACATTAAACTACATCATTTCAATAACATCCTGTAATTTTTTCATGCAAAAATATCTACAAGCGATTTGGTGGCGATCCTTTTTGTGAAACGTGTTTGGAAAAACACGATTTGCGGTGTTCACAGCCATTCAAAAACGACTTGACCGATTTATTTCAAACTTTGCATACACATTCTAAGTTAAAAATACCTAACCCCTACGTTGATTTTTCGGGATAATTTTTCAATTAAGGGGGCTTTCTACTCATAAAACGGCGGAGTTTCTCTTGGAAAATGGGAATTTCCCCCATTTTATTAGCAAAAAAACCCTTGATTGAAAAATTATCTCAAAAACTCAACGTAGTGGTTAGGTATTTGTAACATAGAATGTGTATGCAAAGTTTGAAATGAATCGGCTAAGTAGTTTTTGAATGGCAGTGAACACCGCAAATCGTGTTTTTCCAGAGACGTTCCACAAAAAGCTTCGTCACCGAGTCGCTTGTAGATATATTTGCATGAAAAAATTACAGGATGTTATTGAAATGATGTAGTTTAATGTACAAAAGTTTCGAACAATTAGCTTCACTCAAGTTTCTAAAAAAATTGTCAAAAAACTGATTTTTTACGCTGAAACGATTCTCATATTTGCATTTACCAGCGAAAATCTAATATTAAAATTTCGACAAATGTTTACTCCTTTACTACTGCATGCACAGCTGTCAATTTCTATTAATAACTATGATTCTGTCAACATTGGAAATAAGTTCCAACCTATTAACAAAAAGTTAAAAGGTTGAAGCTCTAACAAATCAAATCAAATCATCCATATTCCGCGTAATTCGTAAAACTTGCAGCGGTTGTTCACTATGCTACACCGGCGCGGCGCCGTTCCCAATAACTTGTTGAAGTCGCTGGAGACGCCGCATATCTGTTAACATCATTGTGGATACGCATGATCTACTCCATTTCGCTTGTCTAAATATGTCGATTTCAATTCCGTTATGATTGGCGCCATGGTTCGCGTTTCATTTTCATAACTACCAGGGAGCTAACCAATCCCGAAAAGCAATAAAATATACTGCACGACAGCAATATCCTTCTCTCAAAAAGAAACCGTTGTCGCTTGACAAACATAAACCGGATCTAGCAGGGGCGCTCGTTCATTTAAGTAGTAATAAATATTAATAATCTTCGTAAATCTTTCCATAACCGATTGCAAAAGTAACCTCCTACGCAGAAGAAAAAAACCAATAAAAAGTTATCTCATTCCCCACTCAAGCTCATCGGAGGGGACGAAATCAGAAAAGAAACTATCATTTACTAGTCCATTCATATTTTGGCAAAGGTCCTTAACACACTAGATGCACTACTGTACTAGTGTGATGATGTTATCTTCACTAGTTGTTTCACACTGCTCGTTCGGCTCGGAAGTCTCGCTACTTATGGAAACAGTTTGATGATAATGATGATAGTTTTCCGCTTCTCCTCTATAAATAAGCATCACACACAGCCCAGGGTCAAAGATTTATAAGTGATTCGAAATTGAGAACAGTTGCTATGTCACCGATGCTCGAAGGAAGCAATCTCGGCAGTATGCCAGCAGCAGTAGAAATTTACCGGTAGGGCAGCAGCTTTTGAGAGAAACAGTAGCGCCACTAGTCATCTCATCGTGTTGCTAGGAGTGGCTTGGTTTGACAAAGGATTCACAGACGGAAGGAAAAGAAACTCTAGACTTGCAAATAAAGGAATATTTTAAAGTTATATCGCTAGCGAATGACTTTATTGACTTCTATAATTACAGCTCAAGTGAACTTTGCTTTTTCCTTACTATTCTCTTTTTTAACGATAACGGTAACGTTGCGATAGCATCTGTGTTTCATGCATAATCTATACTGTCAAGAAAGAAAGGAAAAAGCGTCACGCTCTAGAACTGCAGTGATGATCTGATTTCATAAACTTCTGGTTTTATCTGTCTGTCTACCCATGATTTGTCAGTTTTTTTATCCGATGTTGTCTGCCGACAAATATTAATCATGACGAAGATGATGATGATGTGATCCTTCACCCATTGGGGCAAGAAAACAACCGGTTAGCAATGGACTGTTTTTCAATAGTTTTATATACTCGTCCTTCTCAATATGCCACTATATTCAGGATTTAATTCCAAGGATCACATTAAGATTCTTCCAATGACAAAAGCTATATAAAAGCTACTATTTATACAAAAGAATGATATTTCCTACATTTTGTAAAAACTAGTGAGCTGACAACCCCATTGTATCCATGCATGGTTTTAAAGGCTACTCTGAGGGTTCCACCCACTTCTTCCAGAAGTATAAATTTATATGTTTTCAACGTTATTTGTGTAAATGCTAATGCACTAATGACCCGGCCACGTGTCAGTACCATGTTTTATTTTAGGTTAATATCAGGATGCTGAAAATACAAGGACATATTTTCTCTTCCTTTTGAATAAGTGAGTATACAAGATCTCTTAATCATTTATTATTATGCAAAGTTAGCGGTACTTTTAATCGATTTTTTGTTATTTTCGGTAAATTAAAAACTAAGAGAATCGAAAGGTATGAAAACTGACAACCATAAGATATAAATAGAGATAGATAGACTCCGAATGCAGAAAATAATTTTAACGGCAAAGATAACGTTTTCAAACAACCTTAACATTAACGTATTATGCGAACCAAAAACTAGCGAATCCAAAAATACAGCCATTTAGGGTCAAAGAATCATCTTCTAACGATAAGATCCAAACATTTGAATATCGCAATTGCCAGTAAGTACTTTTGCGACTCTTCCAGATGGTTTAAGCGAGCAGCGTTCCCATTATCCCCGCTTGTCAGATAAGAACAATAGTATTAAATATCCCGAAGAATTTGCGTTTAGTGAAAGCATTCTTGCCTTGTGACCCTGACACCCCGGCATTAGCTCCCTCCTTTCAAATCCACTGCATACAAAAGCTAGGAAAAGCCTGAAAAGTAAATGAACATGTCTGATAGTATAATTTATAGGTAATTTTGGAGATCTAAATTCGGCTTCCAATTATTTATACATCACTCTATAATTAAGTGTTGCGTTGTGACGATGATTTTGGCGGATTACACACTGACTGGTAAGTAGGAGTCAATCAGACACATATTCAATTTTTCCTTTAAGATAAGAGATTCAACAGTAAGGTTAAAATAAATACAAAAAATGGCCGTCTCCATCACAAAATGTTTGAACGAGACGCCCAGTATATCAGCCAATGCTTTCAGGATTGCGAAATATGATAAATTAAAACTTTGCTAGGTAGGTAGATGAGTGACACAAGATACCCTAATAGGGAAATTTTGCACGACCTTTAGTAGGTGTTAGCAAATTTGATCTTATATTAATACGATCCTGACTGAGCTGAAAAACCCACGCTTTGTTGTTTCAGAGTGAAGGTGCAATGAGGCACGAGCGCTTTCGACAATGTAAAGGTTATTAAAATATTGTGCCTAGTGCACAATATTAGACAAAAAGCTCAAAGTTTACGATAAACTGATAGGCGTCGTTTTTGTGTTGAATTCTGATAGAATAGGTTTTACTGCGGCATACAGGCCACGTAGGCTGTTGGATAATTTTCATCTGGGCTGGGGATGACTCCGTGGCGTTCTTCTTGGTTAGCTGTACGACAATGAATCCGGGTTTATGCAATCCAATGAGGCTTATTCGATGAAGTACGAAGGCACCGTAGTAATTTTCAAAGAAATTTACAACGCTTGTAAAGTAAACTACAATTGTTGATTGAAATATAAAACCACAGCAAAAATTATAACACGGTGTCTAAAAATAGATACAAACATCTGTGCATTGTTCACTTTCTCCCAACCACTCAAAAACTATTTGGCTCACCTTCATTCACCTAACACCAATGTACTTTAGTATGCTGCACAACTACCTAAATAATGGTTGGTTGCAGTGACGGCGATGACAACACTTTGCCGTAATAATATCATCATCTGTTCAGACTTGCCGGAGCCCCGTTATACATGTCGCTTTTCTTCGTCCTTCCATGGTTCCGGTGTGCCCATCCGAAATAGGGGGAGAAGGGATAAAACAACACCTCCGAGACAAAATACACCCCTTGGTCAGTGCTGGGAAAATCACCAAAAATCAAAAATCATCAGTGATAATTATCACTGCTGATCATGCTGTGCTGTGATCACAACCATAAAAAATCGCTAGTGATTTTCTCTGAAGCGATAATGTGCTAGCAAAAAATCATTGCAACAAAATCACCGCCTGTGATCACGGCCTGATTATGATTTTTTTTGATCAGGATTATGAAGTTGAGAAAATCAGGTACGATAGAAAAGATGCAAAATCGGGGTTGATGGTATTGTACATGATTATTGTAAGAAACTCCTTATGATGATGATTTAGCTAAATGATTTTGGGAGTGAGAGCGATCCAGCACACATGTAGGGATGCAAAATAATCCAAATGCTAACGATTTCAGCTTTTCGGGAAAGTGTTTTATATTGAAGGACAAGTTGTTGGTAGTTGAAAATCAATAGTTTTGGACCTTTTCAATGCACAGGGGGGTCCGCCGATGTGTCAAAATGGAATTTTTACAACTTTTCGGGAAAGTGTTTTATATTGAAGGACAAGTTGTTGGTAGTTGAAAATCAATAGTTTTGGACATTTTCAATGTACAGGGGGGTCCGCTGATGTGACAAAATTGAATTTTTTTCAACATTTCGGGAAAGTGTTGTATATTGAAGGACAAGTTGTTGGTAGTTGAAAATCAATAGTTTCGGACATTTTTAATGTATAGGGGGGTCCGCTGATGTGTCAAAATTGAATTTTTTTCAACATTTCGGGAAAGTGTTGTATATTGAAGGACAAGTTGTTGGTAGTTGAAAATCAATAGTTTTGGACATTTTCAATGCACAGGGGGGTCCGCCGATGTGCCAAAATGGAATTTTTTTCAACTTTTCGGGAAAGTGTTTCATATTGAAGGACAAGTCGTTGGTAGTTGAAAATCGATAGTTTTGGACATTTTCAATGCACAGGGGGGTCCGCCGATGTGCCAGAATGGAATTTTCTTCAACTTTTCGGGAAAGTGTTTTATATTGAAGGACAAGTTGTTGGTAGTTGAAAATCAATAGTTTTGGACAGTTTCAATGCACAGGGGGACCGCCGATGTGTCAAAATGGATTTTTTTCAAGTTTTCGGGAAAGTGTTTTATATTGAAGGACAAGTTGTTGGTAGTTGAAAATCAATAGTTTTGGACACTTTTTGAATGCACAGGGGGGTCCGCCGATGTGTCAAAATGGAATTTTTACAACTTTTCGAGAAGGTGTGTTATATTTAAGGACAAGTTGTTGGTAGTTGAAAATCAATAGTTTTGGACATTTTCAATGTACAGGGGGGTCCGCCGATGTGTCAAAATTGAATTTTTTTCAACATTTGGGGAAAGTGTTGTATATTGAAGAGAAGTTGTTGGTAGTTGAAAATCAATAGTTTTGGACATTTTCAATGCACAGGGGGGTCCGCCGATGTGCCAAAATGGAATTTTTACAACTTTTCGGGAAAGTGTTTCATATTGAAGGACAAGTCGTTGGTAGTTGAAAATCGATAGTTTTGGACATTTTCAATGCACGGGGGGGTCCGCCGATGCGCCAAAATGGAATTTTTTCAACTTTTCGGGAAAGTGTTTTATATTGGAGGACAAGTTGTTGGTAGTTGAAAATCAATAGTTTTGGACATTTTCAATGCACAGGGGAGTCCGCCGATGTGTCAAAATGGAAATTTTTCAACTTTTCGGAAAAGTGTTTTATATTGAAGGACAAGTTGTTGGTAGTTGAAAATCAATAGTTTTGGACAGTTTAAATGCACAGGGGGTCCGCCGATGCGTTAAAATTGAATTTTTTCAACTTTTCGGGCCCTCAACTTGCCCTTCAAAATAAAACACTTTCCCAAAAAGTTGAAAAAAAATTAATTTTGATGCATCGGCGGACCCCCTGTGCCTTGAAAATGTTCAAAACTATTGATTTTCAACAGCCCTCGATTTGCCTTTCAATATAAAACACTTTTCCAAAAAGTTGAAAAAAAAATCCACTTTGACATATCAAAGTTTTGAAAATGTCCAAAACTATTGATTTTCAACAGCCCTCAACTTGCCTTTCAATATAAAACACTTTTTAAAAAAGTTGGAAAAAATTCCATTTTGATGCATCGTCGGACCCCCTGTGCATTGAAAATGTCCAAAACTATTGATTTTCAACAGCCCTCAACTTGCCTTTCAATATAAAACACTTTCCCAAAAAGTTGGAAAAAATTCCATTTTGATGCATCGGCGGACCCCCCTGTGCATTGAAAACGTTCAAAACTATTGATTTGCAACAGCCCTCAACTTGCCTTTCAATATAAAACACTTTCCCAAAAAGTTGAAAAAAATTCTATTTTGATGCATCGGCGAACCCCCTATGCCTTGAAAATGTTCAAAACTATTGATTTTCAACAGCCCTCAACCTGCCTTTCAATATAAAACACTTTCCCAAAAAGTTGAAAAAAAATCCATTTTGATGCATCGGCGGACCCCCCCCCCCCCCCCTGTGCATTGAAAATGTTCAAAACTATTGATTTTCAACAGCCCTCAACTTGCCTTTCAATATAAAACACTTTCCCAAAAAGTTGAAAAAAAATCCATTTTGACACATCTGCGGACTCCCTTGTGCATTGAAAATGTCCAAAACTATTGATTTTCAACAGCCCTCAACTTGCCTTTCAATATAAAACACATTCCCAAAAAGTTGGAAAAAATTCCATTTTGATGCATCGTCGGACCCCCTGTGCATTGAAAATGTCCAAAACTATTGATTTTCAACAGCCCTCAACTTGCCTTTCAATATAAAACACTTTCCCAAAAAGTTGGAAAAAATTCCATTTTGATGCATCGGCGGACCCCCCCTGTGCATTGAAAATGTCCAAAACTATTGATTTTCAACAGCCCTCAACTTGCCTTTCAATATAAAACACTTTCCCAAAAAGTTGGAAAAAAATCCATTTTGATGCATCGGCGGACCCCCCCCCCCCCCCCCCCCCCTGTGCATTGAAAATGTTCAAAACTATTGATTTTCAACAGCCCTCAACTTGCCTTTCAATATAAAACACTTTCCCAAAAAGTTGAAAAAAAATCCATTTTGACACATCTGCGGACTCCCTTGTGCATTGAAAATGTCCAAAACTATTGATTTTCAACAGCCCTCAACTTGCCTTTCAATATAAAACACATTCCCAAAAAGTTGGAAAAAATTCCATTTTGATGCATCGTCGGACCACCTGTGCATTGAAAATGTCCAAAACTATTGATTTTCAACAGCCCTCAACTTCCGTTTTGATGCATCGTCGGACCCCCTGTGCATTGAAAATGTCCAAAACTATTGATTTTCAACAGCCCTCAACTTGCCTTTCAATATAAAACACTTTCCCAAAAAGTTGAAAAAAAATTCCATTTTGATGCATCGTCGGACCCCCCTGTGCATTGAAAATGTTTAAAACTGTTGATTTTTAATAGCCCTCAACTTGCCCTTCAATATAAAACACTTTCCCAAAAAGTTGAAAAAAATTTCAGCTTGGCTCATTGACACCCCTAACATATCCATAATGTTCGAAAATAGATAATGATCATCGATCCAAGAATTAAATCAAATCGCAATCATGGCTGATAATGCTTACTTGTGATTTTTTCCGAATTGCTCGCTGCAGATAGAAGCATGCCGGGATTACCCTCTCAATTATCAAATTCAGCCACAGATCAAAATCACCACTGATAGAGGCCAAGAAAAAATCGGTAGTGATTTTTGTGAGATGATCTTTTGATAGTTAAGAAAGTGATCACGGCATGATTTTATCGGCAGTGAGAATTTTCGAAAAAATCATAAGCGATAATTATCAGCCATGATTGCGGTTTGATTTTTTTTTGATTATGATTTTCCCAGCACTGCCCTTGGTTTTTATAAAAAGTTACTTATAATTTCTGTAAAAAGTAATATTAGCCGGATGGCTTTTTCCCTAGTGGGTAGCAATTTAGGTAAAAACTATTTTGTCTCCATTAAGGAGAAAATTGTTTAAAACCAGCACAAAACCTACAACTAAATTTGTTATGTAATTTGCGTTACGACTTCGTCTCATCAGAATCCGACACTAACTTAGTGACAGTACTAAACTAGCGACGGGTTGACTCCTTAATGGAGAAAAAATAGTTTTTACATAACTTGTTCTCCACTAAGAAGAAATATAGCATAGTGTATCTTACATTGGTTTGCTAAGCCAATCCAAATGATTCAATTTCATTAGTTTTAATCAGCTTAAAATGAGCTCCTTTTCATTCGGAGGTTTTGCTCAGGAACACAAATTTTGTCTCCGTTTTTTAGAGCTAGCGTCAATCCGGCGCTAGCGTAGCCCTATCACTAAGTTAGTATCGGATTCTGATGAGACAAAATCAAAACGCAAATTCCATAAATAGTTAGTTATGGTTTTTGGCTCTTCACGCGTAAGGATGGTTTTAAATAATTTTCTCCTTAATGGAGAAAAAATAGTTTTTACCTAAAGGAGAAATACTTATAGTATAGTAGTTTCCAATGATTTTAAAAATTTGTTTTTTTTTGTTTGAATATTTTGATTGATTATGATTGGGATTAGGAACCATTCATAAACTATCTACGAATGTCGTTAAGTTAAACCCACCACCCACCTAACCTTGTTCGTAACAAATTACTTTTAATTTTTTTCTTTTCTATAGAACATGTTACGTTTCGTTTAGATTTTCTCCCCTGCCCTATATGTCACAAAATGAAACATTTTGTCTCGCCCCCTTTCTCCCTAAAATTGTTAAGTAATTTATGAGTAGTCCTTAAATAGGAAAATGCTGGTTAAAGGATAGCATTTACTTCATTCTGTCGATTAATGTTGTATAAGCTAAGTTATGATAATATTTCCTTAGGGGGTGAGTTTTACCCCATCTTTCCCTTCCATCCGATTCGTTGTTGTAAAACTCTTTTTTCGGTGCAGCGACGATGCTTGATGCCACTGCATATGCATGATTTGCGAGTTTGGGTTGGTGATTGGGTGAAATAAAAAAGTGTATGTAACAAGAAGCAACATGATAACATGTGCTATATATGAGATTATCGAATGCGCTTGGTTTCTGTGCGTCGTTGAAAATGTGCGAAATATTGCATAGGTGTAGGCAAGTTATAATGTTATAACTTCTCTACACTGCACACTTTGTTACCAAAATCGTGCGTTCTATTAAGATTTCTGACAGCTGATTTTCACCCACAGATACAAATAGAGTTTTCGATTGAAAGAACTGGTGTAGTTTTCTGCACTGAAATTGCACTTTTCTTGCAGAAGTGTTGTCAAAACACCGACACCATGTTCCATTGATTGGAACTGCAATAAAAAAGTGCAATTCCAGTGCAATTTCGGGGCAGATATTTGGCACCGAAAATTTTGTCGGTGGAGCCAGTGCACTCACTAACACCAACAACGCAAACGTCAAAACAACCCAGCCGTGGCCGCTAACAGATGTTCTTGTTGACATTTGATGTGGATCATTGAAAAATTATACGTGAAGAACGCTTTTTTCTCGAAAATTTTAGTTTTCGTTATTTGTAATTTTATTAGTGTTAACTGTTTTTCAGGTCAAGGAAAAATAACATTACATATTTTACAAATGGAAGGACTAATGTACACGTCAATATTCTCTGGTTTTTGATAGCCTTTTCAAATCTCGTTTAGTGATTTCTTGAAGCAGGTTATTGTCGGTTAATTATTTCAATTGGAAGTGCGTTCCAGCTAAGGGCTCCGTAAATCAGCACACTTTTTCTGCTGCTGGCTGTGTTCATTGGGATGTGGAATAAGCTTGTGCGCTCCGAGACGCTTTCCTGAAGATGTTCCAGGATATGTCCGGGGTACTATTCGTAGAACCCGGCTTTAAAGCATCTTTGTAATTCTTTGAGCTGAGTTGATAAACCTGGAACATACCGTATCACCGTATGTGAGATAAGGTACGATGACTGCTAGCATCAGCTTCTTGCGTGTGGGTGTCAAAAGGACAGATGCGAAGCGGCGGAAAGTCCTTAATGTGCCGAATACTTTCTTTGTGATATTATTCACCTGTGTTGCCCATTTTAAGTTGCTGTCCATTTTTAACCCTAGATTGGTGACTTCTTTGGACAGCGGGATAATCTCTCCGCAAAATGAGATCTTGCTTTGGGGTGTGATGTTACCTTGTTTGTAGAAGATTACAGCCTGGGTTTCGCGTGGGTTAGGGAAAAGTTTGTTGCTCGCTGTTCACTGTTCGATTGCGTTGAGATCAGCATTTAATATATTGATCATATTTTCTACATATTGCACCGGACCGGAAATGTAGATTTTCATGTCGTCGGCGTACAGGTGGTATTCGCAGCGTAGAATTTCAGGCATGCTATTAATATATAGGGAAAATAACAGTGCACTGAGGTAGAATCCTTGGGGAGTTCCATCTGTAAGTACTCTCTCCGCTGACTTCTTCCTATCTTCTTTGACAAGCTGAGTACGGTGCTTCATGTATGATGTCAACAGGTCGCATGCATCAGCATAGAAACCAAACTCTTCTAGCTTTTTGCGGAGTATCCGGTGACTTACGCAGTTGAAAGCAAGCGACAGGTCGACAAGAACCATCAGAGTACAGTTGCCTTTGTCTTGGTTGATATAGATATCGTGTACGACTTTTGTTAGGGCGGTGCTAGTACTATGACGTTTTTGATATCCTGATTGATGTTTGGCAAGCAACTGTACTGCCGTGATATGCATAACAGTCTCACCTGCATAGGAAATCCATAGCAAATGGGACTGTTATGCGTATCGCGGCAGTGTAGATGATGGTAGTCCAGAAAGCTATAGGTCGTGCAGAATTTTCTCGAATATTTTAGAGATGGCTGGGAGGACACTAATTGGTCGATAGTCTTTTGGCTCGACGTGATTGACAGATTTCGGAATCGGCTATGAAGGCCGTTTTTCAGATTTGCGGAAACCTGCGACTATCGATTATCGCATTGAAGAGGTGAACGAGGATCGGACTGATGTGAGGGCCTAATAGCTCGACAAATGAGATAGGTTAGAGATGGTCGGGTGGTTTCAATTTTTTCGAACCCGAACCCGAGAGCTTAAAAATTTAAAAACCCGAACCCGGCCCGAGCCCAACATTATAAAATTTGAAAAACCCGAACCTTTTAAAATTTAAAAACTCAAACCCGACCCGTACCCCAGAATGAAAATTTTGTAAAACCCGATCCGAACTCGAGAGTTTTAAAATTTGAAAACCCGAGCCCGACTCATACCTGAAAATTTAAAATTTGAGAAACCCGATCCGAACCCACTTTACTAATACGAACAATCAACCAATTACCCCGAAGATTTGGCACCAGAGCGGGATCCAGGGCTAATCTAAGAATAGTAGAATCACTCGAACCTGAAGTAGCCCTACACGTGTTGAGTTATATCTGCCTATGGCAAAACGAATTGCTGGCGAGTAGAATCCGCATTTATATTTACTATTATTGAATGTCGGATTTGTAATGTTCTGAGAAACTTATAAACCGTCGATATCTTAACCGGAAAGTAGGATAAATCGGAAAGTAGGATGGGCGCATTAGTCGCCTTCCAATGCGCATACCTTGGCTAAAGAGTCCGCCTTCTCATTGCCCGCAATAGAGCAATGTGACGGGACCCAAACCAAGGTAGTCTGGTAAGATTTTTCAGATAAAGCACTCAGATATTCCCGGATTTTCCCCCGGAAATACGGTGAGTTCTTTCCAGACTTCGCTGCACTGATGGCCTCAATGGAACTGAGACTGTCCGAAACGATGTAGTAATGGTATGCGGGCAGGGTGTCAATGATCCCGAGAAGATAATTAATGGCAGCTAATTCTGCGACGTAAATTGAAGCAGGATTATTGAGTTTGAATGAGGCAGAAAGATTTTCGTTGAATATACAGAAGCCTGTGGACCCGTCGAGAATTGATCCGTTAGTGTAGAACATTTTGCCGCAATCGACTTGATGGTATTTATTATAGAAAATATTTGGGACCACTTGTGGGCGAATGTGATCCGGGATGCCACGAACCTCTTTCTTCATGGATGTGTCGAAAAATACAGTTGGATCAGAAGTATCTAAGAGATGAGCACGGTTAACGTTATACAAAGATGAATTGATGTTCTGTGCCATGTAATCGAAGTACAAGGACATGAATCGGGTCTGAGAATTAAGTTGGACAAGCCTTTCGCAATTTGCAATCATCAATAAGTTCAAAATATCGCATCGAATGAGCAATCGATATGAGAGGTCCCAGAATCGATTTTTTAGCGGAAGGACGCCCGCCAGCACTTCGAGACTCATCGTATGGGTCGATTGTATGCAACCCAAGGCAATGCGCGAACAGCGATACTGGATTCTCTCTAGTTTGATGAAATGTATGTTCGCAACGGAGCGGAAAGCAGAAACATCCGTACTCCATCACTGATAGTATCGTTGTTTGGTACAGCCTGATTAGGTTTCCTGCGGATAGGCATCCCATCATGTTCCGGTTATTGTACGGAGAAAGTTGTACCTTTGTTGGCACTTCTGTTTCAGATACCTAATGTGACATCCCCAGGTTCCTTTAGAGTCGAACCAGACCCCGAGATATTTGAATGTTGAAACCTGAGCAATAATTTTATCCATTAACTGAAGCTGTAGTTTCGCTGGTTCAGGCTTCTGAGAAAATACGACTAGCTCAGTTTTCTCCGTAGAGAACTCGATACCCAGCTGGAGAGCCCAAGCAGACAAATTGTCCAAGGTATCTGCAGTGGTCCGTGCAAGTCGACGGCTTTGGGACCTGTAATAGAGACCACACCGTCATCTGCAAGCTGCCTTAGCGTGCAGGAATTGACAAGACATTTGTCAATGTCATTCACGTAAAAATTGTATAGGAGAAGGCTTAGACATGAGCCCTGGGGAAGGTGAATGTAGCTAAATCGTGATGTCGATAAATCACCATGCGAGAAATGCGTGTGTTTTTCAGATAACAGGTTTAGCAAAAAGTTATTTAAAATTGGTGAAAGACTTATCATAAAGAATGTTGATGAAAACTGAATCGTAAGCCCTCGTGATATCCAAGAATACTGATATGTCATTTTAATTTCTGTTGAGAGCAACGCAAGGCGATCGTTCGTCCCTTTGCCTTTGCGAAAGCCAAACTATGCATCTAACAGTAACCCTAATAAACATCTTATGATTCAAGAGCCTAACGACCAGTTCAGGGTATCATCCAAACAATATGTGGAATCGTTGCACTATATAAGTTAAAGTTCGTGTATAATATTTTTTATTAGGGAAGCCATTTGCTTCGACCTAATTGTCGAGGCGAAACAAGATCATTTTCTCGAATGACTTCCGGATACACGATAGCATTGCAATCGGTCGATACGAGTTGTGGTCGGAGGCTGGTTTTCCTAGTTTTTGGATGGCGATGACACTCACTTGTCTCCAATCATGTGTCCAATGTTACCCTCAAGAAACTTTCTAAATAAATTCAACAAGCGTCTCTTGGCAGAGTCTGGTAGATTCTTCAACAAGTTGAATATAATTCTGTTTGGCCCCGGGGGCTTTATTGTTACATGATAAGTAAGCAAGTGAGAACTCCACCATCGAAAACGGTGTTTCGTTCGCAGTATTGTGAGGCGACGTGGCGCGGTAGATTTTCTGTGCCGGGGCGGGATCCGGACAAACCTTCTTGGCGAAATCGAATATCAAACTGTTTGAATATTCCACGCTCTCGTTAGTACTGCTTCGGTTTCGAATACGTCGGGCCGTGCCCCAAATGTTTCGATGTTTCTCTTGTTAACCCGCCGACAAAGCGGCGCCAGTAACTGCGTTTCTTGGCTTTCATTGAACTTTTCATTCGCTTTTCTAATATCGTGTAGAGTCGATAGCTATTGATTAACCCGTCGTTCAGTAAGGCTTTATACGCGGCAGCCTTCTCCGCGTACACGTCTGAGTACTCTTTGTCCCAC
Source organism: Topomyia yanbarensis (assembly GCF_030247195.1). Taxonomy (NCBI): domain Eukaryota; kingdom Metazoa; phylum Arthropoda; class Insecta; order Diptera; family Culicidae; genus Topomyia; species Topomyia yanbarensis. Next base: position 150,032,957 of record NC_080671.1, read on the forward strand.
ACGGGTTGGGAGAACTTTTTTGGGTGTTCATGTCGGGTACTCGTTTCGTCTGAGTTTGAATCTCGGTATCGAGAATCGAGTTGGATAAAAACTTATACTCTTCCTCCGAGGGAAGTACCTGTGTCCAATCGATTTTGGATAGCATTTCTGCGTAAGAGCGTCTGGAGCGATCTTTGACGGATCGCTTCAGGTCATCCGCGCGAAGTTTGTACGTTGGGCATTTCAAAAGTGCATACGGATTCTCCCCCCAGTAAACACACTTCTTAGCGGACCTACTGCAAGTATCATCTGCATAGCGTTCCCCACATTTACCGCACCGTTGCTTGTTACTACAGTAGGTGGCCGTATGACCTAGCTGCTTGCAATTGGAACAATTCATGACCCGTGGTACAAACAGACGCACAGATAGACGAGCTCCTCCTACTTCAACGTAGCTCGTAAGTGCAGATCCGGCGAAGGCTACGCGAAACCAGTCTGATGGATAGTAATTCCCATCTTCGATGTACTTTGAGTGCAAATGCTTGCACTCCAAAATCTTAACTGATTGAAAGTTAGGGTCATTAAAGCGGCCAACCTCATCATTCATTAGATCATCGACAGTTAGACCCACATCACTTACCACAACGTCAATCTTCACATCACGAGGAGGAATGTAAACGCGATACACCATTGTAAAGAGGCTATTACTAACGATATCATTGACCGGTTTCAATGCAGTAGCGACTGCGCGCAGTTTATCTGACTGTAACTTTTTAATCTCGGTTACGGCCGAGTAACGTGTTGTCAGCTCTCGCGCAGCAGTTATGCTGTTTAACCATACCGTCCAAGGACCAGCGGATCCATCCTGGTAAACGTTGAATTGGGGGGGGGGGGGGGCGGTGCTGTGATATATTTGGGGGAAGTGGGGAAGATGAGTTGGAGGTAACAACTTCTGTCTCCGACTCAAATAGGTGTTCCTCTTCCCCAAAAGATTCACCTTTGGAGGGAGATCCTTCTCCTTGATCCATTTTGTTGCGGGAGCAACACGCTCGACCGCACTGTTTAACTTAAATAAAAATAAAAAAATCAAATGCAAAAATAAAAAAAAATCGATAAGAAACGTAAAAAAATAAACACTTCACCAGTTGGTTCCTGACGAGCTGGTAGGTGAATTGATCCTTCGTTTGTTTTATGCGTCACCCGCGTGACCTTTATCTGGTATAGCTCGTCTAAGCAAAGCCGTCTTTCAGGTAATAAAACTGTTTAACACCGCACTACACTGAACTGCCTGACACAATTTAACGCTTATAATGTTTATACTCCTGCCCTTGCTGGGATAAACACCTTCACTGATATCGCCTAAATCAAGGTAATGTTACAACAAACATCGCGCGTGTGTAACGAAGGAGCGCTCGGTTACGAATGTTTGTAACTCTTTTATTCTGTATTATAGGCTTATAGACCATAAGTCTTTACCTCCATAGTTTTTGGATAACTTGAAAAAAAAACAAGTTCTTTCAACTGGGCATCCATGAATATATAACGACTAAGAGATCACTGTTTACGATTATAAAACTGAAGACAAAAACGTTCATGGATGACTTATAGCAATCGTTGCAATCAATTTAATATTGAATTCCCTAAACCTCAAGGAGTGTATACAATATTCCTTTATTTCTGGGAGTTCTAGGATAACCATGAGACGTTCGTAGAGTACCTGTGGCATTCATTGAACTCAATACAACATTGCACTTGGTATCATGAACCTCAAGGAGTATGCAGAGAACAAAAAAATATAAAATAGGATGGTCAGAATCGGACCATGGTTGGGTATTTCGGACCTTTGGTTGATTTGCTTGGGAATGTCCATACACAATCTAGTAAAAGAAAAACTATCTGAAGCAAATATGAGTGCGGAGTCGGAAAATCGGTTAAGGGAACCCTTCACTAGCGCCGCATAGTAGGAGTAAACTAGACTAACCTTCGGGCAGTCCTTAGCCTACAAAAGAACTATGCCGAACACATCATTCTTAATTATCATGATATTGAAATCCAAAAAATAAAAGAAATTGCATGTTCACTAGCGCCGCCCAGCGGATGAAATCCGAATGAATCTTCTTCCATCCCCAAGAACCTTATTGAGAACAACATCGACCTAAACCATAAAACCAACGACACGACTAGACACTGGTATTCCAAAACTGTATCGCAAATATGACTACCCCTCAGTGACTCAGGTAACTGGTACTGTCAAATATGACATATCGATAGAAAATGCATGAAACTAGCAACACTGAATAATCTGTTACTTTTTTCAAACAACCTGTAACAACCCCTGGTTACGAAGGAAATAAAATGACAACAAAACAAACTGTAAGTTTTTCAAATCTTCACGGAAATTCTCTGAGATTGGTGCATTAAATTATCTATCGAGCAGTATGGATACAATTAACTTGTGGACATTCCCGTACAGTAGACGTACAGCATATCCGCTTCCAAAATCAAAAAAATTATCTGGGTCGTACAAAGGTGTACACAATTTCAAGCACCTCACATCCTGGCTACCGCCCAATTCCACTCCACTTGCGATGATATCACTGCAGTTGAAGCATACTCCGCCAGTACATCGATTTGTTACTTTTCCGAGAAAACGATCGATAATCTCGGTAGAAGTCGAATTGCCCTAGTTCAGCCGAAGGAAGACACAGCTGTAACATCTGAGATTATTGTTCGTTGGTGGGGATTTATAGCCTTTCAGAATATGGAACATAGAATCACTAAACTCGACAATGTGCATTAGTGTGATAGAACATGCTGCGGGTTTGGTACGTTTGAAAAAGAAGATTCCTGACAGTGTGATAGTTGCTGGTGAACTCTATCAGATCGCTAATAAGAAGCGGCGATTGTAGGATAAATTTCTAACAACTAACTAAAACTCTCTAAAAAAGTGTTCCCCATTATTATATTTATAAAATTTTAGTGATGAATTTGATATTTGTATATCACTTTATCAAATGCAAGCAAGACCACCACGTCAGATGAATCTACGCGAGGTAAACCTCGACCGAGATCAGGCCCGTTGAACATGCGGAGCAGTGTCTTGTTTTAAAGATAAGCTCAGTCGCTCCAAACGGTGTACCTGTTACAGCATTTCGACATGATGTCAGATTCGATCATCACCGACACTTTTACACGGATTTTTTTTGCTCGAAAGCATTGAGTATTGTCGTCAATCGATATCTACAGACAGAAAAGTATTCTAAAGAAGCTGCCACCCTGGAACAAGCGTTCAGCAGACTGGATATGGCCAAATTGACACACCGGTTTCTAACACCGATTTTAATGCGCATCGTCACCAAATGTATGCTTGCTATCAATCTTTCTTAACTCTTAAATCTTTCTTAACTCAAGTGCTGATGTGGTCTTCTCGTTTACCCGCATCTAAGGCGATGCTATGTAGGCATAGCCTGTCCTTACAGCACGAAAGCATTAATGAATGTAACAATCTGCATTTCTGTTCCAAGTGAAACATTCTCTAGATGACGTACAGTTTTTGTAGCATTATTCCAACTCATCGCTAAGTCCCTCTCGCAGGTTGATGGGATTGACGGTATTGTAAACATCATCAATATATTCAATAGAGTTATCTAAATATAAGGACCTTCGCTCTTTTTAGTTTTTATTTGCACCAAGTTCTACTACTAGAGGTTAATTAGTTCTCATGTTAATATTCCACCAAACATTATGACTACTGAGGATTTGATTTATATAAGAAGCCCGCTTCAAGATGTTGATTACAATACGCCTCGATAGTGGTGTGTCGGGGAGGCCGGGAGGGCTGATATGAGCCTTTTGTCTGTTCTATACCTTTCCTCTATTCACCAGCTCATAACCAACAATCAACCAGTAACAAATAGATAATTGAGAAAGGATGTGCTATGTGCGGTGATTGGCTATTCAAGTATTAGTAGTGTTTGAAGTACTAATGTATGTCTCATGTGATGATCATAACTTCAGCTGTATCTTGTACCTATCTAATCTATTACGTCTCTCATATACTGTCTTTTATTTCTTCTTTTCGAGTCCTATACTGCCATTCTACACCCGCCTTCAGCTGGGTCAACAAAGATGGTGATAGTGAACGTCTTAACACTCACACATTCTCAAACGCGGTCTCAGCGGGAACCTACAAAAATGCCATCGTGCACGCGATTACGAATCGGTCACGTCCGAAAGTCTATCCTTGATCCTAGAAGCCTAGGTCCATGCCATCAGCTGGACCAATTAAGAAAATACGCCCATACCTATTAGACAACACGTCTCATGGCGACATGACCGGGAACCCTATCGATATAAACGATCCCACTCTCTGCCAGAATTCAAACCGCGCACTGAAAATTTAATATCAGACTCACGGTTCGCGCAACCATTCAAGAACACACGTTACAAAATCACGTCAGCGCACAAACGTTAGAGCCCCTCGCGATTTTCCAAGCAACATACGAACTCGCAAACATGATTACACCCCGGTGATAAGGTGAAAATCTCAGCACTCATAAACTTACCAACACGATCTCAAGTGTCAACCTACAAACTCCCGCGCTCGCGCCATCATGAATCGGGATCGTCCGGAAGTATCTATCCTCGGTACAAACAATCTAGGTCCTTGTTAATTATTAAAAAAATAATAAAATTGAAAAATAACTACCATATCCACTAGACAAAACGTTCCATGGCGACATGACCGGAAACTCTAGTGATATGGGGTAACTCTCTCCCTGTCAGAATGTGATCCGTACACCGAAAACTAAAGATCAGAATGACGGTCCGCGAATATATGAATCGCCGCAGGGTTTCAAAATCGAATTTATACACGCGAAGTCACATACACGCGAGCACACGCGACAAACACGTCAACATACGAACGCTTAAGCCCTTCGCGATCATCTACGCACACCTATGCCCGCGATCGCGTAAACTTGATAACACTGCGGCAATTGTGTGAACGTTTTAGTACTTACAAAGTTACAAACGCGATCTCAAACGCCAACCCGCAAATGCGCGATCATGAATCGGTCACGTCCGGAAATCTTTAACCTTCATTCTAGCAATTTAGGTCCATACATTCAGTTGGACCAATAAAAAAAAATAAAGCTCATATCCACTAGACCACGCGTTCTACGACGACATGATTGGGAACTCTAATGATACGGAAGAACCCACTTCCTTCTGGAATCTGAACCGTACACAAAAAATTAAGTATCAGATTCACGGTCCGCGCGCGATCATTCTAGAACACACGCGAATATGCGAAAGGCACACGGTTATGAAATAGAATTTATGCACGCGAAGTTACACGTTAGCACACGCGACATACAAACGCACACGCGATCGAGCATATTAACGTACAAATGTTCGAGCCCTTCGCGATGATACACGCGATTCCGAGTCCCTACGCCCGCACATGCCTGAACCGTACAATGAATATCACATTCAGAATCACGGCCCGCTACAATTGGCCTATTGCAGTGTTTTATTGGGCGACATTGCCTGTCTCGTCTGCAAATTGTAGTATGTGATTCTGACGGGGAGCCCTTCCGAGAACCTAGCTCTACAGCTCCAGTAGGACAACTCTCGAAAAAAAAAAAGCAAAAAAAATTATTCCAACTCATCGCTAAGTGCAGTGAATGCACATGGTCATTTAGATTAAATACTTGAAACATAAAACAGTAATCTAATATATAAATATCATTAATTAAATAAGAGTTTTAGAATGTAATTATTTGAGCGGTAAGGTTAATAAAATTTATTTTTCATGTCAAATTCGATTATTGTTATTTCTAAGTTTGTAGTCAAGGTCTTTATATCTGATGCTGATTGCGTTGTTTCTTCGCCTTCGCCTCTTAGCTACGAGGGAAATTGTCTGATATTGTTTTTACATGTGCAATAAACGACAGTTTCCCTGCCCTTCATCCTAATGCTTTTGAGTGTGACCTGTGAAATTTTAAAATGTCCACCACAGACTGCAAAAAATATAGGCAAGTGCAGTACAAGAAATAAAAGTTATGCTACAGACAACGTACAAAAACGGTTTCTCCTGGGTATGCAACTGAACATGAGCTCTAAAGGTTTTTGTCAGCCTAAAAGCCTTGCCGCAGTATGTACGCTGATGGGGTTCATGTGTCGTCTCATATGGACATTTTGTCACCAGATTGAACAAAAACTTTATGGGAAACGTGTCCTGAAACATTCAAATTAGACAATAGTTTAATAGGTTTGGGTTTCAAGTGGGTTATTTTCATATGCGTTGTTAAATCGGAAAGATTTACTACACAATATAAATCCGCACGGCATCAGTTTGTACAATGATGTAGGGTTCTTCTTAACATCATTAACCTCTGACGGTAGTTCTGGTGCCACCTTCAATGAATCGCCAAATTCTTCCTGACCCATGAACCGTTTGCCACGACGTAATTTCAAATTGTGAGCCGTGAATTGCTAGGATGAGCTGAAGGTGCTGTTGCAAGGCTCGCATCGAAGAAACCGGTCAACGGCATGACCTTTCAAATGCGTTATCCACGAGGTACGATGAATAAAACTCCTGCCAAATTGTTCACACTGAAATGTACGAATGTTTTTATGTTTGGCCATATGCTTATGCTTAAATCCTTTACCACAAAAGTTGCATGGGGACGGACGCATTCGGGTGTGAGTTCTCTCCTGATTTATCAGATGTTGCTGCTAGAGTTCTGGTTCTGAAGTTACACGGCCACACAGTAAATTTCCATAGTTCAAGATGATGCAAAATTAAAATAGGTTTTCTTCGACATTTTTCAGCACGTGGGAATACAGAACGTCCGTTATAAAGCTGGCGGAAGATGTAGTACCTTCAATGTCGCAAAGTTATGGACTTGGTGACAAGTACCTTCTCATCGAAATTTACGGCTGCCACCTTTTTTTCACTTTTTAACGGCTCTTATCTCACTGAAAATTCGGAGACCCAAAAATACCGGTCGAGACAATATTTCGTCCCTAGGAAACATCCAGCTAGCTATTATAGCATCCCATTTTTTTCAGCGGAAGGTTTGCACCTTTTTGCAAGAAACAAGGCTAATTTTTGTGCACCAACACGAGTTTGAGAGACATAACGAGCGAAACTAATAATGATGAATTTGCAAGGACTAGACGCTAAACCAGTCGCTTTTTGCAAACTGCTTGTGTTGTAAACATAACATGGTTGCTACACAGCAACAGAAGATCAAATAAACAAAGAAGTGTTGCTGAAGAAATTATTTTTTTGCCACTTCGAGGGGTGACTCAATGAATTGGGAACTGGCGGTAAACTACTCGGACACTTTTTCTTCAGAAGATTTCATGAAGTTTCAGGTCGTGTCGTTGATAAAACCTTTGAGATAGAACCAAGGATAGAACATAATTTTCCAAATACTACGCTAGGCTATTATGTACTTTAGCGCAGCCTAGTGGACGAATCTAAAAATGATTTATTCATTTACGTGCAGCATTTGATCTACTGATGTATATCGTCAAATTGAGTCACTAGCGTTGCCCTGCAAGTTAATTCCAAAAATAATCCATAGGTATACGGGTTGATCTTGACCTACTGAAAAACTTTTCTGAAAAGATCATATCTTTCAATTAACAGAATATTGACATATACCATTATATTATGTGCTGTGTGTGCTCACTAGTGCCGTATAGAGAATTGAAGACTAATCGGTCACTAGCGCAACGTTGCGATAATTATATGATCTACGGAAATCGTTTTGTCGAATTCCTTTTAAGCGGCCCAATTAACCGCGCATTAAGAGACACAACTCTACATGTTGTTCGGTGTGGGATTTGTTTATTTTCCCGTATAAGTTGGTACCACAATGAATCAAATTGTTCAAAACCTTTTTGATCAACATATTAGGGTCTGCACTCTGGTTGTCCACCGTTTGACTGCGCCGTATAACAATATCTACACATTTTGATATATTTTCCGACTGTACCTAATGATTAATCCGCTTAGAGCAACACTTATTTCTTACTTAAGTGCTTTATTTTGTAAATAAACAAACATCAGCTGTTAAATGACAGCTCGAAAAACTACACGCACACATTCAAGAGTGCACTCGATTTGCGTTGGAGCGTTCCATTGGCACCGTGCCAGTGCAAAACACTGGCGCGGTGTCAGTGCCATCAATCGAAAACCCTAAAAGTCAAACCAAAGGAGTTTGGTTTGTTTGCCTCACGAAATACCTAACCTCAACCGCTTTTTGCAGTGCATTTTCTTTGTTTTCCTCACGAAATAATTCGGCACCGTTTCTTTTTTGACGGGAGTAGAAAGGTCAATTGATTACGCCTAAATCGCTAAACATATGTCAATGACGGATTTCTGGACATTATAAGTCCTTTTATGCTGCAATGTGATTTAAATGATTTATCCCCCTAATGGTGAGATCTTTTCAGGTTTGAATTATCAAAACAGATAACATTCTATATAAGGCTTATTTCGTGTATTTTCAAAGTAACGCGGCAAATTTTGAAAAAATAGTGATTCAAACAGTGATCAATTGTTCACCTTGAAAAGGCTGGATTAACGTTGATAGTGTCTTCAGAATTGTCATTTAGTCCTATGTTTTTAGTGATTAATTCTCCTAGAAGTGAGATTTTACACTGATTTTTTTCGGCGGAGGAAATAAGCTGGAATCAGGAATCAGTAGCGACTGGCTCAAATGGCACGTTCCCCATGTTGATCGGAGATATGTGCCTTGCCATGATCTGCTTTTTCATCATTTTCCTGAAGGGATTGGGGAAGTGGTAAGGTTAGAGGTAAAGAAAATAACGACACAAAAGAATTAAAACAGAGCATTCTGCATCCCGGAAGGATACTGAACGATCTGCAGGTGCTACAATAGCAGAAGTAAAACATCCAACCCCCGGAGGGATTTGAAAATTATATTTAAACAGTGAGGGGATATATCAACACGCCCGAGTGACTAATGATTTAACAGAACGACAACATCCCCGGAGATATATTGTCATTCAAATCCGGCTTAAACCATAGCTCTTTACCACACTGGATTAGAAACAATAGCATATCCTTGAGTTTCAGATCTCTGTACATAGGTTCATCTATATATGGAGAACCAAAAATCCGTATACGAAATTGCATTACTGCTGGGCAGTTACGTATCAAATGATATGAAGTTCAGTAATCGGATTCACAAAGATCACAAGAATAATACTCAGCACGCCATGTGATAATTGAGTTTGCAATGTCCAGTCAGTGCCCTGACTAGAATACTGCAATTGACAATTTCGGACTCACATCCGGCAGAATAGTCTTTGTTTGAACGAAAAATTGCAAGCTTTGCATGTTCGGATGTACCCCAAAAGAGCGAATTTTGTGCTTTATCTAACTTATCGATAGTAGTAAAACTCGTTCTGGACCAACGAAGGAACCAATTCGTCTGCCCATTTATTTCCAGTTACCGGAATGATCGGGTACCCATAGAAGGTAGATAGCATTTGAAATGTAAAGTTCTTCGACTTGAGGTCTACATGCGATTACTAATTTCGATTTCGAATCTATCGATTTAAGTGCTTTCAGGGCAAAAATAGATTCTCTTACCGCAAATCCCCTGTAAAAGTGCCGATTATACGCCACACAGAATCGCAAAGATTTCTGTTTGGAATACGGTACAGTATCTACCAAGCGAATGAGACTGGGTTAATCTCATTTCACGACAATAGATACCAGCACCGGCTAGGTCCTCCAACAAAGAACCGTCAGTATAACAAACTACATAATCTTCAAGTTGTCGCTCCATCCAGCCAGACAGCCATTCCTCGCGAGGAGAAATTCTCACATTGAAAGTTTTAAAAGGAAAACTACGTGTGAGTTTAAGGTTAATGAGAGCAAGTCTAAACTCATCCTAAGCAACCAATTGGGGCCACAGTCTTGTGTGGCTAGTTGCACGATCTATTGGGTTATTGTAAGACAGTACGCACAAGAAAGTGCTTTTTGTGTCAGAAACACATGTAGTGGTTCTATGTTCAAGAGTACCTCTAGAGCAGCATTAGGTGAACGCACCAGTCATCGCCATCAAGACTATCCTCTGAAGATAGTTTAACTTTGATTGGATTGTTATAACTTCTGCCTTCTGCCACCAAACAAGGCACCCATATGCCAGTATTAGTCTAACAATTGTTGTGGAGATCCACTGAATTTACCGAAAACCCGTCTACATTAGCCGAAGGCCATGCAAGCTTTCTTGACTCTGAAATCGATGTGAGCTGTGCAATTAAATTTTGAGTCAAGAATTACCCCAACGTGCTTAACATGATCTGCGACAATAATTTCAGAGTCAAAGGTAATCCTTCGTTGCGTGAAAAGCATCATTGATGTTTTATTTGGATTAACTGTTAGTCGAACATGAAGGCACCATTGCTCAACAATACACAAAGCTTGTTGCTTCATATAAAAAAAGTGTTAATGCAAATACCGGTGATCATTATATGATAATCATCGGCGAAACCTTATGTCGGAAACCCAAGCTCATTAAGTTTCCTCAACAACTCATTGGCGACAAAGTTCCATAGAAGTGGTGACAGCACACCACCATGAGAACATCCGCAGACACTCAGTTTCCTTATCTCTACTTATCTTAATGATGAGCACAGATGTCGGTTGCTAAGCATTGCGTGCATACAGTTCATGATATATGAAGGTACTCCATAACCTCGTGCTGCTTACACGATGGATTCGAAAGACACGTTGTCAAAAGCACCTTCAATATCAAGAAAAACTCATAAACTTGATTGCTTTTGCGAAAAGCTTTTTCAATCTTGTAGACAACATTGTGTAACAGGGTGTTAGTAGACTTCCCCCGCTGATAATTCATGTACTCGCGCTAGCAAAAATGCCGAATGTAGTGGTCGATAAGGTGTTCCACTAATTTGAGAAGGAAGGAAGTCAAACTGATCGGTCTAAAGCACATTTCCTGCTCATAAGTGACGCGGCCACCTTTGGGAATGAATTTAACAGTTATTTCCCGCCACGCTAATGGAATGTATCCAAGACTACAAGTAAGAACCTTTTTTTAAAATATACTTGAAGTGTTCATATCCTCTTTGTAGCTGGATAATCCATACGAAGCATTTGCTGTGGTGATCTGTCGAGATGAGTGAGTCGCAAAAGCAAGAAGTGGTGCTCCAGCCAAGTACGGAGGTGATTATCATCTGTTCTTTCGCATAAGACGCATTCGTGATATGAAACTTTTGCTGAAGGTTAAAATGGAGGATATGCTGATAGACGTCGCCTTTATCGAGTTCTACCATGTCAGGCATTCAATGCTGAAGGCGTTCAACGAATTAGCCCAGGCGAAACCAGTCATTTTACATAATAACTGGTAGCACGTGGTTTCTGTGATGTCGCTATAATTAAGATCCTTATATATGTGGACGACGAGAAAATTAATGCCCGGCTTCAAGAACTGATACCACTTACTTTCCCTGGTACTATTAAAAGATTCATATGACATTTGGAAGAAATGGAATTCATTATGAATCAAGGAAGTAATTCACGTGTTTCAAATGGTGTTTTTGTGTTGAGAATCTAGGTGGAACGACGCATTACCTCCTACTCTGCACTTACAAAACATAATGCGATAGTATCACTACACACATTACGTCTTTGCATATCCATACTCCATAGTCTCCAACACCATTATCTGAACCACAAACAATTGCCAAATTTGTGGTTGCTGTTGAGGTAATACAGACGGCAAAAGCTGCGTCAAGAATTTCAAAATTAACAGCCAGCACCATCATTGAGGAAGTCCACACTCGTAACCCGTAAGGATATAAAACAAGAATGAAATCAGATGCTCGCGAACATGAACATGGCAGTAACCACAATGATGACACGGAAGTGTACGAGATAGAAATGAACGATCACCAAGACGCTGCTGGTTAGAAAAATATTTACCAGCTTAGTAAACAGTTATCCATGCACAATCGCTAGTCGCTCACACGAGATCTGTTGAACAACCATTAATTTTTTATCATTTTTATTGTTTACATCATGGAAAAATATTGAAGACCCAAGGCTTCATTTAACTAATGCATTGAGCCGAATCAAATAAACGAATTGTCTAATAAAAATGTAGAAGTTTTATTGAAAACTGAGCACGAAAACTGTCACAACATGAGCACTATATCGCTAGTGATTACGTCTAACAAAACTCAGATATTACGCTAGATATTTGCCAGAATAAACTTAGTTCAATCATACATAAAATGAATCATCAACATAATGCATCTCAAGCTTGCTGGACAAAAACATTTCAATTAGCTGATGACAATGTAGCCTAGAAGATAGTTTTTGTATTCGTGTCATTTTAATGCAATAGTATTTCTAATGACACTTATTTCATTTTTTGCGGAGAATGCATTCCATAGTAAAACACTTTTAGACCGAAAAATCGTGATATTTTAAACAATCGAACAATAAGCAAAAATAACGTCAAAAAATAAGAAGCCAAAAAGTGATAAAACAGCGAATTTCCTGAGGTGTTTATCAACCCACGAATTATATACACTCGTATATTATTAATTATATTGACATACAGAAACATACACAGTAGCGGTAGGACTAACTGTCGTGATTTTATACTTACTTTCGATCAAATGTCAATTGATGCTAAACCACATATTAGTCAATCAATCATAATAAACTAAACGTTGCAACAAGCAGCAGCATTTTAGTCACTTTCGATGGTTTCCAATTAATGTCTATGTAAATTTAAAAACGACGTGACCATACAGTGAACAGATATTAGTAGTCTATCACGGAGAGCGACTAAAATGTTGTAACTAGTTGAGGCTATATGTTATTAAATTAAGATTATTGTTTCAATTTCATGTTTTCAGTATATGACAGTCTATCGTTTCAATTTTGTTCGTTATGTAATAACATGAGAGAGCTGATCAGAGATCACTGAGGAAAAGAGAGTTAAATGAATCAATAAATTGAAATCGACTCAAGAGCAGCTCTTCTATATTTTCTATACACTCAACACAAGTGCTTTCGGAATTGTACACTGATCTTCTCATCTTCGAAAGATCCATACATATTCGTTATCCACAGGGCTTTAATGCGTTAGGTGCAATCAGCTGCAATTGAAACTAAATTACAGCTTTGTTGAAGTAGTCGAACATCTTCCAATCTTTATGGTAATTGTGGAAAAACAATTAGCAAATTATTTGTATCAAAAAATAACCAAACAAAATTTGAACAGATTAATGTCAACGAAGTGACGAATTGACTTACAAAGTGTAACCGAAATCATCATAGAAAATGAGGCTTACACCTACGTTACTCCTCGGAAAAGAGGAAGTAAGTGCGATGCCTTCCCTTTCATGTGTCGTAATCAAGAGATGCTGAAATTATTGAGCATGTTCAAATTTATAGTTTCTAATTATTTGGGTGACGTCATCAATGATACATTTAACAAATTTTTCGTAAATTAGAAGATATTAGTAATCAGTGTTTAGTGATTTTCATTCGGTGTGTGGACAATTTTTTTAATAGATTAAATTCTGGGCATTTTCCTTTAGTTGATTAAATAATTTATAATTATATTTTAATCCTATTGATCACCAAAATTCCTTCCTAACTGGGGCTCTGATCTGCCAGACCAAGGACAGCCTTGAAAATAGTTTCATTTAAATAGAATATAGAAAAAAATGTGTTCATATGATGCCTTAGAACTGGTAGTAGTTGTAGGACGCCAGATCAAGAAAATAGAAATGTAACTGTTTCTGCGCATCTACAAATCGCTTGCTAAATCAGAAGATATTGTGCAAATTCCGACTTTCTCTTCGTTCGAATATTTTATGAATATTTTTCTACTCATTTGTAGCTTAAAACACCTTACATTTTCCAGCACTGTCAAGGATTGTCATATTCGGTTAGTGCATAAATACTTTAAACTCCATTGCTGTCACGAGAGTAAATTGTATCTTGTAAATAAATAATAAAAACAAAATTCGTCATCAATAATTCGTTGATGCACTATAGCCTTTCTTGTGACACAGAACATGTTTTTTAGGATTGTCTCAGATTTGGAATTGTTTTCATTAAGAACTTTTCGAAATTTCATTTCGTATATTGTGGCTATATCAAGTCATCAAGATTATGCAATAATTTTTTCTCCCGAACAAAATCCTGGCTACGGGCCTGGAGTTTCATATATTTGTTGAAATCGTTCCAATCATTTTCACAATTTTCAATAACGTATACTATGTTGCGTTTCGGCTTCGCCTCTTCAGAAACCGACACTAACGTATTGTCGGAATAGATTAGCGCCGGCTTGACGCAAATCCCTTAAAACTAAAACACACTATGTGTTTCAATCAAACGACTGATCAAACGTGATGTCCCGTTCGAGCAGAAGTTCTGTTTATGCCGATGAGACACAAGTGAAGCCGAAACTTGTCTTGGCTTAGCAGGCCTATGCGAAAGCACTATGCTATATTTCACCCTAAGGAGGAAAATTTGGTAAAAACCAAAATTTCTCACTAGGGTGAAAATTTGTTGGTAAAAACCAGTCTTTGTACAGGAGGGCACAAATCCTTATTTCATACTATGTTGCGTTTCGGCTTCGCCTCTTCAGAAACCGACACTAACGTATTGTCGGAATAGATTAGCGCCGGCTTGACGCAAATCCCTTAAAACTAAAACACACTATTAGCCGTAAGCACAAAGCCGTACTAACTGTTTTTAAACCGGACTAACTTTTAAACCGGCCAAAAATATTTGGTAAGCTTTAATCAAACGATGCTGTCATTTATATGGCTGCGTTCTGATCTGCGTTACACGTCAATGTTAAAAAACAACAAATTCAAGTTAAAGAAAATGAGTAAATTCATTCCGATATTTTCTTGCAGTAAAATAGCTTTTCTTCGCCAAATATCTCGTTCCATAGAGTTTGAGAACAATTTTGTCAACTTGTTGCCGATATGTTTCTGAACATAGAACTTTAATGTGTTGGATAGTTGAAAGTTGGCCGATGATGTACAGTACTTTGTAGTGACATAATATGCACAAAAGAAAATAAATTGATATACAAATGCATGTTTTTATTTTAGTTTGAATAGGCGCTCGTCGAGTTAGAGGTGGCTGAACCATCGGTTGTAACTGGTGCCATAATAGTTATTTCTCGACAAAAATATGATTACTGGTTAAAACCCAACTGTCAAAATTTTCTTTGAAAGGAAATTCCGGACAAACCGTCGCTGGATAAACACAGTTCATAGCAGTTCATACAAGAGAATTTTTTTCTCTTTTGTTTACTGCCAACATCTGTGATTGGCGAGTAACGGTTTGTCCGGAATTCCCTTTCAAAGAGAATTTTGACAGTTGGCTTTTAAGCCGGAATTATATGTTTGTCGAGATTTCATACTTTGATTAAAAAATTGGTTAAAATATTTCAATTTGAATTTAAAATGAACTGTGAGTGTCATTCTAATTGAACATGATACCTATCGACGTGGAGGAGAACATTTATTTTCGTTTCAAGTGAATTTTCACAAGTTTGGAATAAAGATCAATTATCAATGAAGGTCTGCGAATTAAAATTATACACGTTTTTCAGCGAAAATAGAAAATTAAACTTTGACAGAATGATCATTTATATTCACGAGCGTTACATTTAATTTTTTTGCACTGTTGCAGACAGAATATAGATATATTTCTATAATGCATCAATGCAAATTGGAACGATTTATGCCAAAAATCGAAATAAATATATTGATCACCGTTGTGTTCACAATAAATTTCAAAACATTTTGAATTCAGATGTTTTATGTGATTTTATTCTTATTGGAACATTGCACATATTTAAAATCAATTATTTACTCTTAGCTTAGGGTATTTGTGGAGTTAGCGGTTAACATTCTGATTCAATTTGCTAACGACCAGTGTAAGTAAATTCATAAAATATTGCATTTTACGATCTATATCCAATTGTCATTTGTTTGGATCTATCGCCTAAAAACAATAATTTTCTTCCGTTATTTACTTTCTTTGATCTGTGATACAATAGATATATGGGCAATAATTCATGAAAATATGTTATCGATTTATATTAACGAATTAAATGGTCCCGCTTATTCTCTAAGCTATAAGCAAAAAGAAAAGAATCAAAACAATTCTTATTGTAGTTCTGTTTCTAATTCACAAAAACAACTTTGAATTGATCTCAATTTATCCAAACGTGCTCTATTGTAACCCTTTGATGTGTAATTGGCATCAAGCGTGTAGAGAGAAGGAAAGAACGAGGAAATAAAAAAATACGGGTAGATAAACACGGTAAAAAATCTTTACCCATTTTATGTATTCAAATTGCCCATTTTCGGAAGTTATTCGAGCTGTCAAAAAATGGGTATTTTATTGCTTCTAACAATTGGTGCTTTTTATCCATTTCACAACTACTCGATGAGATAATGTCAATGGATATACTGATCTTAATAATGAGTGAAAAGTCATTAAGAATTATTTTGAGCGAGTTAACCTGCAAACTAAGATTCGTAGCGGAAACTGTAAATTACCGGCCTGCATCTGAGTACGTGGCGGAAACGGAACATTTCGGCAATGCTCATAAAAACGGCTGTTTAAACTACTGAGGATGATGCAAATATGCGTTTGGCATTTTTAGAGCAGCTAAAAGATCCAGCCATTAAAAATATATCCAGTTGGCGGTTTTATTTTGTTAAGGAGACAATAATGTGAAATGAATATTATTTTACGTTTTTTAATTCAGAAATAATTCTATTGACAGTATTTTTCATTCTGGCGCGATTTTCATGAATGGATATTTTTCACGAGTTTTGTTGTAACAGTTCTGCGAAAAATAAAGGGTAAAACATACCCAGGTTGACGTACAAGAGCTGTATTCATTTATGGATACGAATTCTTTACCCACTTAGGCTGTGAACCATTTGGCGATTTTTTTGACCTTTAGTTAAAATTTGACGGTTCGAAAGCTAATTTCTCTTGAATGGAAAAATTTAACTGAGAGAGCGAACTATTTCAAAAGTTGGCATAAGGATAGTTATTTAGAATTGACAGCTGCGATTAGCACAAGTTGGTAGAGGTGTGAACATTTGTCGATATTTAAAATTAGTTTTTTCTTATTACATTAAGTATGACAGTCATACCCTCGAAAAGTAAACATCCACATCATGAAATAACCCAAACAAATCTTAACACAACACGTTATCGTTTCCATCTTTATCCCTTAATTTTGTATTAAAAAATGTTGACAACCTTAATTAGGTACAGAAAATGTTGCCACCTTTTTATTCTGCATCATGTGCAAAATTTTAACCATCGAGCTGTCAAATTTAACTATCGCTCTGTCAATTTTAACCATGCTCCAGAGTAGGGTTATTTTGAAAATAACTTTCGAAGTATCAGATTTTAACTAAAAGTTAAAAATTTCACCAAATGGTTCACAGCCTTAATGGGTTATTCCACTTTTATTGAAAATACGTAGTTTTCTACGCATTAATTGGTATTTTATTTTATTAGTGTAGTTCGACAGTGTTTGTCTTTCTTACCTGATAAACTGGCTTATTTATTGCCATCTTTATTGCGAGCAAAGAGAGCCATATTTATCCAGAAGAAAACCGAAGAGAGGATTGAAAATAACGAAATGTATGCAAGAGAAGCATGACAATTTTTTGCATATTTTTGACTTCTTCCGGTAACATGATTGCTGCGTTCTGATCAGTAATACACGGCTATGTTAAAAAACTGTACAATAAAGTTAATTTAAAATTCACTGTTTATGCCATTTAATAGTCTGATTATTTCGAGAATTTTTTTATTGCTCAATAAAATGGTGAATCGACATCTTGTTGAATGGGATTTATAACATAAGTATTGTATCAAATAAAATAATTTTTTCGAGCAATTTCATCACAAGATGGCGGCTCTGCAGCATTTTCACCTCATGCGCGTTTTTTTGGAAGGGGTCCACGGTCGGAAATCTATCTGCCGTGATTTTTGACCTAGCGCCAAAAACTAAAGTTTTTCTGATTCCTTATGTCAATAGCGATGTACGTAGGATTTTTTGGATATTTTGATTTTAAGCGAAATGGCGCTGTTTTGAGTGAAAATACGTAGAGAATGTCATAAAAATCTACACAAAATCGTTAATTAATAAAAAGGTAAGCAATAAAAAATTTAATCCTGCGTACGTGACTAGAAAAATCAATTTTGAATATACTGTGAAAAATTCAAAGCGACCAAAAATCATTTGCTCGAGTTACATTTCCGGCCAGTGGTTTCGAGAAAAACGCGGTTAAAGTTTGCAATACACATGGGTTATACATAAGAAGTGTTGCGGCAAAATTGAAAATTAAATTTTTGAATTGTTTTCGTTCTCCATGTTTTGGGATATCATTTTCTACATCCTAAAGCACATTTTAGACTAATAAATAGAAAATCGATTGTTTTAAAATTCTACAGTGGAGTAACCGCTTAAACAATTTATTATTTAAGATCCATAATTGGCTAAAACGTTATTTTGCTAATAATCGTGCATACTATCGAGAACGTTATAGAGTTGTATTGTTAGGCGCTAGCCACTCCAAGGGCTTGAATAGCTTCTCTAACATTACACTTAGTAGTTTGTCAGTTCAGCCAAATCTGACTGTTCCAAATTAAATCAAATGCTTATAGAAAAAGAGTGGAAGCTTACATCTTTTGAAAAGTTTGTATCAGTTGCTGTTCTGCAACAGATGAAAAATGCCATAAAAATTATTTATTTGCTTCAGATAATTATGTCGTCCATGGAATGGAAATCTGAAATTTTAGCATGGTGGGGCTTATTATACCATCCTACCCAACTAGTCTACTAACCATGCATATAGAATTTGGCAGACCTACTTTGCTGAAAATGAAGTAATTCAAATTATCAGCACGATTATCCAATCATGCCTGAAATACCAAAGTCCAGTAATTTTAATTAATAAAAATTATAATTAATTACTTCCTATAGTCTGCCATCTGTCTGATAATGAATTGATAATTATAAATTTACAAATTGAACCTGATACTGGATGCAGACAAAATTTCTTGGACCAATCGTTCTGAATTTTGCACTATTATTATTTTACAATAACATGTTAATCGTTGTTTTAGCAATAATCGGACTTTGGTTTCAAAGTACTACGAAAAAATCGAAAATCGACCAAAAAATAAAAGCTCCCTTAACTACTTGTGAAATGCTGTGAAAAACAACTGTGCAAATGTCTCAACGTTTGGTCCAGTAGATTTTGAGTTATGGTGTACAGTTTTCGATGTGGCGCCTGACTGAAAAGACAATCTTTGCATCGAAAAAAAATTAAAGTATCCAATTTTTTGCCGATTATACCTTACACAACCCCCCTTAAGTTCCGACACGATTTAAGCGATTTAAGTCTCAGCTTTCACAGCTCTTTCATACCCTGTGCATATCTGTTCTATCATAAAGAATTAAACGAAAATTTGTACTACAGCGGAAATGCAAATCGTTCAAGATATGCTAGAAAATTATAAATTACGAAACAATACAAGCAAGCTCCGATAACATTTAAATAACGATCAAAATGAGAATATTTGTAACAGTTTGTTTTCCGTCATATTTAAAAGTGTTACTTAGGCTATATGACATGGCTTCATTTACAATTTTTTATTCAATCTTAGTTTTGAACTCTTTCAAAAGCAGTAATAATATAAATAAACTTCCACTCGCTTATGGTGTTCTTTGTGAGAAGATACAACTAGAAAAGGGAACAAATTGTAATTATATATTCTTTTCCTCGTGTAAAAATAACTAAAAAATTGTGAGCAAATTAAACTTCACTCATTTTGATAGCCATAGGTAAACTAACGAACGAAAACAATTTTCATCTCTGAATCTAATTATAAAGTTTCGTTCGACAGTTTGTTTCAATATGATTCGACTTCTACTAACCTGCAATATAACTCTTCGATGTGGCGTTTTGAAATGAGCGTGTAGCACCTTCTAGATATAGGACGATAAAGAATATATAAAAAAATGCATTTAATATTCGATTACACCTGTTTATCGCACGGGATAAAACTTGTTTACTTGTCCTCATATGGTTTGTGTGCATCATGAGCCATAATATTGCACATAAAGTTCGAAAAGTTGATTCAAATTATTGAAATGCATGCAAGAGGAACATGGCGGCCTTTTACACTGTTTTCATTTGGCTTCAGGATGCAGCCATTTCTGCAATGACAGGTACTAACGTCTTAGGCCGGACTAAACTCAGGCCCAAAATCAAAGATAGTACCGTGTGGCGGTACCAACTAGGTTCAAGCTTACCGCTATATGTGTTTCAATCAAACGACTGATCAAACGTGATGTCCCGTTCGAGATGAAGTTCTGTTTATGCCGATGAGACACAAGTGAAGCCGAAACTTGTCTTGGCTTAGCAGGCCTATGCGAAAGCACTATGCTATATTTCACCCTAAGGAGGAAAATTTGGTAAAAACCAAAATTTCTCACTAGGGTGAAAATTTGTTGGTAAAAACCAGTCTTTGTACAGGAGGGCACAAATCCTTATTTCATACTATGTTGCGTTTCGGCTTCGCCTCTTCAGAAACCGACACTAACGTATTGTCGGAATAGATTAGCGCCGGCTTGACGCAAATCCCTTAAAACTAAAACACACTATGTGTTTCAATCAAACGACTGATCAAACGTGATGTCCCGTTCGAGCAGAAGTTCTGTTTATGCCGATGAGACACAAGTGAAGCCGAAACTTGTCTTGGCTTAGCAGGCCTATGCGAAAGCACTATGCTATATTTCACCCTAAGGAGGAAAATTTGGTAAAAACCAAAATTTCTCACTAGGGTGAAAATTTGTTGGTAAAAACCAGTCTTTGTACAGGAGGGCACAAATCCTTATTTCATACTATGTTGCGTTTCGGCTTCGCCTCTTCAGAAACCGACACTAACGTATTGTCGGAATAGATTAGCGCCGGCTTGACGCAAATCCCTTAAAACTAAAACACACTATTAGCCGTAAGCACAAAGCCGTACTAACTGTTTTTAAACCGGACTAACTTTTAAACCGGCCAAAAATATTTGGTAAGCTTTAATCAAACGATGCTGTCATTTATATGGCTGCGTTCTGATCTGCGTTACACGTCAATGTTAAAAAACAACAAATTCAAGTTAAAGAAAATGAGTAAATTCATTCCGATATTTTCTTGCAGTAAAATAGCTTTTCTTCGCCAAATATCTCGTTCCATAGAGTTTGAGAACAATTTTGTCAACTTGTTGCCGATATGTTTCTGAACATAGAACTTTAATGTGTTGGATAGTTGAAAGTTGGCCGATGATGTACAGTACTTTGTAGTGACATAATATGCACAAAAGAAAATAAATTGATATACAAATGCATGTTTTTATTTTAGTTTGAATAGGCGCTCGTCGAGTTAGAGGTGGCTGAACCATCGGTTGTAACTGGTGCCATAATAGGGTACTTGCGCAAGCAAACATACCGAATGTAGTGGTCGATAAGGTGTTCCACTAATTTGAAAAGGAAGGAGGTCAAACTGATCGGTCTAAAGCTCTTTTCCTGTTCATAAGTGACGCGGCCACCTTTGGGAATGAATTTGAAAGTTATTTCCCGCCACGCTAATGGAATGTATCCAAGACTGCAAGTAAGAACCTTTTTTAAAATATGCTTGAAGTGTTCATATCCTCTTTGTAGCTGGATAATCCATACGAGGCATTTGCTGTGGTGATCTGTCGAGATGAGTGAGTCGCAGAAGCAAGAGGTGGTGCTCCAGCCAAATACGGAGGTGATTATCATCTGTCCTTTCGCATAAGACACATTCATGATGTGAAACTTTTGCTGAAGGTTAAAATGGAGGTTATGCTGATGGAAGTCGGCTTTATTGAGTTCTACCATGTCAGGCATTCAGTGCTGAAGGCGGTCAACGAATTAGCCCAGGCGAAACCAGTCATTTTACATAATAACTGGAAACACGTGGTTTCTGTGACGTCGCTATAATTAAGATCCTCATATATGTGGACGACGAGAAAATTAATGCTGAACTGATACCACTTACTTTCCCTGGGACTATTAAAAGATTCATATCACATTTAGAAGAAATGGAGTTCATTATGAATCAAGGAAGTAATTCACGTATTTCAAATGGTGTTTTTGTGGTAAGAATCTAGGTGCAACGACGCATCACCTCCTACCCCGCACGTACAAAACATAATGCGATAGTATCACTACACACATTACGTCTTTGTACATCCATACACCAAAAAATATGAATTTTATCGTTGACGTAATTGCAAGTATGACAGAATTTAACAAACCGTAATTCACGAAATGAAGAAATATAACCGTGCTCCGTTTAATTTTACATGAAACATGTACATTACATGCGCAATGACATGAAATTACACTTACTGCCATTCAGAACAAACGCTATATGTGGAGTAAAATTACGTGATTTACGAAATCAAACGTCATGTGAAATTAAAATCAAACTTAAAAGTAAGTCATTTTTGATGCTCGTATATGTCAGGGTCAGGAGACACGATTTTTTCTAGGTGTGCATAGTCTCCAACACCATTACCTGAACCACAAACAATTGCCAAATTTGTGGTTGCTGTTGAAGTAATATAGACGGCAAAAGCTGCATCAAGAATCTCAAAATTAACGGCCAGCACCATCATTGAGGAAGTCCACACTCGTAACCCGTAAGGATATAAAACAAGAATGAAATCAGATGCTCGCGAACATGAACATGGCAGTAACCACAATGATGACACGGAAGTGTACGGGATAGAAATGAACGACCACCAAGACGCTGCTGGTTAGAAAAATATTTACCAGCTTAGTAAACAGTTATCCATGCACAATCGCTAGTCGCTCACACGAGATCTGTTGAACAACCATTAATTTTTTATCATTTTTATTGTTTACATCATGGAAAAATATTGAAGACCCAAGGCTTCACTTAACTAATGCATTGAGCCGAATCAAATAAACGAATTGTCTAATAAAAATGTAGAAGTTTTATTGAAAACTGAGCACGAAAACTGTCACAACATGAGCACTATATCGCTAGTGATTACGTCTAACAAAACTCAGATATTACGCTAGATATTTGCCAGAATAAGCTTAGTTCAATCATACGTAAAATGAATCATCAACATAAGGCATCTCACTCAAGCTTGCTGGACAAAAACATTTCAATTAGCTGATGGCAATGTAGCTGAGAAGACAGTTCTTGCTTTCGTGTCATTTTAATGCAATAGTATTTCTATTGACACTCATTTCATTTTATGCGGAGAATGCATTCCGTAGTAAAACACTTTTAAACCGAAAAATCGTGATATTTTAAACAATCGAACAATAAGCAAAAATAACGTGAAAAAATAAGAAGCCAAAATGTGGTAAAACAGCGGATTTCCTGAGGTGTTTATCAACCCACGAATTATATACACTCGTATATTATTAGTTATATTGACATACAGAAACATACACAGTAGCGGTAGGACTAACTGTCGTGATTTTATCCTTACTTTCCATCAAATGTCAATTTGATGCTAAGCCACATATTCGTCAATCAATCATAATAAACTAAATGTTGCAACCAGCAGCAGCATTTTAGTCACTTTCGATGGTTTCCAATTAATGTCTATGCAAATTTGAAAACGACGTGACCATACAGTGAACAGATGATATCCATCTCTGTGATGTAGTCTATCACAGAGAGCGACAAAAATGTTGTAACTAGTTGAGGCTATACGTTAATAAATTGAGATTATTATTTCAATTTCATGTTTTCAGTATATGACAGTCTATCGTTTCAATTTTGTTCGTTATGCAATAACATGAGAGAGCTGATCAGAGATCAGTGAGGTAAAGAGAGTAAAATGAATCAATAAATTGAAATCGACTCAAGAGCAGCTCTTCTATATTTTCTATACACTCAACTCGAGTGCTTTCGGAATTGTGCTCTGATCTTCTCATCTTCGAAAGATCCCTACATCTTCGTTATCCATAGGGCTTTGATGCGTTAGGTGCAACAGCTTCAATTGAAACTATTTCTCAAATTACAGCTTTGTTCAAGTAGTCGAACATCTTCCAATCTTTATGGTAATTGTGGAAAAAAAATTAGCAAATTATTTGTATCAAAAAATAACCAACCAAAATTTGAAAAGATTAATGTCAACGAAGTGACGAAAGTGACTTAGAAAGTGTAACCGAAATCATCATAGAAAATGGGGCTTACACCTACGTTACACCTCGGAAGAGGGGAAGTAAGTGCGATACCTTCCCTTCCATGTGTCGTAATCAAGAGATGCTGAAATTATTGAGCATGTTCATATTTATAGTTTCTAGTTATTTTGGTTATGTCATCAATGATACATTTAACAAATTTTTCGTGAATTAGAAGATGTGAAGTGTTTAGTGATTTTCATTCGGTTTGTGTACAATTTTTTTAATAGACTAAATTCTGGGTAGTTTCCTTTAGTTGATTAAATAATTTATAATTATATTTTGATCCTATTGATCACCAAAATGGCTTTTTAACTGGGGTTCTGATCTGCCAGGTCAAGGGCAGCCTTGAAAATAGTTTCATTTAAATATAATATATCAATAAATTGTGTTCATGTGATGCCTTAGAACTGGTAGTAGTTGTAGGACGCCAGCTCAAGAAAATAGAAATGGAACTGTTTCTGAACATCAACAAATCGCTTGCTAAATCAGAAGATTTTGTGCAAATTCCGACTTTCTCTTCGTTCGAACATTTTATGAATACATAATTTTTAATTTATAATAATTTTTAATATTTTTTTTCTCCCGAACAAAATCCTGGCTACGGGCCTGGAGTTTCATATATTTGATGAAATCGTTCCAATCATTTTCACAATTTTCAATAACTCATAGTTTTTTTCCTTTCTCGAGTATTTTCAAAGATACTGGTAACTGTGCCCTAATTTATCTTAGCACCTCTATTAATCCCACCCACATGAACACGTTAGTTAGAGCAACATCTGCTATCTCCATTCAACGCAGAAAACATAGGCTGAAAATCGAGTCTAAGAAATATATTGTTGAATTATCAAGATATGGCAAACTTTAAAAGTTATATAACAAAAACATATTTCTACGAAAACCATGTGAAAGTATATCATTTTAAGATAATAATTCAATTCCTGCCAATAAATTTCAATGTTCAATTACACCAAACTGATCTGAAATATGGATTTTTATTCACCACCACCACCCATCACCCGTTCATGTACAGGCATAAAAAGCCGATGGCAAAATAGCTTTCCTATCTAAATAGGGCCAGGAAAAGGTGAATGCACGCCAGCAAAGCATTGCACTGCACTTTTCCCTGGAACGACCGGTGTCCTACTTTCATTCATCCCGGATGGCTTCGCTGCTGCAGTTTGCATCGCTACACGTAGCAGCATATTTACGTGGGTAGATATTTGCAGCTGTTTCCGTTCCCAGGGATCGAACTGTGCGCATTATGCGCGTGGGCGGGCGGAATGATGGTTGGGTTTCGAGTCGACCGACGCAGAACCGGGTCAGACGGCGTGATGAATTCTTTACGACCACTCGAACGAAAAGCCATCGTTAGCGAATGATATTTCATTCCCACTGTCAGAGTGCGCACAGTTGATGGTACCTGACAGTTGGCATTTGCTAGCAATTTGGATGAAATGCGTTACAAAGGGCAGGTATTTTTTTGTTCACTGTCAAGTTCTACTTGCAAAGGAAATGCCCGGCTTTACTAATCTGCATACTAATTTATTCTGTGCGCCAGATTTTTAATTTTCATGAATTTTACAAAAATAGCTTTTCTTTTGTCTTTAATAGTATATTTTTGAATTTCCCCAAGCATTATCCCACATGTTCAAAAACTTATTCCGCTTGATTTTTTTAAATTTTTATTGTTTATTTAGAAATAAAAACTGACACACTTTGTAACTCTGCACAAAGTTCGAAGCTCATTGAATGAAAATTTATCATATTCGCATACACTCGTCTTTAATAGTCAGTGAGGTTATCGAAAACGTAAAACGACGCAACCGCGCAAAGTTTTCATTCGTTTCCGATTCTAGCATGAAGCGAATGTGCAACAACGACTCAAACGAATAAAAGTAGACCCTAACACAATGTTGGCGATAATCATTGTTGTTTTATACGTTTTATCAACTATCTTTAAAAATGAACCACCTCGGTTATGTAACTAATTTTTCCGACCTTATTTTGATAGAAATAATTAAGTAGTATTTCATTTCGTTAGGTTCTGAATTGCACATATTTTGTCGCATGTAATTTTAAATGTTCTTTGATTTGATGGTATTGTAAGGGAACACGTATCCGCCGGTTGATGCCAATCGAGGTGACACTTCTACAGACTGAGCAAACTAATTTCTTTGTTTAGTGTTTATTTGACCTACTAGGAAACTAATCCACTGGATATTTTTACCGTCATACATACTTTTAATTATGTATGACGGTAGAGAATTCACAATTCGCAAGAATTCAAAACCAGTTAACAAATTTCGGCAGTCATACCAGCACGAAGAAGAAAAGCTTTATTGTCATATTACTTTTAGTCCACTAAATCATCAAAAAATTACATTTATTGTTCTTGTTGTATTGCGTACTTGCATATGTTTTGGAGTAGTACTTGAACTATATTACTATCACGTTCATTTTTTCATGAGTATAAATACATTGTAGCTTGATTGTTGCCGCAAAAGGTGACAAGTTTGTTTATTTTCTTTCTTATTGTTTTCAATCTCGTTCTAGTAATTAGCGTGAAAAAACCGCGCACGTGTCATGCTTTTTAACAAATCGAGCATTTCCAAATTAATTTAAAAAACGATAAATCTATCATTGATTCTCGGCAGCCAGCTGCCCAGAGCAATAAAACACATGATGACACTACTGAGAGTTGCATAGTTCGTATCACTCATCAAGGAGAATCCAGATTTCTTGAGCGTTTTTTTCAAAGAAACATATCTACAATGAGTTTGTTTGCTTTCTCTTTAGATTTTTACAGAAGAGAAAGTAATCAAAGAGAGTCATTCATTGTAGATATATGATGATGATTGTTTGGTTTATTTAAGAGTGGCTTTAAATTATTATTCATTCGCCACTCTTGAAGATATGTCGTTTTGAATAAAAGATCTAGATTTGTGTAACTTTACCCAATCCCACTAACAAAAACTTCCCGTGCAGAGGTATACACGGTCTCCATAACAACGTTTTCTACAGTAACATTCCCTCCCTTACCCGATGACTGAGGACGTAGTCGGCGCCTTTATTAGCATTTCAAAATATAGAATTCTCAAAACGTGCACTTTGAGGATGGATAACCACTCCCGGGCCCCATTTAGTTGATTCTCTGTGCAATTTCGCTTGTTCCGGTTAATCACGGAGTAGCAACGACGAATTGTACGGTCATCATGCTCATGCTCATTTGAAAAAATCCTAGACACTTGGTGAATTGAATGTAAAGTCCCTGAGGACCATATTATTATAGTCAAGCTGGGAAAAATAACTTTACTCCCGTTTTAACTACAAGACACGTTTAATACTTAACAGTTGTTGTAAAAACCAATGAAAGTTTTAGTTAAAACAAACAAAATACAAGTATTGTATTATTGTCGCAAATCTAAGAAAGTTATGCACAATTCCATAAAGAAATGCTAAAAAATCAACAAATAACATACCTTGCGAAAACGCGAAATAACATACCATGCGAAAATTGCTTATTCATGCTACAAAACGTATTGGAACCGGTTTGACGAATACACTTTCTTTGATTTTTATTTGCTGTGGGCTGTGTTTGCAGATATTGTTCAACAGCTTAATGACAAAAAATATTATAGTTGTACCATTTTAGTGCGGTGTTGTAATAATTGTAGTTCTTAGTACTAGCGTACAACTGTTATGTGCTAGTCGTATGTCTATCTGTGTATATGTTCGTCTGAGTATTTGTGACAGCGAGGTCAGGGAATGGATGCAGAAATGGCGTGTATGATAGAATAATGGATGATCCTTCTTGATTGGTACTTGTTGTCTATTTTTTACCGGCGATCAATTCATGCATTGCATTAGATTCATTCGTCTGTTTTTATACTTCTATTTATATCTTAAATTAGATCTATGCTATCACTTACTAGATCTATGCTGGGGGACGGGCATAGCGTAGTTGGTAAATCGATTGCCTTGTACGCAACTCACCTGGATTCGATTCCCAACCCTGCACATAGGGTTAGAAATATTTCTAAAGAGATTTTTCTAACCCGAAAAGAGGCGAATGACCATAAGGTAAAACCTTTATAATCCAAATAAAAAAAATAGATCCATGCTAACACTCACTAACACAATAATTCTCTCATATACACCCTCAACCTCTCTCACTCCAAACATACAAACGTGGCCTTGGCGATAACACAAACCTGGTCACAAACGCGAACACCCGCGATCTCGCCAACATTCAAACACCTCGGTAATTAAGTGAAGGTTTCAGCACATATAAATTTATAAAAGCGGTCTCAAGCATCAACCCACCGCTCGCGCAATCATGAATCAGTCACGCCTGGAAGTCTCTACCCTCGATCCTAGCAGCCCAAATTCATGTCTTCAGTTAAACCAATAAAAAAACTAGACAACACGTTCCATGGTGACATGACTCTAGAAAAATGAGAGAGCTCACGCTTCTAGCATCTGAGCCATACACTAAAAATTAAGTATATTGTATCCGCGCGCCACCATTAAGGAACACGCGAACACGCTTATAAAAAATAATATATACACGCAAAGTTACATACACGCTAGCACACGCGACAAACGTCGGGCCCCTCGCGATCATCCACGCATACCTACGCACGATCTCGCAAACAGGATAAAACCTCGGTGGCTAAGTGAACAGTTTATCATATATAAAATCACAAACGCGGCCTCAGGAGTGTACCTTCAAATGGCCATGATCGCGCGATCATGTATCGGATACGTCCGGAAGTCTCTATCCTTGGCCCTAGTAGCATAGGTTCGATGACTTCAGGTGGACCAAACAAAAAGATAAAGTTCATATCAACTAAACAACCCGTTCCATGGCGACATAAAAATCAATTTATACACACGAAGTCACATACACGCGACAAACACGTTAACATACAAATGTTTGAGCCCTTCGCGATCATCCACGCGAACCCGTAAACACAACATCTCGGTGATAAAGTGAACGTATCAGCACTTATAAATTTTCAAACGCGGTCTCAAGCGTGAACCTACAATCTCCCGCGCTCGCGCAATGATGAATCGGTCACTTCCGGTCCTCTACCAGCCGTCTAGGTCCATGCCTTCAATTGGACCTATTAAAAAATAAAGTTCTCATATCCACTTGACAACACGTACCATGGCGACAAGACCGGGTACTCTAGTGATATAGGGTAACCCACCATCTAAGAACGCTCGCGAATATGTGAATGGTCACACGGTTACAAATTTTAACTTATACACGCGAAGTCACATGTGTGCTTACACGCGAAAAACATAAACATACGAAGGCGTAAGCCCTTCGCGATCAACAACGCACACGTACGCCCGCGATCGCGCACTCTTAATAACATCCCGGTAATAAGCTGAACGTTTTAGCACGAAATTTCAAACGCGAACCCACAAACGCCCGTGTTCGCGCGGACATGGATCGGTCAAGTCCGGAAATCATTACCCTTCGTCCTAGCAACTTAAGTCCAACCAATAAATGAAGCTCATATCCACTAGACAACACCATCCATAGCAACATGACCGGGAACTTTAGTGATATGTAGGATCTTATTTTCTTCTAGCATCTGAGCCGTATACTAAAAATTAAATATTAGATTCGCGATTTGCGCGCGATCATCCAAAAACACACGCGAATATGCGAAAGGCACATGGCTATAAAATAGAATTTAAACACGCGAAGTTACATACACGTTAGTACACGCGACATACAAACCCACACGCGAACGAACACGTTAACATACAAATGCTCGATCCCTTCGCGATGATACACGCGATCGCAAAGTCTCCACGTCCGCACATATCTAAACCGTACATTCAGAATCGCGGCTTGCTGCAAATGGCCTTTAACAGATTCTGACGGGGAGCGCTTCCGAGAACCTAGCTCTACACTGCCCATGATTGCATATCAGTCCCATAAAGATAGGAAATTCTATAGAAAACGGGACAACTATGCGATCATGGGTAGTACAGCTCCAGTAGGACAATTCTCGATAAAAATTGATCAGATATTTTTGATAAATGATTTTTTTGATAACTTGGGGCTGCTGGTTACAAATGTAAGGACTAACCGCCTTAGTGCCTTACAATATCAACTTACAACATTTAACCTTTATAATTTTGAGAGTGACGTTGTACAAGGTACGATGGACCCATAGTGTTTTCAAGAAAGTAGTATCTTTAGAAAAGTTTCCTAATATTGTTTGGCATATCTTTTGATATACTGGTAGTCGTTATTTGCATGTTCTGTAAATCATTGATTTTAGTTATCTAAGATAGACTTGCGCGATGTTATACAAAACCTCGGAACAATCAATTGGAAGTACCTTTACTGCTTCTTTTTTTATTTCGTTTATTTGGCACGGCTCATAACGGTAGCTTAACGGAGCCATGGATCTTTCATGTGTTTACAATATGTATAAAAAAATAAAAACAAATATTATTGATTATCCGTTGGATCTCGTGCGCGCAACTTTTTATTGCGAGCGGAGACCTTCTTTCGCGGCTCGACTACTACGTCATGGGGATCATTTAATTTTCGCGATCAGATGTTCTTTCCTGCTTCTTGCACTTACGGGTGACCAATGTGAATCCGTCGTCATTGTTATTATCTTCTTCACCAATGTTGCTTACATTGGTTTTTGGGGTGCAGGATGCTGCTTTTGCAATTGTCAATATGGACTGAACAGCTGCCACAAATTTGGCAACCGTTTGTGGTTCAGGTATTGGTATTGAAAACTCTTTTTTGGGTTGGTTTGCCGTGGATGCGTCGACAATCGGCAGAGATGCATTAGGTTTGTTCCAGTACACGGAAGTCACTCCCTGTTGCTCCGGAGCAAAAAATTCTTGCTCCTTTTCACTCCGATTTGCTACCAGAAGAAGAAAAAGAAAAGAAGATAATACAGGAACGATTTTCTCCCTGTTTTCTCCGGAGTACTTCCAGTTTCTCCTGGTACTGGAACAAACCTATTCTCATCTGTATCTTCTGCGCAAGGTTGTCCGTGATGCGCTGTCTGATTACAATACTTGCTCGCAGGAGTGTGCCCCTCATGGGCAGGGTGGCCAGACCTACCAATTTATCGGTAGTTCTACCGATTTTGGTCTTCCCTACCGATTCACAGACGACCAAGGCAAAACTACCGATATTTTGTTATCCCTACCTAAAACTACCGATTGTTATTGATTTTGGACACATCCTACTCAACATTCATTTTTTTGGGTTGGATTTGGTCTGAGATCTATGTTTTCAGTATTTTACAATTCTATGTCAACACTAAGTTTTTGGGACAACAACCCGGCCTACCGATAAACTTTTAGTGACCCTACCGTTATTAAGGAATTCTATTTGGCCACCCTGCTCATGGGTGCATAACGTAGTTTGGTTAATAGCGGCTTCGTGGGTTTCGAGTTTTTTAGTCAATTGGGAGGGGATAGGTCTTTCGATCCGCATTCTCACCACAAGAACATCGAACCCAGCAAGAAATTTCTTCACGTATCAGGTGTAACGGATTCTACACGCAGAAAAAATTAGCATATTTAAACCAAAAATATGTTTTATTGAATCCAATCATTTATTGTTTATCACTTTAACAAACAAACTTATTGGCTTGAAAATTTTTTTTTTATTAGAACAACAACAAATTTTTGCTTTCAATAAATACATTTTTAGTATCAATAATTTTCTTTTAATTTCAATAAAATAATTATTGAAAAACGGAACGATAATTTTGATTTATTGAAACAATAAATAAATTTTATTTAATTCAATAAATAATTTTATTGTCTCCCGACCAATAATTTAATTTATTGAATTTAATGCATAATTTTATTGAACCTACAAATCTTTTTTCTGCGTGTACTTCTCCGTATTGTGATATGTATTCTGAAATCAAATCAAGAGGGGTACGTTGTGATAGGTCATGTAGGTTAATATCTACATAGTCTTTTTCTATATACACGAAAATCTTATTCATTCCAACTTTACCACATTCAGCCACGTGCTTCAAGTTGTTCTGCAAAACGAAACATTCGGCTAGGGAAAATGTGTTGAATGATATGACTACCATACCACATTACGAAGATGATGATACTGAATATACATAACCTCCTTGAGCATAAGCTGCATCTTCACCTTCAGCAGGTATTTCACTTCACGAAAACTCAATCGTATTGAACAAAATTTAAAGTCAACAACCGGGTCGGGGCAGAGTTTTTGGTCAACTTTACGCATAATGGCAAGAATAAATTAAATGCTTTCTTTGTTCTCGAGACAATGCACACTAGATCGAGAGGTTGCTAATTGTTATTTACTTGGTTCGATTGTACGTCTGACTTGGGCAGAAGTAGAAAGTAGACTAATTTTACTGCTTCTGTTATATTTTTTCGTCGAATAGAACATAAAAAATCGAAAAATGGACAAGAGGAATAGCGGGAATGAAAACCCTTGCAAAACAATTTCCGCTCTATTAACTGAATTCGAACCAAGCAATTTCGGCGCTAATGCATTACACTTTGCTACAGTGTTTGTATTTCTGGTTTTAAAATAGCTTAAGAACCGGGATTAGCTAGTTGATTTCCAGAGAGCGTACATAATCTCTCTATATGATTCCGGAACTCTGATCGAGAAAAAACAAAAAATGAGCAGAACCACTATACTGTTCGTTTGAAACTAAGTGTGTGCCAAACTCTTTGAAAATTGTGAGTTCAATTTACTTACATACACATCCATATGAACTGTGCTGAAAGTAAGAACGTACTATTGCAAAGCAAGTTCGGGTTCCGAAAAAGCACCTCGACGGTGGACGCCATCCGCACAGTCATCGCGAGCGTGGAGAAAGCGTGGTTACGATCGACGTGAAGAACGCGGTCAACAGCGCCGGGTGGGTGGCTATCGTCGTTGCGCTGCACAGAGTGTGGATTCCGGACTAAAGGGCGAACATGAAATTATTGCGACACATTCAACAGGGCATAACTTTTGTACCATTGGGTAAAAATCAACCAAATTTTGCACACTTTCTCATTGATGTGTATTGTTTACATGCTGTAAAACTCGAAGTCGTGTTTTACGATTCAACGAAAATGGAGGTGAACCAACGCGAGTCGAGAGAACAAATTCTTTCGAAACACCTGGAATTTTCTGACCTGTCGCACCGGCAGTTGGGAAAATGTTGAACATTCACCATTCAACCGTCTCCAGAGTGTTGAAGCGGTTCCAGGAGCGGTTGAAGTTGTACCACGGCAAAGGAGTTGGAAGAAAACCGGGACCGGAGAACAAAAAGACGGAGGGAAAGCGGATGATTAAAGCAAATTCCAACGTCTCAAGCCGTGATTTGACTAAAAAGATCGGCATGTCGCAGAGCTACGTCCAGAATGCAAAGAAGAGAGCTGAACTACATACAAGGTACAGAACTTCCCAAACCACGATGAGCGGCAACAATCGACGGCTAAAACTCGGGCACGGAAGCTCTACGAGAAAATGCTGACAAACTATGGCTGCTGTGTGATGGACAACGAAAAGCCGATTTCAAGCAAATTCCGGGGTTGGAGTTTTTTACCGGCAAGAGCAAGTTCTATGTGGACGATAAATTTAAGAAGAAGAAAATGTCGAAGTTCGCCTCCAAACATCTCATTTGGCAGGCCATCTGCTCTTGCGGACTGAGGAGTGAGCCTTTCGTCACAAAGGGCACAGTAAATGGCGAGATCTACAAATCTGAGTGCCTCGAGAAGCGCCTTTTGCCGTTCTTGCAGCAGCACGACGAAGCTCCGCTATTTTGGCTAGATTTGGCATCATGCCACTATTGTAAAAGTGTCCTGGAGTGGTATGAGGCCAATTCTGTCCATTTTGTTCCAAAGGACATGAATCCACCAAACTGTCCGGAGCTGCGCCCGGTGGAGCAGTACTGGGCAATGATGAAGCGGGAACTTCGGAAGAGCAAGAAGATAGTCAAAGACGAGAAGGACATGTTAAGAAAATGGAGAAAAAACTGAGACACTGGTACCGGATGACACTGTAAAGACTTTGATGGAGGGCATCAAGCGAAAATGCGTTCAATTTTACACTCAAGGCTCCGTCGATTAACTTTTCTTTTGATTTTTGAAGTAAATATATGTATAAAACTACCCTAAAATTTTGGTTTGATTTTAAACATTATAAGAAAATTGGCATGACATTTTCGGTGTCGCAATAATTTCGTGTTCGCCCTTTATCTGCGCAAGGTTCTGAGCCCAACGCTCTGGAATATAACGTACAACGGAGTCTTAACACTGCAACTGCCCTGTCGGGATTGCAGATGACGTTGTCCTGACGATAACCGACGAGACCCTTAAGGAGATGGAGATGTTGACGGCAAAGACAATAGACATCGTGGAAACCTGGATGGCTGACGTCAAGTTGCAGCTGGCTTACCACAAGACGGAGACAGCAACCGTAAAAAATCCAGCGAGTCGTGATCAGCGTCGGCGGACACTCAATCTCATCGATGCGTGCGCTGAGGCATCTGGGTGTGATCGACGATCGGTTACATTACAACGGCCATGTCAACTATTTATGTGAGAAGGCTGCGTGGATCATGCCGAACATCGGAGGAGCAAGATGCAGCACAAGATGTCTCCTGTCGGGTGTCTCATCCTCTATACTGGTATGGCGTACCGGCCTGCGCTGCTGCTCTGAACTCAAAACGGAATCGGGCGAAGTTGACAAGCATGTTGCTCCTAATGACAGTTCGTGTCGCGTGCGCGTAAAGAACGATATCAATAGAGGTGGTATGCGTCTTAGCTGGGATGATTCCCATCAACATCACTCTATCTGAGGACGTAGATTGCTACCAGTGCAGGAATACACGAAAGCCAGAGCGGACTCGTTGGCTAAGTGGCAGCTAGAGTGGGACAACGCGGGGAAAGGAAGGTGTGTCAATCGACTCATCCCAGATGTGTCGGTGTT
Organism: Topomyia yanbarensis; assembly: GCF_030247195.1. Lineage (NCBI taxonomy): Eukaryota > Metazoa > Arthropoda > Insecta > Diptera > Culicidae > Topomyia > Topomyia yanbarensis. Next base: position 150,068,258 of record NC_080671.1, read on the forward strand.
AACTCCGCTAGCGAATGACGGATCCCAATAGTAGCATGTCTGTAATAACATACGTACATGGAACTATTGAGAACCAGAGCTACAGGTCCAAAGCCCTGGTAAAGGAGGATGGTTGTGATGATCCGGGCCGAGATCACCACGTAAAGCAAGGTAGGGCATAACCCCAATTCCAAGGCGTGAAGCGACCCGTGCCGAGGGATGAGTGATCGAGGGGGTGAAAAAGATGCTCGATCGTTAACGGAGCCTGTGGGGTACCTGGGCAACCCCCACAGTAAGCGTCCCTTACCACGCTAATGCGGAGCTCTGGCGTGGCGGACATATATTTCTCGCGCTACTCGTGGGAATTTTCATGGAGCAAAATAAAAATAAAAATAAACAGACGGAGGTGCCAAACCCCTTCGCAAGAGGTGGTTTGGCGAGGTCTCCCCCCCGTGGGGAGAGTAGTGGAACGATGAGTGCTGTACTCGAAAGCACCAGTGACCCCCCAGCAGCGGTAGACAATACCCCTACCAATGCATCGGAGGGGCCAATAGCTGCGATGCGCAAAGTAGCGAAGCAACTCGATGCTATAATCGACTTCGCTAGCGCAAAGCAGAACATAGCCAAGGAGTTGAAGTTGAGCCTTCTGGAGCTCCGGAAAGCTGTTCGTGTCGCAAGACAGGAACAGCAGGCATATGTTGAGAGGGTGGAATGTCGGGAGAGGCCCGACAGAGAAACCCAGACAGTGGCCTCCAATAGGGAGGAAAGAGAGAAGGTTAATAGAGGTTCACAGACAGTGGCCTTTACCTTCTATGGAGCAGCCACGTCGATCGGAGCGGCGACCGAGTTCCCCTCGAAGGGAAAGGGAAAGGGCAATCGCAAGACGGCATCGAATGCGAAGCGCCCTAGGAAGTCGCCAGGAGAGGGTGCCAAAACCGACACCACTCGGCGTGCAACCGTCAAGGTCAAACGCCGCCTGGGTGAGGTAAGCGAGGGCGAGAGTGACCTCGCTGTTGAGAGCGATGGTACCAGCAACCCGGCACGACCGGGGCAGGGGGGCTCAAACCCCTGGACGCTGGTTACCAAGAAAAAGCCGGCACCGAAACCGGAGGTACCGCGGCCTGCGAGGAAGGCCAAGGACAGAGGCGAAGCCTTGTGGTTAAAAACCGACAAGGACAAATACGCCGATGTCCTTAAATCGATGAAAGCGGCCGAAAGCCTCTCGGCCCTTGGGCAGGATGTGCGTAGCGTAAGACGCACCAACACGGGAGAGATGCTCCTGGTGTTGAAGCGAGGCGCACAATCAAGTGCAATATACAAGGCCTTGGCCCAAGAGGTCCTTGGTGAGGGCGCCCAAATCAGGTCGCTAGGTGCGGAAACAACTCTCCAGTGCAAACACTTGGACGAGTTCGCGACCGCAGAAGACGTCGCCGCAGCCGTCAAGGAGCAATGCGGCGTCACAATCGAGCGGGCCTCTGTGCGATTGAGGGACGGACCCTCTGGCACCCAAGTAGCCTACCTCAGGCTACTGAATGCGGATGCCAAAAAGGTAACCGAGAAAGGGAAGCTGAAGATCGGCTGGTCGGTATGCCCTATTAGTATACCCCAGCCGCCTTCAGTGGACAGGTGCTATCGGTGCCTAGAATCCGGCCATAAAGCTTACGAATGCAAAGGCCTAGACAGGAGTAAGCTATGTCGTCGATGCGGCGAGGAGGGGCATAAAGAGCGGGGGTGCACTAAGGCATATAAGTGCCTTATCTGCACCTCTAAGAAGCAAGCCCATAAACATGCTATGGGCGGACCTTCGTGTCCCTTCGGCGAGTTAAATAAGAAGAAGCCGTGAGAGTCACACAGCTAAATCTTAACCATTGTGCAGCAGCCCAACAGCTGCTGTGGCAGTCGGTCTCGGAGTCGAGGACAGATGTCGCCCTATTATCAGACCCGTACAGCATCCCTGCCGGCAACGGCAATTGGGTGTCGGACGGGTCTGGAATGGTGGCAATCTGTACAACGGGAAGGTTCCCGGTTCAAGAGGTAATACACCCCTCCGCCGAGGGTGTGGCGATTGCCAAGATCAATGGTGTGTTCTATTGCAGCTGCTACGCCCCACCAAGGTGGCCAATAGAACAGTTCTACCAGATGATCGACAGGCTCTCGTCGGACCTCGTGGGCCGGAAACCGGTAGTAATAGCGGGAGACTTCAACGCTTGGGCAGTGGAGTGGGGCAGCCGCTGTACAAATAGCAGGGGTCAAGCGCTAATGGAAGCGTTTGCGAAACTCGATACTGTGCTAGCTAATGATGGCTCCGCTAGTACATTCCGTAGAAACGGAGTGGAGGCGTGGATTGATTTGACCTTTGCCAGCCCGAGTCTGGCTCCAGGCATGGAATGGAGGGTAGACGAAGGCTACACCCATAGTGATCATTTAGCAATCCGCTTTAAGATCAACTATGGTGTGCAGCATCCGAGGGCGGGAGATCCCTGTCAGGTACGCGGGTGGAAGTCCAATCACTTCGACAGCGAAGCTTTCACCGCGGCCCTGGGACTGGAGGCCAACACCGACAGTCTAAGCGGGGATGCGCTGGTAGCTGTTCTATCACGCGCGTGCGACGCCACTATGCCGAGAAAAACACTGCCAAGAAACGGTAGATGCCCGGTATACTGGTGGAGTGCCGAGATTGCAGCTCTACGGTCAGCCTGTCTCAGAGCTAGACGTAGGATGCAAAGAGCTCGCACCGAGGATGCAAGAGAGAACCGCCGTGAAGTGTTTCGAGCTGCGAAATTAGCCCTTAACAAGGCTATTAAAAGCAGCAAGAGAGCGTGTTTCGACAACCTGTGTGAGAGTGCCAACGCGAATCCGTGGGGTGACGCCTACCGGATTGTGATGGCCAAGACCAAAGGGGGCTCCTCACCCCCAGAACGGTCTCCGGACCGGTTGGCAACGATTATCGAAGTACTCTTCCCGTCTCGAGCCACAAGCCCCTGGCCACCTGCACTACGAGACAGTGCGGGCACGGTCGAAATGGTGGCTCCAGTGACGAACGAAGAACTACTCGCAGTGGCTAAATCCCTAGCAATGAACAAAGCTCCAGGGCCGGATGGAGTCCCGAACAACGCTCTCAAGGCAGCGATCATAGCGAACCCGAACATGTTCAGGCTAGCTATGCAGAGATGCCTTGACGAGTGCCGTTTCCCCGATAGATGGAAAAGGCAGAAACTGGTGCTGTTGCCGAAGCCCGGGAAGCCGCCAGGCGACCCATCGGCGTACAGACCAATCTGTCTGATAGACACGACTGGCAAACTGCTTGAGAGGATCATCCTCAACAGGCTCACCCCGTACGCGGAAGGTACGGACGGTCTGTCAAGCAACCAGTTTGGCTTTCGGAAGGGTAAGTCCACAGTGGACGCTCTCAACTCAGTGATAAATACTGCCGAGATAGCGATCCAACGAAAAAGGCGAGGTATTCGATACTGTGCGTTAGTGACACTTGACGTGAAGAATGCATTCAACAGCGCAAGCTGGGATGCCATCGCGCTCTCGTTACACCGGCTTAGCCTACCGGTGGGTCTGTACCGGATCCTGGAAAGTTACTTCCAAAACCGCGTACTGCTATACGAGACCGATGCCGGTCAGAAAAGGGTTCCGATTACCGCCGGAGTCCCGCAGGGCTCGATCCTAGGCCCGGTGCTATGGAACCTCATGTATGACGGGGTTCTGAGACTGAAGTTCCCTCCTGGGGTCAAGATCGTCGGCTTTGCCGACGACGTAACCTTGGAGGTCTACGGGGAGTCAATTCCTGAGGTAGAACTAACCGCAGAACACGCGATTAGCACGGTGGAGGAATGGATGAGCGCGAGAGGCCTGGAGCTCGCTCATCATAAGACGGAGGTAGTTATCGTCAACAACCGCAAGTCGGCACAACATGCAGTTATCAATGTGGGAGAAGTCGCGATCACTTCACAGCGAAGTCTGAAGTCTCTCGGAGTCATTATAGACGACAAGCTGACCTTCGGCAGCCATGTCGACTATACGTGCAAGAGAGCGTCGACTGCTGTTGCGGCACTATCGAGAATGATGTCCAACAGCTCAAAGGTGTGCGCCAGTAGACGTAGGTTACTGGCAGGCGTTGCCGTATCTATCCTCAGGTACGGCGGCCCGTCATGGTCAAGAGCACTGAGGGTAACCAGTTACCTACAGAAACTGGAGAGCACCTACCGCGTGATGTGCCTCAGAGTGATATCTGCCTACCGCACGGTATCACACGATGCATCCTGCGTGATAGCGAGCATGATGCCAGTCGGGCTGGTCATTCGGGAAGATGAGGAGTGCTTTGAGCTACGTGGAAATAGGGGAGCCCGCGAGCGCACCAGGGTGACCTCGGTCGCCAGATGGCAGCGTGAGTGGGACAACTCCTCGAAAGGTAGGTGGACCCACCGGCTGATACCTAGCATATCGAGCTGGGTGGGAAGACCCCATGGGGAAGTTCACTTCCACCTGACACAATTCCTGTCAGGCCATGGCTGTTTCCGTCAGTACCTCCACAGGTTCGGGCACGCGGAGGTCCCAGTCTGCCCGGACTGCCCAGGTGTAGATGAAACTGCCGAACACATACTGTTCGTATGTCATCGGTTCGACGTCGAAAGAAGAGCAATGCTTGACGTCTGTGGCTGGGACACAACCCCGGATACCCTTATCCAGCGGATGTGTCAAACGGTGGAGAAGTGGAACGCAGTCTCGGCTGCTACCATCCAGATTGCCAGTAGGCTACAGGTAATCTGGCGAACCGAGCAACAGACGGCGGGCACGGCTAACTAGTGATTGGTTAGCTGGAGCGAAAAAGGCCAAGCGCAAAATAAGAGAGTGAATGGTCTGTTCATGCCGAGGTAGGTTGGCGCAGCGAATGGCAACCGCGTAAGGGGTAAACCCAGCCACCCCGAAGCAAGACAGAAGAGTGAGTGTATAGGCGTATAAGTGGACTGCCTCATGCCAAGACGGGAGGGTCGTAGCGTAGTATGTTGGAACTAAGCTATCGATGCCTCATGGCGTGGCAGAGGAGTGAAAGGGTGAGCATCCAAGTCAGTCTCACACTGCATGTTAAGGGTGAGCATAAAAGTCAGCCTCACAGGTTGGTAGCAAGCAAGGAATGAAAAAGGTGAGCACAAAAGTCAGCCTCGCATGGTATGTCAGAAGTGGGGCCTAAGAAAAATGTCCCACATGGGATGCCAGAGGGAGTGACAAAGGTACAATAGAGTGGCACGATTGAGAGTGAATCAGGTGATAGGGTGAGCACCCAAGTCAGCCTCACATGTATGGGTAGGGCGAGCACAAAAGTAAGCCTAGCAAGGAATGAGTAAGGTGAGCACACAAGTCAGCCTCACATGGAACGTAAAAGGTGAGCACAAAAGTCAGCCTCATGTGGGAGTGTTTGAGAGCGAATCAAAGTGTGATTGAGAGAGCACCCAAGTAAGCCTCATACAGGATGTATGATCGCGCGAGTGAGAGTGAATGAGTACACTTAGTACAGCCATCCCCCCAGAAGTAATACCGAGAGGTAGTTCCTGGGAGGAATGATGGCGGAGCCCAATGGAGTTTAGTCGGTATTAATGGCTGGTCACCATTCGAGTCCGACACGCCCCCAGTGCACCCCGTGTGGTAGATTGGACCCTACCGTTAGCACGTGTACTGGGCTAGGACATAAAGGTCTTCTCCATTGTAAAAAAAAAAAAAAAAAAAGATGTGTCGGTGTTGGTGCGTAGGAAGCATGGCGAGGTGAACTTCCATTTGACGCAGTTTTTGTCCTGGTACAGATGCTTCCGGAAACACCTGCATCACTTCGGACATGCTTCATCACCCCTTTGCCCGGAGTGCGTGAGCGTACAAGAGACACCGGGATACGTGGTCTGCGATTGCCATAGGTTCGACGAAATTACTCTCCGAGCTGCAGAGAAAGTGGCCAAGGGACCAACAAAATAGCGCTATCGGCTGGAAAGCCGCCGTGAAACCACTAATTGGGTTCCGAGAAAAATTCCGCCGCCGGAGAACTCTCTGTTGGTGTAGACTAGGTCCACCGCAGGGGACCCGTTGAGTAGTACACGACGTAGCACCGGGTTCGGGTCATCCGGGTGCTAGTGAACCGGACGTCAGGCTTCACCGGAATCGCCGGACCGACCTCGACTCCCTACCGGGTAACTCGTGAGTAGGCTAAATCCACCGCCGGGATTACAGCGAGTAGATTGCGTCGAATAGCTAGTAAGGGGGGTCAGTGAACCGGAAGCTACGCTCCACCCGGAATCGTTGGGCAGGCCTCAGCACCTACTGGCTGGCCCGTTGAGTAGACTCGGTCCACTGCCGAGGACTAGATCGAGTAGATCGGAACGATGCGAGGAGCTGAATGGTTCACGGAAACGAACATCGGGAGAAAAATGGAAAAATTAGATTCGCCGCCGTGGACTATCCGACTATATCGTGACGAAAATGAGAGCTAATTGGCTAACGAAACAAACACCGGTACCGAGAAAAATTCTGCTGCCGAGGAACTCTCAGACAGAGTACAGTAGTTCACCGTCGGATAATATTTGAGTCGATCTCGATAAACTGGGAGCTAAATGACTCAAGGAAGCGGGTATCGGTGTCGAGAGAAATTCTTCCGTCGGGGAGTAGGGTGAATTCACCGTCGGGACTATGCGAGTAGCTCGTGATAAGGCCGAGAACTGAATGACTCACGAAAAGAGGAGCTAAATGGCTCATGGAATCAGCATCTAGATGGCTCACGGGGACAAGAGCTAAAATGGTGACGTAATAGATGGAGACAAGAAGTAAGAGAAGCGATGAATACATGAATCAACTGAGGTTCCGAGATAGAGTTGCAGAAAGGGGTACAACGAAAGCACAACGAGACCCCCCACGAAGTAATACCTTCAAGTAGCTCCGTGGGGAAGAAGGACGAACAGAGTAAGGAGTGTTTTAATGGTTAGGCACGAACGTGAGACCCACACAGCGTCAATACACTACAGGCCAGGCTATTGAAGCTTTTTAAATCTTACTATAAAAAATAAAACATATTCATGCATTTTCCGATTTCGACAAACTGAGTCGAAAGGTATATGACACTCGGCTGTCCAGGTCGGGGTTTTAGGTTGTTTATTTTTAGAGTGATTGTAAAACCTTTCTATATGAGAAAAGAAAAAAACCGTTCGCCTCAACTCTGTTACTCACACGTGTGAGCATTTTTTATAGCATAAACATAGCGACGAATAACAATCTTCAGATCATTGACTTGGTTAACCAACAAATTCCCCCTTGCGCTATGATATACTTGACCAGATAGGGCTTATTCTCATCATCTATAACTCGTGGATTTAGAAATTGTAAAATAATTTTCAACGCCATTCGCGTGTTGATATGTCTTTCGTCCCGTCCTATCATCTCTGTCATCAGGTTATAGAAACTCAGAAAATCAATTTTTGCAAACGCATACCTTGCTAGCAACAGCAACAACTCATCAAGTCGTCCTGTAGTATATTTGGGTCAACCAATAATACAATTACTTTGTAAATAATAGCTTCCTATGATTGAAATTGCTTCTCAGTGGTCGCGACAAGCGTCCTCAAATTTTCATCGCTTATTGTCAAGAGAAAACATTTGCTGCGAATTTGTTATCATCCCCCCCCCCCACGTTATGTAGGTACTAGCGACACAAAGCAAATTGATTTCTACATAGTCAAGAGGGAAGACTTCAAAAAGGGATTGTCATCAAATGCACAGCACAATAGCTCAAATATATTTTTTTATATTTTAAAGTTTCATACGATGATTCATACAACATTATTGCAACTAAAAACTCATAAGACGTAGTTATATAAAGTGTGTATACGTCAAGTAAACGGTGTTTGAACATACTTGCTTTTTCAGTTCGTGCCCTGCGTATCATCATTCATTTATTGAATTATTTAATCTAGTTTCTCTTCCATTACACAAGTCTTTATTCTAGACACCTCAACACAAATTCAGTTTTTACTCTTCAGGCTTGTTTTCATGCGCTGCAACTTGCAACTGTAGTAATTAGTTTACTGCTCGCTAATACAAGCTGCAACAGGGTTAAAAGAATGCATCACATTGCTGCATTTTATACGCGCTTTAGATATATAAATCGAATTAAAAAATTACGTTATCACCCGGTTGCGGTATTTTCTCTCTTTCATATTGTGTGATTGTTTTATTTATTATACGATTAAACAACGAAAAAACATCTATTCTTATCAATCCCTTTATTTTCTAAGTCCGTTATTCCGCAATGCATTAGTATAAATTGTGCAATATGCACAACAGGGTAACCGAGATCGGTGCTAAAACTTTTCGCGCTAGGACCTAGGCAATTATATCGGTCTTTTTGCGCATTTCGCCAAACAAGAAGGAACAAACGCGGTCCACGAGATAAGCGAGAATCATATCAGCTACCAGAACGCCTACCAGGATCTTTCGGAACTGAAATCATAAAGATATTTAATATTCAGCAGAGAACTTAGTAGAAACATATACTTACATCGGGTTCGAAGTCGATCACTTCGAAGGTGGTCAACAAATCCGGTATTAGGCCCAGAGCCAGACAAAGCACGATCGTACTGGACGTGAGGATTGCATACGAAAGCAGTCGATTCTCACGCATGCTCTCCATGAACGGATGACCCTTATAGTTCACCGCCACCGTTGCAATCTGCATTGTCACGCTAATAATGTACACCGTACTGTTGACAATATTCGGAACAAATTCCTCCTTCTCATCGGGTGCCAGATCCAAACTTAATTTTATTTTGCCTTCCCTACAATGGATAACCAAATTTAAAAAATGCGATACATTATAAATTGCTGCATCTTGGTCTCACCTCGGAGGCGATCGCGCGTTGGCTTCTTGCACGAGGTAAACCAACGCTGTGAAATGCACTGCAAACTGCGCCAGAATTGTCGTTACCGAGTACAGGTTGAAAATGTTGGGTAGCGGTGCTTGCTTCGATAGGACTTTCAGTGGTTTGGATCGTGTTATGAACAGGAAACAGGCAGCAGTCAACAGCCCGTGCAATGTTAACTGGGTATCGCTGTTCTTGACCCCATCGATGTATAACACCGACTGGCAGTAAGCGGAGATCAACGCGTTCAAGGCCAGAATTTTGAACATTTGTAGTGTGGTGACGAGGGTGCAACGCCCTTGTTTGATGATGTGGCACACTAAATATAAAAAAGCGACATAAATTCAATTAAAGTATTCGCAATAATCGTTTCAACTTACCGCTGTTGATCGACGCCGATCGACTGGTAAACGGTGCCGCGATACTAGCATCACCCAATTTAACGAATGGAACCTGCTCATCGTCAATATCTTTCAGTACCTTCTGCAGCCGATCCTGGGTGGAATTTAAGTTTTCACGGTGTTTCAAAATCGCCCTCTCCCTAGGGCTCAGCGCCTTCCGATCATCCAGTTTGTCCTTTTTCTTTTCAACCTTTTCTAACGCGGTGGGATCGACCGATCCACCCCGCAATTGTCGCTTCTCTGACTTTGTTGGCATATGACTCAATAGTGAAACACCAACATTGGCATGTTTCAGCGCTCCGACGTCGTTCGTTCCGTCACCACACATTAACGTGTAGAATCCGAGCTGTTTCAACGTAGTGATTACAAATTCTTTCTGCTTGGGAGCGAATCGTGCAAACACCGTAACATACGGCATTAGTTTGAGCAAGTAGGAATGATGTTCACTGTCCAAATATTGCAGACCTTCTCCTGTAATACAGAAATCGTGCTCTTTGTATAGATCCTTCGCGGTCCGCTTTTCGTCAAAAAGAATTTTGATTTCTCCATTGATTGATTCCCACTGCCAGTACGATTCAACTCTGGTAAGAACAACAAGCGTACGCTTGGTGAATCGAAGCTCTTTAGCTACATGACACGCCGTTAACGGATTGTCCCCGGTGATCATCATTACCTTGTGCGACGCTTGGATAATCTCCTTGATGGCGTATTTGGAATCTGGTTTAAGGGGGCAAGATATGATGATGAAACCAGCGAACTCGAGATCTTTCTCCACATCAGCTCGCTTCAGTTCGCGAGTTGTTGCATTGTCCAGCGTACGGAATGATTTGTACCCTAGCGCCAGAACTCGGGCTCCTCGGCGGGAATATTCCAGGTACGTTTCTTCATAGTTTTCCGGTATGGTTTTCAGCATTTTCATTATGACTTCAGGTGCTCCTTTGACCGTTCCAATGTAGCATGTTTCGTTGCTGAATGGAACTAGATGACCAGCCAACACTGCCATCCTCTTTAACGAGGACGAAAAATGGAATCGTTGGTATATTCTCAGGGGTTTGAATTTGCCTCGTTTTGGTACAACAGAATCTCCTTTTGTTAGATTCCAATCAATGGACATAAGAGTGGCTTTTTCCAAAGGATCTCCAACTAATCCATCATCGAGTTGTACCAAAGAGTGGCAAGATCCAAGAACGTGTGCCGTTGATTCCGGGATGTCACCGATTGCAGTAATACTGGTATCTTTTTTCAGTCCGGCCACACCCTCGACAACCAAATTATCACTCGTCAGTGTTCCAGTTTTATCAAAGCAACAGATCTGGACCTTTCCGGCAAATGGTATCCGGAATGGTTCCGTACAAAATACGAACAGTTTCGATAGTTGCAGCAATGAGGTATTCACAGCCAACGATAACTCAATCGGCAGATCCGGTGGGATGATGGACGTCAAAATCAACGTACACTCCAGGAATAGTTTGTACCGGTTTCGTTCCGGATCTTCGGAGCCCTTGATCCACACGTAAACGGCTGCAGTAACCGCAAACACCAGCAGAAATAGAATAAATGCAAACGTTTCCAGGTTATTCTCAGTGACCCGTTTCACCCCGAACAGAATCGTCCGGAGCAGCTTGCCCTGTGAGGTATTAAATCCGGTTCGTAAGACATATCCGATGCAACCGCTATCGGGGGCTCGCATGGCACCCTTACTAGGGGATGAATGTTGGACGACCTTGGTACCGCCGAATAGAACATACAGTTTACCATCTGCTTCGATGTCTAGCTCTTTTTTGTGCTCGTCGGTGTTTTCCAGCGATTCTTTCATCTGGGGAACCGACTCACCTGGAATGAGATGTGGAAAAAATGTTAGTAAATAAGAAAGTAATTTAGACGTAAGTAAACGTTTGAAATTCCTTGCGATTTTTGTAGTAGGGTACGGGTCACTTCAACTAATGAAAAAACTATATGGAGTCGGTGAAGTCTTAGTTGAAATAAGGCCATTTTTTCGTTATATTTATTCATTTGTTGTTTCTACGCCCACAGACTTCTTGGTTTGTACTTCGACTGGTTACATTTAAGGATGGACAAAAACTTTCTTATCAAGTGGAAGTAAAATGCTCTAGCAACTCTGTTGAAAACTTGTTGAAGTCCGCTGTGCCAACCGCAGTTGGTTCTCTTGAAAGGAGAGGGGTATTACGTAGTTCTGTCTTGATGCATTTACACAATGTGGTTAGAACGTTAATGCCGAATCCAGCATAACTCCGAGATCCTTGACATGAGAGTGAATTGGAATACTCGAGTCGAACATACGTTAGTTTAATTTGATCGGATGACATTTCCACGCAAACGTGACAATAAACTCCGTACGTAAGCTGTTCAGTTCACTTTGAAGATTTTCTGCATCAGTAGATTCCCGTTTCTGTCGAAAAATCTTCATGTCGTCGACGAAGGAAAAGCGGGGTTCTTGCAGTTTGATATTAAGGCCGTTGAAATAGAGACAGAGATAGTAATGGGCCGAGGTGGCTTCCTTATGCGATGTCGGATGTAACGAGAAATGGTGCAGATAGATAGTCCTACCGATTTGGAGTTGCCTTCCATCGAAATAGGAGCGAAACAGGCGATCAAGTTGTCCGTGAGTTTATCTTGCTTGGTATATCATGGTTGATTTTGCCGAAGGCCTCGGAAAGATCCAGGTGAATAGTATCGGTTCTCATTCCGTCAGTCAATCCATCGAATACATATGTTGTGAATGAGAACAGGTTGGACGTTATCGAGTGTTTGGGCATCAAACCATCCTGTTCGTCTACTATGTACAGGGCCGCCGAGAGGGGGGGGGGACCGGGGTGTTTCCCCCCGGGCCCGGAGTTTTGAAGGGGGCCCGGATTTTTTAACATAAACTAAAATTTTGACAAATACTGAGAATATAATTTAAAAATTCAATATCTTGTCTATGAGGTAACTAGAATAGCGAAAACTCTAAACTACTGCATATTTGATATCAACTATGTTCATACCAACCTAATTCTCGCATCGAAACAAGATCAGATTCAAGCGGGCATAGCGGAATTTGTACATTGAATGTCATGTACGCAGCTCACCTGGGTTCGAATCCCAACCCCGCACACAGGAGATTTGTTATAGGAAAATTCCTAACCTGAATGAAGAAGCGAATGACCTTAAGGTTAAAATGTATATAATCGAAACAAAAATATGATCAGATTTGTAAGGGTTAAACAATTAAATGGTTTGATTAGAAGTCATGTCTTCAAATTTCGCCAATTTGAATTGGATTATTTTGATTTATTGAATTTCCAATCTTCGAAAGTATCGATTAGTATCGAAAGTAATTATTGAAAGAAAAAAAACCCTGTTTAGGGTTGCCACACCAGTTTTGGGGGCGAATTCCGTGTCTTCGTTCAGGTAAATCCGAATTCGCCCGAAAGAATCCATTGGATTATTTTGCAATTTTGCGTTGCCCTTTTTTACCAGGAATCGCCCAGCACCCAGTGCTCATAAACATCATCCTCGGGTTGTATGCCCTAATTGTTAAGGAGGGCCCCTCTTGGCGTTGACAAATATTATTTTAAAAGTGCCATTTAGGTTTACTATACCCCATTGAATCTTCGCTTCAATGGATTAATGTTCCTCACAAACATTCTCAAAAGAAACTGAAGTGTGATTTCACACCCCGTGTTTGTTTACTGAGGAGCAGAGCAAAGCTCGCTCGGGTTATCCTTCACAGCGAGAGTGGTTGGTGCTTTTGGATTTTTTTTGTGAATATCCGAGAAAACGAATCACTACATCCAACTAAATCAACAAAACTGTTAACAAATGCAAAAACAAACAACTAAATGTGAACGTCACAGAAAGGTGGAGTGCTTTATCAAAACATTACACTCTACGGTGAATATGAAGAAAAGGAGATATTTTTCTTCCTAGTGCTACGAGCTACATAAGAAATAAAACAGTGCATATTTATTTGTTTTTAACCGTTTTATACAATAAACAGCAATGGAAGCGCTCCAAAATTCTGTCGAGTGATCACTTTAATTCGAAATTGGAATTGATTTCAACGCATACCCATGTGTCTCTTGAAGTCTATCCCCAGATCAGTAAAATTCTGCTGATCAAAGTACCACTAGAGGCGGTAACCCTACCTCTATTTGAGAGCTCAATTGGTCAAATGAGTCATCAAAAACTCTTGATATACCAAAAGAATTCGAAATTAATCTAAAAATTTAAATTTAAAATTTAATATATTTGGTTTGCCGTTCATTGATACAAAATTTATAAAAAATCATGTTCAGATACGAGATGATACATAAAAACATTTTTCATAACAGTTTTAGCCTTCGCCTTGAAAGGTTGTGTTTGCTGATTGGTTGTGGCAACCAGGGCTGTGAATGGGCTGGAAGTTTGTGTACTGTGTCAGTGTTTGATGCCGTGTTGGTGCGGAGACAGGCAGGATTGTTGGCTGCGAGAGCGGTCGTTTGGTGGTGGTGCCACGCGATAGGCGAGTGTTGGTGCGAAGGCAACGAAGTCTCAGGTGGGCGGCGCCCCACCTTGGTGGTAGTAGTGGTTGCGCTGCATACAACCGGCGCTTGCGACGGAGTGAGACAGAGCTGCATCTGGTTGGTGAAGCGGCTCGCTTCATCATCATTCATTCATCCGCATTAGTGCAGATACGGGATTTTGAGTATTTGTGTACCTAGCCACGCTGCGTAGCAGGGGAATACCTCTGGACCCACAGGTAAGCGGCGGCCCCACCTTGGTGGTGGTAGTGGTTACGCTGCATACAGTCGGCGCTAAGTGAGACAGAGCTGCATCTTGTTGGTGAAGCGTCTCGCTTCATCATCACTTATTCATCTGTGCTAGTGCAGAAACGGGCTTTTGTGTATTTGTGTACCTAGCCACGCTGCATAGTAAGGAAATACCCCTGGACCCACAGGTAAACAGTGGCTCCATCTTGGTAGTGGTGGTTGCGCTGTGTTCAACCCGAGCGTGACAGAGGGAGACAGCGAGAATCTGCAACTCTTCGAAGGACAGGTAGATTTTAATATAATTTTGCTAGTGTTAGTATTTAATTTACTTACTGTGTATGGTAGGCGAGATGGAGGATAGTGAGATGGAATCCTCCATTTCACAAGAGCAAAATTCTTCTGATCCCCCTCCCTCAACTCCCCTTAGAATAAAATTATACCCCCAAGGGTCTTCTGGACCTTGGCAGGTTTTCTTCAGGCGGAAAGGAAAGCCATTAAACCTTGTGCAAATTGCACGGGATCTGACTTCACGATTTTCGGCTGTAACAGAGATCGTGAAAGTAAATAAAGATAAACTTCGAGTTAGCATTGATAACGTTAGACAAGCTAACGAGATAGTAGCCTGCGAACTCTTCACGCGTGAATATAAAGTTTATATACTTTCGCGCGATATAGAATGCGATGGAGTCATCTCCGAACCCAGCCTCACTGCCGAGGATATACTTAAGCATGGTGTTGGTTGTTTCAAGAACACCCTGCTTAATAAAGTAAACATACTCGATGTTAAACAATTGTACTCAGTATCAATTGAAGAAGAGAAAAAAGTTTACCGACCATCCTATTCATTTCGTGTAACTTTCGCTGGGTCTGCTTTGCCTAGCCATGTTCTCATTAATAAAATTCGTCTCCCCGTTCGCCTTTTCATCCCTCGTGTGATGAATTGCCTCAATTGTAAACAGCTTGGCCACACAGCCACTTACTGTTCCAATAAGGTACGGTGTGGCAAATGTGGGGGGCCTCATCAAGAGGATACATGCAATAAAAACTTAGAAAAATGTTTACATTGCGGAGAAACTTCACACGAGCTCCTTGCTTGTCCCATATATAAATTGCGGGAGGAGAAAATTAAACGATCCTTGAAGGAGAGATCTAAGTGCTCTTATACAGAAATACTGAAAAATGCTACTCCTGAACCCACGGTCCCAGAAAACAGATACGCTATTCTATTGCCGAAAGAGTCTGACTCTGACGAAGCGTCCGAAGGTACATCATTTGTTTTACCTAGAGGATCCAGGAAAAGAAAATAATCCTCTTTTCCCAAACTGCCAAGCAAGGGCCTTAAAATTTCTCCTCCAACAAATAAATTGCGGCCAAAGCTAAAGAATTCCGATGCAATACCGAAACCAGTCCCTCCCGGTTTTGGTAATGTACAATCCAAACAGAACACCATTACTGGAAATAATAAAACTTCAACTTCCTCCGAGCCTCAACTAGGGATAGGTTTATTGAAATTTTCTGAAATTGTTGATTGGATTTTCAAAGCATTCAATATTTCTGAACCACTAAAAAGTATACTTTCAGCGTTCCTCCCAACAATTAGAACATTTTTAGAGCAGCTGATTGCTCAATGGCCCATCCTTGCAGCGATTGTATCTTTCAATGGGTAATTCACCTCCTCCAATGAAAGATTCCATCACTGTTTTACAGTGGAATTGCAGAAGTATCATACCTAAAATTGACTCCTTAAAAATTTTGCTGCATAATTTGAAATGCGATGCTTTTGCTTTATGTGAAACATGGCTTACCTCAAACATCAATTTCAACTTGAATGATTTCAACATTATTCGCCTAGACCGAGACACCCCATATGGAGGAGTGCTTCTAGGAATTAAAAAGTGCTATCCTTTCTATAGAATTAACATCCCCTTGTTTGCGGGCATTGAGGCTGTAGCTGTCCAAACGAATATTAAAGGCAAAGACATGTCTATCGCTTCTATATATATATATATACCTCCCAAAGCTCAAATTGGACAACGTCAGATTTTTGAGGTAGTGGAATCCATGGCTGCTCCGCGGCTGATACTGGGAGACTTCAACTCGCACGGAGTATTGTGGGGTTCCTTCTTCAATGATAATCGATCCTCTTTGATATACAATGTTTGTGACGAGCTCAATATGACAGTTTTAAATACAGGCGAAGCAACACGCATTCCCAGACCACCCGCACGACCAAGTGCATTAGATCTATCTCTATGCTCGACATCACTTCGGTTAGATTGCACGTGGAAGGTTGTACCTGATCCTCACGGTAGCGATCATTTGCCAGTCGTTATTTCAATTAACAGTGAATTAGGCCTCACGAATTCAATCAATGTCCCTTATGACTTGACACGAAATATTGATTGGAAAAAATACCAATCTTTAATTTCCACTTCTCTTGTTTCGACGGAAGAGCTACCACCTACCGAAGAATATGAATTTCTAGCGGGTTTGATTATTGAAGCAGCAGAACAAACCCAAACGAAATGCAATCCTGGCATGATAATGAACAGCCGGCCTCCTAATCCCTGGTGGGACAAAGAGTGCTCGGATGCATATGAAGCTAAACAAGTTGCTTACAAAGAAATTATGAAACGGAAAGGGTGTACACGTGCAAACTTTGAAAATTATTCGATTTTACAAAACAAATTTGACAGTCTCCGTCATGCCAAAAAGTCTAGTTATTGGAGACGTTTCGTTGATGGCTTGTCAAGAGAAACATCAATGAGTACTCTTTGGAACACAGCCAGAAGAATGAGGAATCGAAACGTAACTAATGAAAGCGAAGATTTTTCGAATCGCTGGATATTTAATTTTGCCAAGAAAGTTTGTTCAGATTCTGCTCCTGCGCAGAAAATCATTCGCGATGCTCCCACAAGTAACGATTCCATAGATTCGCCTTTGACAATGATGGAATTTTCAATTGCACTCCTCTCATGCAACAATAATGCTCCGGGTCCAGACAGAATTAAATTCAACTTGGTGAAGAATCTGCCTGACCTAGCAAAAAGACGCTTGTTGAATTTATTCAATAAGCTTCTTGAGCAGAACATAGTCCCGCACGACTGGAGACAAGTGAGAGTTATCGCCATTCCAAAACCGGGAAAACCAGCCTCCGACCATAACTCGTATAGACCGATTGCAATGCTATGCTGTATCAGGAAATTGTTGGAAAAAATTATCCTACGACGTCTCGACAATTGGGTTGAGGCGAACGGCTTGCTATCAGATACCCAGTTTGGTTTTCGGAGGGGAAAGGGAACGAATGATTGTCTGGCGCTACTTTCGTCAGAAATCCAACTAGCTTACGCAAAAAAAGAACAAATGGCGTCTGTGTTCTTAGACATAAAAGGAGCATTCGACTCTGTTTCCATTGATGTTCTCTCAGAGAAACTACATCAATGTGGTCTTTCACCAATATTAAATAATTATTTATACAACTTATTGTCAGAAAAGCACATGCATTTTTCATATGGCGATTTGGCAACATTCAGAATAAGTTACATGGGCCTCCCACAAGGTTCTTGTTTAAGCCCCCTTCTCTACAATTTTTACGTGAATGACATTGATAATTGTATTGTCAGCCCATGCACTCTAAGGCAACTTGCAGATGATGGCGTGGTTTCTGTTACAGGACCAAAAGCCATAAATTTACAACAACCACTGCAAGATAGTTTGGATAATTTATCAAGTTGGGCTTTGAAGTTAGGCATCGATTTCTCTACGGAGAAAACAGAGTTGGTTGTTTTTTCAAGGAAGCGTGATCCAGCTCAGCTTCAGCTTCAGTTGGTTGGTAGAACGATAGCCCAAGTCATGACCTTTAAATACCTCGGAATTTGGTTCGATTCTAAAGGTACATGGGGAGGCCACATTAGGTATCTGATAAAGAAGTGCCAACAAAGGATAAATTTTCTCCGAACAATAACCGGATCTTGGTGGGGTGCTCATCCAAGTGACGTGATAAGATTGTATCAAACAACGATACTTTCAGTAATGGAATATGGGTGCTTCTGTTTCCGTTCAGCTGCAAACACTCACATTATTAAATTGGAACGAATACAGTATCGTTGTTTACGAATCGCCTTAGGTTCCATGCAATCGACACATACGATGAGTCTTGAAGTTCTAGCGGGAGTTCTTCCCTTAAAAGATCGATTCTGGGATCTCTCCTCTCGTTTACTTATACGATGTGAGGTTATGAATCCACTTGTAATTGAAAATTTCGAAAGACTTGTCGAGCTTCAATCCCAAACCAGATTCATGACAGTGTACTTCAATCACATGTCACAAGAAATAACGCCTTCTAGTTATGTTCTGACATGTGTTAATATACTAGATACTCCCGATTCCACTTTATTTTTCGACACGTCCATGCAAGAGGAAATTCGTGGAATTCCGGATCACCAGCGCTCTCTGGAGATCCCTAAAAAATTCATAAGTAAATACCAACACATTGACTGCCATAAAATGTTCTACACTGATGGGTCACGAATCAATGAGGCCACTGGGTTCGGTATTTTCAACAATAACACCTCGATCTCTTTCAAGCTTGCAGAACCTGCCTCCGTTTATACAGCCGAACTAGCAGCAGTTCACTATAGTCTGGAAATCATTGATACTTTACTTCCGAGCCATTATTTCATCCTCACAGATAGCCTCAGCACAATTAAGGCACTACGCTCATTAAAGCTTGATAATCACGCTCCGTTCTTTTTGAAGAAGATACGAGAATACTTAACTAAATTAACAAATAAATCTTATCAAATTACCTTAGTGTGGATTCCCGCTCATTGCTCCATACCGGGTAATGAGAGAGCAGATAATTTAGCCAAAATAGGGGCGCTGGACGGTGACATCTATGAAAGACCTATTGCCTTCAATGAATTTTATAGCGCTTCTCGTCAGAGGACGCTTACTAGTTGGCAAACATCATGGGACAATGGAGATCTGGGACGGTGCTTGCACTCAATTATCCCTAAAGTATCAACGAAGGCATGGTTCAAAGGGTTGGATGTAAGTCGAAACTTCATTCGTGTGATGTCTAGACTCATGTCCAACCATTATACGTTGAATGCGCATCTTCGCCGTATTGGGATCGCAGAAGATAATCAATGTGCTTGCAGAGAGGGTTACGAAGACATTGAACATGTTGTTTGGTCTTGCACTGAATATCGTGAAGCCAGATCCCAATTAATAGACTCCTTACGAGCCAGAAGAAAACCACCCTATGTACCTGTTCGTGATATTCTCGCTTTACGAGATCTTACATACATGAGCCATATTTATCATTTCCTGAAAACAATAAATATACAAATATAATTATCCCCACAATGTTTCTAGTTTTTTCCCTTGCTACCCACAAACAATTTAGATTTCTT
Source organism: Topomyia yanbarensis (assembly GCF_030247195.1). NCBI lineage: Eukaryota > Metazoa > Arthropoda > Insecta > Diptera > Culicidae > Topomyia > Topomyia yanbarensis. The sequence goes on from NC_080671.1 coordinate 150,087,709, forward strand.
CGCAGTTAGTTAAGTTAGATAAAACGATATAAATAAAGAAAAAAATAAACAAAGACCATATTACAGAAAAACTATCAATAGGTTTACAATGAAATTCAAGAAAATAGAGTATAATTAAAAACATTCAAAATGATGATTATCCTCAGTGTTAGCATTAGAAAGTGATTTTTTTTATAACGTGATAGTCTTAAGAACCTTTGTAACATGTTATGTAAACAAAAACCCCGGCGTAAAAAAGCTTTTGCAAATGCCGTGTCAAATAAACGTTTTATGAAAAAAAAAAAAATAAAAACATTTTTGTAAAGGGGTCATACTCAAATGACGTAGCTTTTTTCGGCGATTTTCGACTACCAATTCCCCCTAGCAAAGAGGCCAGGGATGAAAAAAATACGTTTTACTATTCTTTCAAATACGGCCTTTTATCAACATTTTCATTACAACAGCAAATTGCGTACACAACAAGCCCCTTTCGTGACGCGTATAGTGCTAATAGTTTTGTTTTGAATTTTATATGTCATGGAGCATGAAAAGAAGATCTCTCAGTTCACAATTCTGCAGCTGCCAATGATTCTAAGAAGCATACGTTCAACTAAATTACTAAATTGTGTTTGATTGATTTAGAAGATAAAATTTAACTCTGCTACCAAACTAAATCAACTAGTTAACAAGATTAGCTAACTAATGTAGCAAGTTAAATCTGCATACAACATTTTTTCGTTTTGGAGAAGTGAGCGTGAGATTTTCTAGAAATCAGTTACAACATTCTTGTAAAATATTTTAAGGCATGCTAACACACCAACACAAATAAAAGAATAATTCATGTTTTTATAGGATTATGAATGTTTTCGAAACCATGGGACTGACTTGCGATTATTGGCAGTATAGGCTTAGGTAGGAGTATGCAGTAAGGGGTTGCTACTTAAAAATTATAACTAGTTTAAATTTCTTAACGGATCTTCCTCCTTGATCCGCCGTTGCACAGTGGTCCAGAATGCAAATTTAACAGGAATTTTTAGATTTTACTAAAACTAAACAACTTAGCCTTATTAAGTCTTTGGAGAAGTTTTCGTAGTTTATGAGCCCCCTCTTTTTGTTAAAACAACAGTTAGGGTGGTTCTAATTTTACCAAGATAAAAAAATAACTTTTTGATCATCCTAGCTAGAGCCAAACGACCTTCAGCGAAGTTGTAGAACGACAAATTTTGGAAAAGTTTGCTGTAGACATGTAAGCTCTATCTGTCATACTTTTTATTTTACAGCAAATTTAAAATCGGAGCTTAGGGTGTTTCTTCGAAATACAGTTTTATTCCAATAACTTTTGCTGTATTCATTTAAAACTGAATTAGTCTTCAGACAACTTTAAGATTGCTTCAAGGCGAAGAATTTGTTTCACGGCACCATATATCTAGCTATTTCCGTTGAAATGTTATGAGTACTTTTTCGCCAAAAATGGGGTTGTTTGGAATAACAATATCACTCATTTGGGGCAAATAAAAGATAATTCTTTTTGAACTATAAATAAGGTGATGATTAGAGTTATAATTGAGCAAAAAATGGCGAATACGATATTTTTTTAAATTTCATAAAATTGATTTAAAAAAATCTATTTTTGAAATATTAAATGCTTATATCTTCTGAACAATAAAAGCTAGTTTTGATGTATTCGAAGAAAATGTCGTCTTCAAAAACTCTGAAAAACATCTGAAGTATAGGTTGGAAAAAAATGAAAACTGAAAAAGGTATATTGAAAATTTAGTTTTTCATGAATTGACTCTTTGTAATATGTTTAAATTACTTTCACGGTGAACAATATAAAAAATGTAGTTTCGTTTTCATGATAAAATATTGCACTTTACAATACTTTTCTATTATTTTAAATAGTGGGTAGGGTGGTTCTAATTTTTTTAAAATCAGAGAATTAACTTTTTAATGGTTCGAGATAGAGTTTCGTTGTCTTCCAGAAAATCGAAGAAAATGAAATTTTAAAAAAAAAATTTGTCGAAGACACTGAAACTCTATGTCGCGTAGTTTTCATTTTACAAGAAGTTTACCAAAAAAAAATTTAGGGTGCTTCTTAAAAAATGGTTTTCTTTGTATAACTTTTGCGGTTTTGATTTTTCATTAAAATCACTTTAGAAATACTTTCAGATATTTTGAAGGAGAACAATTTGTCTTAATATATTGAACCTCTAGCTTCGCTCGTTAGAAAGTTATATATACTTTTTACTAAAAATAAACTATTTTTTGAGTAAATATTGCAAGATATAAACAAAATATCGTATTTGCCATTTTTGGTGATCTATACTAAAAAGCATGCCATTTCATATGAAAGCAAGAATATTTAATGATCAGTGCCCGAATTGAAGGTTGCTATTTGAAAAAGTTATATTTTTTATATATAAGTTCTTATAACTTTAAAACGAAAAAGGTTAAGTAGTTGGTGTTTTAAAGCAAATTATGCGCTCTAAAATAATCTTCAAGTTGTCCAAAGGGTACTTTAGCGTAAAATAAAAACTTCAAAAGTTATAGAAATAAAACCGTTTTTTAAGGATCACCCTAAAGCTTACATTTGAATTTCTCGTGCAATGGAAAATATAAAAGCTAGAGCTTGCATGTCTTCAGCAAATTTGTCTAAAATGTGCTGCTCTACAACTCCATCGAAGACAGTAAAGCTTTATCTTAAACCGTTAAAAAGTTCTATTTTAAATATTGCTAAATTTAGAACCACCCTAGCATCGGTTTAAACAAAAACAAGGGCCTTGCAAAGTACAACAACTTTGCCAAACATATTGTAAGGCTAAGTCATTTAATTTTAGCAAAAAGTTAAAATTCCTGCTAAATTCGCATTCTGGACCACTGTGGCGTTGGTTTCAAGCGATGTTTCAGTGTCGACACATAGTATCTCAAAATCGTGGAAGTCGATCCATTGTATGTACTATGTGCAAATCGTACTGAATATGTAATATACATTTCCACCATTGTACTGAACATAACCAGCTATGGAATCGTAGTATGGACAAATGAGAAAGGCACAATTGCACCACTAGGTGGATTAAAACAGTTTTTTTTCTATTGCTATCACTATCACCTACTTTACTTTATAGTTTTTTCTCTGTTCTTGAATTTTATTCGCAATTTTTCGAGAAAATTCTGCTTTCTTTTTTTTTATTTCTTATTGTTGCATATTTTAATACCCTGCTTATTTATTTGTTTCTTTTGTCATTCCATCTAATTTTTAGAATTTCTCTATTTACTACATTTACTACATATTCTTGTCATAGCCATTTTCTATTTCCTTTTTTCATATTTTTTTGCATTTCCAAAAGCAATTTTTCTTATTCAAATTCATTCCAATTTGTCTTATTGTTTAATTTTTTACCTTGCTCCTATTTTCTTCCTCATTTTCTAGTTTTTAGCTTTCCGTTTATCGTAATTTTATTTTTTCCCCATTGTTCATTTAATATAATTTTATTTATTTTTTATACCTTTTTCTTAAGATTTAATTCGTTATTGTTATTTTTTCATGTTTTATATTTAACCTATTTTGAAAGTACTTTTTCTGTTGACCATTTTCCTATACGTTAATATTGATTTTTTTATTTTCCTAAAAAAACATTCGATTTATCTTTTCCTGATACTATGCGCACTTTTTCTTAATTTTACATTTAGTTCGTTGTTTGAATTTAAATTTCATTTCAAGTGCTTTTTCTATTTTTTAGATAATATCCATTTTATTTATTTTTTTCGTGTTGATATCTTCATTTTTGTGTTTCTATAGTATACCATGTTGGCTTTTTCTATTATTTTTTGTTTTCCATTTTGTCTGTTTGCTCTGTTTTTGTTCAATATTTCCAATTTTCTTTACTTTTTCGTCTTTTCATCATTTCAATTTTCCAGTTTTTCAAAATTTTCTGGCTCGTTCATTTTTTTAATTTCTCTATGGTTATTTTATTCTTGTCTTTTATATATACTCCTCTAGTTTTATGCATTCTTAATGTTTTATTTATTTTTTCTATTGCTTTAAATATGTATTGTTTTTAATGTTAAATAAATTTTATTATTCTTGATTTATCGAGTTTTTCAGTTTTATGCATATTTTATTTTAATGCTTGTATTCTTTTTAGTAGTTTTTTTTTCATTTTCATTGATTCTAAATTTTTTTCCTATCGATTTTTCATTATTTTCACCATTTGTTCAATAATGTTCGACTTTTTTGATCTTCGCAATATGTTTTTCTAGTTTCCTGTTTTCCTTTATCAATATTAAGGTTTTGTTTTGGTTTTTCTCGATTCAACATTTTTTGTCAATTGACATTATTTTGTTTATTTGGTTGATTTTGTTGTTTTAGCTCTTTTGTACATTCTTTTAATATTTAGTTTTCCTATTGCTTTTTTAATTTTTTGCCGTTTAACGCCGCTTAGATATTTTTAATTTTTGTAATTACTACATTTTCAATCTTGCCATTTCCTTGCTTTTATAAATACAAATTAACAAAAATAGCGAAGTCACCAAAACTGTCGAAGAGGTATTAAAAACTCCCAATGTATAAAAAACTCTACGTTTTTTTTCCTTCATTGGCACTTCAAACAACTAGAGCAAAAAAATGGTACATGAACATAAAATTTCAGTGTACTATACATAATATCTGTGAACTCCAATGGATTTCAAACATTGACTTTTTTGTACTCAGGCAATACTTAGTGGTGGGGGCCCGTACGTTAGACCCCCCGGGCCCGTATTTTCTCTCGGCGGCCCTGACTATGTAATGCTAACAGTGAAAGAAAACAGAGTTCAAAACAATCAGCTCGAATAGTTTGGATACCGTACTCGATTTTCAATTTATTTCCCTTTTTATGGACCTGCATGAAGGAAATATTCCAGTAGCGAGAGATAGTTTGAAGTTTCGTCGAATGGATGCTAATGCACTTTTTGACAAAAATCGAAGATACACCATCTGGACCCGGGGAACTAGGTGCATTCAGTTTAGAGTTTGCAGCAACAATAGCAGCATTATCGACGTAAATTTGGCTTATAGATCGTCCCAATGAAGAAGTTAGATTCGCGACAGCAGCGAATTGTGTAAAGCGCTTGTCGAAATAAAAAAAAAATTGTCGTAGAACAGTTGGCGGATTTCCTTAGCGTCGACGCCTATACTCCATTTAGTGACATACAAAATGATAAACCCAATTCTTTTTGCTGCTCATTCACATACTTGAAGAACGATTTATGCTAAGGTGTCAGTTGATCTTCAACGTTTCGCAGGTGTCTGAAAAGACGCGTCTGCTTTGCTGTTTGTATTCGTAGTTGAGTTGAAAGTAGTGATTTCGTAATGCTAGCGTCTTATGCTTTGATAATTCAGAAAGGGTGTTGAGGGTACTAATTGTTCCTTTTGGCATATGACGGTCGATTAGGTAGTTAAGAATAAAAGAAAACATCATCGCTGCATCGTCCACGTCGCCATTGCTAAGATATTCGTCCCAGCGATATCTAACGATATCGTCGCACACAGCGTTTTTAAAATCGTAGACGATAGAGCCTATGAAGTCAACGAAGATGCCCTTTTGAGCGCGCTGGAAGATCCATTCATCAATCCCTAGATAACGGTCTTACCGTAACGGTAGCTAGATCGACTCTAGCGAGGAATTTAAAGTATCTCGTATAGGAATACGACGATCGTTGGTTGATATCTGGTCATGAGGTGTCGAAGCAAAAAACACATTACTGGTAGTGATTAATTCATCAGGACTTGAAGTGTTCGGAGCATATGTATACTTGCCATTTGTGGCGGTTTTGAATACTCTTTCGCCCATCGCACGCACAGGAGCAGGACGACTAATGATCGCTGGCTGTCATCTGCGGTGCGTCTCAATGTGTAGAGCCCCGATGGTGCGATACAGAAAGCAAAAACAGAACGATAGTAGCTTACGGTGAGTCAGACGATGAACGTTGTATCGTTACAATTTGTATAAAACTTGTCGGGAATGGCGGCTTGAAAGACTTCTTCACCAATCACACACACAGCACCGGGACGACTGCTGAACGCTGGTGGCAAAGGCTCGACTGTGGCAGGGGGCTTCCATAGTACCAAATGCGTTACGTCCCAGTATGCGCTCATAAACGACACTCTTACACGATGGTGGTGTAGCTTGATATAGCGGCATTGCCAATCGTTGCGATGTCCTCGACAGGGTCGTTGATGGGCCGGGTTTCATTAGCGGGTTGTATGCTTCTTCTGACGGCGGAGGAAAATCAGTCGGGGGGTGCCAAATGTTCTGGGGTACAACTATTCTCAAATTCCCTTAACAGTATGACTTGTGCCCATATGTCAATGTTAAAACCTGTATCGCGGTACTTTGGGTGAACTCCTACTTTGACGGATAGAAATTCAAAGTGCTGACGTCAGTGTCTTTTTAACGGGCGGAATATTATCCGTGCTTTTCCAAAGGGCACGCGACGATTATTTTTCGTCGCAGTAAGATTCGTAGCGCTATTCGGCGTGAATGACACTTTGAGAAAGGTGATGCAATTTTGTGTAAAAACCTTATTGTAAAGAAAACATACGAAAACCTGAAACTTATGAAGCACAGTTTTCAGTCAGTTTTATTGACAAATTGAGTTAAAGTAAATAATAAGCAAGTTTAATCTTGAGTAATACATATTTTTCGACCCTTTTCAGCATTTATTATCAAATGCGCCAATTCAATTCGTCGCCTCAAAATGATTGAATGGCTTGTTTCCAATGAAACGTACAATAACTTTTATCTGCTCGCTTCAATTTAGTCCTTCTTTGGACATTTTTCCGACAGTCTTCTTGCTAATACTGGGATGAAAACGTTAAAGATACTACCAGAGCAACGGCGAGGAGGGTGAAACCGTAAGAATGTTTTTATTATCGACTAGCTTTCAACCGCCAACAAGAAAATTGCTCAGATCAGGGCCATCCTCGCGACGACGTTTACAAGGTTGTCAAGTGATAAATAAATGGCACAATAAATGATGCTCTAGGATATACGGGAGAAAAATGTAGATATACTATTGAATTGGAGCGAAGTGAGTTATGGGTAAAAATCAGCTATTGAAATCACAAAATCATTAGGGCTTGTATTGTTATTACCTTCGGAAGAGTTGCTCAAAATAACATTGCCTAAAATTTTTTCGAAAACACCATCCTTCTACCAGGACTCATTAAAAAAATAGGTGAAACGCCGTCCTAGCGGCCGAGTTTTGTAATATTTTGGTGCAACCACATGAAGGTCCGGATACCAAGCATCAACTTTGCCCATAGTCATATAGCCAGACAACCACTCCTCTCAAGAGGGAATCTTCACATGGAATGTCCTGTAAGAAAAACTGCGTGTCAGTGTGATATCACTGGGAGCAAGAATATCTTCATCCAATGTAACCATTTGTGACCTCAGCCGTGGTCAACATGGTTCAGGAATCAGAATATATTGGATCAAATGACCTTGCCGTGTCCTTTCATCATTTCCTGAGCGGAAGGACAGGAAAAGGAGAAAGAAGGAAGTATAATTGGAAGTATGGTAAACATAACAGCACAAAAATAAACAGCAGGTAAGTTAAACTCACAAATAGTTCAAATCGCCTGCGAGTAAGCCTAAAGCTCTTTGCCACATTGTATAAGAAACTTTAGTATGTCTCTGAGTTTTAGTCGTCCAAACACGGTGTCGTCTATGTAAGGACGGCCGAAAACTCGAGATCGCAATTGCGCTACTGCTAGGCAGGCATATCACATATGAGGTTCCGTAGTCGGATTCACAAAGATGACATGAGAAAGACTCAGCGCGCTGAATAGTTGCCATGTGATAATTGAGTTTGCAGTGACTGGTTGAAGCCCTGGTCAGCATGCCGCAGTGGAGTTTCGAAACATGTAGGAGATTTTTTGAAATCACTGGGCGCTGGTGTTCTAGAAACACCTTTGTTGTGCTCGGATGAAGTCCAGGACCGTATTTTTTCTCTTACCCAACTTGTCGAAATTGGCAGGGCGGGCTGAGGAAAAATGAAGCCAATCGCTGCACTTGGACAATTCGTCATCCTTTTCATTTCCAGTAATACCGGAATGTCCGGGCACACAGACAATGCAGGTAGTGTTAACAACGCTTAGTTCTTCGATTTGGGTTCGACACACGTAGTGTTAACAACGCTTAGTTCTTCGATTTGGGTTCGACACACGATCACTAGCTTGGGCCGTGATTTGCCTAAGCTAAGGGCCTTGATGGCAGCCTGACTATCGGATTAGAAGTGTATGAGATCTGTGAACATTATTCAGTTCCGGATCGACACAACCTAGAAAATGCACGTCGAAGAGACAATTAAGAACACCTTTTTCGTCCGTCAAGTAAACACCTTCTCGGTATTTTTAAGGAATTGTATGTGTACAATTCATCTCCCCACTGACCAGCAGTGCTTTTATGGAAAAAACTTGTTTGCACTTATTTATCGCTGCATTCGTTTTTATAAATAAATGAATGTTTAGCACTGGAGATGAGAGGTGATAGCTGTAAAGTAAATCTAACGACCCATTTCAAGAGTGCCTTTTCATACACGTACATTCCAAAATTGACATCATATACAATAAGCCCCGCACGAATACATCCAGCATTAATTGGATTAGTGCGGTGCAATAATGCGAAAATCAAAAACGAAAAAAGCAGGTTTTTCTATACCGCAGATTTATTTTTGTGAAGATCTAGTACATGGTGTAGAAAAAACTACTTTTTCGTTCTCGATTTTCGCTCCAATGTTCGTCTGCGACCAACGCTAAAAATCTCGTCCTTAAAATCAAAAAGCATGTGAGAATTCGTGATGATGGATCCGTTCCTTTGCACATCAAATCTTCGTATTGCACCTTCGAGCGCTATGTTGAACAATAGATTAAGAGGTGAATGGCTGCCAATCACTCAATCCGATTAAAGAGTGCACCGTCTTGCCTCGATACATCTAACGTCACAAAAGGAATCGGATGCCTCACGATTTCATTCCATCCAGCGTCAAACGAATTACCTCAATCAGTATTGGCGGAACGCCATGCTCAAACAGTATCAGCCACAGTTCACATCGATTCACTGAATCGAACACCGCCTTGAAATCCACAACTAGATAGTGAATCCACAAGTTGTATTCTCGGAATTCATCCAGGTTTTGTCACTGCGTAAATAACGGGTCCGTCGTTGATCAACCCTTTTCGAAAACCACTTTGGTATTCGTCGAAAAAGGTTTCATGCCACGATAGTTATTACACCAGAGATTGATTCTTGATTATTCCGATCACACAGTGGGTTGCTTCATACAGTCAGTCACGCCCGTCAGTCATACCGCGCAAAAAATCGAACCCGTAAAAAACGATTGGCTCCTGATATAACTTCCCTCAAATTCGTCGATAAAACCAATTCAACAAGTAAGCTACGCGCAACTTCCAGTCTTTTTAGAAAATCTATCTATGGAAAGGATTTTTTTTTTCAACTCACCCGTTAGCATGCTCTCGTCGACAATACACGTCCCTCGGATAAGTAGCAAATCACACGGTACCAAATTCTCATCCTGGGAGCGGGTAATTGATACCAGATCACCAGGAACAAGCAGATTAGACCGCATCGGTCGCCACTTTCGATTTCGGAACACATTCATCATGTACGGTTTATTGCCCATCTTACGAATCTCGGACATATTTCTTAACTGCTGCTGGACCAAAATACACTCAAACGCGACTAGCATTCCCAGTGTAAACAAAGAATAATACATGTACTCATCCAGGCACCACAGCAGCACCGAAAAGATTTGAAACACGAAAAAAGGAGCTGTCGCTCGTTCGACGAACAATTCCAGAAACTCCGGCACGACCATCTCCATGTTGTTATTGCCGTAGGTTTTCTCCGAGAGCACAACGTCAGAGTCCTCCTGGTGCCCTTTAGATTCAAAATACTCCTGGTATGTTTTATTTATGGGGAACTCGACATTGCGAAACTGTTTCTTATCTGGATCCCACACGTATTTAGTCTTCTGGAACAGAAACCAATAGATTGTCTCCGATTGGCTCGTTTCATCCAGCTTAGTCCGGTGAAGTTTAACCAATTCCGATGATCCATTGTTTTCCGTAGGGACTACCTTAGCCACCAAAGCTTTTTCAGCACTGCTAGCCTGTAAAATAGGGTTCATGTAAGAGAAATCCTCACCATAAAGCAATTAACCTACCTTCCGACAGTTGAGGAACGTGTGTACATGAACGCTCCAGAAGCAGCATAGGCACACAAAAACTTGCAGAAAGCCAATCCCGGCCAACGTAAGTAAACCAGCTTCCCAATACTCCTCAACGCCGTACACAAACACCCACAGGTAGCCCCAGAGAGCCAACACCATCATAAAGGGAAGTGTGCTTCCATTCAGCAGGACTGGATTTGGAATGTGCAGTGTTACATACTGGACAAGCTCGTCCAAAGAGCCTTTTCTTTTTATCCTCCCGTCAGCTGCCATCTCCGGTCGAAACCTAATCTTCAAAACGCTTCGTGTTTGCTTTGGAAAGATTTAAGTTGAAAAGCGAACAGTGGGTCTATGCTCACCCACCGTATCAAATACCAATCAAACCGAAATGACCACTGCTTCCCCCCAACTAACACTACAATTACACTAAACAGAGCAAGACCATGACCATAAAGTAAAATAAGAATAATTTTCTGTACGCTGTCCTGCAGGCAAATGGAAAATAAGGCTCCGTTTCACAAACTCGCCAGCTAGCTGGGAGAAAATTTTCTGACAGTTTTCCTTCGTTGTCGAGCAGAGATGCCAGGTACTTTTTTCAAATGTCTGCAATAATAATTTAAAAAGTCTGGGAAGAACAAAAAATGTCAGGAAAGCTAGTGTAACCAAAAGCCTTTATACTCAAAAATCTGCAAATATCTGCAACCAAACTAAAAAATCTGCAAATATCTGCAACCAAACTAAAAAATCTGCAAATATCTGCGTCATCGAAAAAATCTGCAGCTTAAATTAAAAGTCTGCGAATTTGCAGACTTGTCTGCAAATATGGCATCTCTGTTGTCGAGCGCCGCACTGAACGTTGACGTGTGATTTTTTCGAGGATTTTGTACTAAATACAGCGTTGCCAGATTGTTTCGTGTGAAATCGGAATATATCAAGAGGCCCGAGGATGAACATTTTCTGACGATTCTTTGATAAACGGGTGAAGCCAAAACACAGCTAAACGTCTAAACTTATATTTTACTATAGTCGTTGTCGTGAAATTCGATATGTCAAATGCTTCTGATCGGTGATGGTGATTGATGAAAATATTGTTGATCTAAAATGATGCATATCAACGTTGAATGTTGTATACTGAACCAATTGTTCTTGCTTATCAGGCCATTCTATTTGTAGTAGGCGATCAAATCCAAATACATAACGCGCCAAATAGAACTTTTCATTCGTCAATAAATGCTGTACTACGTGTTGTCAGAGGCAACTCAGCATTGAGTGAAGATCGGGCCAATATGGATATTTTCTCATCGCAATCGATAACCTTCGATGCTTGATGAATGAATCAAATAGCATTCGTTGCAATTTTTTGGGCATGAAAATGAAGATATTTTGGCATCAATTGTATACTATCCGAGGCTCTAGTACCACAAAGACCCGTGACTATAGCTTTCAAATGCCCTTCTTATGCATAAGAGAGTCAAAACTGTCTCAATCACTTCGATTGAATTCGAAAAATATTATGTATCTCGTGCCTCACTTCTGAATGGATAAGAATCGAACATAGTGAAGCATACTCAGATTGAAAAATGATCACGTGGAATGAATGAATGGAGGGAATGCAAACAAGCGAACTTGGTTACGCATTTCATCAATGCTGATTTGTTTGCACCTTGAAAATAGGTTACCATGGAAGGTTTTCGTCTGTATACATATTAGTACATCGAAGCTATGGATTACTATCAGTTTTGATTTGGTGATGAGTGTTAATTTTGATGAAAATTGGCTTCACTGCTTCTGATAGTGTCAAATCAAGACTGTCAACATATTTCATTATTTTAAATTTAAATTTTATTTTCACGTTTCCTGAGTTGGAAAAAAGCATTGTTGTGATCACGAAAATCAGCTTTATCGATGTATTTGTACGTGTGTTTTTGTATGTTTATTTGTGACGATAGCCTGTTAGCGTATTTGCCTTATATCAGGCCAAGGAAATAAAACATTTTTTTTCCTCATTTAATGACCCAAATTCACCTGTTTTTTACAGCGGATTTACTGTCAAATGGAATTTCCAGCAAAATTGTGATTCATAAACATTTTTTTGTTTGCATATTTTTATTACATAGTTGAATCAAAGTCTATAGATGCTTACATAGTATCTTTCCTCAACGTTTAAATCGTTCCCTACAACCGCATCGCATACGGGAACAGGCAGCCTTTTTAATCTATGCTCAAGAACACATGCACCATTGGCCGGAGCAAGAGGATGATCTTGTCAGCTGAAAAATTCGTACAGTAAAAAGTTAGCACATAAACCTTTAGTAGTCGTGGCAATATTGAAACATATTTCTACTTACTTAGTTGTCATGTTCCGCGGAACAAGGTACACTGCTGCCAAGAGCTGTTTTGTGTTCTTTGGGTATTTATTCCCAAACGAGACATTCAGAATACACGCACATATGTAGCTGATTCTGGGTATAAGTCGGGAAATCACAAAACTTCCCATCTAGTGGCGCTCTGCGCACTTTACCAACTATCTCCGTTAATACTTTCGCATCGTTGTGATTCAATATCATATTAGTTTCTGGAAGTCGAAGTCTGCAAGTAACCTACTTCAGAAATCGTGACATCATCTGCTTCTTATATCCTGTCGACAATGCAGGCCAAAAACTACCCGTATCAGTTCACGGTGCCTCCGATCCCGAAAAGAATTGAACTTTTAGACCGCAATCAAGTGGCGTCGATCGTACATGTCTCCTGTAAATAAAAATGTTAAACTAGATTTCTTTTATTTATTATATTATATATCATACTCACTAATGTTTTAAAACTGGAAAATGTTCCACGAAGCGGACAAACGGAACGCCATGATGAAAAAATACGCATAAAAATGACAACCAATTATTTTTTTTTTTACCATTTTTTTTGTTAACCATTTTTGTTAACGACCTATTGAGTCAATTTGTCAACAGTTTTTACGGCATTTAATTAGCAAGGGACTGAAAGGTGAAGTATATTTTTCAATATTTAGAGCCATAGTACTCAAGGGAGAGCAAGGTGTTGAAGGGAGAAAGTTTAGAAAAGCAACCTGGGTTCCGACAGACTTTACGCTTGTCCGGACATGCCGTAGACTCAGGTGATTCGCATTTCTAATGCCAAAAGACCCTGACTCCTACGGTAGCAGACAAAAAGTTAAGTCGCCGGTGAGCTCTAAGCTTGCATATATGATCCTTCCACGCTTTTCTAAACTTTCTCCCTTCAACACCTTGCTCTCCCTTGAGTATACTATGGCTCTAAATATTGAAAAATATACTTCACCTTCCAGTCCCTTGCTAATTAAATGCCGTAAAAACTGTTAACCAATTAAACGCACGGTGTAAAAGAAACCAAAACATTGATGTTACTATAAAAATATTGCTAACAACAGTAACTATTGTAAATGCAATGTTTCTACTAACAATTCCGATGTTCCGTTCTGTTCGGGAACTTAACTACCCGAATAGAAATGCACAACAGTATTACATAATTTTTTATTGTTACATTACAACGAAAAACAATGTTATTGTGTTAAAGTTACAATGGAAATATAATCACATTTGTTGTTTCTACATCCAATTTCATTTTAAACCCGATTTTTACATCGAAAAAGTGGGTTGTAAATTCAACGTTTCTACGATCAATTTCGATATTGTTTTCTGTTCGGGTATGTAGCTAAGAAAAAAATAGTAGAATAAAAATAAACAAAACTTTAAAGGCCAATTTCTTCACTGACTGAAAATCGGTTTTCGCCGAAAACCAGTTTTTGGGTTGCTGGTAACTAGTTAGCCGAATACCGGTTTTCAGCAAAAAACCGGTTTTCATCATGTGAAGAAATTGGCCGTTACAAAAAGTTTAAGGGGAGATTTACACCTCTAAGGGCATGTTCAGGAGTGTATCATATCTAGATTCATAATTTTGACAGTTCTATAATATGAAACTGAAAATTTTAAAACTAGAACTTAGAGCATGTTCAGGAGTATTTCAGTTCTAGATTCATAATTTTGACAGTTCTATTATATAAAACTGAAAATTTTAAAACTAGAACTTGCTGTCCCCAGCAGCAGTTTTAGCGGATGTTCTGTTCAGTTTAAAATTCATGTCTCGCCATTCCTTCAGCGTTACTGCATTCAAATTTATTTTTCCCCAGTCTATCGGTTCTAAGTGTCTCTGCTGAAAACTTTGCATGTATTTAAAACACAGTTCTAAACGTGTTTTAAAATCAGCAACAAATAGAACGGCGTCGTATAACAGTTTTAAATTTTGAAACAAAACACTTTGCTGGGGATGTGATTGTTTCAGTTCCAGTTCTACTTTGAAACTCCTATATAAAATAACACGCTCCTGAACATGCCCTTACTGTCTCGCAGTTTTAGCGGGTGTTCTATTCAGTTTAAAATTCATGTCTCGCCACCGCCATTGTTTCAGCCAAATACAAAGTATGCTGTCACTCTGACAGTGTACCTTTATCGGTGTACCTGGGCTATAAATGTGTCCCTATAAATTCGTCGGAGCATTCCGTATTAACATATTTGTATTTGCTTCTGCGTTACTGCATTCAAATTTATTTTTCTCCAACATTTTTTTTCGTATATTCATTGATAATATTGACGCTATTGGTAGGTCTAGCCACCATGCACCGTTGTTGTACTAAAAAGCACTTCTAGAGGGCAAGGGTTCATTCACTAACATTTTCGATGCTACAGGTTCATTAGAAGCTGACAGACAAAGATAATAGGTAAAGAGACGAAGAGTGAAAATCAGTCAAAACGGCAACACGCCCTTTATGATGATTTCAACACTAGAATTTTGGCAACCGCTTCTATAGGCAGCACTTTAAATGACTCCTATTATATTTTGAAAACAAACCGTATGTCGATCGATGGATTTGTTTATCAAACGATGTGCATTTCGAAACAAAGAGATGAAATAATTCTAAAGCTTATTTTTACTCATACATATACTCTAGAATGCACCTTACAATCACGATTGAACTAAATTCTGATGAAAATTCAAATTTCTTTTTTGATAGAAGTACAATACTTATCTCCTCCAACTCAGGCATGAGTAATGTTTATTTACATTGCACGATTGGTCTGCTCAATAAGGTATTTTTGGCTTCACACTATTCGTCTCTTTCCCTATTCTCTTTGCTGACAGACAGCTATCACACGCTCGTAAAAAGTTACTCAGATTCTGAGTACTTTTAACTCAGTTTTGAATGATGTTCATAAACGTCAAAAATTGAGTTGTCATGTATAATATCTCTGAGTAACTCTGACTCTATTTTTGGGTATTACACAAGAAACCGTTTTGGAGTTACCAAACGGAAAAGCCGTTTCTCGCCAAGTTAAAAATTCCAAGCGTCATCCGCCATTTTCCATTAGTAGGTACACGCTCGTTTAGTTATCGCTCATCACTTTTTCACAAATAAAAATTTGTTCAAATATTTATAATAGTTGAAGCTAGAGTTGTAGTGTGTAAAATACATTTTAATTGAAAGAATGGATTTGAACAACCAGCATGCAGAAGATTTCGGAAGAGGTGGATGCTGAAACTGCAATGAAGTTGCGAGGTAATATTCACGTTATATTATATATATATATATATATATATATATATATATATATATATATATATATATATATATATATATATATATATATATATATATATATATATATATATATATATATATATATATATATATATACTGGAAAAAAGTGTAAGGTTTCAGGTTTCTCATGCCATGTGCCAAATTGTGGGAAGATGATTCCTGGACACGTGGATGAATTGAAGGAACACTTCCGGTTGGTACACAATTTGAACACCAGCAAAGCAGCCGCTCAACCTTTCCTTTGTTCAGAATGTGGTTCACTGTACCAGAGGTTTAAGAGCTTGAAACGGCACATAGAGAGTGTTCATCCACTAATTACAGAAAATTCTACAAATATTTCATACGACCATGACGCTGTTGAACAAATTCAAAATAATCATCCGGAAAATATGCTCGTAGATGATGATTATCTGTTGAGAATAACGAATACCATATTCTTTAAAACGGCGCCGTCGTTGGATGAAATTACTAAGAAAATTAGTAAATTCGCCACAGATTTGCGAAAAGATGTATCTCTTCCCGAGACAAAAATCAAAAAGTTCTTACAGGTTACCTCGAATCTTATAGAAGATTACGAGTGTTACATGTTGAATCTATTCAGAGAATTTTTGAAATCGAAGTCGATCCCATTAAACGATACCGACGCTTTGAAATTTATAAACGACGCATCTTTGGATGGAATTTTTGCAGACGTAGCTTCTCCAAAAGACAACCTAGCATATTTGTCTGGAGTTGCGGGTTGTGCTGTGCCAAACCCTAGGGAAGAAGTCTTGGGAAGAACTAGAATCACTAAAACTGTCCCTGCGATTACCAAACTAGGCAAAAGAAAAAGTGTACAAATAGTGAAAGACGTTGCTCACTATATTCCACTAACCAGCATTTTAGCACTGGTTATGAAGAATCCCGGAGCTCGCAAGATGATAGCAGAAGAAGCAGTGAATGACGATATCTTGTGCGGTTTCAAAGATGGTCAACGTTTCAAAACACACCCGTTCCTGACACGGTTTCCCGATGCATTACGACTCTCGCTTCATCTGGACGATGTCGAATATCTGAACCCTTTGGGATCACGCAAATCAAAAAAAAAACTTACCAATTTCAGTGTTAAAATTGAGAATCTCCACCCCGCAATTAATTCATCCTCCAACAGGATATATCTAACGCTTACAGTTCGCTCAAGAGATGTAAAAAAATATGGCTACAATAACGTTATGAAACCGCTGATTCAAGATTTGCGTGAGCTTGAATCAGATGATGGTGTTGTAGTACAATATGGGAGTGAAAAGTTTACGATGAGGGCAGCTCTAGTGCATGTTTTGGGGGACACGCTGGCAATTCATGAAATTTTCGAGTTAATGGGGCCCCAATCAAGTCTATTCTGTAGAATGTGCTATGCGACGCGTACTGCACTTCATTGTGGAAACATTGGTGATACCTTCCCTCATCGCACTGAAGAAAGCATACAAGGTGATTTAAATGCTCTTCAAAGCGGAACTAAAACACCTTCACAATGCGGAATCATTCGAAAATCAGCACTGAATGAAGTTAAATATTTCAACATAGCGGAAAATAACACGTTTGATCCAATGCATGATCTTTTGGAAGGCGTCGTCATGGTCGTAATCAAATGTGTTTTGAACGAAGCTGTAAATATCCATAAAGTGATAACGATTAGTCAAGTCAACCAAATTATACAGCATTACGAATACGGTATAACTGAATCGGCTGATAAACCTACCGCTAATTTTACTTGCGAGAAGTTAAAAGCACGTGGACATGCTATTCCTCAGTCAGCTTCGCAATGTTGGCTTCTCCTTCGAGCATTCCCTTTTATGTTCAACCAGATTCTCGGATTTAATTCAAATTTATCATCATTGCTTAGAGCTCTCATGAAAATAACTTATTATAGTTTCTCCAATAAGCTAACATTGAATCAGATTAACGATCTGGAAAACGAAATCGAATGTTTTTACAAGTTGTTCAAATCCTGCTTCCCTGCCATCAACCCTACCAATAAATTCCATCACATCTCTCATTATCCCTACATAATTCGTCAGGATGGGCCAGTTGTTAATCATAGTTGCTTACGCTTCGAAGCGAAATTCAAGGAGTCGAAATCCCAAGCGAAGACATGCAACAATTTCATCAATTTAACAAACAGCTTTGCTAAGCGCCTGAATCTAGCACAGATAACCACTATTCTTGACCATTCATACGAAATTGGTACGGTAGATATCGTTTCGTCAAAGCACATACACAAAAAATCTCTAAATAATTTACTCCTGATCCGGGATCTACCAGATTCAATCAAATATATAAACCATATGAAAATAAATAACACAAGCTTTCGGCCGGGACTGATAGCGAAATACCAAGTATGCAACGAAATGTCCTATGGTTTGATAATAGATATATTGCAATCGGATAATCAAATTGTTTGCCTAATACAGCATCTCGAATGCGAATATTGTTTACAATACAACAGTTACAAACTCAAAACTGACAGTCAAGTTATTCGCATATCACACAAGAACTTGCAAACGAAAAAAACATACAACTTATGGAGTATATACGGAGATTCAGAAGAAAACTACTATATAAGTTTGAAATATGTAGATAGTTAGTAGGGAAATAAACTTGGAAATAAATTTATAATAAAATAAACAACAATCAAGAAGGTAGTGCAAACAACTTGAGATGTCACTTTAAACCTTTATATATACTTATTCGCTCTTTTCAGCCCAAAAAATAAACGATCAGAACCTAGTTCTGCTCAACGATGCCGACCTAGTTGAAATGGGGATAATCGAAAAAGGATCCCGTCTAACAATTCTTAACATAATAAAAAACTATAGTTCTGAAGCTAATCCGACCAAAGATAAAATTGATGAGACTTCCACTAATGTTCAAAATTTGGTAAACTTTCTACTATAATTACTGTAAGCGCTTGTCGTACTATACATATTTAACGTTTTCAGATTAACCGTTCGACATTCGAAGATGACGCAAAACTCCGAATGAAAATTTTGTATCCAATTTTGGATCAAGGGATCGTACCAGATAAGGACGGTTTAAATCATCTTACACGAGTCGCATGCAAGCAAATGGAGACTCAAATAATGGACGGTCAAAGGCAAGTAGAAAGTTTTATTTGTTACTCTACTAGTGCATCAAACTATGAACACTCCTTAAAGTGTGATAGAATGAATTGTTTACATTGAACCGCACGAGTCTCTCCGCTAGAGCAACCTTGCGGCGAAATGCGCAATGCCTATACATATTTATAGGGCTTACGGCCAATTTCTTTATCCTCGCTTAAATTTTAAACCGGGTTCACCAGTACGTTTAAACCTGGTTAAGACGTTAAGCGAGAATGAAGAAATCGGCCCTTAGTAGTCCTTCGAGCAAATATGCAGGTGATCTAACACTGTCTATGAGCAGAGAAAAGCAATGCCTTTCGTTGTGAAGCTTCTATTTCAAAAAACATCGTAGTCAATCAGTATCATGCATTATTACTTCATTGAGCCTATGAAACTATGAAGTATGCATAGTAATGAAGCACGGCCAAACAACTTCACTTCTGATTATCAATGTAAAGAAATGTATGAAACACAGTACAAACTGCTAGAGGAAACCACATAGTTATCAGTTCTTCGCATCCTGATTTCAATATTGACCATTCTTTTCACATCTTCAATCTGGTTCGATTTATAAACTTCGGCATAAGAACGTACATGCGTCTTTGACGGTGGTACTTAGAAAGCGTAATTCGTCATGTTCCGGCACAAAATTATAAAGACGACCGACGACGACGAATTATAATAACTTAAACATTTAAACCAACAGAATTTAAAGGTATACAATTTCTGTTTATAGCGAGCGTGTTTATTTGTTTACATATACAGTTCAATCGTAAATCGACCAAAGGGTCTAACTAAGCCGCAATGTCGTTGAATCGAGCAACAGCGATGCCAGATTTACAGACTGTGGACAGATTTGCTGCACTGAGAAACAAAAATATGCAGAATTAGCATACTTTCATTCCCGTCTCTTTTGCTGTAATTCTCGACGAACATATGATTACGGCCTAAAAGCCAACCGTCAAAATCCACTTTGAATGGAAATTCCAGACAAACCGTTACTAGTCGAACACAGCTCACAACAGTTTATGAAAGAGAAAACTTTTCCCTTTCGTTTACTACCAACATCTGTGATTGGCGTGTAACGGTTTGTCCGGAATTTCCATTCAAAGTGGATTTTGACAGTTGGCTTTTAGGCCGTAATCATATGTTTGTCGAGAATTTTCATGCATTTTCTAGCATATACTTCTAGTAAATATTCAATTAGTGGATAGACCGAATACGTCCAATGCACAAAATTTGCAGCAGAAGAAACGAGAGGCAGATCAAAAAGTATGATATCGGTGATTAAAAAAAAGTTCTGCGTATGCCTGGTCCAGACATTTACAGACTTTTAAAACAGTAATAAACTGACCGATTTTCTTCAGAAAATAATAGATGTGTCCCAGCATGCAAAGAATTACGAATCAAATACCGTTCATACTTTTACCATTTAGATTTTTTTTAAGAAATTTAGAACTTAATCTTTCACGGAATCTTTTTGGTCTTTTTCGGAGTAACGAACCAATGATCTCTAAATGCGCAGGTATCCTTCTGTTGATCAACAGCATGCGGCAGCTGTTCAAATCGTAAAATTATTTCCACAACTTAGTAATACGCGAGTCACACCAACTGCTCCTGATGAGGTTTGTTATTCTATGCTTATTTAATTTCTCTAATATAATTATAATTATTTTCATGCTAGTCATTTTTCTTTTGGCGCAACGGAGGCAAGGAAAAGGGTGCTCATACTGGCATGATATTTCATCGCATCCGGAATGTCATCAAACAGCTACCTGCAGAAAAACATAAATATAATCGAGGAACTATGCCTGTAGAAGAGTCCGTTTCAACTGAACTTGTAGAGCGGGCTCAATTGCTCCGAGTAATGCTTGCATCGGCATCAGTAGCAGAACATATTTGTGATGAAATGGACCGATGCTTTCCAGTCCTCAAACTGTTATTAAAAGAAAAGAAACCCGTTAATGATATCTTGGATATGTTTACACACCTGTGTTCATATGAAGGATTGGTGGTAACATGTTTATTTTTTATTATTTACTATTTCACTTTATGGTATTCACGGAACATATGAATATTTATATCATATCACTTTTTCTAGATTCGTCAAATGTTTGAGAGATTGTATCCTAACAGAACAGAAGGTCTCAAAATCGAGGATGTCTTCTCTCAGTGTCTATCTTATTCACCGTCCAGATTCTCTAGAGTAGAAGATGGTGAGATATAATTTTTTTTAATTTAGCCCAAAGGTCTGTCATAAAATTTTAAATTTGTAAAACTATTCACAGATCACATTCGAGGATGCTTGAGAATAATTTCTCATATGCCAATTCGCGGACAAAAAAGAACGCTGGTAGGCTGTCCAACTGTAGGCGAAGAACATTCGGCTTCAATTTTAATTCGTTGGATTGGGGTAAATGCAATATAATATACATAAGGTTAGATGTAATGATTTTATATCATCATTAGGAGTGCTTAGATACATACATGGCATCCCCCGCAACTGATTCCATACTACACATGGTGTGCGTAGCAAGCCCGATGAAAAGAGGAAATTATGCCGTCATTTGTGAGAAAAAAGTTATATTCGAGACTAACAATTCTATTCATGCAGTGGAAATTTTATTCAAATGCCACGCAGTTCTCGGAGTGGAGGTGCCACCTAATTTTAGAATGTTTTGGGACTTTCTGGCATGTGCCATATATAATATAATTCCGCACAGTCAGAGGACAACTGTGAATAGACTCGTCCAAACTTTTATTGAAGTTTCCCGCGCACGTATTGACAACAAATAAAAGGACAACTTTTTTATACAATACTTACTAAAAACCATAAAATTTAATAAACAGAAGTTTCTTTAATTATTATTGTAAAAATATTCCATAAGAAAAGAAAGACTGCATTGTGTTGTATCCAAAACAAAATTTTGACGGCCAATTTCTTCACTGGATGTAAACCGGTTTAGTTCCAGTTCAAATGCAACAATCGATCATGAACCAATTTAAATAGGAATCGGTTGTTGCATTTCTTCTTACAGAAACCATTCAGAATTGCAAGTCATAATCTGGATGGCTCCAGTCAGTATTCCGGCTCCAGTGACACAACCTATTCTAACTAGAATCGATTGTGTCACTGGAGCC
This sequence comes from Topomyia yanbarensis, assembly GCF_030247195.1. Classification (NCBI taxonomy): domain Eukaryota; kingdom Metazoa; phylum Arthropoda; class Insecta; order Diptera; family Culicidae; genus Topomyia; species Topomyia yanbarensis. Next base: position 150,109,849 of record NC_080671.1, read on the forward strand.
GGAATACTGACTGGAAACAGCTGCAATTCCGGCTCATTTCCGGCTGAACTTTACTGGGTTTTAATGAAATCCCACTGAGACGTCCAAAAAATTGTTTCAAAATCGTTCAACACGGGTCCAACGATGGACGTTCGTTGAACGGTTATTTGGACGATGCCCAAATTGGTCCAACGAACGTCCTTCATTGGACGATTTTGAAACCAACCGTTCTTAGAGGAATATTGCACTCATAAATTGGGTAATATTCTACCCAAAAACTGAGGAATTACAACTGGCTTTGTTGTCTACTCAAAAATTGGGTAAGCTTCTGCTCATAATATGAGTAAAAATCGATCAATTTTTGGTTTTGTTGAAGTTCTACTGAACCCAAAATTTGAGTAATGTTCAACTCAAAGTCTGCGTAATAATTACTTAATTTTTGGTTTTGTTAAATTTGTACTGAACTCAAAATTTGAGCAATGTTGAACTCAAAATCTGAGTACTAGTGAAGCACTTTTGGGTTTAGTGTAGATAATATTGTACTCAAAAACCGAGTAATAATTACTCAGTTTTTGGTTCAGGCTGGCTTACTCAAATTTGAGTAACTCCGGAATTACTCAATTTAAGGGTTGTTCCACTTTATCTGGAAATGGGTGGGATTAAACTCATTTTTGAGTAACTTTTTACGAACGTGCACATACGTCAATTCTCTGATCAGAATCTTGCGACCCTTGACTCGAAATTGCGATTCTAGTGATATTTGGAATTTTGTTGCTGTTATATTAAAGACATTCAAATTTGCAGGCTTCTATTAATTTACATCTCTGCGATGATGTCCCTGCCGTTCAACACAAAAAGCTTTGCTAACAGGCTGTTTCTGGGAAAATGGTAAGTGATTCTTTTTATCGGGAATGTCAGCTTAACCTCTAAAACTTCCATTACAAAAACTATAGTTACAACATTTGGCGACCTTACATCAGCGGCTCGGCAGATAGTGGTCGGGCAAGTAATCCTAGCGGTTCCACTGTAAATGTTCCTTCGAAAGAGATTGTGACCCCTCTACCGCCGCTGTCGGAGCCGGTACCGGATTTGCCACCAGTGCAGTACGCTCGTCCCGGAGATCGAAGCAATGACACACAGGTCACCAGACTGTCCAACGGGTTGAGGGTTGCGTCGGAGAATCGGTTCGGTCAGTTTTGTACCGTGGGAGTGGTTATTGATTCGGGTCCGCGATATGAGCTGTCCTATCCAAGCGGGATTTCACATTTTTTGGAAAAAATGGCATTCCAGTCAACGGCATCATTCGGAGAAAAGGATGTCATTTTCAAGGAGCTGGAAAAACATGGCGGAATTTGCGATTGTCAAAGCTCGAGAGATACCTTCGTGTACGCTGCCAGTGCAGACAGTCGTGGACTGGAATCCGTGACAAGGATACTGGCCGATGTAGTATTGAGACCAAGGTAAAATGAGTTGTTTTGTTTTTTGGTCCTTTAACATTTCTGTGTACGTGTTTAAATTAAGGTTGGAAACCGGGGAAGTGGATATGGCTCGTCAAACGGTCAAGTTTGAGCTGGAAAGTCTGGGAATGCGTCCGGAACAAGAGCCTATTTTAATGGATATGATTCATGCTGCAGCATTTAGGGACAACACGCTAGGACTTCCGAAGCTTTGTCCCATTGATAACGTAGAGAAAATTGACCGTAATATGTTGCTAGCCTATTTGAGACACCATCATACACCGGATCGAATGGTGCTGGCAGGAGTTGGAGTATCTCACGATGAATTGGTTCAGCTGGCAGAAAAGTTTTTCGTCGATGGATCCGCTACTTGGGAAACGGAGAAAAGTTCAGCAAAGGAACCAGCCGGAGTAGACACATCCATCGCACAATACACGGGAGGATCAAAATTGGAGGAATGCATAATTCCGGTTTATGCAGCTGTTGGTCTTCCGGAACTTGCTCACGTAGTGATTGGGCTGCGAGGATGTTCCCATCAGGATAATGATTTCATTACTGCTTGCGTACTGAACATAATGATGGGCGGTGGAGGATCGTTTTCAGCCGGCGGCCCAGGAAAAGGGATGTATACTCGGCTGTATACGAACGTGCTAAACCGTTATCACTGGATGTATAGCGCCACTGCTTACAACCACGCTTATGGGGATTCCGGATTGTTTTGTATCCATGCCACTGCTCCCCCGACTCACGTGAAAAGTCTTGTCGAAGTTATTACCAAGGAATTATACACAATGCAAGCGCGACCCGGAGATCAGGAACTAAGACGAGCAAAAACTCAACTACAGTCAATGCTTTTGATGAATCTGGAAGCACGACCGGTTGTATTTGAAGATATTGGCCGTCAGGTTCTGGCTACTAGTGAGCGAAGACGACCGGAACACTTTATTCAAGAAATTGGTAAGTATTGCGAAAGTTAAATTGAACATGGCAATATACGACATTTCGATCATTCCAACAGAGAAAATCACTGCCGAAGACATTCAGAATGTGGCCAGGAGATTCCTCTCATCGCCGCCGGCTTTAGCTGCTCGAGGCGAAATTAAAGGTATTCCTGATGTGAAAGATATTCAGACGGCATTGGCAAGTGAGGGAAGACTGCCGGGTAACCGGCGGTTATCTTTGTTCCGGTAGATCCTCTGAGAGCATAAAATGCATTGTTGGTTGCACATACAGCAGCCGCAGTCAACCGTAAACGAAACTGTGAGTAACGTTAGATTTAATTATGATTTATGTTATACAAATTGGAATGTTTTAAAAATAAACAAAGCCTGTAAAGGGAAAAAGCTTAAGATTTCATCTGAAAGAATTTTGCGAATAAACTATTCATTTTATATACAATAAAAGTTAACCATCACTTAATTTTCGAATACTCACTGTCTTTATTTTATAAATTTGTGCACAGTTATACAAATTAAAATGCCTTGTACATAAAGTGCAAAAAAAAAACTCGTGTAAACACGTTCTACAATCTATCCTAATATACTTATATGCAATCCTAAAGATAATGTATGAAACAAGATCTCGGAACCCAAAAACAAATGTTAGTTTTTCCGAAAACTCTGCAAAATAGGATAAATGTTTTCTAAGCTATCGGTAATTTCCCGTTCCGATTTGGCCCCTGTAAATACAATTTTCCCGTTGACGAAGATAAGCAGCACCACGCGTGGCTTTACCATCCGGTAGATCAGCCCCGGAAACAGTTCCGGTTCATATGAGCTAAACTGACCGTGCACTTGATTCAAGTTTTCCAACCTGATGGGGAATCGCAGGTCCACGGTCGCGACTAGATTTTGCACTTTGAACTCTAGAAATCGTACATTGTAGCCGATCTTCTGAATGATCCGGGCAAATTTGCGAGCAGCCAGATTTGCATCACTTTCGTTACGCGCTCCGGTGCAAACGATTTTCCCCGAACGGAACACCAGTGCCGTACACCGGGGATCGCGAATTCGCATGACCACTCCGTGGAAACGCGATGGATTGTATTCAGAGTTTCGCGTACGGAAGTTTATGGTTTGTAAATTTAATTCACAACCGAGGCTCACCGTTGCCACGCAGTTTCTAGAAATATGAAAATATTTTTTTCAACTTGTTAGATTTATCCAAAAGGACATTACTTCACTTGCACGGAGTTGATCGCTTCCTGAGGACCTGTCGGAATTGGTGCTTGCATTACTATGTTGCATTGTGGTGGAAGCTGAAATTGCATCGAGTAAATAATTTGCCAGATAATGTATTGAACCTAAACCGTACCTTTGAAAATTGCTGTGAACTACTTATAGATGACGACCTTGGAGATGGACTGGCCAGCAGTGTTTTCAATGGAGATTCTGGAAATGCCTTATCCATTTTGTTCTGATGCACATACAGGAACTTTATCAAAAAGAAATGTATATCCCTTCAAGCCAATTTGTACGCTCTCTATGTCCATTAAACTGTTTACCTGGAATAGCTACCTATAATGCCTACGTAAATCTCGTGATAGAATATCCAGGTAAATAATATGATCGGATTCAAAGATCAAAACATCCCGGATGATTCCAATAATTCATTCAACTGACAAGTTGTTTGTGGAGCCCTTTAGGAGTTTTCTTACAACCGGGTCGCTACTGTAAAACCCCTTTGGTAAATTTAAGAGTAAAGGATGGCCAGATAACAGTAATACAGGGGATAGTCTGGGGACAGATCACTCTGAATGTATAACAAATTTGCATCAATTTAGAAAAAATGCATTTAATTTCCATTTTTGCATCTACTTTGCACTCCCTCGCAGAAGAGTTTGTTTAACAAACGTCCTACGCTGATCCACTTTGCTCAACGTTTGTTGAATGTGGGGTTAATTTGTTTGACGTCTTACACGCAACGCATTATGGTCGCATAATGATTTTACCAAATTCCTAAGGAAATACTACACGTGCATTGGCTAGCCAAACAAAATCAAAGTTTCCATATAAGCTCTCAGAGTCAGAACTTCTACTCTAAAGAGACGACAACCGTTTGCAGTCGTTCTAATGCGATCATAGATGATGTTTGCTTCTTTGGACTTAGCGTCTACATGGCGGTTATCACGGCTGAAGAGCAGAAAGCGAAACGTTAAAACAACTTAAAAGTAGATTTTGTGCTCTTATGCACAAATGGTTTTTTAACAAATTCTAAATGGAAAACTTTGTATGGCTTTATTCAATGACGAAAACGAATATTGGTGATTTATTCACTTTCCAGAGTTTAAACCGTAAAAAATCGTTTGAATATATGGTTGTACTATAATGGCTTAAAAATACGAACGTTAAAAAATTGTTACATTTTAAAGCACTACGGATTCTCTGTATTCGTAAATAAATTAATTGAAAAAGTTATGTGGTTCGACTGAAATGGACATTATCTGCATGTTCTAAACGGATTACTTTATTTAGCCATTGATTTATTTGACCGTTAGGACACTAACACAGTTGCAATGTGTAGACATATATGTATATGCAATATGTACGATTCTCTATCTGATTTAACCACATTTGGAAAAAAAATCCACCCGATTAAACCTCAATTTTGCAGTAACACAACTGCACAGGGATTAACACATCTATTGAAGCAATATTTTTTCTATTTTCCATTAAATTTTACTGTGCAGGGAAAAATGATACTGTAAATTCCCAACTTTCTGAGAAAAAAATCGATTTGATTAATGTTATAATTGATATCCACCCCCTATGGGCAGATCACTTATGATGCATTTTTAAAAATCAGCGAGATATAATGCATTTTTTTCATTACATTAGAATTTTTTTGCGTTGCGTGTAAGATGTCAAAGCACTGCGAAAAACTAGCTCTAAATCCAACCAAACGTCGGACGAAGGGGAGCGTAAGATGACTGTTGAATAGACTTTTCTACAAGGGGGTGCAAAGTTAATGCAAAAATGGAAATGAAATGCATTTTTTCTTAAGTTGATGTAAATTTGTTATGCATTTTTAAAGTGATACCCGAATAGAAATATACAGTAACAAAACCATGATTTTCACTGTGACAGTACAGTAATTTTACAATAATTTACAGTAAGTTTTAGTGCTATGCTACAATACAAAAACAATAAACTTTAACGTTTTTACAGTAAATTCCAATGTAAAATAGACTTTTACAGTGAAAAAGGGGGGTGGTTATGTATCTTAACATTAAAAAAATCAATTTTTCTCCATGCATTTTTTTCTCGAAGACAGTAAAATTTAATGTGAATGCACTGTATCAGTTTTTTGCTGAACAGTGAAATTTATTGTTACATGAAATTTTATTGTAAATCTACTGTGAGAACTTGGCATCGAACATTGTTGAAACAGTAATAACTATAATATTTATTGTTTTATGATTGTTTGTAGGGTAAATGCTATTGTAAAATTCTATCCGGGTATGCCTCTAGTTTTGCGGCCACATTATGCAACCAATTCGAAACGACTTTTTCATACAAGCTTGTGTACAAAAAACCTTTCGTTTCGAGATGCGGTATGTCACCCCTGACTTTATTTCAATAGTGATTAAGATTATTCGATTGTCAGTTTTAAGAAGATTAATATTGTTAAAGTGAGCATATTCAAATCAAGCGATTATGGATTTTTCTAGTAATTTTTTACGATACAGAAGTTTAATATTACATTAGTTAAAAAAAAATCACAAAATCTGGGTAAATACCCTAGTTTTTTTCTCTCAGTGTGCAGTTCTCCGTGTACAGATTTTCAACAAAACTATCTGGCAGCTCTGAATGTCATTTTTGTAAACTTCTCATCGTTTTTCTCTGCTTGTATTTTAAGTTTAATAATTATTATCGCATCGCAGTTTTCCAAACGTTTAGCTCAGTTAAATAAAAAGCATATTTTTGTACCAAGCAATGTCTGACGAAAGAAAAAGAAAATGGAATAAAGGTACACTTGCTCAGTTTGCTACAATTTTTTTTCTCTTACAAATCTAACCTCGAACCGCTTTTTGTTTTTAGACCATTTATCTGTAGACAAGCGAGCGAAGGTAAAGTACACCCTGTCGGAAGATGAAGATCTGGAAAGCAAACCAAAGGTGGTGCTTCCGGATCCATCCGTGCTGAAGCGATCTAAGCAGTGTCCGTATTTGGACACCATTAACCGACATCTGCTGGATTTCGATTTCGAGAAGCTGTGCTCGGTTTCGCTGACACGGATCAACGTTTACGCCTGTTTAGTATGTGGAAAGTACTTCCAAGGTAGGGGAACAAATACTCATGCGTACACACACTCCGTGGCCGAATCGCATCATGTATTCTTGAACTTATCTACGTTGAAATTTTATTGCCTACCGGACAATTACGAGATTATCGATTCCTCTCTGGATGATATCAAATACGTGTTGACTCCGGTTTTCACGATGAGAGATATAAGAAATCTGGACAAGGAGGATCAGAAAATGTCCCGGACTGTAGACGGAACGCTTTATTCGCCGGGAATTGTGGGAATGAATAACATCAAAGCGAACGATTACTGTAACGTAATCCTGCAATCGTTGTCCCATGTAAAACCGATTCGAGATTTTTTCTTGATTGAGAAAAATTACGCCAATATCAAGCGACCTCCAGGAGACACTGCATTTACGCTGGTACAACGTTTCGGTGAGTTGCTGAGAAAACTATGGAATCCTCGAAATTTCAAATCGCACGTATCACCTCACGAAATGCTACAAGCTGTTGTTTTGTGGAGCAGCAAAAAGTTTCAGATAACCGAACAAGGTGATCCTATCGAGTTCCTATCTTGGTTTCTGCATAGCTTGCACAAGCAGTTGCGAGGCAACAAACAACCGAATTCGTCCGTTATCAATCGCACCTTTCTAGGTGAGATGAAAATTTATACCCGAAAGCTTCCCCCGACAGAGCTAGACGATGTTCAGAAGCAGCTACTGTTGGCCACGGACGAGTACCAAGAGAAGGAGGAAACATCCACTTTTCTGTACTTGACGTGTGACTTACCTGCTACGCCACTATTTATAGATGAGTTCAGAGAGAACATCATACCGCAGGTCAATTTGTATCAATTGCTGGCAAAGTTCAATTCGGTTTCGGAAAAGGAGTACAAAACGTATAAAGATAATTTCCTGAAGAGATTTGAAATTACCCGTCTGCCAAAATTTGTTATTCTGTACATCAAGCGGTTTACCAAAAATACTTTTTTCCTGGAAAAGAATCCGACGATTGTTAATTTTCCGGTTAAGTGAGTATTTTTCCCATAAATGATTTTTGAAAATGGGTATCTATTTACTATATTTTCAACTTGCAGAAATGTCGATTTTGGTGATATACTTACTGAGCAGAATAAAAGGCTTCACAAGCACACCAAGTACAATCTGGTGGCTAACATCGTACACGATGGTGAACCCAAGTCCGGCACGTATCGTTGTCACATTATGCAGAAAAGTACAAACCAGTGGTACGAAATGCAGGATCTGCACGTAACCAGTATTCTGCCACAGATGATTACGCTAACGGAGGCGTACATCCAAATCTATGAACAGCAGGATGGAGACGAAGCGGAAGGTTGACTTCAGCAGCTAGGAGCAATGTCGTCGGTCATGTTGGTTAGGTAATTATTAATTTATCTACTGATAGATTTTTACTAGTTTTTTTTAACTGTTTTCTATGCTAGAGTTAATTTTCCTACAATAAACTAGCGAGCTGCTGTTATACAGTTATGTGACATGTGGGAATTAGTTCGGATATAGATTTGAGAAATTTCGATAATAGGTACTACTCAAATGCCAGGCTGTATTGCCTTTGTTAAAGATGATTACAGTGGCTGTTATTACGTAATACTTGTTACCTTGACAGCGAGTAAATATACATGTACATTTCTCTAGTTACAGCTCGGTTCACATAAAGTGTATGTAAGCCGTGTAGTTATATGACAGTCGAACATTTATTTTAAAATATTAAAGTTCTACAAGTGGAAAGCTGATGGTTATTCTAGGTTTTCGGGTTGTTCATTGCGCATATTTTTGTGTCAATCATATAGTTTAACCACAGGTTCATTCGCCTACTATTTCCTGCGTACCAAAGAATTGACTTGCTAACTACGCTTTACCAAGCCGTAAGCAGATGATCCTTAAAATCAATTTTTAAGATCCTATCATGTTAACACTTTTTTCCGAGTGAAGCGGAATGTTATCACTGATACTACATAAGGGCTTTTTTGGGTAACCAAAGAACGCTATACGGGGTATGTTTTAAGATCTTTTAATTTACCACCCGGCGCCCCTTCTGATGCTTCCGCCCGAGTCTGTTATCGATGCTGTTGATCTTCCGTTGCCCGGAACTGAAAGAAGTTAAGCCAAATTCCCAAACGGGAAATTTTTTTGTGCATAAAGACACATGACCTAACATAATGTATAATTTTTTGGTGTTTCGGATTTTCCTCGTCAGTAATTAACACCAACTTAATGCTGGTTAGATTAGTCCAATCTAAAAAGTCACACGTGAACCACAGACTAACAGACATAACACTCGAAAATAGTGCCTCGCCCACTTTAACGGTCATTTTAAATATATTTGTAGTTGGGACTGTTGCCGCTTTTGAAATTATGGCGCCACTGACATATGAACAAGCATATGGGGGATAGACCACTAGCGAAAAATTGTTCCCAAACCTGAGGGGTAACCCACCAGCATATGTGTATTTGGGACTGTGAATAAAAGGTGGAGCTAGCGTACTGGGAAAATTGCCGGATCGATATTTTTTAAGGAAATTCCCTCATAGTGTTATGTCTGTTAGTCTGTGTTTTAATTGCGGCGAATTTCTGGCAGGGCGACAGTTCCTGGTCGGTAGCCGGGGACTTCTTAACGCAACAGTGGCTGGGCACTTTTGTGGCTTTCGTTGTCAACTACTTGCGGGGAGCTTTTTCTCCGATGGACTTGCGAGCGGTCTGGTACGAGCCATGGCGCAAAAAAATGATACTGTGTTACTTCTGATGCTGTTAATACAACGATGGTCAAACGAATGATAAGAAAATCGGACCGATCGATACTTTTGTATAGTCGCTCGAATACTATCGCTTTCTCGCTTATTATCGTGTCATGTGCATTTCCATTCCGTTCGGATACTAATACTAACATAACTGAAATGAAAATATGTCGTCCCACCATCTGGTATTGTACAGTCCTTCGAGTATATGCTCTATTCGCTTCAAGCAGCTCACATTGCCCTTTTTTTATAATTATTAAATTTATTAGGCCCAAATGCGGTAGCTCAACGAGGCCGATTGTTCGTTTTTTACAATAAATAAAAAAACAACTAGGTTAAGTTTTTTGTCTCGTTCATACGCAGCTTTCTGCTGCGTGTTGAGATCCTTTTTCTAGGGGGCGAAATATTGCCAGTGTTGTCCACTGCCATTTGAGGTTCGGTCCGTTTGTCTTCTTTCGCGTTGTCGTACATGTCCATGTCCTCTTCCGTACTACTTTCCTGCTGCTCGCGGTCAGATGTTCCAGTTTGTGTCTTACTCTTATCGGTCGTCATTGTATGTTCGTATTTTTCGGCATTCGTTTCGTTGTTGTTGTTGCTGGTTGTTGGTGCTTGATCCGAAGATGTTGGTTTTGCAGTTGTTAGTGGTTTAGCGTAAGATGGTTCTGGGCTGATTTCAGTTGGATTGGTTAAGTTTTCCTTAACAGTTTCTACGCAAGGTTTTCCGAGGTGCAGCTTCTTCGTGCAGAACTGGCACGTAGGAATTTGCCCTGGGTACGTGACTAGTGATGTTTGATGAATGAGAACATCGTCACTTCCTAACGCTGTGACGGTTATGTATGAGGGAATTGGCTTGGTCACACGCATTCTCACCACACGAACACCGTTAGGGATGCCCGGGGTAAATTCCTCCAAGTCTCATGTGTAACGGAGTCTACTTCTCCGTATTTTTGCAAGCAATTTTTAATCGCGCCGTCAGGGGTACGCGTAGCCAAATCATGGACACGAACTTCTACATCGCCGTTCTCGATGTATACGGGAATGCTATATTTAACATTGCCGCATTCGGCGGTGTGCTGCATGTTGTTTCGCGAGGCGAATGACTCAGCTTGGTTAATGTTGTTGAACGAAATCAGCACGCAATGTTTGATATGATGCATTTGTAGGGTTTTCACTTCAGCCAGATTGAGTTTCATCTGCACTTTTAATAACTGTCCCACTTCCCGAATGGCTGGTCTTACGGGGCATTTCGAAAAATCAACAGCAACACAGTTCGGCCGTATCTGTGTTGCTTTTTGCTGGGCACCGTCACTCATCACTAAATCGCACAGTAGGTATAGGCTATTGTTATACGGACTGCTTATGTGATAGGCACCGATTGATTTTTAGGTAGAATTGACTGTTTCACTTGCGCGGGACGATTTTTTGCTTCTGCTCAGGGCGAGATGTGAAGACAAACTGACATTGCCCGTTGTTAATGCATGCCCTAAATATTCTAAAATTGAATACAACATTGTCTCACAGACTAACAGACATAACACTATGATGGAATTCCCACAAAAAAACATCGATCCAGCAATTTTCCCAGAACACTAGCTCCACCTTTTATTCACAGTTCCAAACACTCATTTGCTGATGGGTTACCCCTCAGGTTTTAGAATAATTTTTCACTAGTGGTCTATCCCCCATATGTTTGTTCATATGTCAGTGGCGCCATAATTTCAAATGTTGTCACAGTCCCAACTACAAATATATTTAAAATGACCGCTAAAGCGGGCGAAGCATTGTTTTCGAGTGTTATGTCTGTTAGTCTGTGACATTGCTACACATATTTTCTACAGAATCGAAGAAATCGATTAATTCCATTCAGTACAACAAATGGAATAAATGTTTCAAAGCTTATAAGTACACATGACTTTCTTTCCGAAATTTTGAAAAGCAGCTTCTATATTGAAAAATAAGTCGTTAGTTGCGACAAAAAATATTTCGATGTTTATGTACATTAGGGTTGATTTCCTCACCCTCGCTTAACTTTTAAACCAGGTTCACCAGTACGTTTAAACCTGGCTTAAGCACTAAGCGAGGGTGAAGAAATCACCCCTTAAAATGTTAAATGAATTGGCATCTTTACACTAACACATACGTGCCCTTTAAAAACAACAAATTGAAAAAAATGATGCTCTGATTTCTACTATCACTTAACTTCTTTAGGAACGACTGAAAAGCGTAGTCTAGACAATACATGCTTGTGATTTTCATCAGTTTCGTTTTCAGAATGAAGGACATGGTGCGACTTTAATAAAAGGACATGTGGGTCATTCTAGTTGTTGATTCTTTCGATCTTGGGAGTGATGGACTGGTTTACTGCCGCTATAAGCATAACTTTCCTAGGTGCTATGGGATTCCATATACACATGGGACAATTATGCGAAGAGCGGCAGTTAGGGGAACAGGTGTTGAACTAGCACCTAAAACAATGTTCAATGTATGTTTATTTGTTTGAATATACACCAACAGGTCCCTCGGCCCGAATGGTAGGGATTGATATAAATTAATCTTTAGTCCTATTTCTCATCAAATGCGTTAGCAGAATTTTTGAAAACAAATGTGACATTGATTTGTCAAAACCAAATCAATTGTTGGTAGGTTCCTCACAGACGAATAGCACATAGGTCCATTTGGGAACAAAACTGAATAATAATAAGCGGAGCAATCATTAAAAAGTAGTTTACTGTTGGAATTGCTTTGAGCATTATTCCAGGATCGGTGTTTATCGTTAAAATCATCGTTTATAGAGAAGTTCGACCGATTTCTTGTAAGTTTTCATAAGTCTCATTTCAAGAAATTAGTTTATTCATCAGTACATTGAAAAGGCAAATACGCTGCAACAATAAAAATGGTACCAAGATCGATTTCAACTTCGATACCCAAACTCTTGATCACCTTGGTGTCAAAAGACGGTAAGACGAGATGTTTGATTTTGCGATTACCCACTATTGCGATTTCGCCGCCGAATCCACCTATTCGATCAAATCGAAATTCCCATCCAGTTTGAAAAGCTTCAAACATGACGGTAGAATTTAGCAGTGCAGTCATCAATTGAAACATTACTACCTGCAAAAATCAATTTTTCTTCCGTAATGCTACCAAGATCGATTGGAGCAAAGGTAGCGTTGTGTAAAAACGAAATATGAGGCGTGGTTGTCATCGTTCTTTTAGCCGTGTTCCCTGTCTGAAGCATAAGATGACGCACCATTGTAGGATGGTGCGTTGGAAATGGAAGATCCTTGTATAGATAGAGAAGTCGTAGCTCTATTTCGAAGCGGATCAACACGTTTAGACATCAGAAAACATGTTTAAGTGTATCTGAGGTTACAGGTAAATTTTTTATTTGTTGCTCTGTAAGAGAATTTATAATTTTGTCTCGAATAGGACATGTATAAAAATCGATTTGCTACAATTAGGGCATTTGAAGCTTCCTGTGGTTTCTTTCACCGGACAAGCGTCTTTTGTGTGGGATTTATCACCACAGATCATAACTTTGGAATTTGAATGACATTTTTGTGCCATGCACAAATCCTTGACATCTACGACACCGGCTCAGATTTTGGATTAAGTCCCCATGTCGTCTATACTGTTCCCTCTTTACTCGCATGAGGAAGATAAAACATGCTTTTTCCAATATTTTCAAATTATTAACCTCATTACGGTTTTAATGAATTAGATAAAGCTCTTGAATAATTCCAGAGCGTGCTGGTGTGTTAGTGCCGCTAGTCTTTTTCTTCATAAGAATAATTTGTGAAGGATAAAAGCCAAGTAAATTTTTCAATTCGTTGAATGTTACGTCCAAACTTTGAACTTGCGGTAGCCCTTTCAAGACAGCCTTGAATGGTCTGGCTTGAATCATATAAATAACATTTATATAACCTCTCCGTAAGATACAGGAGAAGACGTTTGAGGCCAATCAAGCCATCCGCTGTAACTGGACATTGTCCTCTTCGGCCTATCTGAAAAGAGGCTTCCACGTCCGGCGGAGTAGGAAGAGGATACGGCGGAGAAGATTGGGGTTTCTTCGCCAATGCATTACGCATAATGCGTGAAAATCAACAATCAAACTACGAGTTTGATTGCATTTTACATGTCTTCTCTTCTGACGGATTCCATGAGAAACCGGCCGACCACAAAATATGACCATCGTCGATTCTAACGAAACTTTGAAGTTGTGTTCGGTTTATGAATCCCCATGATTTTCTCTGACAATTGCAATATTTTGATACAAGAGCAATTTTTCAAAAGGGCGTAGACATTTCTACGTGCATTATCATCAATTTTTTGATCGATTACTGTATTTTTTACAGCAAAACTTTCTGAGAACAAGTTACAGGGAATGAACATTTCTGTGCGAAAAAATATACAATAAAAAAAAATGTTGTGTCATTTTTCACAAAATCAAAAAGTTTTGTTAAAAATTTAAATTGCAGAAAACCCATTTTTTCTAATTTTATATATTTTGTCATAAAAAAACCTAAAGAGAAAAGAAACATTTTGAATAGGATTGTATGGTGGAGAACTTATCGATAAAAAAGTTTTTCTAAGAATAACTTTATATATGTTTTTATATTCCATACTGAATGACATACAAAACTGCAATTTTTTACAGAATATAATTTTAAGTATCGTTTTAAATTAAAATGATTTAAAAAAATCTTTCAAAATGCGATAGTTTTCGAGTTATTCGGATTTTTTTCCCACCAAAATAGTGAATTTGTGTTTATGCCCATTTTAAAAGTTATTCGCGTTACCCCATCATAAAATGTCAAACATTCAATGTTTATCATATTAAAGACGTAAAATTTTCCTAGAAACAACTTTTGACATATTTTTATAATTCACACCATTTGCAGTAAAAATACAATTTTCTTTTTATATATGATTCTAAACGCCATTTTAAATTAAAATGCTAATTACAAACATTTTCTGTAATGTGGTAGTTCTCGAGATATTTTAAATGTTGTCTTTTTTCTTTTGTTTTATTACGATTTTTTAGGAAGTTATTCATGTTTCTCCGTGAACAACAATAGCTTTTTCAAAAGGCTTATAACATTTCCTGTAGCTTTCTCTTTGACATAAAGACGATATTGTAAACCATTAGAAAGCTACACGAAAACAATTAAAATACTGTTCAACCGAATGGTCTGATGATTAAACTAAATAGTTCGATCATATTTTGGACTGGGAACACGATTTTAAGGATTTTCGGAAGGATCTTCGTGCCTCGAATCCCTCACCACAGTCGACCAGGCGACCGTGAACCGTTCCGATACTGTTCGTGGGATTGACGAAAGGATCTTCCTACACGGCAACATGGCTTCGCTCTCTGCTGTACCCGATCCGTCCTCCAACAACATCGAGGTTTACTACCAGAATGTTGGTGGCCTAAATTCATCAACGGACAGCTATTTGCTCGCGACCACGGGTTGCTGTTACGACGTTATCGCCTTGACCGAGACGTGGCTCGACAACCGTACTCTGTCTCGCCAGGTCTTTGGTTCAACATTCGATGTCTACCGCTGTGACCGTAATGCCGTCAACAGCCACAAGACATCAGGCGGTGGTGTGCTTATCGCCGTTCGGCGTGGTATAAAAGCCCGAGTGATCAACGATGACCGGTGGGCGAGCTCCGAGCAAGTGTGGATATCAGTGAAACTTGCCGATCGCAATCTGTTCCTGTGTGTTGTGTATTTTCCACCTGACAGAATTCGTGATTCCAGCCTGATCGATGTACATCTTTCCTCCGTTTCTTTTATCGCCTCGATCGCCGCCCCGTCTGATGATATCGTTATACTGGGCGACTTCAACTTACCTGGCTTGACGTGGTGCCAAGCAAGTAATGGTTTTCTACGATTGGATATCGAAAAATCTGCGCTTATTAACAATGCCAGTTGTATTTTGGACAACTACAGCAGCGCAACTCTTCGGCAAATTAATAATGTCACCAACGAGAATGGACGTACATTGGACCTCTGCTTTGTAAGTGCCCGGGACTGCGCTCCGTACTGCTGCACTGCACCGACTCCTTTAGTCAAGCAGGTGCGTCATCATCCCCCACTACATCTTGTATTCGCTGGTAACTTAGGAGTGAATTTTGAAGACGTCTCAAGCTCTATCGTCTACGATTTTAAAAACGCTGACTACGACAGCATCGTTAGCACGCTGTTGGATATAAACTGGGACGAAAATATTAACAATGACGACGCGAACGAAGCAGCGATGACGTTTTCTAGTATTCTTAACTACCTTATCGACCGCCATGTACCAAAACGAACAATTAGTACCGATGAACAACCTCCCTGGCAATCAACCGTCCTAAGACGTTTAAAATCTGCCAAACGAGCTGCATTTAAAAAATTCTCGAAGCATAAGACACTTGCATTACGAAATCACTACTTTCAACTCAACCACGAATACAAACAACAAAGCAGACGCGCCTTTTTTAGACACCAGCGAAACGTCGAGTGTCAACTGAAATCCAAGCCCAAGTCGTTCTGGAAGTATGTTAACGAGCAGCGAAAGGAATCCGGTTTGCCATCTTGTATGTCGTTTAATGGAGTTTTAGGCACCGACACTAAGGAAATTTGCCAACTGTTCTCCGACAAATTTTCAAGCGTTTTTTCCAACGAGCGCTTGCCACCACAACAAGTCGCTGCCGCCGCTAATTTAACTCCTTCTCTAGGACGAACCATCAACCGAATTTGTGTCGATAATGCTGCCATTCTTGCAGCAAATGCCAAACTGAAAGCATCTTGTTCCCCAGGTCCAAATGGTGTTCCCTCGATTTTTGTCAAAAAGTGCATCAGCGGGCTTCTTGAACCACTTCGGCGAGTCTTCGAGCTATCACTCACTACTGGTACATTCCCTTCCTGCTGGAAAGCAGCGCACATATTTCCAGTTCATAAAAAAGGAAACAAATCGAACATTGACAATTATCGGGGAATCTCGTGTTTAAGTGCTGTATCAAAAATGTTCGAGCTGGTTGTGTTAGATCCTATTTTCTTTCACTGCAAACACTACATTGCAGATGACCAACACGGTTTCATGCCTAAACGATCGACAACGACAAACCTGCTCTCGTTCACAACATATGTAATGGATGGATTCGCTGACGGATTGCAAACCGATGCTATTTATATGGATCTATCTGCGGCCTTCGACAAAATCAACCATGATATCGCAATAGCGAAGCTGGACAAACTCGGCATTCATGGACAACTTCTGCGCTGGTTTCGTTCTTACCTCGATGGAAGGCAACTCCAAATCAGCATTAAGGACTGTCTATCTGCACCATTCTTCGCTACATCCGGCATACCACAAGGAAGCCATCTCGGTCCAGTAATATTCCTCCTCTACTTTAATGACGTCAATTTCACATTACAAGGACCCCGCCTTTCTTTCGCCGACGACATGAAAATTTTTCAACAAATACGGGATAAAACCGATGCCGAGCTTCTTCAGAGGGATCTGGACAGCTTTAGCACGTGGTGTGATCAAAACAGAATGGTTTTAAACCCGAGCAAATGCTCAATCGTTACGTTCACGCGGAAACGCCAACCGACTCAGTTTAACTACCATTTCTTCGGCTCGAGCATTCCAAGACACTCTCACATCAAAGATCTCGGAGTCATCATGGATTCGGCATTAACATTCAAACCACATACGTCATACATCGTGGATAAGGCATCACGACAGCTTGGGTTCATCTTCCGAATAGCGAAAAACTTCAGGGACGTATATTGTCTTAAATCGCTTTACTGCGCGTTGGTCCGCTCAACGTTAGAATATTATTCAGCTGTTTGGAATCCGTACTACCAGAACGGGATTGACAGAATCGAGGCTGTCCAACGCAGGTTCATACGCTTCGCCCTTCGTCATCTCCCATGGCGAAACAGATTTCAGCTGCCGAGCTATGAAAACCGTTGCCAGCTTATACACCTCGATACACTCAGCATTCGGAGGGACTGCTCTCGAGCCCTGTTCGTCTCGGACTTACTCTCTGTCAGAGTGGATTGCCCTACAATCCTCGGACGTCTGGATCTTCAAGCCCGCGTTCGAGCTCTACGTAATAACTCCCTTCTGCGAGTTCCGTTCAGGAGAACCAACTATGGTTGCCAGAGCGCTGTAACCGGACTCCAACGAATTTTTAACAGTGTGGCGACGGCCTTCGACTTCAACCGGACGCGGAATGCTATAAAAGCGAAAATGTTGTCAATTTTAAAATGTAATTAGTTTAAGCAACCACCATTGGGGCCAAGGGGCTTGTTGGTGAAGGTAATAAACATAAACATAAACAAATTCCTCTTCTTCTACTCTATTATGGTACTTCTAGAAGATTATTTTTCCAATACTCATGTGTGTATATAATCCATTTCCCACTGTCCGGCAGTGCTTTTATGGAAGAAACTTGTGTGCATCTATGTAATGATATATTTGTTTTCATCGATAGATGTACACATGTTTGACCCTGGAAATGAAAGGCGATAGCTCTATTGCACATCCAACGACCCATCTTAAGAATGCCTGTTCCTACACGTACATTCTGAGGCCGCCTTCTTATACAATGGGCATCCACGTATCAATTGAATATTGGCAATATATTCGGACTTCCAGAATGAAAAATATTTTTGATTCTGGCGCGTATTTACAAAAGGAAAATATTTATGAAGGTAGGCAAGCATTGAAAAATGACATGAAACGATCTCACCATTTCTGAATAAATAAATTTATGAGATTTCTGTGAAGAATTCTTCTCCATCCGTGAAGTTGTTGCATCAGCTACACAGGTCCAGGCGGCACTACAGGCGCTAAGCGGAACGAACGGGCGTAGTTTTTCGCGTCTTGCTTCACATACTTCAATGGCAAAGTTGTGACGACAAATTTCTACACTTTTCTCACTATATTTCAACCTTTTTTGAAAAATGTTGGACGTTAACGACAACACGTCCGACGATTCGCCAGTGCTGCCACTTCCTCATTATTTTTCCATTACTCATGTATACCAAAAATAATATCGGTCTACTTTTGCATCCTTTTTTCTTTACTCGGCGTATTATTTGTCCTTTTATTACTCTAACTTAAATTAGATTCATACTAACACTCACTAACACAATCAACTGCATATTCTCTCTTATACACTCACAATCTCTCTCATTCCAAGCGTACAAACGCTCGTTGCCTTCACGATAAAACAAACCTGCTAACATATGCGAACATGCAATTGCAATCATTCACACATACTTACGTCCGCGATCCTTCCAACGTTAAAACACCGCGGTAATTAAGTGAACGTTATAACGCTTGCAAATTAACAAATGCGGTCGCAAACATTAACTCACCGTTTGCGCGATCGTAAATCAGTCCTTACCCTCGGTCCTAGCAGGCTAGACTCATGCCTTCAGTTCCACCAATAAAAAAATGTTGCTCATATCCACTAGACAACATATTCCATGGCGACATGAATGTTAGCTTAAGTGATATGGGGAATCTCACTCTCTTCTAGAATTCAGCACGTTCTAGAATTCAGTACGTTAACATATAAACGCTTAAGACTTTCGCGAATATTTTGTGACGAATGAGTTTGTCCTGATCACCTACAACAGCTTTAGCGCCACTCTCCTAGGGAGAGGCTGTTGAGGCATTTTAGATTGCCCGGCTGAGGCTTTTTCCCAGGGCGGGTTATAAGTGAATAATCAAACACCCGACTTCATTTGAACATCCAAGTAGAC
The DNA here is from genome assembly GCF_030247195.1 of Topomyia yanbarensis. Taxonomy (NCBI): domain Eukaryota; kingdom Metazoa; phylum Arthropoda; class Insecta; order Diptera; family Culicidae; genus Topomyia; species Topomyia yanbarensis. Next base: position 150,129,080 of record NC_080671.1, read on the forward strand.
TCGAGTTCTGTACCGAACCAAAGATACGATCATTCCTAAACCTGTATAAGATGAATTGCTTTTTGAACGCGTTAGCACTACATCAACCCGAGTTTATCTAAATCGCGATTCTAAATCTGGTACAGACAAAAACTAGGCGAAACCGTCATGACATTCTAGCTAGATCATTTTCTATTTTCAGATTAACGTCCTCATTTAACACTAGTGTACAGGTATAGTTTTCTTAATGGCTAAATGTGATCCTACGCATTTCCTTAGACTGTCTGTGCTCGACATCTGACTTACATCTCTCCGACACCGCTCCGGGACAGCACACAATTGTCGATTAGACCGTAACACCCTGATGTTTCCATTTGCAGCAATTCATTTTTGAGCGTGAAAAACCGTCAGTAGAACTCCCACGCGTGCCGGCGCGTATTCCGTAGCAAAGACACTTGTCGGAATCCTAGCGCGCGATAGTACCACGTTACGTTCAGCGATGGCGACACGGTACTAGTTACTCGACGTTAGACGTGAGGTGCGTGACCATTCGGGAAATAGTTCGGATTTCGACCACGTGGAGGATTGGTCGTGACGTCGATACCGCTACGAGATAATTTGACGGCGGGTCGTAGGATTAGTTCAACGGAGTTTTCCGGCTGGGTAGAAGCGGGGGCCGTGTACTAGGGTGTACCGATTTTAGCCGATTGGGACCACGTGTGAAGTTTTTCGTGCTGCACGTGACCCTACTCCGGCACAAAGACCCACGTCGAACTGTGGGTTTTCCTGTTCGACGTAACACTCATGAGAACGTTTTATTGATTATGTTAATTAATGCGTATTACCTGCCTATTCCAATTCCTGAGTACTATTTCTAGTTATTGGCCAAGCGCAATGGCTTGTAAATGTTTGCTGTGTGATACAAAGACACTGGTTTCACATGGGTTAAAAACGATTGATCAATATGATATAGCTTACGTGTGAAAAATTGGCAGTCTATCTAAAAAGCCCTTTTATTCTTGCAGCTACTACTCGGGCGTACTTCTACAGTTAATCACACGATTTTATTTAACCCGAACTTTGTATCACTCTGATTGCTTTAACGGTTTCTATAGAAGTGGTCTGATCATCTAAATGAAGAAGCTTTGTTCTCCCTGGGTACTTAATCCGATACATTATTTTACGAACGCTGTTCAAATAGCATCCCTTCTCATTCGCACGCACAGGTCTCCTAATTGAATTTATTATAACCCTTTGTGCAATATTTGCTTTACGGGCAAAGGGGTTCACAATTAAATTCCTGCTTTAACTCGTGGCTCAAGCTCGTACGATCAAATGCTATAGGGTGGATGTGGGAAAACGATCTACGTGAAAGCTCCCAACAGTCTTTTATCCCACCACGAGAGGGCACAGTTGGTGATCGTAGGCAAGCATGGACGGAAAGTTTTGTTTAGGGATGTTTCTAAAGTTTGTGAAAATTCTTACAATTTTAGCACTAATAAACTTATAAACACGGTCTCACGTGGGTACCAACGCGTGTTCGTGCGATCATGAATCGGTTACGTCCGGAAGTTCCTATTGTCGACTCTACCAGCCTAGTTCCAGGCCAATAAAAATGACGCCTATATCCATTAGACAACATGGCGACATGACCGGGAACTCTAGTGATATGGATGAACTCACTGTCTTTTAGCATCTGAACCATACACAAAAAAATAAGTATCAGATTCACGGTCCGCGCAATCATTCGAGGACACACTTGAATATGCGAATGGACACACGGTTATAAAATCGAATGTTTACACGCGAAGTTACATACACGCTAGCACACGCGACAGACAACCATCCACGCAACCTACAAACACCTACGTGATCGAACCCCTTAACTGACAAAAGCCCGCGCCCTTCGTGATGATACACAAAGAGAATCATCTCCGCATAACTATACGCCCAAGATTTCGCAAACACAAAAACGCCCCGATTGTTTAGTGAACGCTATAAGACTTTTAATCGGATTAGCGTGGCATCAAGTGCGAACTAATAAACATTCACTCCCACGCAATTGTAAAGTCCTTTCGTCCGCACATCTAAACCTCAATATCACAAACAGAATCGCGACCCGCTGTAATTGGCCTTAAGCAGTGTTTTAGTGTGTGACATTTTCCGTCTCGTCTGCCCTTCCGAGACCCTAGCTCTACAACTCCAGTAGGACAACTCTCAAAAAAAAAAAACTTCAAGTTTTATAAATAGATCCAATTTATTTCTTACATTATATCATGTTATCCATTAAATGAACTACGAGAAAATATATACGATTCTGAATATTTCAACATACAACAGTTGCTTCGTTATGCTATCAGTTCCTAGCGTTATTTCCTTTCAATATACAAATTTCTAAATACTGCCAAACAGCTTTTTTCATATAGAAGTGGAAATACCTCCCGCAGGTACGATACATATGGGACTTTTGGAAGCCTGACGGTATTCTGCGAATATGCACAACATTTTTAGTTTACTAGCGTTTTCGTTTCGGTCTATGATAATACTAATTAAATATTACACACTGTCCTCGAAAGTTTGCATCTTAAGTAAACAATACATTATTTTTTAGAACGGCCTATGTGCTAATTTGTTGATCGTGTGAGTCACTAGTAATACTTGTGTATAAAGTTATGTATAAAAAGTAATACCTATCTCTCTAGAAACAAGATACTTTTTACGTTTGTGTATTTATATTTCACTTAGTAAGCTACGCAAAAACCTTCAGTATGCAGACTTTGGAAGAGACTTTACTCCTAATTTAAGAGCTGCCTTCAACGGATAGCAAAACTGAATCGTCCCTCTTTAGTGTTTGTGTCAGTCAACTAGTTTATAAGATCGGTATCGTATTTGTTCCGTGCTCTCGTTCCAGGCCACTTCATCCTCCTACTAAGAGGTAGTCGAAGAGATAGTATCTCTTTGTCTCGGTGGTTCATATCAGTACGCGAGTTCTAATCGTAAAAATACTAGATCCAATTTTGAAATCAAATTGCAAGACGTAAATGCGTGTTGCTCGATAATTGCATCAGTCGTCGCTGTCCATCTGTGATCCCCCTGAGCCGACCGCTATATTGGCATTGTAGTTCCGCACCAGTTTGGCGAATGTAACCGCTCCGTCATTCGTCTGCAAAATGTACGTCAGGACATTTTCAATCTGCACCTGCCCGATCTGGTTACTGAAGAAGAGATCCTCCAGGTCCCGCTTGGAGTTCAAGGCACGCAGTGTCGGTAACTTCATCAATATCATAACCAGCCGCTGATCAAGACTGTGTCGTCGCTGCTGCTGACGGTGACTGGATTCGTAGTAATTGTCCTCATCGTCGTTCCCGCGAATGTTCTCCTCACTCCCGCTGGACATCAGCCGGCTGTGTTTGTGCTTGTAGTAGTCTCGAAAGCTGCTAAGTACCATGTCCTGAATCTTGGCTAAATGTTGATTTTTCACGTTGTCTTGGAGGATGTTATCTGCGTTTGAGAAACGAGTTTTAATGTATGTGTTATTGACAGTTGGAACTTCAACTTACCAGGATTGAAGACACACAACAGCCGCATGTATGCAAATTCCTGATCGGTTAGATTAAGCTTCTGCAACTCGGTCACGAATTCCTGAATTAGCAAAACGTACTTTGTCAAATAGTTGATCACATCGCTGCCGTACTTTTTGTTCAGAATCATCGTTTTCATGTACTGGATCAGCGCCAGCATTATAGTGTTAAACGACAGCTGGCCGCTGCTTTGGCCTAGACCGATCATGAACAACTCCGGCCAAGTTTGACGCAACAGTTCCGATTGGAAGGAGTCACTAGAATTCAAAAAAAAAACATGTAAATTTGCTACCAATTACTAGATTTGAAGATCAATGCGAAGTCGTATTTCATTCATAGTGCGGGTCGCGGGCAAAATACCTTATGTCGTTTTTGCCCAACCTACCAGTAGATGGTAGGGGAATTATGGTTGAAATCGATACCATTTTTTTATTTATCCACAAACCAATAAAAGTATATTTTCTGCGCAGAATTGTTCTTTGGTATGTTCTAAACAAGGCCTAATCTTCTCAACACCTCATTTCTTTTTTAAAAAATATTGGTTAAAAAACATCTTCCAGACACTGCGTATAAAACTGCCACCCCAAAGGGAGATTGACATTACTTTTGTTTTTCTCTCCACTTTATTTATTAAAAATGTGATGTGTGCGTGTGAGATAAAGCGGTAGTACATGTAGAGTGGCCAGACGTCCTGGTTTCCCTGGACATGTCCTGGTTTTTAGCTGTCCTGGTCTCCTAAGACTTCGAGGAAGTGCATGATTTGTCCAGGTTTTACTTTTGGGCCAAAAAAAATTTCGCTGGGTATCTAGCGAATCATTTTGGACGTAACGTAGATAAATCGAAGCGGTTTCGGACGTATACCATCGATTTGATGAACCGATAATTATCTGAGCTTCTACTTGGTTTAAATCGTTTTTTTTTATTCATGGACCCGGCGGATTTCCTCAACATCTTTTGAAAAGTCAATTTTACGTTTTGATCGCCTTTTTCCCATCTTATCATTGTCGTATTTCCATCATGCTGGAAATCCCCGAACATGTTTCCAGGCCATAAAAAGGAAAATAAACGAGACGTCAATAACTACCGCGAAAAAACTTCACTGAGTGCTTTCTCGAATTTTTTAGCTTGTCGTTATGGAACATTTTAAGGCAGAGAGTATGTAATTATTGAATTTAACCACGATATAACAATCGGTAAAATGCATATATTTTGAATCAATAATAATTTTTCTAATTGTTTCAATCTTACCTCACGAGTCGAGAGATAGAGATTGCCAAGGTACCCACATTTACTTTAACGTCAATAAATACCCCAAGGAAGACATCTTGTAATGCTGATATTTCTGCTGTACTTCAATGACGTAATCTAGTGCTGAAGACTTCACGACTATCCTTCACGGGTCCCCTTACGACTGTTCATGGTTTTTACTCGCCTGATATGGTCACCCCAAGTATTTCATAATTCTTTGGGTTTGTGTTGCGGAAAAATGTGTTTTTTGTAGTTTCATCGCGGGAGAATTGTTTGAATGCGTACTGCTAGAAATAAGTGTAGACCCGATTTTATCAGTTTTTAATCCCATTTTGTTATCCTTGCCTAAAAATCCGTCTGATGATCTCTAGCAGAAGAAGCAAACCAAATTCGAGTAAATTCTTTTTTAAGCGTTTTTACCTTGCATTATGCATGCAAAAAATAAATACATAATTTTTTACATATTGCGTTGGAAGACCTCATTAACAGAAATTTATACCAAAAAAATGTGAGGGTTATGAAGCTGTCTAGGGACTAACACTATAGTGTTTTAACAGCTTAGATTTTGGAGGAAGATTATTTCGATGAAAAAAATCGTTTTTCAAACAAAATGGGGGTACAGAGTGTGTCAATCTGTTCAGTCATTTTCTATTCAATAATACAACATTTGAGCAACATTTCCCTAACTAATCATTGCAAAATATTGAATATTGGGCGAGTGACAGTTGTAAGTAGGGGCTTGCCCACTACTCGGGTTCTTGTTTGCCCGGCGAACCCTTCTTTTCAGGGCGGCCTAGGTGCCTCTACAGAATTTCGGATTTTCGTAACAACAAAAAAACAAAATAAATTATTAAATTTACCGACTTTTATTCTCCGCTACTCTCTCAACCTGCTGCGGCTGGTGATCTGCTACTGCTGGCGGAAAGTCGGGCGGTTTCCTCCGACCGGCCGGGACAACAACGGCCGCGTTCTCCTTTGGTCGTTGGCTGCTCCGGCAGCGGTCCTTGACAATTAGCTAGGGAGGTGAGCTTGGCTCCTTTGTTGGAACCTCCCTAGCGACGTTGGTGACTAATCACCGGATTCACTTGCTCCCCGCAAGGAATCCCAGAAGACACCGCAGTGTTCTTCCCAGGTGGAGCCGTTGTCCTACCTGCTTCCCTCTCCTTGACTGTTAGCTGCAGAGGAGAGCAAGGCTCGTTCGACTTATCCTCTGCAGCGAGAGGGGCGGGTGCGTCGGATCCTTAACTGTTAGCCGGGGAAGCGAAAACTCCTTTACAATTAGCTTCCCCCGACGGCGATCCTGCACCACTAAATTCACTTGTGCCCGAACCACGGGCCGGCACTTTTGACGGATTTAATTTCCCGTCAAACACGCGCACTGGAACGTTTTCTAGTGGCGGAAAACTCCCGAGAAAAAAAAACTTCTAAACGGACGTCTGTCTATCGCCGTGGTTCGTCACTTTCTCTAACTCGATGGCCGCCTTCCGCACTCCACTATCACAAACCGCCAACCGCCTTGTCGCACAGCTGTCAACGATGTGAGCAGCATAACCAGTACACACGAATTTTTGCAAGAGGAGAGCGGTAGCCTACCTAAGCCCTATGTTACTAATTCACAAACATAAAACAAAAATTATCTAACCTATCTGTACGAATAAAACCGTTCACAAACGCGAAAATGAACAAAAATTTACAACTAAATGTGAACGGTACCGAACAGCGGTGAGCATAATTTTACGTAAACAATACACTCTACGGAGTGTATACGCAAAAAAGGGTATATTTCCACCCAGTGCTAAATTGTTACCCTGACGGGTTACAATCTCGCCCACACCGGGTGGAAAAAAATTGGCAACAATTTTTTTTCTAAACTAACACCTAACACCGATACAATAATAATGAACGAAATGAATAAATAAATAAATAAACAAAGAAAAACTAACTACACCTAATTATTTCTTCCGCAATTTATCAAAATTCATCAAAAAGTTAATCGACCGGATGTACTCATTGGTGAAAAGTTTGCCTGTGTTTTGCCTGATAATACTGACAGCATACGCGAAACGAGAGGCTATCAGCCATCGTCATTATTCGGTTATGGGTTGAACCCTAAATCCAATCCGAATACAAAATCGGAAACAACCGATATTCCCAAAATTCTGCAAGTGGCATTGACAATTTTCAATGTTTCAACTTGCAGGGGAACGGTTGTCGGCATTATATTGTTTTTTTTCATCGACTGTCCAGAAATGTCTTTCGTGTCCTCACGGTACCAGTACTATACGCTTGTGCTGGGGTTTCTATCCAAATACATTCATACAATTTCATTCATTCATCCTCAATCACTGGCCTGCTCGATCATTCACATTCCGATAAGCACTTCGAATTAACCCCAAAACAACTTTATCTAATCATTCACTCGAACATTCATTCACTCTGTTCGATTCCACACTCATACATTCAGACATACAATACCGCTTAACACGTCATCGTTTCTCCCACTCGCAGACATTCCGGACAAAATGTTTGTTTATTCGTCCCTTTTCGCCTCAAAACGCTTCGTATATGGCAAAAGAAACGTTTGAGAGGGACCAAAGAATGTCTTTCGAATAATTTAAACAGATCAAAATGATTCCCGTTGGAATCAAACGAACCACCCCAGGTTTAACCACAAACCCAAAATTATGCGAAATGAAATTTTATTCGATTCGAAATCGAAGACGCGAGGCGCTTTTTACCCCATTCGCTCTTCCACTCACACTACTCTGATCCAAATCGGGCTACACCTGCATGATGCAGAGCATTGATGCGATGATTTATTCGCGGTTTTTTTTCGTTTACGGTCGGCTCCGGAGTAGTAGTCGCGCAGGAAACCCATTTCCGCGAGTGTTGTGTCCCTGTTGGAAAAGGGAGTAGTGATTTTCTTGTGAGATTGTGCTCCAAACAAGGAGATTTTATATAATTTAGTGCACCCGTAGGTGCGAGTGTTCCCCACAGAAAGGGGTTTTTGAAAAATTTTATGTTGAATGTATGTGTATGCATCCGGCGGTGAAAAGACGGTACGATAGGTTCGTTTTGTTTCTTCCAAACACTGGTACTGGTTTGGTAAGAAAGTTTTGTTTACCGTAACCGTCTCGACCGCCAGAGCAAAGCAAATTAGTGGATAATTTGGTTACCTCACTGCGCGAGTGGGGCGCAAAAGAATTTTTTTGTATTTGTTTGCCGAACACGACAGGTAGTGTATTTAGATGCGTCCGGTGCCCGGGAGAACGGCACGGTATAAGATTAGTGTTTTTTTTAATAGAGTATTCCACCCTACCGTAGTCGTCATCGGGGCCGGAGCATATATTTCGTGCGAGTGTTTGTTTACCACACTGCGAGAGTATGGCTCTGAAAAATTGCAAGAAGGTGTTGAAGAACCTTCTCGCGGCAGAGTTGGTCTTCCACAATAAAAATAGAGAAGACGGAGAAATGTTTGTTTTTTTTTTATTCGGACCAAAGTCCGTGTTGTTGCCGTCGGGAACTGACGGCTGCTTTTGGAAAACTCCCAAGTGAGTAATCCATATAAAAGCATACCGTCAGTCCACAGACGGCACGGAAAAGTTTTTATGCTGGTTTAAGGAGATTTGCTGGCCAAACTCCGAGATTTTTACCTGCTAAATCCTCCAGCTCGTAGGAGGATACACCTTTTTTTGAGACAATTTTTGCCGGTAAGTATTGTGGTCCAAGTTTAGCATTGTAAGACTCGAGTGCATTCGACAACTTCATGTTTCGACGGTATACCATTTGTCCCGTTTCAAAAGGTTTGGAGAACTTTCGATGACGCAAGTTGTACTGATGTCGAATGCCCTCGCTTGCCTTTGCCAAATTTTTGACCACAATCTCCCGGATTTTGTCTATCTGTTGGTGTCTTGTTTCTAGGTCACCCTCACCGGAAATCCTGCTGAAGTCATCGGCAGATGCCATTTCACACCCGTGTATAATGAAATGTGGACTAAACCCAGTGGAGGAATGAACGGTAGTATTTAGGATGCGCTCCACATCGGTGATGTGGACATCCCAGTTGCGCTGCTCGGTTCGAGCATATGCCCGGATTGCGGTGTTTATCGAGCGATTTGTTCGCTCCACTGGGTTAGCCTGCGAATGATAGCGGGAGTTCAGCCAATGTTTGACGTTGGTTTCTTTTATGAATTGACTGAACTCCTTCGAGGTGAAAGTGGAGGCATTGTCGCTTAGCAGAATTTCCGGGCTGCCATGGCGATTGAACCACTGTTCGCGCAGTATCGTACAGAGTGACGTACTAGCGATTTTGCGAACGGGGGTTAACATGACGTACTTACTGAAGACGTCGAGGACGACAAGCAAGTGTTGATTGCCACGTTTGCTTTTTGGAAGAGGACCAATATAGTCCACAGAAACCATTCGCCATGGTGCATTAGTCGCACGCGACTTACCCATTTCGGGCTGGACTGGGACGAAAGGAGCTTTGATTTCCTTGCACGTCCCACATTCTCGAATAAACTTTCGTACTTCAGATCCCATACGAGGCCAGTAATATCGTAACTGCACTTCGTGGATCGTTTTATCGTATCCCACGTGAAGCAAATTTTCGTGGGTACGTTGAATCAAATCTTGACGGAACTCGGGTGCTGGGACGAGTTTCCAACTGAACCGCGAGTCGCACGGAACAACTTTCGAGTTTACATACTTGAAAAGTTGATCATTTTCTACTTTGAAGTCGGCATAGTCGTCAGGATTTTGGATAACTTTGGACTTCATGGAACAGTACCAGTCTGAGGTGGACAAAGCGGAAACGGCTGCTACGGCCCGGGATAACGCATCTGGAACGACATTGTCCTTGCCTTTCCGGTGCTCAATAGACATGTCGTAGAGTTGCAATTCTAAACACCAACGACTCAAACGTGAACTGGTTTTCCATTTAGTCTTCAGTATCCATGTAATCGCTGACGAATCAGTGACCAGTCGAAAATGATAACCTTCCAAGTAATCTCGAAAGTGTTCAACCGCCATTATCACCGCCAGACCTTCCTTTTCAGTTGCATGATAGTTCCTTTGGGGAGCGGTCAGTTTGTGCGAAAAGTAAGCAACTACTTTCTCACCCTCGGGATACTCCTGCACCAGAACAGCAGCGACTGCTACGTCACTAGCGTCTGTCTGAAGAATGAATTCTTTGGAGAAGTCTGGTGGGACTAAAACTGGAGGAGTGACTAGAAGTTCCTTAATTTTAAGGAACGCGAGTTCTGCCTCGGAGTTCCAAACTAAGCTCTTGGTTTTCGTTTTGAGCAGATCGGACAAGGGAGCAGTGACCTCACTGAACCGATCAATGAAACGGCGGTAATAACCGCACAACCCGAGGAAACGACGAAGTTTCGTCACGGTAACCGGTCTCTCGTAGTCGAGAATCGGCTGAATTTTGTCAGGATTGACCTTGAGTCCGTCCCGATTCAACAAATAACCAAGAAACTTTAGTTCGGGGACTCCAAAACGGGATTTTTCCAAATTGATGGTTAGATTGGCTCTTGCTAGACAATCGGCCACTGCTTTGAGCAACTGTATGTGATGCTCGAACGTTTCGCTTACCACGATGATGTCATCTAGGTAGACGAAAACGAAAGGTTCCCATTTACCTCGTCCTAGAACCTGGTCCATCAGTCGCGCCAGAGTAGCGGGGCTGTTGACGAGACCAAATGGTAGACGGGTAAATTGGAACATACCCCTGCCGGGAACACTGAAAGCGGTATATTTGCGACTATCCTTAGCCAGGGGTACCTGGAGAAAGGCCTCCTTCAAGTCTATGGTAGACAGGTACTTCGCCTTGGGTAAGCCGCCCAATATTCGCCCAGGGTGGGGCAGAGGGTATGCATCCCGTACAGTACGCTCATTGAGAGGCCTAGCGTCTAGACAAAGGCGGATTGAGTCGTCTGGTTTCGTGACCGCCACAATATTAAGCGACCAATCCGAATCAGACTCCTCGATAATTCCCATAGACCGCCATCGGTCAACCTCTTCCCAGACCTTTGACAGCTTCTTTGGGCTCATGTGATAAGGATATCGGCAAACGGGTGCCGCACCTTGGAATTCATCTTTGATGACAATCCTGTGCTCTGTGAATGAGGTTGGGCTTAGCTTTCCGGGCTCTACTGCCTGGAAACACTTCTTTACTTCTTCTACGCGCGCTAACTGTTCCGAAGTGAGTATCGACTCACGCGTTACTTCATCTTCTTCATCGTCTTCTGATTCCTGACCTGAGTTCAACAGAGCACAGGTTTGTATCTCAGGAGAAATCCCAAAGGCGCGCCAAAAGTCCATACCTAGAATGGAGTTGACGGTCAGATGCTCTACTACAAGAGTGCATAGGACCTTTGTCAAATTTTGAAAAGTATACGGGAGATACGCTTGTCCAATGATTGGTAAGGATTGACCATTTGCAGAACGTAGTTCGAATGGTCGTTCCAACCTTTTCAAGGGACTTTTCGAAAACTTTCGGTATAGCTTTTTAGTTATAATTGTGGCGTTACTACCACTGTCGAGCAAGGCTTTGAAGGATTTGCCGTACACTGCGACAATTGCAAATGGACGGTTATCGAGCGGGTCGTCAAGGACGATGGTTTCGACAGACAAAGAATTATCATAGTCCTCATCACGAGCCGGTCGAAAACTGTCATAAATCTGGGGATTAATAATGAGTTGTTCTTTGGAGCGCTGCTTTACTGCCAACTGCGACTTCAGTTGGTTCTGATCCCGTTTTTAGGCAGTAAGGGCAACGAGAAACATCAAAACCTTTAAACGCACACACGATGCAGAAGACCCGCTTTGGTTTCCGACATTCCTCATGTTCGTGTCCTTTGTCTCCACAATTATAGCAGACGCCGAGCACGGGAGGACGATGCTTTTCCACCAAATACTCCAGACACATTATAGGTTTCTGCGGTGGTTCGATTGGTTTTTGATTGTTTCCCTCGAGATTCTTGCCATCCTGATTCCCTTGCTGTTTCTTTTTCTGGTTGTCAGGAGGCTTGCTTGAATCAAGACCTGCCGGTTTGGCATTCTTGTTCCAAAACGTTTTGGATTTTGCGTTGCCGTTATTCTGTCTACCTCCCTTTTGGTTTTGATTATTTTGTTTTTGTTTGTTTTGTGGTGGATTATCAGAATAAGCAGCAACTTCCCGAGAAGAACCGAAAACTTTCTGATAAATCGGCGTCTTGGAGGCGTCGATCGATTTACCAAGACTCATCAATTCTGAGAGCGTGTTCACTGCCCTTAGAATTAACATTTGTTTATAATCGGCTTTTAGGTTCCGCTTCAGCACGTCGAGCTTTTCGCTCGGTGCCATTGGAACCGTCATAGCACGAAATATTTTTTCCATTTCCAGGAAATATTCCTGGAAAGATTCGTTACGCATCTGCCGGCGCTGGAGAGCCTTCATTTTGAGCGTAGCATCAAGTTCAGGATGTACGAAATTTACCTTGAGCTCGCAAACAAGATGGTTCCAGTTAAACAACCGGTTTTGCGCACGCATAGCCTGATACCAGGTCAAAGCATTGCCAGTGAACAGATGCATCGCAGAATTGAAAAGTTCTTCTTCGCACATTTGTTCACACGCAGCGTAATTTGCTACGGTGTCCAAAAACTCATTAAGTCCAGTTCCTTCATCAGTTCCAGCATACTTCCGAATCTTCCAATCAGCGACGCGTTGTGGGTTTCGCGAGTAATTCCTGGGGGCCACCATCGATCCGTTTCCCGCATGGGTGGATATCGAAAAGTTCGGATATGATGGTCCCGCCAGCTGTTCGGTCAATTCAGGAACGTAAGGCTGGTTCTGAGTTTGGTACGGGGCTGTGAATCCAGTATTCTGTTTCGGTTTCTCGATAGGAAGTGATGGACATAGATTTTGTTGACCCGAGAATCCTCGCTTCAACACAAATTGATCGGGACTGGGCGCCAGTGTTGGGCGAGGAATCTCTGGTGCATCAAATGAATCGGGTACGTCCATCAAACGCAAATCTTCCAGATCGGTCTGCAGATCCTTCTCGGAAGCACTTTCCTTCTGATGTACTAGTGCCCGAAGTTCACTGACGGATTCACGAAGTGAGACAACCTCTTGAACTGTCTTTCTCAAAACTGACGAAATTGTTGTCAGTGAAGCAATCCCACCCATTAGCGTTTCAGTAGCTTTTGAAAAAGCATCAGACCCCTGAGACGCTAGGGCTCTATTATCGTCGGATTGCTGTCGCAATTGTCGAATCTCGTCCCTCATCTCGCACAAGACACGCAACAGGTCGTCTCCTACGAGCTGTTTGGAAAGAGATCCTTCGTTATCGGAAGGATTGGATCCCTGTGGAATTGCAGGTACGTCTATACTCAGCAAATCTCCCAAAATTTCTCCATCCTCCCCTTCTTGGTTGTCGGGAGGAAGTGCTGCCTGTTCGTCACTGAAATGACTGGCATAAACTGCTAGAACTTCCTCCAGCAACCCCGAAATTTCCTGGTTGACCTCCCCTGCCGCATAATTTCGGATAACCTGGAGCCTAGACCCCAGATGAAGCAACCGTGTTCGGTAAATCTCCTTGTTTGGGCACAGGTACTGGAGATCTTCCTTGATTGTTAGTAATTTACCAAGGCAGATCTCCTTTTCTTCACCCACGTCACCCCGGAAATTGCGAACTAATTCCCTCCGAGACGACCGCTCATGCGACAAAATTCCCCGAAGACACCGTTGCCGCTGGACACCCGAAAGATCCGAATCAGGAGAGATAAAAATGCTTCGAGATAGCAACTCAAAATCCAGCTCATCGAAATGTAAATGATCGACGCGCATGAACACACACGCTTGGTTGAATTTCTCCAACGCCATCATAACTCGCGCTATATTGGAAGAAATCACCAAGACACAAAGCATGTAAGTACTGACACGGTATTATTTCCGATTTTTCGCCCACTAACGATTCCCTTAAAATTTCAGGAAATCAAGCTGCTCCAAAAATGTCTCAAACCGGGTTGAGAATTCAAGGCGATTGGCCACCGCAACCGAATAAATGACAACAACCTTCAAACTACTCGTCCGGCAGACCAAACACAAACAACGCAATCCACAAATTCGGACAAAAAAGGAAAATGCAAAAATCAAAAAATAATACCAAAAATGTAAATAAATAATAAATATACGACCGCGGAAAAATATTGCGGAAGAAACCTCACCACTGTTCTACGAAAATCCTTGATTTAGTAGAAGCACCCCACACTCCGGAAGAAAAAAATATTTTCCAAAATAGGAAAATATTTTTTTCAGTGTGTTTTGCGCTGTGCGCCAAATGTAAGTAGGGGCTTGCCCACTACTCGGGTTCTTGTTTGCCCGGCGAACCCTTCTTTTCAGGGCGGCCTAGGTGCCTCTACAGAATTTCGGATTTTCGTAACAACAAAAAAACAAAATAAATTATTAAATTTACCGACTTTTATTCTCCGCTACTCTCTCAACCTGCTGCGGCTGGTGATCTGCTACTGCTGGCGGAAAGTCGGGCGGTTTCCTCCGACCGGCCGGGACAACAACGGCCGCGTTCTCCTTTGGTCGTTGGCTGCTCCGGCAGCGGTCCTTGACAATTAGCTAGGGAGGTGAGCTTGGCTCCTTTGTTGGAACCTCCCTAGCGACGTTGGTGACTAATCACCGGATTCTCTTGCTCCCCGCAAGGAATCCCAGAAGACACCGCAGTGTTCTTCCCAGGTGGAGCCGTTGTCCTACCTGCTTCCCTCTCCTTGACTGTTAGCTGCAGAGGAGAGCAAGGCTCGTTCGACTTATCCTCTGCAGCGAGAGGGGCGGGTGCGTCGGATCCTTAACTGTTAGCCGGGGAAGCGAAAACTCCTTTACAATTAGCTTCCCCCGACGGCGATCCTGCACCACTAAATTCACTTGTGCCCGAACCACGGGCCGGCACTTTTGACGGATTTAATTTCCCGTCAAACACGCGCACTGGAACGTTTTCTAGTGGCGGAAAACTCCCGAGAAAAAAAAACTTCTAAACGGACGTCTGTCTATCGCCGTGGTTCGTCACTTTCTCTAACTCGATGGCCGCCTTCCGCACTCCACTATCACAAACCGCCAACCGCCTTGTCGCACAGCTGTCAACGATGTGAGCAGCATAACCAGTACACACGAATTTTTGCAAGAGGAGAGCGGTAGCCTACCTAAGCCCTATGTTACTAATTCACAAACATAAAACAAAAATTATCTAACCTATCTGTACGAATAAAACCGTTCACAAACGCGAAAATGAACAAAAATTTACAACTAAATGTGAACGGTACCGAACAGCGGTGAGCATAATTTTACGTAAACAATACACTCTACGGAGTGTATACGCAAAAAAGGGTATATTTCCACCCAGTGCTAAATTGTTACCCTGACGGGTTACACAGTGAATCTCTGGAAGCCTCTCGAAAATATGCGGTGTATGTCATAACTCAAACTCTACTGGACCACTTATTTTGAACTTTTGCAAAGTTTTGTTCACATCATTTTCTAGGTAACTACGGGAGCTTTTTGTACAATGATGATACTAGTCTTATTTTTACAATCACATGTCAGGCGGGGTTTCTTGCAAAACTCAGATTTTTGGCCACGAAAAATTTAAAAAAAAAATCAAATGCTTCCGTTGTTGCCTGGGGAACAACTTATATGCAAAGCAGTTCGAACGAATAGTTAGTCCATTAAATTTTACTGTCGTAAACGGCAGTACGAACAACTTTCATTCGAATCTCGCATTCCTTTTAAAGAAAAATAAGGGCGTATAACTTGAGTTGCAGCTTTTATGGTCTCCCACCTTTTGAATACTAGAATAGTATTCATGTAATTCATGTAATAGTTTTCATGTAATCAGCATCTGTGAAACTTCAGGATATGAAATAACGGCCTTTCATTTTTAACCAAAATCAAAATAATCCGTCGGGGGGTCCAGAGCAACTTTTTTTTGAAGTTGTTTTCGTGGGAACATAGGTTTTATATTGGAAATAGTTCACATATCTGCCCCTAGATGATGCATTAGTCATTCGAACAACACCGAAAGTGAAAATCTGATAGATATTTTAATTTGTCTACAACTTTGTTAATAACTGTAAATCATCCGAAAAAGTCGTTTAAGGTTTTGATAAAGTTATGTCTAAGTTAGTTTCACAGGAGGTCTAGTGGTTTGTAAATCAATTTCCATGCGCTTGTTCTATTGCGTTGCGTTGCGTAAGCACGGTATACTTCGTAGATTGAAGACTGATGACTCTCATTTCCAGCCAGACTACTTGAGGAGCATTGTTTGGGAAAAATAATTGATCCAGTCCAAACGAGAATTTCGCCTGAGAATCACTATTGCCGGCCACGACCATCTATACCGTAGCTTGGGATATGAGAAAGGAAGTGTTGATGTGGTACTTATTTGACGTAAGGCCCCGACTCAGTGGCACTCCCATAAGTACTACGGATTAGGTAGTGGGTGGGTTGTTAGTCTGGATTCGCCTCAAGCAAGCGATGCGACTGAGAATTTATTTTCGTGCATAAGAAGTTTGAATAGTTTATTAACTAGAATGCGTAAATGTTCGCGATGCGAAGGTGTTTAAACTCTGGATAACCGTTTATCGAGAGTTTGTTCCATCGAAAACAATTTGAACTCCGGACAACCGGCTGTCGGGAGTGTTGTCGACAATATAAAATGGACGATAAATAATTGATTAAATTTAATTGATTTATTGGCCTAAAAGTAAGCCAATGAATATGACAATAAAACGTATGTACTTCGTACTGGTATGACAGCTGCAAATTGGTAGCTGGCTTCTGATTCTTCTTGCGAACTATCAATTCCCAACTTTTATTTCACTCAGACAATACCATGCGTATTCCCCACGCACATTAATTGCCCAAAGGTTTACTTCCCAATTTGGTCAAATAAACGCTAAACAAACAAAGAAATTAGTTTGCTCAGTCCAAAGAGATGTCAGCTAGATTGGCATCAACCAGCGGATACGTGTTCCCTTGCAATGCTATCAAATCAAAGAACATTTAAAATTACATACGACAATTCTGAATATAGTGAAATGAAGACTACTTAATTATTTGCAATGAAATGAGATCGGAAAAATTAGTTTAATAACTAAGGTGGCACATTTTCAAAGATAGCACTGTTGATGAATCATCTTATAAAATAGGTGATACGGGACGCGGACGAAAATAGCTGACCACCGCCAAATTTTCATGCGCTTGTTTTATTTGCCAAATAGTTGTGTTTAGTTGAACGGTGCAGTCAGAGGAATTTGAGGGCTTGAAGTCTCATCTTTTAGCTGAAAATACGCTCACTAGTGAAACTAAATTAGATATCTTGGTGAAAATTTAACACAATTTTTCAGAATGATTACAGATCGATTTTCAGTTGTTAAATTTGTAGAAAATTACATTAACTATCAGATTCCGATTTTTAGTGTTGTTCGAATGTCTATAGCACCATCTAGAAGCAGAAATGTAAAATAATATAAAACATATGTCCTCAAGAAAAAAAACTTTAAATAAAAGTTGCTCTGGACCCCCCGACGGATTGTTTTGATGTTGGTTGCAAATGGAGGGGGAAAGTCCATTCTTTTACATCCTGAAGTTTCAGAGATGCTGAATTTTTTTGCATAATGTTGTTGAAAAAAAAAACATAGCACTGGACAGTCCTTACACATCAACTTGATCAAGCATTACCCACTGACCATAGTCAGCATGCCACAACTTCCCTTACACGTACCACGGGAGTGATCAAGAATCTTCTTCCAATGACAAGATATATGTCAATCGCAATGCAAGTCGTTGTAGTGAAAGATAGTCCCAATAGCTGGCTGCTCCACTCCTGTCCAAATCGCTTGAATCGTGTGGCCGGGACTATTCAGAAACCACGTAGATCAAAGTTTGAGATTTTTGGACTCCCTCCTCCCTAGTAAATTTTAGTAGACTTTTTCAGACATCTCCGCTTCCCCAAAACTCTACGCATACTTTCCAATTGTTTATTCGTGGAAAATATTCAATTATCAAGAAGCACTTATAATGGTCAAATAATCAAACGTGAGGCGTTCAGATTTATTTCAAGCTTTTTAAATATTAAGCACAAAGACAAACATCGCTCAACAGACATTGGTTTTTGCCTTCGACTGCTTAAACCAATTAATAACAATTCAAAGGAATTTAAAATCAAAACATTTGTCTCCGAAATACAAAACTCGAATATCGATTTTTCAAATTACTGATAACTTTGAGAAAGGTTCCCGCTAGGGTTGTAGTACCGGTAATACCGGTACCGAAAATCCCGGGAATACCGACCCATTTTTGGTACACACTTAAAATCTATTACCTACCAGTAGGTAATTTTAATTTGCTGTCCTTATTTCACTGCCGGAAAACGAGGGAGAGGGAATGATTTTTTTATTCAAAATTAATGGGATGAAGTTTAGTCGGCTTTGGGGAATATCTCATTATTTTTGGGTAAATTTGGACTCCCTCTCTTTCGTTTTTGTTGGAGGAAGTGGGATGCACAGATATAAATTTACCTACTGCTAGGTAATGCAAGTTTTCTGTGTACCGTAATACCGGTACTGAACAAAAGCCAGTTCCGGTATTTTCGGTACTATACAATTTTTCATGACAAATATGTTAACTCTGCAGGGGGATCTGTTTCAAAATATCGGTCTGCAAGATAACGTTTAATTATATTAATTTGCCTTCTAGATAAATCGTTGAGATAACACCTTTGTGTGGGAATGAGGTGGGGCCATCATCATAATAATTCTAGAAGTTAAAGTTTTATTAGCGACATTCCGATTGGCTTCCATTATTCACTGGGTGGCGCGTAATAAGACTATGGTCTAAGTCATGTCTGTATTCGGTTTGCTCTTAAACCTTTATCTATAAAAGAACGAACAGCGTTTAGACTTGGTGAACTGCTTCAAATGGGGCGATTTGTAATTATTGGTGATCGGAAAATTCAGCAAAACTCCATAGTTTACAGGAAAGCAAGAAGCCTTGATATGCATTAGAGAATAGTGGGCAAACGACATAAAGGTCGGAACCAATTTTCAGAAAAGCAAGAGAGGAAATGCGATTAACCTGCTCGGATTTGCTGCCATTCTCGCTTTGATTTATTGTTGTTAATAGGGTTTCATACATTTACCTTCTATTCAAATCGACGAAAGTCGCACCACTTAGCAGTTATTGATTTCAAAGTGGCCTAGATTTCGAAATAAAAGAAGGTGCCCTATATGAAAAATATCTTCTGTGAAATAAGTCTTGCCATTCCGAAGCAATTAAAAACAATAAACATGTTTTTTGATCAGCACAAATCAATCATCTGAGAATAAGATCGTCAGTTTGAGCATTCAATTTCAGCTTGAAGCTGTTTTCGAATTTTTTAAAAAAATATTCGAGTACCGGTACTTTATCGGTACTACCGGTACTGAGGGCTTCAGTACCGTAGTACCGGTTCTCGCTACAAAGGGTCGGTACTGCGAACCCTAGTTCCCGCTTTAATTTCACTACACTATCAGTTGGACTTATACGTACGTCGTGTAATATATAATACTAGTTAATACTCGTCGCACGTTGCTGCGACTTTCAACGTCATATGAGTAAAACGCAATTTGTTCCGAAGCACCATCTGGCGGATAGATAATTCCCAACCAATAGCACACAAACACGCTCCATAACAATTGTCCACTACGTATGTCGAGTTGTTGTTTTGTCCAAAAATTACGTGGGTTCTGGGTTCAGTGGCCACCTAGAGTAGTTACCTCAATAGTGTACTAACTTCGAAGTGTCTGCATAAATACATCAAGCTGAATCTAGTATGTCGAGCACAACTCTTTTTAAATCCCTTTTATAATTAGTAATACGTGAATAACAAAAAATAAAGTTTACGTAGACCTAACTGAAAAAATAAATTCAAACAGGGTTGCTATGATTAATAATAAAATCCACTTGTTTTGAAGTCATGCTGCTTCTTTAGTTAATAACTTTTCTCAGCGAATTTTCACAAACTTACAATGTTACACGAATGTGTTCAGTAGAAGAATACCTTTAGAAATATATAGTGTCTCATTAATTGATTGATTGAGGTGATTTTTAAAGAATTTATTTTCAATGTTAACCGATTTTCCATTCTAATTTCCATAAAAACTTTGAAATTTTTAGAGGGTCCGTAGACACAACCGATCGGTACCAAAATTTGCACAATTACTAAGGGCCATAAAAGGAATCAGTAAGGCCTGGTGAAGCTAATAGTCAAAAATTGAACCAGTCTATTGCCCAGGTATTCTCTTCTCGTAGCTTTTGTAATTTTTTTTTTCAGTTATTATTTCTCGTAAACTATTTCATGAGCCTTGGGTCACTATTCGTAGATCAATTTCTGCACGTCAGCTGGTTCATGATTGCTAGTATATTAAGCACGATTAATCATTCGTGCTCGTGAAATAGTTCGCAAAATCATAGAATACCTTTCCACTGCCATGATGTAGATAGTTAATGAAAAATGCATTTTTTGCAGAATTTTAATTTTTTCAGTTTCACAGAACTCAGAATATTGCTCATGGATTTGTAAACGGCTTTATTCCGAGTGTATTAGTCACGATTTATTATTTGTGCTCGTGAAACATTTTACAAAATCATAAAATACGTTTACACTTTCATGATAAACAACATGATAAACTGAGCCTCAAAAATGGCAGTTTCACGTTTGGTTGTAATTTTACATGAAGTTGAATTTCGTAGATGGCACAATTTTACTACACATAGGGCGTTTGTTTTAAATGTTGTATAACTTTATGGCATTGCATATGGAAAGTATAACTTTGATGTAAAATTAAACGGGACACGGTTATATCTCGTCATTTGGTAAATTACGGTTTGTTAAATTTTGTCAAGTTTAAAATTACATCAATGATAAAAGGCATATTTTTAGGTGTGGTGTTCATGAAATAAGCAGTTGTGTTCTGGCTCTTAATATGTTTACGTGAGCAATTTCACGGAACTATTATTCATGGATTTATGGAAGAATATTATTCATGGATTCGTAAACTGGTTCTTGTGTGCTTGCGAATAAGTTTACAAATTTAGAAAATATCCCAAATTATTTTCACTTTCATTCAACTCTACGTATAGCTTGAAATATGAACTTTTTTACAAAATTTGGAATATTATTCATGGATTCATTTTTGTTCTTTGAATTGTTTCTTGAAATTTATTATAGTTCTGTGCAGCTGCTAGCGACCAGTCATAGGCACGAGCAGTAGATATAACAAAACTATTAGTACCCCGACAGTTGTTATACATTTGATAAGGTTCAGTATGATGCCTGGTAAGAAAACTTCGCTGAGCATCAAAAATACGTTACAGAGTTACAATCAGAGCTGCTAATTTTTAACAGGTTTGTTAGAACTTGAAGGAGGAATAAAACTTAAATCACGCCCTACTAACTATGTTCAATATGGATCATTCCATGCGAAGTGATCAAGGCACGTGTAATCGACCTCCACGGATTTGAACAAAATTTAGAGGAATTGCTCATCTAGGGCCAATATATAAAAACCCAAATTTTTGTGACAATTGAACCACCCTTCGGGTCATGGGAGCACCCCCCCGTTTTGGCAAATTTCCAAAACCCTTGATTTTCTTTTGATCATATCTCCGGTTCTATTTACTCTAGAATCAAACCACAAGATGGTTTTTGAAGAAAATTGTTCAAGGAGTCTATAAAAAATATTGTTTTTTGCCGACAGTGTTGCCAACTATACATTTTTTCAGTTAAATATTAAAAGTTAATTTTTCTCTCAATACATATATTTTAATTTTGAAAATTTTAATGCCATCGCGTTCCTCAGACATTTTTACATAAAAAAAACTTATCATCCCAATATAATATGAGCGCATCCTGAGATACATGGTTTGATTTTAGAGTAAATAGAACCGGAGATATGATCAAAAGAAAATCAAGGGTTTTGGCAATTTTCCAAAACGGGGGGTGCTCCCATGACCCGAGGGGTGGTTCAATTGACACAAAAATTTGGGTTTTTATATATTGGCCCTAGATGAACAATTCCTCCAAATTTTGTTAAAATCCGTGAAGGTCGATTTCAAGTTTGCATCTTTTTTTGATCACTTCGCGTGGAATGACCCATATGCAGTTGTTCGTTGCATCTTTCATTCAAACATCCAAGCTGCTCAATCATTTTCCATTTATTTTCAATTTCATTGACCTTGTGAAATGTACGGTTTTGTGATGAAAATCCCGCCATCTTGAAAGAGAATAATTGCGGGAGGCTTTGAATTTGAATCATGGTTGTGGTGGATTGAACTGAAACTTGGTATTTGAAAATGAAAATTATCATCAGCATCCCACACTAACTTTGTGTCGGAATAGATTTGCGCCGGCTATAGCATACTCATTGTTTTTTTTTTTCAAAAGCCTTTTTGCGGTTTGATTCTAGAGTAAATAGAACCGGAGATATGATCAAAAGAAAATCAAGGGTTTTGGCAATTTGGCAAAATGGAGGGTGCTCTCATGACGCGAGGGGTGGTTCAATCGACACAAAAATTTGTGTTTTTATATATTTGCTCTAGATGAACAATTCCTCCGAATTTGGTTCAAATCCATGAAGGTCGATCACACGTGCCTTGATAAGTTCGCGTGGAATGACAGACATTTTCGAAATCCACTTAGATTGTCCTATGGTTTTCTACCCATTGCACCGTAGTTCAGAAAATACCGTTTTATTAAAATTTATCTACAATTTTTACTTTTCGTTGTATCTAAATAACCTGTTTTATAACATGTCAGTTTTTGTATCATAAAAGATCCTTAGTTTTGCGTAAATAGTAGCAAGATCTAAATTCTTTTAATTTTTTGAAATAGGGTTTTGAATGAAGTTGTAGATAACAACATAGATAACACATTTAAAAAATCTTTCGATTTTTCGTTTTACAATAAACCTGATTGGTTTAAGGTGTACATTGAATGTTTGCAGTTTTTGTGCAACATGAAAGTAATCTTCGGACAACTTAAAAAATAATTTGTTTTAAAGCACCAACCGCTAGGGTATTTTAATTGCAATGTTATCGGAGCCTTTTCCGTAAAAATAGACAACAGGGCGCCTGAAAGTGTCACGGAAACTTCCATAGAGACACAATAAGGCGAAGTGGTTTAGTCTTATTAAAAAATAATATAATGTAAATCAGCGGTTCTCAACCTTGTTTGCTCGGCGGACCCCTTTGAATTCACCTTGGGTCATCGCGGACCCCTTCGAAATTATCCTGGGCGGTGGCGGACCCCTTCGAAATTACTCTGGGCGGTTGTGGACCCCCACGACTTAGCATCTATTTATATGCTGTCAATATATTATTTTCAGTCTGATGCGATAAAAAACTGGAAGTTTCAATTTCCGTCCGGAAAAGATTTTCCTCTTCGCTGACCCCTAGTAACGACTTCACGGCCCCCGAGGGGTCCGCGGACCCCAGGTTGAGAATCGCTGATGTAAATAATAGCTAGGGAACTTTTCCATTTACCCCTGACTCTACTTTCTATTTCAAACCGTCCTCTTTTGGTATATAGTTTCCTTTAAATGCTCAAACTTTTAAAACAATACAGTGAAAAACATTTCACAGTAACCGTAGCAATGTATTGAAGTTGTGCGACGATTTTCATAAAATTCGACAAAATATGTGCGTTTGAAGGTTAAGTAGTGTGACCTATTGGACGACCATAGCGATGTTTTTGTTTGTAAACTAGTTCAATGTTTAAGCGTTTACTGTCGGTCGCTTAGCAAGTAAGTTCTACATTTGCCTGCAAATAAGATCTCTTTACTGCACAAGAAAATCATATTTTGCTGTCCCCAATTAGTATTTTTCAACAACATAACTTTAGATTTCGAAAAACTTGTAAGAACTCTTTCTCGTTATTCACATTACCACACTAACTTTCAACACACCCGCATTCTATCCTAGTAACTCACCTCAGCATCGAAAATAGATTATTTTTCTTCATCCAGTGCACGGTAGCGAATAATAGTCGCGAGGCCGTCTCGCACACATAATGTGCACTCATGTAGCTGGGCAGGACGTTCGGAACTTGGATATCAAAGCTGATACAATTCTCCGACAGCTCCAAGCTTCCGTAGTCGAAATTGAGACAGTCCTCGTCCTGATCGTCATCCCGTCCATTGTTTAACTCCGCCTTGATACCGTAGTTGTTGTTGACGTTGTTGTTTAACTCGTGTTCCAGATTCTGGATGAATTCCAGCGAGTTACAGATGAGGTTTTTCTCCATCGTTGCATTATCCGTTGTGTCCATCGGGAGTGATTGAGTTGAGGCAGGGGGTGGTTTTGTAGGCGCTTCCGGTGTGTCAAGCACGGGTGACTGCTGTGGTGGACCTAAACCAGACATTGCGACAGCGGCAGCGGCCGTTGGATTCAGCCCAATCAAAGCTGCAATCGAGTCGGCCGGTGTTGGTTTTCGATCTTCTTGTGATTTAAGGGAATGTAGGGAACTGAACGGATTGGCTGGTGTGATGGTGGTCGAGGCGGGTGACATGTGCGACGAGGCTGGAGGGTTTGCTGCTCGTTTACTTAGATTGGCGGTGAACTCGGCTAGGTTGAAACCAGGAAAGATGTTGAGATATGAGGCTGCGGCTGCAGCACTCGCCTTTTGCTCATTGTGATATTCTTTGTTCCGATGAGGGTTATATTTACTATTTGGATTCGGTCCAGCTTGGCCATCCTTTTTATCGATGATAGGCTTGCGTTCATGTTGGACAGCTATAAAATAAGAAAAAAACATTAACTGAATGGTTTTCGGGTTCGAACAGCTAAGGGGTTAAGTTACAATCACTTCGCATTCCGCAAGCTAAGCATTTCTGCAGTCGGCAGTATTGACACCTGTTGCGATGGTGTTTCGTCACTTCACAGTTCATTGACCCTCGGCATTGGTAGCCGAGCTGTTTTCGGATGGACCGTTTGAAGAATCCCTTGCAGCCTTCGCAGCTGATGGCGCCATAGTGCCGACCGGAGGCGCGATCACCACACACCAGACACAGTTCTATACTTATACTGCTCAGCGAGGACAGGTGCTGCAGACTCTGTGCTTTGTCATCAAGGCTGCTGCCGTACTGTTGCGTTCCGGGTTCCAATTTCATCTCCTGCAGATTTGGCTTGATATCGAAATTATGTGGCTCCATTAGAAACGGTACACTTTTCATCTACGTGGGTCGATCGACGTAGAACTATACGAAAAGTAATAATAATTGGAAAGGTCAAATCGAAAAATTATGTTACCTAAGAGAGCAGTCTCTCTTGCTCTTGCACTAAACACTTGAGGACAGGCCGAACGATTTCCTGTTTCTTCGAAGTCAACAACACCGTGTGCACTTGACTCGCCACTGGCAGTCGAGAGAATGGCCGCAAACTCCCAGACGATTTGGGCAGGTAGGCAGCAAGAAACGCGTTACGTCATCAATATCAACTTTTATATTATATAGAGGTCAAAGCTCTCGCCTCACCACACGGCTGGCATTGCTCTGGTGTTCCCCATCTAACATTACTTCTCAACCGACTGAGCTGACTTTGTTGTATTTAATCGACATGATACGGTTATTCCTCGTTCTTTCGCTCTGCGGCTTGCTCTCGCATCCATACACCGCACCGCTCATCACATACCTACAACACAACTACACTACACATCATCATGTTGTTCCGCTACGGCTGCGGACGTAGGTACCACCTCTCCCACCGGGCGCATAACTCGGTATACCCTTCTTATGCTCGCCGCCAGCGCTGCCAGAATTCGAATTGTGCGGTACACCTGGCTGTTTGGATCAGAATCTAAACATCTACAATTCCAATGACCGGAATTTGAGAGTTTAGATTCTAAAACATATATAATACAACCAGCGAGAAGTAGCCATTTGATGATTAAAGATGCAAAATGTGATTCCATAATTCAATAATAATGTTTCGAATGAGATTAAGAGACATATTGAAACAATTTTCACTCGTGCCAATAGGTTAGCAAAACTGTTTGACTGTTTTCCTGGTCACCTGTAATTTTTAAATATTCGGTACTAAAAGTAATCTTAAAACTCATATGCTCGAGACCTAGTAGGAATGATTCGTTACATCAATAGGATTGCTGTAATAGGTGTATTTTGATGATAAAACACAGCATAAACTTCATCTTGATAACATTGAATATTAGCATATGGAAAGCAGATTCATCAAATTTTAATAGAAAAAAGTTTGGCTTGTTTATTTTTTTGGTTTCGATTAGTTCATATTTGTTAGAACCCAGTAGGGGTAGGGACCCAATTTTTCATTATTCGAGAAATAGCGAAAAGGTGTTGACTATATAATATGAAAACACGATAAGTTCGCGGCTTCGAATCTCGTGATAATCTATGGGCAGGGAAAACAATCGATTTATTGTGTTGCAGCGATTCACAATGACAAACACTTTACACCATGATACTTCAATAACAAAATGAATCCGAACATCGCAAAGCCGTGTCGTGTGCAATCGATTCTGTCGATTGTAAATCGACCTTAACACGACGATTTAGATCTTGGCTTAGAAATCCTTGGCGGTGTAGCAGATACCTGACGTTATATCACACGTTTGCTTATATCTGCTCACGAATGCGAAAATTTCAAACTCTGTGGCATAACTACTCTCCCTTGAATCCTTCGAAGACGTCTATATAAAGTTTTGAGTTTTTCTTAATTGTCGAAAATGTGAAATGACTCCCTTAGAATTTTTTAATTGATGATGACATAATGGTATTTTTTCCTTTGTTGGGTACATTAACCACTGCGATCAGTTATTTGATCTATTGTGGTATATCCCCTGTTTACTATATGCTTACCAGTTCAGTTAGTTACTATTTGTTTGAGTAACCGCTGTTACTGGATTTGTAACATTTTACCAATCAGGTATTATATATCGTATGAAATTAACTACCTTTCCCGATCAGAAAGAAATAACAAAATTATTACAGACTGAGTTACTCTGTTATGATAACAAGTTGTGTTATAACTCTGGTCTCGTTAGTTGGTAAAATAACAGAAAACATAACAGAAATTCTTCTAGTATATATCAGAAATATTACAACCTGTGATAGGCTTCTATCAGAATTATAACAAATTTTGTTAGGTTCCTCCACGGCCAATATAGCTTTTATTACCTATTGTATAGTATCAAAGAATTTAGCGTGCAAGTCTAAAAATAGAATAAAATAGAAAAATATAGCATACATTAAGGCGCTTTTCGTTTGGAAGCAAAAAGCTTCATGTAGCAAAAGCTTTCTATAGTTTTGTCAAATGATTGCATACATGCTGGCTGATTGTTATTATGAATATATGACACGCGTACGCTGATGGTTATTTGTGGACATAGCGATTTGAACCTGTTTGAGTTTGAGAATTTGAGTTTTATGGGGATGTTTTCTGCATGAACCAACGACGTTGCGATGTTTAATTTTAGCATAATATTCTACGCATTCGTCAAGGGCAAAACGATTATAGATGCAGAAGATGTTTCCAGAACGCACACATTGAACTTTGCCAAAGCCAAAGGACTGTTTGTTTTCCTTGTATAATACGCTTTGTTTTCATACAGTTTTGCTCACTACTACAGCTGCCTTTATTACGATAGACTGAATAGCTTTATAATATCTTTTCAGATTAAGAAAGTTGGGCTATTTTTAGATTCTGAATAGTGCGCTTCGCTGCTTCTCTTGTACGTTAACATGTTTTACACGATTTTTAGAAATAATGTCGATGCGATATGGTAACATTTAGCGGATAATTTTCATTATTTTACGGAGAATACGACAAATGTTACTTATGATTCCGAATAGATACAAAGAAACAAATACCAAAGTTTTAAGGCTTCTATTTTGAGATTTCAAGTAAAGCCGCTTTTGGGGTTTTGTTATTGGCATTTTTAAAATGGGGAAGATTAAGCAAACCAGTAGAATTATCTCACATCTAATAAATTCGCAGAAATACAATGTTTTACAATAGTTCAATCTATCAACTGCGAATATTATAACAGATAATCATAAAATTCTAGAAATTGTTGAAGATTCTTCGGTTTGACGAATTTTATAATATTTCATGTTTTCTAAAATACATTTTCTTTTCTAAATTTTATTTAGTTTTAAGGAGGAAATTATTCAATATTTTTACATTAAAGTTTTTAGCTATTTCAAGCACTATCTAAAGCACATATTTAAATTGTAACAGCAAACAATAATACCAGCTGGGATGTGTATTTATTCAGAGATTTCTAGGCCATTTTGAAATATTGATAGCGTTATGCAGTATACTCACAAATATTAATCTTTCAACAATTTGAACAGGTCGCATTATTCCTTTTTTAAACTTTCTACAAAATGAATCAAGTATCCTGATTATTACGAAAATTTGTTAGTTCGATGTTTTTTAAGGCGAACGAAGCACCATCGAATACAACGGAAACATTAGTACATATGCGCATTCAAAGTAATTGTCAGTTCAATGTAAATGTCAAACTGTCTTAGGTGGAATGAAAAGATACAATTATCTCAAACTCAAACATTTTTATGCGGGGGTTTTAATAAAAAAAATACAATGCTTTGATAATTCGGAAAACGCGCAAAATCAGATACCCACAAACTGGACAAGTTTCGGTTGTTTATGAAAAACCCGCATAAATTGGAGAAATCGTACTGAAGATCCTCGAAGATCCCCAAAATTCATAACGGTATTGTGGAAATCAGTATATATCAAACAGTTTTTTAAGTTGTGGAAATTCGTTTTCGCAATATGCACAAGTAATTAAAAAAAATATTTATAGAATCATTTGACTAAACCATAACAAATAGTTCAAAAAAATGGTTTTTTGTTTGAATCCGCGTTTCTTTATTTCATGTGGAGTGCTTGATACTTCCTGCATCTTCTTAAAAATAACTTTTTTTATGAAAATTATATTCTTTAGAATAGCTTGTTGATAACTTTGCGATTCCAAAACTTTTTGAATAAAGGCTTCAACATTGAAGTCATAAGCCACATATTCGAAATTGCGTGTCAGACGAGTGTCTCAGAAAATAGGTAATCTCTTAATCAAAATGCAACCAAGTAAGTTAAACACCTTATTTTCAAGTTTTCCGAACACTTGCATCTAAAACTTATCTATTCTCAAAATCGTGGAACTTTGAATGAATGTCCATGTGGAAAACGTTAATATAAGGAAATCAATAAAAACTTCGAAAATTTGCTTTAAACAGTTGAATAAATGCGCATTAAAAGAGGATTCAGCGTATTAGCAAATAGACGATCATTTGTGTAATATAACAATCATTCACAGTTGATTGATTGATTTGTTTATTGGGGCTTTAACCAAATAGTCTTTTGCCCGCTTTACAGTTTACAGTTAGCAATCAATGATAATTGTGAAAGAATATGTAATATATTATAACACCATCGTTATATGCGTACATTAAAATCATATTAGCAGTTCAATGATATCACCAGAAGATATAATCTTGATATAAGTTTGCTTGCCTTGCTGATTGGGATATCACAAAAATAACACAGTGAGTAATAAATATCAACATGAGATATAAATTTGATAGTTTTCTGTTATGTCGTTCTGATCGGGGCAGGCTCCCATTAATATTGAGATGTTTATCCCGGGGCCCGTGACTCCAGCTCCAACTCTATTACCCATTTTAGAACCATCAGTGTAAAAAAATGATAGATCCTGATGGAATTTGAGGACCTCCTGAGTCCTGATTCCCATTCAATACGTTCTGTTTCGAATATATTCAAATATGTACCTTTTCTCCATCCAGTCTTCATTAGTTAATACAATGGGATTGATTGCAAAGTTTCCTATGATACTCAAATGTTCAGTAAGGTTTCTCTTTAAGAAATGAACTTTATGATGAACTCTTTACATTGACTTCACTATGGGTAAAACTTGTAATTATTTTATATCTTAATACTATGTTCACACTACAGAGTTATAACACGTTATAATAATTGGCAACAAGAAAAATGTCATCAAGATAGCGTTAAACACGTTTTAACTCATAGTGTGAACGTAGTATAAGATAAATTAGAAAACGTCTCATTACTTTATATCTGTGAGTGACCGTGATAACATGTTTTCTGCAAAATTACAAAATTACATGAAGATTACTTTAGGGCGCATAATTTGTTAATATACGCCGACTACTGAACTATTTTGCTTCCAAAGTTATGAGAATTTTTACATTTCTTATAAAAGAAATGTATAGAATTCGCTCAAACTTTCAAGATTTTTTCCGAGGCCCGAAGGGCCGAATCTTATATACCAATCGACTCAGCTCGACGATTTGGGACAATGTCTGTGTGTGTGTGTGTATGTAACGGACAAATTCTCATTCGTGTTTCTCAGCAATGGCTGAACCGATCTTATCCAAACCAATTTTAAATGAAAGAACTAAAAAACAGTATGAACGCTATTAATTTGTTTTTGATTCTGATGTTTAGTTTCCAAGATATGAATGTTTGAATGCGCAAAAATGGCGTTTTTTGCAGTTTTTTTAAATTATCTGCCGAAATTGACAATATAGATTAACAATTTATATGTTTTTAGACAGCTTTAACGAATACCTTTCGTACAAGCTATAGATTGTTGAAATCGGACTATTATCAAAAGAGATATTTAACATTAAATGCGGACGAAAGATTATCTTTCGTCCGCATTTAATGTAGCCAGAAATATGACCAAAAACATGTAATCTATTATTAACGCCAAAACGGCTTATTTTAGGTCAATAGTATCTTCAGAGAATTTAATGGAGGCAATATGCCCTTTCTTTTGGTATTGTGCTTTTGCTGATTGATCCCCCTATGAGTGAGATATTTTCACAAAATTTTTTACAAGTGCTTATATCGAAATGATGTCTTCAGCAAATTTGTAGCTCTTACTTTAATAATAACTTTACTGAAGACTTCAAATATCTATTTTGAATACATTAAAAGTTATGGCTTGTTGTTTGTTGATTACTCTTTGTCGCCTATTTATTGTTCAATATAGTAATAATCCATTGAAATAAGCCAAACAATATTTCGATAAAACGAATTTTGTATTTCATTTTACTATCTACAACCGCTAGAAATAATCACCGAACACTTCCAAGTTGTCTGGAAGGAACTTGATAACTTATCAGTACAACAATGTTCATTTGTGCGAACCTTCTGACTGCAATTTTTCTAACTTATAACCATCGGATCGATCTGAAACATATCGAAAAATGAAAAGCGAAATAAATAACTCCAAGCAACGGCGTAGCCAAGAGAAGGTTTTGGGGTTTAACACCATACAACTCCCCCCCCCCCCCCCACCACACAAAAAAAATTGGATTGAAGTTGAAAATTTATTGATGCAGACTGATTTAATCCAATATTACAATAACAATTATCTGATCCGTAGATTGATAACCTGTTGTTGTAAACATCATGAGGACTTTTGATAAATTGTCGGAATGGGGTCCTGATATGTAACTGATCCCTTGGTCTTGATTTCACAGTTGTCTAATAGCATCAATATCAAATTTCTGCCTGAAAACATTCCAATAGAAAATTCCAGAGTTCTGTAATCAATCATAATCCTCAGATTTATTTTCAAATTGATCTCGTTTTTGTAGAGATGTACTGTAATAAGGGTCTTTATTTAATAGGAAGCGAAGTTAAAATTAATTTAATGTCTATGAAACATAGAACTGCTCACCAAAAAATGCATAAATTTCAACATTTGCTAAAAATGTTTTTGCCTTTCTCATTCACTCTAAAATTCGTCGATCTAATCCCGACCGGGAGGGCCGAGTGTCATATGCTAATCGACTCAGTTCGTCGAGATCGGAAAATGTCTGTGTGTGTATGTATGTCTGTATGTATGTGTGTGTATGTGGAAAAAAAATGTGACCTCTGTTAATCAGAGATGGCTGGATCGATTTGCACAAAGTTAGTCTCAAATGAAAGGTACAATCTTCCCATCGGCTGCTATTGAATTTTTTATTGATTGGACTTCCGGAGTTACGAGTTGAAGAGTGCAATCACACAGCAAATTCCCATATAAACTGAAATAAAAAATTTTCAAAATCAAATTTGTATTTTTGATGCCAAATGACATTATAATGCATGAAACATTGAGATTTGATGTAAACTCGAAAAAATAACGTTTGACAAAAATTGATTTGTTTGGACTTTGGTACTTTTTTGCTCTGTTACTATTTTCTGAAAAATTAATTCTGCATAATTTTAAAACTTCAAAAATTACGGTTTCGGAATTATGCCGTTTAGACATTAAGATCGATTTTCACCAAACCCCCACCAATTGTAAAATTGGTATTGTAAAAAAACGTAAGGGCGATACTTCAATGCTGATAGGTGGGACCGAAAAAGCAAACAATCGGCAAAGGGACTAAATACTATATATATACAATCATTTTGTCAATTTCAATAGCAAACACAAATTTTAATTTAATAATTTCAAATACTTCATGAAGTTTTGGGTTTCGATCACTGAATCATGCAATCTAGGATGTAAAAAACACAATAGTTCTTAAATAGGAAATAAAACCAAGTCTGGAAATATGCACTGTTGATTTTCTTTGAATGGTGGGTTTTTTCAAGAAAAACCGTTGATTTCTTAATTCTCAGTCGCGTTGGAAATTTGAGTAAAGTATAAACTTCAAATCGATTCAAAAAAAATTCGATTTTTTTTGGCTCAGTACAATATACATAACCCCATTAGAAAAATCAGTTTTCCCACCACAGTGCATTGATTGAGGAATTTAGATATTTTATTAACAGAACATTAGCAATAATTCGTTGGTATGTCTATTTTATGGGCCATTTTTTCGCCTTCCCATTGATTTGGTTTGAGATTTCTAGCATTGATGTTGTCCTATGCTGATTTGAGTGATTCTCTGAGTCCTGCCACTATCCCATGTAGTATGTGTTATCAAAAACATCGCGAAGCATCAAGTTCTAAACGATATAATATCCGAAGAGAGTGATAAGAGTTATAAGAAATGTCTCATCACACTGTTAGGTGGATTAAAAGCGTTTTTCATAAAAATGTAACTTTTCGATTAGAACTCTTAAGGGTAGCGTCTGGTGTAAAGTGATCAAAACGAAAGTTATTTTGTTTTACGATTTTGAAGGCAAGACATCAACAGATCTTTTGTGTAATGTTAGGATTGCTTTATACATTCATTGTGTACGAAAAAAAAAATATTTTCAGTTACTCAGAGCCACACATACGAGCGTTCCAAGAGTAGACGTCCAACCATTTCCAAGTCGAGGAGCGCTGCAGCGATCACGAGAACTCTCGATAAAATTGTCTGATACGGGAAATTCAATAAGTTTTGTAAAGCTTAGACTTGTAGTCAGTCGATGAACCGCAAAAAATAGAAAAAAGTTCGAGTTTCGGAAAATGGCTTCATGAAATCCGAAAAATCTTATATTTTACTGTAAAATTCGCTCAATTTTATTCAAAATAATATGGAGAAAAAATGTTTTATTCGGTTTTCTGTGGTTCATCGACAGGCTACACATATTGGGCATCCTCATAAAAAATCAAGTCAATTCGTTGATTATCGTGTTCGCCAATTTGAACAAATTTGAAAAAGCTGTTTCGAGAAAAACGCTATTAAAGGGTGTTCCACATCAAATTTCGTCATGGAAAAAAACACTAGAAAATGAACCATTGGGTATTTTCTGTTGAAAATTTGGGTAGAAATAGTTTAGAGTGTATTGTTTACACTGTATTTTTATCGCTGTCAGTTTTTCGAAAATTGTTGCGGATAGATTGAAATCTGCGTGTATTGTAGCAAATTTGCGCGTGGAATGCGCGGCTGTTTAAAACAATAGCGTAGCCACCGAGATTTCGGGAGACATTTCTAGAGGTTCAATACTAACAATTAAGCGGATAAAAAAGAAGTGAGTTACTCCATATTCTACAAGTAAATTAGCGAGGGTTAAAATCAGAGTTTTTGCATTGGCTAGATTGCCCTAGCAACAATTGAGGTTTTATTGCGCTTTTGCAGCCTTTCTTAAAACCTATAATGCACTTGTAGTGTACTATAAAACTAGAAATGCTACATGGGTGATCTGACTACATTTTACCTATACAACATTAATGTGTAGCAACAAATAACACTGATTTGTACTGAAACCCTCAAAGTACCTTTTTCATGATCAATGTGACCAAAAACATATAAATTTTCTAAAAATTGAGCGGTTTATATGTCCTGGGACACTTTTAATAGCCACTTAATTTTCTAGGAATTTATATACTTTTTCTGATAGCTTGAACCTCTTGTTTTTCATGGTACTGATTTGTATAGGACTCATTAATTCATATCTCCGGAACGAGAGTTCCGAATGATTCAATTCGCAGGCCATAAATGTGACGGGAAAGAGACTATAATCCATTGAATCCATGGCGTTATAACATTATCGCCAAATCGCGCTATAACATTATCGCCAAAATAGCCTAGACACTTCTCACTCTATTATATTTCCTTCAATGCAAATTTTTGAAATATCTACCTGTGTCATCCACGAATCACATTTTCTTTCTGTCGCCCTCTGTATAAGGGGCTTGAAGGCACACTATTTTACTATTTCCAATTACGCGGTAAAATACTGGATCTAAACATTCAATTCTGCACAGAAATCTATTTTTTCAGAAATCTGACCAAACAAACATCTTTGAATTTCAAAACAAATTGAACATTCCATTTTCCTGATAACTAATTAAGGGAGGGGGGGGGGGGGGTTTGTAAGGGTTCCAGCGTAAAAAAATCAGTGTTTTTATCAAATTATTTTAGAAAGATGGGTGAAGCGAATTGATCGAAACTTTTGTACATTATACTACATAATTTAAAAAAACATTCTGTAATTTTTTCATGCAAAAATATCAACTAGCGACTCGGTGACGAAGCTTTTTGTACAACGTTTCTGGAAAAACATGATTTGCGGTGTTTCCTGCCATTCAAAAACTACTTAATTGATTTCTTTCAAACTTTGCATTCTATGTAAAAAATACCTTACCCGTACGTTAAGTTTTTGGGATATTTTTTCAATTAAGGGGGCTTTTTACTCATAAAATGGCGAAATTTTTCTTGAGAAATAGCGATTCCGCCATTTTCTTAGTAAAAAACTCTCTTAATTGAAGAATTATCTCAAAAACTCGACGTAGGAGTTAGGCATTTTTTACATAGAATGTGTATGCAACGTTTGAAATAAGTCAAGTAGTTTTTGAATGGCAGTGAACACCGCAAATCGTGTTTTTCCAGAGACGTTCCACAAAAAGCTTTATCACCAAGTCGCTTGTTGATATTTTTGAATGAAAAAAATTCAGAATGTTATTGAAATGATGTAGTATAATGTACAAGAGCGTCGATTAATTCGCTTCACCCATCTTTCTAAAAAAAAATTGACTAAGAAACTGATTTTTTTACGGTGAAACCCTTTACCCCCCCCCCCCCCCCCCACCAACGGCCATCAATAAAGTGGAAACACCAGATAATCTTGAACACAGCCGCCAAGAAAGAAGGAACGAAAACGAAAAATTCAATACAAAAAAATGGAAACAATAGAAAATCCATAACGGAAACAAGTTGCCAAAAAAGAAGGAACGAAAACGAAAAATCGAGTACAAAAAAAATGGAAACAATAGAAAATCCATAACGGAAACAATATTGTTTCCGTTATGGATTTTCTATTGTTTCCATTTTTTGTATTCAATTTTTCGTTTTCGTTCCTTCTTTCTTGGCGGCTGCGTTCAAGATTGTCTGGTGTTTCTACTTTATTGATGGACCTTAAGTAGTTATGTTATTATGATATTTTTCAAATAATGTGATTTTCACAAACATTTCAGAGCTTTCTGAATTAATGGGAATTCACATTCGTACAATTTATTTTATTCATTTATTTTATTCAATTTTTTTAATTTCATTGTATATACCCATTTCAATGATTTTAATCATTTTGAATACTTGACTAATTTTAAATGCATGATCATTTTTTTCATTCATTTTCTTCATTTTGGTTTATTTTATCTATTTTTACATTTCATTTGGATGCATTCTGATCATGCATTTAATTCATATGTTTCATTCAACTTATTTTGTTTGCTGTTTTCGTTTTATACATTTTAATCAAAAATAAAAAAAATATATATATTAGATTGATCTCACCAAATTCACTTGGCTGGTCTGTACCAGGTGCAGGCTTCAGGAACCACCGTCATACTACATTTTCCGAGCATTCCGTTTAGATGGGATACCGCAACAATAAAAAATCTCAAATAAAGTTGACAATGATGATCCGGGTTCTTGGTCTAACTGCAGACCACTAACAGACCAACACCGATGCAGATGTTTTCACTAAGCTGAGTATATTATTATGGAGACACCTAAACACAATAGATTTGAATGTGCAAGAGTATAGCACAGTTTTCAAATTTCTTCAACGCGAGAAAAAAACCGAGAATCGTAGTACCAAGAACTTTTTTTGCGAAAAGACGTGACAGCCTAACTATAACTATACTTGAAATGAGTAGGGCGATAAAATAAACAGGGCGAAAATAGGCTCCACACCCTACTTGTTTCTTTCCGTTCATTTTGTCATTTCTATTAATTTTGTTTATTTTATGCTTTCTATTGACTTTATTCTTTTTTTTTTAATTTCATCCTTATTTGTTATTTTATTTGTTTTATTATCATCATATATTTGTTTTATTGTATTCATTTCATTCACTTTATTTATGTTTTCCAGTCCATTCATTTTATTAGGTATTTTCATTTTTTTAAGTTCATTAATTCTGTTCCGTGATGCCTTTTATTCATCTCATTCATTATGTTGGTTTGAAACAATTTAATTTTTTCTATTAATTTTATAACTTTTTTTATATTGTGTAGTTTCATTAATTTGATTTATATAAATCAATCTACTTATTTCTTGGATTTGACAATTTTTTAATTTTTTATTTAATAAATTTAGTTTTATAGTTTGTTCAGTTTATTATAGGTTTTATTCTTGCAGGACACCTCTAGTTCGCATGAGTTCTGCAATCTATTGAATGATCCTTAACAGTGATATGTGTAAGAAATGTCTCATCTCACTACTAGTTGGATTAAAAAGGTTTTTGCTGAGTTAACCTTATTCCCCTATCCCCCCCCCCCTAACTGTGGAATAACGTTCAGCCAGTTTAACGTCATGAACGCTAAGAATTGGTGCGGATGATATCCTGTTAAAACAAATTACCATGCGTGTCCATAAAACACAAGAATTTATAGAATCAAACATTGTTTAAACACCGAGTTGTTTAAAAACGTAGACACATAATTTGAGAAAGGATTCGGCATCGATATCAAGAAGGTCCGTATAAGGCCATTAACACTTATATTCCCACAATCAAACGAATTTTCCTAGTGTAAATAATCTAACAAATACACAAATTGTCTTGAAATGGTAAACAAATACTTCAATAAGTAAAGAAATTTAGCATACTTTAATTTAGTACAAATACAGCAAAACATTTACTAAAAATGATTTCGTTAAATCAACGCTTTCTACCCCGTGTCTCTTCTTATTTGAAATTGAGAATGAACGGTACTTCCTGGGTCGCTTTTATAGACAGTAAACTCCGTTCGACCAAATCATAAATTTTCGATACAATCTGGAGCACCAGGTATCGGAATGAGCTCATTGTTATGCATATACCACTTCAATCGCCAAGTGTCATCTGGCAGCGCTGACTGGCTCCCATTCACACCGTCCAATTAGCTACTGTACACTGTATATTATTGCCACTGCTGTCGTGTTTCCACTCCCAATGCGTTCACCGAGTTCGGATAGATTTCAATGAACTTTAGACGCGTGCATACGTTTCGACTGATGGACTCTATTGGTAGCGAAATATCAAAACGCTGTCGTCATTTAGATATTCGAGAGTGCGATGGACACCGATGGCGACTTTGACCGACCGCACTAAAGACACGTTCGAACTGAACTGAAAAAATTGCTTACGAAGTCACTTTTGTTGATCTAGTTCATCCATTCGATCTGCTCGATCATCGCGGTGTGTAGCTTATAGCACAAATGCTTCGCCGTCACCGAACCGTCACACCATCACGGAGAAGGTATAAAAATAATCGGGATCTGACATTAACTTGTCTTCACGTCGATATCGAATGAAACTAGAGAAAAAAACAGCCTCAACCTCTAAGCTCGACTACACAAGCACACTAGTTAGTCGATGCCAATTTTTTTTTCGAAAGGTCAAGTTATTCCGTTCAAAAGATGAAGTAGGCGACGAGGGCGACGGTGGCTTGAGATTCGAGAAGGCGATATTATTATATCTGAGACTAATAACACGTAGCTCTCTGTTTACGCTCTGCATAAATATGAGATACCGCTGCGCCAGCAATCAGCCAACCAGCGGACCAAACGAACCATACACCTTACACTCTGGGCCTCTTTATAGGATGGGATGTACCGTATAGGTCTCTTGTAACCAGCCCGCCAGTCAGTGTATAGGTAGTTTGCTGTATCGGACTGGAAAGTAAAAGATCAAATCATCATCGGAGCTATAGTTATTGCTACTGAGCTGCTGCTGTGGCTATCAGAATCAACAGGCTCACCCCGCAGAATGGGCGATGGGAGAGTGGGTTGGTAATCGTTCAGTGTTGTCGGATTAACTGATCTTTTTTTCATCTGTTTTATTTAATAATACCTTTTACTTAATCACTTTTAGTTCAATTTGCCGAAAATCTTGTTGGCGAAATTATTAGTTCTTAATTCAACACTGTTCACACAAGCCGTGGTCGTTTTGAATAACGTTATGTTTGTTAGTTAGAGTGGTTTTTGGAAGAATTTATGCTAAGATTTTTTTAAGTAACAAGTTTGATGATTAGTTAAGGGGTTACACCACTTTGAATTTAAAATTTTAGTGTTTTAGTCTAAAATGTGCTTTAAGACCTTGAAAATGGTATACCAAAAATCTGTAGGCGACAATAATTACTTAATGTTCAAATTTTCAATTCTACTGAAACACCTCTCATGTGCACCCCGAGCGTATTGAAAACTTAAACCGCGTTTACTCTCGAAACCACATTTTTTTAGCTGTCCGGAAACGTAACTCGAACAAATGATTTTTGATTGTTTTGAAATGTTCATAATTCAGATTAGATTTCGCACTGAATTCATATTTAATGTAATTTTTTAAAATTTATTTTTTGCCTCAAAATTTTGGAAATTAGAGTGGTTTGAAAATCCAACATTTACGAATATAAAGTACACTATATCTGAGAATTCATTTTCAAAAACTTTGGTGTAGTGAATTTTTATCAGAATACCCATTTTTTCAGTTATTAATAATGCTGAGAGACGTTTAGAAATTATACTACGAACCCATAGTCAAATAGGATAGTACCATTCGTCTTCTTCAGACATA
The DNA here is from genome assembly GCF_030247195.1 of Topomyia yanbarensis. Classification (NCBI taxonomy): domain Eukaryota; kingdom Metazoa; phylum Arthropoda; class Insecta; order Diptera; family Culicidae; genus Topomyia; species Topomyia yanbarensis. The sequence goes on from NC_080671.1 coordinate 150,168,447, forward strand.
GACACCGGACTGTTTCAAAAAAAGTACAGCCACTTTGAACATTATAATTTTAATATAATGCACTAAAGACTACATTGAACGGCAGTATAGTCCAGCGAATAACCTTTCCAATGGAACTAGTTCGACGCTAATCGCAATCTTAACTGAAAAGATATATTCATTTGAATAACATAGCTTTGAATAAAGTTTTTTTTTCAGAATTGATAATCTATTTCACTTTTGAGGTTCTGTAAAAATCTATCTTTCGTCTTCAAGATTTAATATTTAAGAAGACAATATTCAACTTGTTAACAATCAGAGAAAAATTTTAAACCATTAAAAATCCAAAATAAATTTTTGAGGTTTCGTTCGGTCAGGTGACACTGCGACGTACGTAGGATTAAGTTTTTAAAACAACAATTTTGTGGTGGTTTTTGACACCTTCAGCGTTTTTTTACTAAAAAGAGCGCCAATCTTACGTACGTCGCTTGCTTGCTTGTTTTGGAGCTTCGATCCGGCGCTAGCTTAGTCCTGTCACTAAGTTAGTGTCGGGTTCTGGTGAGACGAAGTCCAAATGAAAATTCCACAACTAATTTGGTTATAGGTTTTGTGCTCATCACGCGCAAAGATGGATTTAAACTGTTTTCTCCTAAGTGGAGAAAAATAGTTTTCACCCAAAATTTTTCCACGGAGGAGAAATATAGCATAGGGGTCATGCACTAATTACGTAAGGGCATAGGGGGGGAGGGGGAGTATAAAAATATCTTACAAATTCTTATCTGAGGGGGAGGGAGGGTTCGTCCTTTCTTACGTAATATCATAAAACTTGCATGAAAAATGAAATCAATGAGAAAAATATTCTATTCATAAATAAAGAACTTATTTCTAATTTGTGCCATGAACATTTTGTATATAAAACAATATGAGCACATATTGTACATCATGGAAAGGCGGACCTCAAATTGAAGTGTTTTGCAGCGACAGAATATGATTGTTAAATTAGTTATGGAATTTTGTTGATTGTTGCCAACATGAGGAGCGGCCTAATTGTCGATGGTTTTGGAAGTTACAGCAATTTCTTGATTCTTGGTAGTACATTGTTCTGATCGGGGTCTGGAGTCACAATCTGCCTTACAAGTTAAGAAGTGTTGATACTCTTATAGTTGGAACTCAGAATAAATTCACACCAGAACAGGTTATAAATTCTTTTGAGTTCTACGTCACAAGGAAATAGATTCAAAGGAAGAGGAATATAGCGAAGCAAATTATGTGGACCAAATCGGAGCTTCTGAATATCTCCCAAAAGTTATTCTAAAATTTCTACTAGGAGAGATTAGGATGCAAATAAAATTACTGCAGATGATTATAGTTAAATGTTGTCCTGAATTTTCTTTTAAGAGTTCTATAAGTATTGGTTTCGTTATCGTATAATTTAATGAATTATGAAATATGATTTTTTAATTACACAAATCATGATAAGATCTTATGTAGGGGAGTGGGGGAGTTAACCAAAATCTTACGAACTCTTACCTGAGGTTGAAAAGTTCTAAAAAAGCCCTATGTAATTAGTGTACGGCCCCATAGTGCATATTGAATTGCCTTGCTAAGCCAAACCAAGTTTCGATTTAATTAATTAGGTAATACTTTCATGAAAATATTTAAGAGATGGTGCTACTTTGGTGGCGGTTAACGTGAAATATGGGAAAGACATTAAAAGTTTGGGTTTGTTTGGAAAGTAGTTTGAAGAACGAAACTTGCGAAAAACTTTTTTATTTTGATTATAGAGGTTTTGACCTTAGGGTCATTCGCCTCTTTGTTGGGTTAGAGAAATCTCTTTGGAAAAATCTTTAACCCTATGTGCGGGGTTGAGAATCGAACCCAGGGGAGCTGTGTACAAGGCAATTGATTTACCAACTACGCTATGCCCGCTCCTTGAAAAACTGCTTTTTCGGCGTTCTCAGTTAAACCTTAAGCCAGAAAGGCTTCATCGGTAAACATAATTTTGTGGTCAACATGTGAATCTTCGGCCAACTTCTTTAAAGCCCGCCGCGAAAACATATGATATTGTTCATGGTCTTCTGGTTTCATTTCCTGTACCTTCCACCAAAATGCTTTCTGTAAATTTTGTACGTGATACACGGAGAGAGGTTCAATGGCAGTTCGCTTCTGTGGACTGACAATTTAGAGTTTTAGGTCACCCTCACACTGTTTTATAATTTGTTTACTATCCGATATCCGGTTCTGGAGTTACGGATTCATGAGTGATGCTACATACACTCCATATTCCGATTTACACTGGTACCAGTATAAAAGTTTAAAATCTTTTAAAAAAGGGTGTCAAATCGCTTGTTTTTGTCACTAGTTACTGATTAATCTTTTAACATATTAGTCAGCATGCATGGCTTCCCATGGAGGAATTGGATACATTTAAAATTAAGTTCTCGTAGGAAACTTGGCATCTTCTTGTTTACTTTCTCATGAGCAATCGCTCCAAAAATCGACTTCTTTTTAACGAAATACAACTCTCGAAGCCAATTGAACAAAAAATCATTGTGAACCCCACACCATTGAGAACAGAAAATGATGAAATTTATATCCTCAAACGAATTGATTATCAAACTGCCTGTTTTAGGAAGGTAGAACTTGCGAAAGACTTTACTATTTTTTTTTTTTCATGCAATTGGACCATTGTAAAAGGGCATGTGATAACTCGTTCACTCGTGCGATAGTTGCTGTTGATCGCAAAATAACTGTGAATAATGAACCAAGCGAATGGAGTTGAAGCTGGAACTTCTAAGAGCAAAAATATATGCTACCGCTGCGTATGCTACGTACTGGCGTTTTTTTGGAACTCAGCTGTTAGCTACCCTAGTAACAATTTAGGTTTTATGGTAGTTTTATAGCCACTCATAAAGCTTAGACTGCTCTTGTAGCGTACTATAAAACTTGAATTGTTACTTGGGTATAGGATGCTGCAAATTTCGACAATCTATGATTATCGATTATTGAAATAACGTTAGATGATTTTCCATGTGCTTTGACTGTGCTCTACACCAGTGTAATCGGTGCTACAAACATTCATACATAAGTTAGCTTAGAAATCTGTCACAAAAAACTACGAAGAGTTAATGCATAATCAAACATTTTGTAATGCACTGTTGGGGCCTCAAATAACGGACGCTTAGCTGTTTCGGAATTATATAAATATTGGACGTTGGTATTAGGGGGGGGGGGGGGAGGGTAAAGGTTTCATCGTGAAAAAAAAACATTTTTTTGCGAATTTTTTTAGAACTTTGCGTGAACCAAATTTAACAAAACTTTTGCTCATTATAGTGTATCATTTCAAAAACATACTGTAATTTTTCTATGCAAAAATATCGACAATATGAAATTGAAAGACGGATAGGTATTCTAGAGCGAATCAGTTATAAACTTAGAATGGAAAACTAGGACACAATTACTCTATTTTATACAGCAAAACTATCTGAGCACAAGTTACAGGAAATGAATACTTCTTCACCAAAAATATACACTGAAAAAAAATGTTGAGTCTATTTCACAAAAACAAAAATTTATGTTAAAGCTTTTAATTGCATAGAAACCCATTTTATTCAAATTTATTACATATTGTCAAAAAAAAAATTTAAAGAGAAAATAAACATTTTGAATGTAATTTTATGATAGAGAACTTATCGGTAAACAAGCTTTTCTAACAATAACTTTATACAAGTTTTTAAATTTCATGCTAATTGACATACAAAACTATAATTTCATTACAGAATATAATTCTAAGTATCATTTTTAAGAAAAATCCATTTAATCTTCCAAAATGCGATAGTTTTGGTCCAGTGAAAAATGTTTAGTCTTCCATACCGGTGAAACCTGAAAAGTTTCATCGGTATCTAAGATGGTCGGTCACGATTTTAGAGATTTTCGGGCGTATTTTCGTTGAATTCCTCACAATGTACAGTGTGTTAAAACGTCGTTTTCGTGCTCATAATTAATAGCATCCAAACCGTTAACTTTAGAAGTATAGTTTATTCGGAGAAGTAGTTGTCCTTATGATTGCGTATCAACGGAAATATATCGTGCAGGGATTAATTCACCTATAAGTGACATACCAATTTTATTTTCTGAACTAATTAAGATAGAGACTTTGTGTCTTCGGCAAAGTTGTAGCATATGTTACTACAAAAGAAATTGCTGAAGGCACCACATATCTAGCTTTAACGTTATAGAACATTATATGGAAGACCCCTAAAGATTAGTTTTTCATGATAACTTTTTTAAAAATTCTCCTACCTTCTTGGAATCTTCCACAAAGTTGTTTGCGGTATTGCAACACATATTTTTGCCGAACAAAGTCACTCCCTATCTGTTGAATTTAAAAAGATATTTCTTTTTTGCAATATTTTTGGGGTAACTTCCACCTCCTCCGAACAAACTATACTCCTAAAGTTAACGGTTTTGACGCTATTAACTTTGAGCACGAAAACGGTGTTATTGAGTTTCACTCGTATCTGACATTTGGTTCCGGAGTTACAGGTTGCTTACAGCGGCCACACAGGAATTCCCCATATAAACAGGTACCTTCGTAATCAGTGTTTCAAATAAACCACACATTTCACACCAAGGAGCCTGTTTCCAAAGGAGTGGTGGAAACCAATCATTGTTATGCACGTTTCTGGGAGTGAGTAAAAAAATCAAAGCAATCCAAGTGGGTTTTGACTCTTGGGTTTTCACTCCTGGTTTTGGCTCCTCCTGTCCACTCCGGTTTTGATTCTTGTTCTGTCGCCGCTTATAGACCTAATTTAATTTCAAACTTTGCTAACAGGTCTTTAAAATTTGTATGTATAATTTCTCAGTACTCCCAGCAGAAGGTACAGGGTGCGCCAGCTGGATGTATTCTTTTTGAACATAGAATAACTCCGCCATTTTTCAACCGTTTTCAAAAAAAACAAGCTATTTAGTACATTTTTTGCAATTTATTATAAACCCGGTTTAGAACACAACGTCGATTAAATGACCAAATGACCATTAAATGAGCATTAAATGACCAGTTATCGTACCACCATTTTATACACAAAAAGCAGCTCTTTTGCGGGCATTTTGCATTACATTGGACAGCATGTCATGGCTTAATCGCAGCAATTTCAGGTCGTATATCAACTTTGAGTTCGCCAAGGCACTTAGGTTTGCTACAATACACTTTACTTTTCAAGTAATTCCACAGAAAAAAAGTCTTGCACCGTTAAATCCGGCGTACGAGGAGGCCATTCCAAATCACCATTTATTTAGACAACGCGTCCTGGGAATTTGCTCTGCAAGAACTTGATTGCGGTGTGGCAAGGCGTCTTGTTGAAAATAGAAGTTTTTCAGACCTTTTTTATGCATTTGTGGACAGACAAAGTGCGCCAAAATCCAACGGTGGCGTGCGTTGTTGATGGTCTCTCGCTCTTTGAAAAAATAAGGACCGATGATTGTTTTGGAGCACACTCCGGCCCAAACAGTTACTTTCTGGTCGTGAAGTGGTGTTTGATGTATAACGTGTGGGTTCTGTGTCCCCCAAATTCGACAATTTTGTTTATTTATTTCACCGGAAAGGGTGAAGTGAGCCTGCCATATTTTTACGATAAGCACGCCCAGTTTTCACTATTGAACGATCGTTTTCAATGTAAAGCGCTACGATTTCAGTGCGTTCTTTTGGTGTAAAACGACTTATAGCTAAAATGGCACTAAATGATGTTTCAGACATGTGTTTATCTGTCAAAATCGGCTGGAAAATGGCGGAGTTGTTCAATGTTGAAATAGTATACATCCAAATGGCGCACCCTGTATATATTGAAACAAGTCATTTGTTTTTAATTTAATTTTCTTTAACAAATATATTATTATAACAATAATAATCTCAAATCCGGTGCAAAAATGTTTCTGCTGAAGTGATGAAATCACGTTCAAATGCATAGTGGAATGTTGCAAAACAGGTGTACTATTTATTACTGCAATGGCTTGAGCCTAGCCTAGTACGCTAACAATTGAATGCAATTGACAATTGACCTTCGAGGTCTACCGAAAAGAAGCTTTCGCCATGAACTGTACCAAGGATCTGTTTTACTTTTGTGCTTGATGAAATGAAAATTGAAAATTTAAATCGAGCTCGGGCTTTTAAACTGTATGCTGCAATTATAATCTAGCAACCTGTTTTCACTCCTTGGCGGTTTTCACTCCTCAGGAGCCAAAAAAACCATGAGTGATGAAATCATGGATTTTAATGATTTATCAAACTATGGTTTTTTCAACGCATGCTGATTGGAGTGATTTTTGAAACACTGTTCGTAATACGTCAAAGGTTGAAAATCCATTAAAATGGACATCAAATTATTCCAATTTGCTTGTCTATATCACTGATGACTAATTAAAGAGTCTTTGAATATATTGTCCACTATCGATAACTCTGGAAGTCCAACACCAGGCATATTCCCGAATTAAAATCACATTTTCACCAAAAAAGACCCTCTTAGAACACCCTCACACCACCTTTGAAATTTATAATCACTCCTCTCTCCCCACTGCACTCCAAAATATGTCAACACGAAGACAACATTTAACTCATATGAATTTACCTAATCAAATATATATTTTTTTGTTCCAATCGTCTCATCGTCGACATACTGCTCATCAGGTTCGCGGCAGACGTGTCCTTGTAAATATGTGCCAAGTATAATATGAATGTAATAAACATTTTCACCATTATTTTAAACATAACCAGCTATTGGATGAATAAGAAAGGTTATATGGATTAAAACAGGTTGTTTGTATTCAAATTTGTTGGATTTGATTTATATTGGATTTAAGAAACTTTATTGATCGGGTTTAATTTATGTTGGATTTTGGACTTTTGCCAATATGACTTATATTCATATTATAATTATCAACAATAGGGTGACCAGGTTTTCAGCTAAACCAACGTAAATCTCTAAAAATAGATTTCAATCCTTCAAAAGTCTTTGAGATGTGTAAAGATATTGTGCGTGTTCTTGATTTTTTTTTGCAGAATTTTTAATTTACTTTTTCAAAAGTAATAAAAGTTTTTTGTGAACGTTTTTTTGGTCAAGTCAAGTCATTCCGGGGAGACTTGACCAAGACAATTTTGACAAAATCAAAGCAAATAAAGTGGCATAAAACATACTGTTATTCTTTCTTTCCATACTGTCGAGATCCTTAAGTAGCAGTAAAAATATAAAAGGGTTGCATTTCATAAATTTCAATTTCGAATGCATTTCCTTTTTAGGATTAACTGTACTGCTTACATTGCATGTTCACACGTCTCGAAAACAGCCATATTACTGCTAACTTTGTTCACTAGTTCTAAAAGATACAGATTGATATTTGAGGTGGGATTTTTTGTGACGTGAATTACATTAACAGTAGGTGCCACAGCATAGTAAATATCAGAAATTTTATATCTTTCTACAGCTTATTGCCACTTGTTCAAATCTCCCCATAAAATCTTGGTCAGATCATCCCAACATTAGTTATTGCATTCAATGTCGTGCAAATTTTAGTAATACCTATTCCAATGTTTCGATTTATTTAAAATCATTTCACTACTTTAGTTTGATAAAAATATCATTTAACGCAAATTTATTAATTACGGAATATTTTCTATAAGTATTTTTCATTCTAAACTTCTAAAATTGCCGTAAGGGATCGTAACAAGTATAAATTTATTTTCAAAAAAAAAAGTTAAAAGCCTAATAGAACACGTCATAGCCAATAATAGAATTCTGCACTTGGACAAGTCTCCCCATGTTCCCCTAATCGTGTTTTTGTCTTAGCTTGAAGGCGAAAAATTGTATTTTGTTTTTATCAAAAAGCAAATTTTTGAAAATGTAAGAATGGAGCCGTTAGAAAAATTGGTGTTCCGAAAAAAGTCAAAATGTAGGGGAAGATAGGGTAAACGCACCCACTGAGGAAATATGAGCGCAACTTAGCCATAGAACATTAATTGGGAGAATTTAATTAATGATATCGTTTAGCCAACATTTTCATCTTTGAATCTTTTAATTTTTGAAAACTGCAGCTGAGGCTCATCGAGGGGCAAGACCCCACCTGTGCGGGGGTAAAATACACCACACCAACGGGGCATAATGCACTACAACAACGGGGCGAAATACACTGCAATAACAGGGCAAAATGCTCGGTGAACAAGCAAGTAGTTTTGTTTTCTGTCAGCATTGCACAAAAGTGTGCCATTAAATCGCTTTGGGTTATGCGATTATATAGTTTTCAAAACAGGTTTTCTGTTTTCGATCTAAAATTCAGCAAGAATCAAGAAGAGGGTATTTTGCTCCCGATGTAGCAAAGATTTGAATACAGCAAAAAGTAAATTATTTAGCACAGTTTTCATGTATAGTGCGACAAAATAATCCGGTAAAAATAGTACTGGAATGCACTGATATAATGGTAAAACAGCATTTATATGAGCTTAAAATTATTGTTGCACGAGCCACAATAATTACATGAGAAGAGCACGTAATATTATATTTTGTTTATTTCTCGAGCTGTTATTTATATACGGTTGTCAAACTTTGACAGTGTATGTTTACTAAGGCGAACTTCCAGCTGATGTTACTTTTTTTCTAGAAATTTTCAGAACTTTCGATATAAGGCAGGGGTCAATTTCGCCCCGGGGGTGCGTTTTACCTCATCTTCCTCTATGCCGTTTTGATGTATAGAAATCTACGCACAAAGATATCAGTTTTACAAATATCCTGAATGATTTTTGGGAAGGTTCTTAAACGATTCTAAACTAAGGCACGCCGGTTTTATTGTTTTTCTTACATATGTGAACACGATCCTAAGAACGATTTGGAAAATCTACAAGCAGATTTGTGTTTAGTTCTATATTAATTTTATTTGCTAACGTTTTTTTTCTCTAAATCAATAAAATAAATTTCCGGTTTGCTTTTTAGGTACCTGAGTTTACCTTTTTGCAACCTGTCCTGTCTTCAACTTTATCCTTCTCATAGCGTTTAAACTGCAACTTTAGAGTTCTTAGATGTCTAAAAATACAAACAAGAATCTTGCGATTCGAAATGCCACTAATAATAATCAACAATGTGGCAACTCTGATCGAAATGGGTTACTGCACATGTAGGATACATCGGTAGCTTTTTTTTCTGCCTCGACTTCGAAGAAACCAACAAACCGCGGCGTATCCAGCTCGGCAATGTTAAACATATAGAGCAACATAAGCACAGGAAAAAGTGAGAGGCCACTCTCTTAGGTTAGGAAGTAAAATGCACTGTCTTACCTGTTCGAAGATTCCGCTACTCATAAGCTATCGTCATGTTTCGGAACTTTCTGTTTGAATTGAAATTATGCTATAATACAAATCATTTATGAGCAGAACCAAGCAACAAGAACAACTAAACGTGAAATAATCAAAATAAGTAATAGTACTGCCACACCACACAGCGCACCACCTTGCCCGTCATGCACTAGACAGTCTAGATTGAGACGAACTCTTATTGGCCGATGCAGGCACCTATAATAACACCACCCTGCGCTGTGATGTTCCTGAGTCACCTGGCTTATGGCATTCTGTAGTTTGATTTGGTATCTCTGTCTATCATACACGGAAATGAATGGAACGGTTCTGCCATTCGAGACAGGTTTCTTCGGCCTGTCAAACCGGAATGAATGAACGAATGAACAACGGAGGGATAGGAAACTAGCGCCATGTACATCGACTGAACAGGGGGTTTAATGCTGTTATGTGCCTGCCGTTTCTGCTCATGCTGCTGAGCATAAACATCAATGTTTGAAATGGCCGTTGGTGGCGTTCGTTGTTGCGTAGGATCAGTAGTTATATTAGGTTACAACTTTGCTTTCGCCGTTTTCCGATAAATGGCACCAGCGGTGGGTTTGGGTAAAATACGTACATTAGAATTCTCTTAAACGGTGTGTTACTGTTTACGTAGAAATATCGTCGTATTAGTGAAAGTTGTTTGCATTTTAAAGCTTTTATCGACCAAAATGCAATGGCCTTCAGACGTTTCAATACAGCTTGCAGAATCACTCCCAGTTATTCAGCTAGTTCTTCTTACGTTGGGCACGAATCTTCGTCGAGTAGTGATTCCAAATCATCGTCTTTGAATATTTTTTCTCTTCCTCCGCCATGCTTCTCCCCGACATTGAAATATCCACGTCTGAATCGTTGACACCACTCACGACACGTTCCTCACGAGCCCTCGATGAGCCTCAGCTGCAGTGTTATTCAAATTGAAGCAGAAAATCAAAACTTCGAAAGCGAGAATTTTAGCTCGAGTTTTCACAGAACATCGGTACCGAATGTAGCTGATGCGATTATGTCGAGCTTCGAACATAAACAGCCACAGTACCGAGAGAAACACGACAAAGCCATCCTCCTGCATGACAATGCTCGGCCACATGTCGCAAAAGTGGTCAAGGTATACCTTGAAACCGTGAAATGGAAGGAACTTGACAAATCGATCCAACCATGGATCGCGTCGAAGGAAGTCTGCTTTTTTCGAGACGGGATCCGAAATTTACCGGAGAGAGATTTCAAGTTCTTGCAGAATTTTAAAGCTGGTTGAGTTTAAAGAGAATTCGATGATTACTGAAACCAATTTCTTAGAAAGAATATCACACGGTTCAGATAACAATTTAATCCTCAAAAAGGCAAGGAGTCTCCGAGGCCCGTCTAGTTTCCATGGACTTGTAATTTGAAATACAAATGGTTGAGCGTTTTCGGGCTTTCAATTTTCTCACTGATAAAACGACAAAAAGAGGCTTTTTATGTCAATGGGTCCTATGAGCGATTCTTCTTGAAGCCACAATTTTAGCTTGCCTTTTTGAGGGTCAAAATGAGAATCATTAGAAGCTCTCTTCCAAGAGATTATGGTTACTTGGAATAATCATTACTGATGTATTGTCATCGCTTTATATTCTACAAAATCGATGATGAGAAGTAGTTATTTCGTCAGATCATAGGGGAGCTGATCATGAAAATAAATTCCCAGGAACGATAAACGATGTCCCTTGTTTTGCCTGTCTGATATACATAAAATGGTTATGCAATTGCTCCAAAAACTAGCCTCTTAACCGAGGTCCGGAGGTCGAGTTTTAAATAATATTCAAATTAGTTCGTCGAAATCAGTAAATATAGTATTTTTTCAAATATACCAGCCGCCACAAAAGATGTCCTGAGCAGTGGTGGCAGTGGCAGTTTCCAATAAAAAATATACCAGTCCATTGACCGTTCCGGTTGTCACGAACGGAGTACTCCGTTTACCACACCAGTCTGTCTTGTCATGTATTTTTGGCAAACTTATACATCTTCTACTGTCAAACTTCCTCAGAGATATCGGACTTACGACGAGCAGTGAAGAAAAGGAGCCCAGGAAGCTGCCAAAATCTGCTTTCACATAAGTCTCGTCATCCATGAGCACAGCAGTCACATGAAATCGCTGCAACGACTGTTTCAATGTGGAGTGCCAACGAGAAACATATGTGCAGAATCAGACTATAATCTGGTTGTTCGCAGTGGTTACATGTCGGAACAGTATAGTGAGCTTGGAAAAGACGAGGCACTTTGAGTTGTTGGACGACAAATGTACACAAAAACAGATTAAGGCATGAGAATTATGGATTAGTATGCTAGAGGAAGTCCAAAATGATATGCGGGAACTGAAGTAAAAGCGCGAAAAGAGATCAACTAGCTGATCGTTATGATAGATGAAAAAATGCAAGGTTGGATGGCCGATAATTATCGAAACATAACACCCCTCAATATTACTTATGCTCTACACTTCCGTGTTCTGTTTAGCAGACAATGCCCATTGACAGAATATTTTGTCAGTGATTACCACAGCAGGTTACGAGAAGACGAACGACGGGTCATTGCTCTATGACAGCGGTTCTCAACCTTTTTCGTACCACGGACCCCTTTGAAATCGCCCTGGGTTGCTGCGGACCCTCACGGATAAACGTCGATTTTGTATGCTATCAATATGTTATTTTTAGTTTGTTAGGAAACAAAATTTCAATCTGCACTCGAAAAATATATTTTTCTTCGCGGATCCCTGACAGCAACGACTTCGCGGCCCCTTAGGGGTCCGTAGAACCCAGGTTGAGAATCACTGCTCTATGACAATACTATCTGTCGTTATGTTATCGACGTTTGTTTCTTTGTTGGTGCTGCTGGTTGTTGCTTTGGAGGTACTGGGTGCAATCGTTGTTTTCTGCTAAGTTGGAACTGGCACTAGATTTCGAAATACAAAATGCGTCAGTTATTGGGTGACCTTTAAATTATGTCTAGCAGCGTATGTGAAAGGTGGTTTGTTGGTGTTGATTCTAGTAGATTGATTTTTCTTCTCGTCTTCGGCGCATGGTTTTTCATCTTACTACAGAAATGGCACGTAGGAATCTGACCAGTGTAGGGGCCCAGCGTCATTTGCTTACAGTTAATGTCAATGTTGGCTAAAAAGACAGATAGAAAGAGATAAGTTTGGTCAGCCGCATACCAATCACACAAACGCCGTTGTGAACGCCAGTGAAAAGGTTTCTGCAAATAACGGGTATCGCTTGTCCATATTCCAATATTAATTTTTAATATGGTCTGATTTGGTGCGCGGTGCTACATTGTGTGAGCGTACTATGATTTCAACGTCATTGATGTAGACAAGGAGCTGAATTTTAACGTTCTCATGTTCTACTTAGTATTACATGTTGTTCTTTGCAATGAAGGTTTCTGCCTGGGCTAAACTTCTCAACGTTACCAGCACTAGATTGCGGGTGTGGTGTAGCTGAATGTATGATTTATATTAAGCTCCAGTTACTGTTTCACCTCGCTTTGAGTAACTGTTCCACCTCGTCGACTGCTGGTCTAATATGAGTAAATTAAAATAGTGTATTGCCACATGCATAAAAATATTAATTAGCAAAATTTAACTAAAATAATGGGCCAAAGACTTAATAATTTAATAAGCTTTCAAACAAAAAATTAAAGAGAACTTGAACGGTACTTGAGATATTCATGGCACCAAACACATGGTTTCGGGAAAACGCACGTAAAGTTTAATTTCTTGCAGACTGAAATTGGTTTAGTTCAATGTTTTTATCTCCATTAATTCGTTGAAAATTTTCAGGGAATACTTTTTAAAAATTTCACATTTAGAAAATGTAGCGTATTCGATTTTTTTCAAAAAAAAAAAATTCTTGGATCATCGACGATTCCGTTTACGCGCTCAGTCCTATTTGTCGCTTTGGAGCTTGAAAACAATAGTTGAAACTTTGTCAATTGTTCTAATTTTGATGACGCCGGTAGTTCATTGGTAAGCGTGGCCACCTCTCACCCCAACGTGTCTGCGTTCAATCCTAACCGAGATCGTTGAGATTTTCTGAGATGAAAAATTTGTGGTCACGTCTTCCTTTGAAAGGGATATGAAGCCGTTGGTCCCGGTGCATGGGCCGATATCTATGGTCCAGATGGTGAAGTCACCTTTATGGCGTCGTTGATATACATTCAGTGCGAACAGAGGCTGACGGAAAATAAAATAGAAACAAATAAATATAATAACTGTTAAGGTATCGTAGGCTCCACCATAAATCTAACTGATAATCAAAAAACTTCACAAAACTGAAAGTATTTGAGCTGTTAGCCCCTCTAATTGAAAAAGCTGCGCACGCCTATGGTAGTCTTTACGTTTTTTGTATCCTACACAAAAGTTTTACTTAATTCGTCGTCATGAACTGTTTGTGGAAAAAGAAGTGTTCTGTTCTCACCATGTTTAGGAAGGATGCTCTGTGCTCAAATCATCTAAGCGGCTATAAAGCGTTCACGATTTTTTTTTAAATGGCCCCTAAATATTCCAACGCTGTCATACTAAATTGAAGAACAAGTTTTAATCCACCTAGTGGTGCGATTGTGGTCGGAAATGAAAAACCCGTTTTAATCCACATAGTGGTGCAATTGTGCCTTTCATTTATCCAAACTACGATTCCATGGCTGGTTATGTTTAATATAATGATGGAACTGTCTATTAGATATTTTGTGCGATTTACACATACGTACAATGAATCGACAGCTACGAACTTGAGTTGCTATGTGTCGACGCTGAAACACTTGAAACCAGCGGCGGATCCAGAAGAAGGGTTCGGGGGTTTGGACCCCTCCAAAAATTTTCAAATTGTTAAGAAATTTTAAATTAGTCTCTCAACTCTAAAACATTTAAAAAAAAATTTCACTGGTTTTTTAGACCCACAAGGAAAGTTTATTTTAGAGGAATTAGAAAATTTTATTCGCGTAGAGGGCGGTTTAGGGAAGGGTGGTGAGTGATGTGGGGGGGGGGTTCCCCTCACCGTATCCCCCTAACTACGACCCTGTTAAAATACAGAAAACCTATGTAAGTAAAAAAAATAGATTGACGATGTTCAGAGTGATTGCATAACCTTTCTATAGGAGAAAGGCAAAAATGTTAATTTGCTATGTGTCCGCACTCTTAAACCCGTAACTCCGGAACCGGAACTCGGAATTTAATGAAATTCAATAGCAGCCTATGGAAACGGTGCACAGTGGGACGAGCCCGGACTTAAGTCCATATATGAAAGTTATGCGATATTCTCACTAGTATTTTTCTCGTATCAGCTGAGCCATCAGCCATCATTTTCGCGAGATTTCAGTTGATTTGAATGCAAAATAAATTTTTGACAGCTGTTTGAAGGGCATAACTCAAGTGTTTTTGCATTATTTGACCATAGGAACTATATACGGTTATTCTCATTTTTCAAAGAAACGGTTGATTTTATGAATTGCATTACTTCACCAAAATTATCCGTGCGATAAAATTACATCGTAAAATCGCCAAAAATAAGTCACTAGTTGGTTTAGTTAGTGTTTAGATAACTGTTCGTCATGAATTTTTATTGAATTCGAACTTCTAAAGCGATAACAACAACGACGCCCGTGAATGCCCGCGATGACATTATACTCATTCGAAAGCTTTTCATTTTCTCTTTAAAATGAGCCTATGCTAGTTTTGCGAAAACTTGCGATAAGCAGTCAAAATTTGAAAAAACTGTGAATGGAGACGCATGGTTATTACTGATATTTAATTTGAATATTAACTTTATGACTAGAATAATGACACTAATTTATGCACAAATTTCAAATAACATTTAGAGCATGATCTACAAGGGTTTTACTAGTGATCAAGAGTAAGGAAGTGGGAAGTATGGTTTTTAAGTGGTAAAGGAATTAAGAATGTTTAAAATTCAATAAATATTTTCAACCATCTCAAATGTGTCATAAAATGTTTCATGAACTCTTTTTGCTAACTTACGCAATAACTGTCAAATTTAGTGAACACAGTTGATTTCTAGTCATTTGGTGGGACTATTTTTTCCGAGTTTGCATAGCACTGATATAGCTTAAGGGTATGCGATATTATCCAAATAAAATAAGACCATTTTTAAATGAACCACATACGCGAAAAAGGGATTTTGGATTTATTTTAATTTAAGGTATGAAATAATCAATCTAAGCAACTTAAAACACACCTGCGAAAACAAAATCGTTAACCATCTTGTTGATTAGTGAATGAAAATAAATATTCCACTAAGACGCTCAAAATGTTTGTTTTGAAAATGAAAAAAATGTAGTTTTCATACCAATACTAATTAATTAAACGTTCCAAAATTAGACAATCACATCTTATTTGATCCTTAAAAATAATATAGTCATTTCTAAAGCCCCATAATGAGATGTCAATCAATTCGTTTCAATACGGAAAACAACTTTCAAAATTACAATTGAAAGAAATCTTTATAAAAGACAAATTATTTACTTTTGAGCCACTCTAATGAGTAGTAAAGTTAATTTATATTTTCTATAACCAACATAGGAATTCAGCGCACAAAAATGTCTTTAAAAAAAACTTGAACCTTCACAACAAAATAATTATTTTTGAGCCACCCTAATGTATAATGAATTTTTTTTTTTGCAAATGTTAATATCAAAAACGATTTAGCACACGAACATTAATATACACAAATTTTAAGAACGATTTAGAAAAAAAATATTTTTGAGACACCCTAATGAATAGTAAATGTTCATTTTTGAAATGTTTTAATATCGAAAACGAATTCAGCGTACCAAAATTACATAAAAACGTCCTATATGAACCGATACGGAAAAGTTTGGACTTTAGTCCACCTTTTGTTCTAAGTCGTGCCACTGTGCGGTGTACCTATCATTTGAGACTAAGTTTGATGAAATCGGTTGAGCTATCTCCGAGTAACCGATGTGCTTATTTTTGGTCACATACATACATACATGGTGGTGCATGGCTGAAAAGTCGCAAAGTGGATTTTAGAAAAGATTCGCAATGCTTTCGCGTATCCACTAATAACTCAAAACCAAAGCAACAAAAAGTTCATTTGACAGTCGGTCTGGGCAATGTTGCCAGAACTTCGGTCGAAATTAATTTATTTGCTGTGGTTGCAATAATCACATTTTGTAGTTTTTAACCGTTTAAGTAATGTACAGGTATATAGGAAATTCCTATGTCACCGCACTACCCGATCAGAAACACATAACAGAAATATTTCAAAACTATATCTCGCATTGTTACTTGTTATGAATTTTTGTTATTTTAACTACTAACGAGACCTAATTTATAACACAATATGATACAAAAATTGTGTTCTGATATAATCTTGTTAGTTCATTCTGATCGGGTAACCAACCTATAACTCAGGAGCCGAAAGTCAGATCGGAATGAAATTCAATAGCAGCCAATTGAAACATCGCACCAATCACTTCATATATAGAAGATGATGGAAAACGGCCAAGAATGCTCTCTGAGGAATAGGCGTGAAATTAACTCTGAACATTGGCAAGATTTCCGGGGCATGAAGACATTCTAGGTGACCAATGTGATCAAAGTGACTACAGGCCTAAGTAATTTAACAAGCATTTCAATGAGCTTTACATCTTCTAGGTATCATGGCAGTACCAGTTTATATGGGAATTTACTGTATGATCGCACTTGTCAACCAGCAACTCTGGAACGGGATGTCGTATCAGAATTTAATTCAAAAGCAACCTAGCAATACTATCTACCTTGAGTAACCGATGTGCGATTGTTAGCCAAATACGTGTGTACACACGCACACACACATTCGCCGAACTCGAGGAAGTGAGTTGAATGGTATAAGAGTTACGGCTCTCCGGACCTCTGTTGACAAGTCGATTGTCAGAGTGATTGCATAATTTTTCTATAGGAGAAGGGCTAAAAGGTTTATTTGGGAAATTTATGATGTGAACATATTCTTTTATTTATAACTCCGGAACCAATACTTCGTTAAAATGACAATCGGTAGCAATCAATGTGAATACTATACCCTTCATTTAAGAATAAGATTGTGAGAATCGATTCAGCAATATATGAGAAACAGGTGTGACTCTAATTTCAGAATTTGGCCATTTCTTCGCACCTTCTGGAAACCTCGATGGTTCCCAAAGTGGTCATAGAGACTTTGATTTGCAATAAGTGATCATGACCAACAATTTCAAACAATGTAAAATTCATTTAAATTAGTTTTGCATCATTTAGATGTAGTGATTATACCGTTTATATGGGAATTTCGCATGTGACCTCATATTTCAACCCGTAACACAGGAACTAGAACTCCGATTCCAATGGAATTTAAGAGCAGTTAATAGGTATGCAGTAGCTTTCATTTGAGACTAAATTTGAGAAAATTGAGACAGACATTTCTAAGAAGCAGATGTGAATTAAATTCAGGAACTTGGTCATTTTCCCGAAGTTTCCGGTTCCGCCGAAGGTGTCCAAATTGGTCAACGTGAGTTTGATTGGACATCAGTGAGCTGAAACTACAAATCCAATTTTTTTATGAAGTTTTGTATCTTTTAGATAACATGCTGATGCCGATTTCTATGGGAATTTCATGCGTGACCGGACTCTTTACCCCGTAACTCTGGAACCGGAAGTCAGAATTAAATGAAATTCAATAGCAGCCTATCGGAACGTTATACCTTTCGTTTGAGACTAAGTTTGATAAAATAGGTTCAGCCATCTCTGAGGAACCGATGTGCATATTTTTGGTCACATACATACATACATACATACATACATACATACACACACATACATACGCACACACACAGACATTTGCCGAACTCGACGAACTGAGTCGTATGGTATTAGAGACTCAGCCCTCTGGGCCTCGGTCAAAAAGCCGGTTTTCAGAGTGATTGCATAGCCTTTCCATAGGAGAAAGGCGAAAAGGGGTATTAATTATTATCTTTCGTTATGTAGTATCTTCGGATAAGTTGTTGTATGACACCTCTTTTTTGGTTGCTTCATACTAGTTCGAAATTTAGTCGCTAGGGAGGCGCGTTTATCAACTTTTTAATGAAGCTAGATTGAAATATGGTGTCTTCGAGAAAGTTGTAGGTCCTATCATTTCAAATATACTTACTGAAGTTGCAAACTTTGTAGGTCCTGTACGTTTCGCGATGCAGCATGTATTGGGTAAACATTTAACTTATAGATTATGTTTTCAAAAATGCGTCCTATTTCAAAACATGTAGGACCTACAAAGTTAGTGTTTTTAGCAGCAATATATTTATAATTACCTGACATACAACTTTGTCGTAGACACCATATTTCTATCACACTCAATTAAAAAGTTGATAACAGCGCTGCCCTATCGATTGCATTCCGAACTAATGCGAAATGATCAAATAAAGCGCTAGATGCTATGCAACAACTTTTAGCCACCCCCCCCCCCCCTCTAATTACGAAAATGCTCGTGAATTGAAAAGTACTACATGTAATGATCCTACATTTTTTGGACAACGTGAGTCAATGAACTGCTAATAAATGTTTAATATAATTGTGGAAAAATCTCTTACATTCTTATTACAATTGGCACGTATATGCACTGCTGGGCCCCATGCAAAACTGACTCGGACATAACCTCGTTTAATGACTTTTTTTAACAAAGCCGGATTGACTAGCAGTCTTCGACAAAGTTGTAGACAATCAAATTATCTTTCTTATTTTCACTTACAGTGATAATACGATGCATAAAGTGCCACCTAGCGGCGAAAAAGCGCACTAGTGAGTTTTCTCCATGTCCATGTTTAATTAATTCTATAGGTAGGGGAAAGTGAGGCAATATCGCCATGTGGGGTGAGTTGAGCACCCCCGTTTTCCAAGAATCTATGATTTTTGATTTTTTTTTGATTTTTTTGTTTGCACGGATGCTCCGACAATCACCATTAGATGATGTAATACTTCTATTGCGACATAAAACAAATCATAAATCTTAAAAAATACAAAAATCTGACAGGATGTCAAAGAATTGATAATGTTTGTTTATTTATTAAGGCTTTAACCTCGAGGGTCATTCGCCTTTTTGAAAATAATGTACATTTCAAAAATTACAAATTCAAAATTTCATTCAAAATAGATATCAAAATATATATAAACCATCGAACATTATTTTTGTCGACTATCCTGGGTGCACTGCTTTCCGTTTCTTGTGTTGACTTTCTTTCTCGGTGGTGAGCGATGGTCGGGTGTACCTTCTGCTGCTTGCTGATCAGTCTGTCTGCCTTCCCCCTCGCTTGTGTTTGTGTCCATATCGTCATCACTAGAATGGTTGTCGCTGTTAGATTTTTGGTGCTTTTTGTGTTTTCGAGTGACTTTGATATAGCCGTCTTCTTTCTTGTTTATTTCATCCCTGCGTACGGTGAGTATTGGCTTTGGGATGCCGTGGAATATTGTTGGTCCGGCATTCATTTGTTGGCCGGCTGTTTGTTGTGTATCAGCAAATGTTGAAGGCTGTTTGGTAGTGGTGGTTGAAGATGAGTTTTCTTTAGTTGTTTTGGCGCATGGCTTACCGTAGTGTGCAGTCTGATTACAGAACTGACACGTGGGCGCCTGCCCAGGGTATGTGCATAGGGTTCTTTGTATGTAGTTAACACCTTGAGATGATCTGCCCTCGAAAGTCAAGTAAGATGGTATAGGTTGGTACAGCCGCATTCGCACAACCCGAACACCGTTGAGAATGCCAGGGAAAAAGTTTCTCCAAGTGTCGTTAGAGACGGATTCCACTTCTCCATACTTCGACATGAATCTTTTAATATAATCCGTGCTAGTACGAGGTGCCAGATCATGGAGGCGAATTTCCGTTAGATCAAGGTCCATATACACGGGGATCTTGGTTTTGACGTTTTCATATTCGACGTCATGTTGCATGTTGTTCTTTGCTACGAAGCTTTCTGCCTCGGCTAAGGAGTTGAACGTTATTAGTACTACATTCCTGGTGTGGTGAAGCTGGACGTGTGATATCTCTGTAAGATCAAGTTCCATTTTCACCTTGACCAATTGTTCCACCTCGCGCACTGAAGGTCTAAGACGGGTTTGCGAAAAATCAATCGCGATTGTGTTCTCCCGTAATGGGCGAAATTTATTTTGTTGTTCACTCATTTCACTCGCAGTTAGCTGCAACGGAACTTTCCTGTGTCTATATGCTACACGTACACGTTAGAGCGGCGCGGCGCGGGTAGTATTTTTTGTTTGTGTGCTGTTCGCAAGCAGGTCGCTTTTTGGCTTCTGATCTGTACGAGATGAGGAAGCAGACTGAGAATTGATAATGTTATAAGATTCAAGCTATATTAAATAAGCATTCGCATGACGTATGTGTGCGGTAATTGAAGAATGCATATATCTCTGGAATATTTAACGTTTTTCTAACCATTTCCAGCAAAGTCTTGTTAAATTATGACTTTGTAGTTTCCACAAAAAATCTGCGAACATGGGGCAAAATGAGCTCCACGCAAATCTCATATGAGTTTATGCAATAAATTCTGAAAAGTTATCCGTATGTAAACGGTTTATATCTGAAGCTACTACGAACGATGAATAATAATATTTGCTCGAGAAAGTTACTCGCAAAGATATTATTTAAACAAAATGGATATTTTAATCTAATAGTTCCGAAAATTCGGCTAAAAAACTATAAGATGAATTTCAGGGGCAACTGAATGTCACTAAATAAATGAAAAATATGATTCTTATTAATTATAAGTGTAATAAATTT
The DNA here is from genome assembly GCF_030247195.1 of Topomyia yanbarensis. NCBI lineage: Eukaryota > Metazoa > Arthropoda > Insecta > Diptera > Culicidae > Topomyia > Topomyia yanbarensis. The sequence continues at coordinate 150,189,588 of NC_080671.1, forward strand.
AAAATTTTGTGATAAAATATAATCTTTTGCGACATAATCATATTGCCCCTTAAGATTGCTCATATTGCCCCACAAGGTTGTTTCCAAGCCAAAAAATCGATGATTACAAACAATGATTATTTTCAAAGATTTTGAATTTTTTAGCACGTTTAATAACTGCATGTGAAGAATATGTTGTATACTACCAATAGAGGGAAATTTGGGATTATTTGTATGTTTTGCTGCAGATATATTTGCCTTCAACCTTAGGGTGCTCATATTGCCTCACTTTCCCCTACTGTGCACTATTTATTTAACATTCTTAAATCTTTTGTTATGTTTAGTTATGCATTAGGGGCACTTATTTCGAGAGACAGCTCTACAATTCGCAAACTAGTTGAAGGTAACGTAAGGAATTACTTCATCTTCTCTGCTTTCCAGTTTCCGGCTGCCAATTTTATTTTTTCTTTGTCCTGATTCTTTCGTTTCGGCAGTAAACTCCACATCTCATCATATAGTTAGTGGTTCCCACGACCGGGCAGAACGGATCAATCCTAAGTTTGAATTGTTTTATTCTTTTATTGCTTGGTGAGTCCAAAAATTAACTGGCGCGAATGTTTCCGATCAGCTTTTATTGGTGCACCATGTTTCCAGCATCGATTGCTCTTCTGCCTGACGACCAGGAAGGATGTTGTAATTTACAGTGATACTTTCCCGAAAAAAAAACGATTCTCATCCGTAGCCTGAGTGTTTACTCGAGAGATGCATCTCATTCATGTCTTTGTGTTCGCATACAACGGACTGCATTCGATGAAGGGAATTTTAGTAAGGCATCTCGACAGGTTCTCCATAAGTGGCGAGATACAGCGTACAACCAGTGCCAACTAAAAGGCGGGAAAGCACATGCAGAAACGTGATCTATCGCGTTTTTCTGTCAAACACCCTTTTTAGGCACAAAAGGAAGCAGGCTGACATGAAAATAACACCGGCTGCGTTTACCCATACAATATCCAGACCTTCCGACTATGGCGTAGGGTAATGAGCTTATGTTTTACTCTTCTATTATCACATTACCCATTTGAAGTCGTTTTTTGGAGTAGAGTTTGCCATCTTTGTTTACCGCATTATTGGCTCAAATGGTGCGGTGTTAATTGGGTTTTCGTTGCGCATTTCACGATCGTTTCACCGTGTTCAGGTCATTTTTGTTATTTTATTGGTTCTTAAGAACGAAGCAAAGATGTTGATGCGAATTCATGCGCATTTCATAAATTGTAGTCCGAGTAATTAAAGAAAAAATACTCTTCTAATAGGGCCAAAATAGGCCCTTTACGCTATTTTTATGCTGGCGTATCATCGAAGCTATACTGTTAAACGTACAAGAATTGACAACGACAGACGGTGCTTGAATTTTGAACACGTTTCCCGTTTTCGCCAGTTCCGCAAATGTAGTTTGATAAATACGTATAATTGTATTCTTCGTTAGTTTTTAGTTGTTTGGTTTTTTTTAAACTCATTTTTATCTAAATTCATTTAGAATAAAGAATACCGCTATTATTCCCCAGTAAATTTCTATCGCGATTCATGATAATTCTTTGACGAACAACGGCTATTCTGAAGAGTAAGCAAAAACGGAACTGGAAGATCTCTGTGTGATTCGGCTACTTATCACTCCCTGCATCACCGCAGCTGCACATTTCTAAGATGTGTTCTGAATGCATGTCTATATCTGCCATAGTCTTATTCAGGCAACATGCATGTTATTTCGGGATGCGATGGTATCGATCACGTTTGCACCAACCGCAAATCAACTGTCAGAAGTGGAAAACATGTGCTCGAGGTCCAAATTTGGCCACACGCAACATTATGCTGAACTGTAAAAATGAATCCTCAACCATAACTGGAATGATGACGAAGGCTGTATGTGGCTGAACGCCTTTCTGAAACTTGGATACATTGAATTCACGTTGATTATAAAATGTTCCCTATTAAACTAGTTGCTCGAATAAAATGAAAAAAATATTTAGCATGATAAATGATTCTTTGAAAAAGAAGTGGATGTCTGAAAAATGTAAATAGAGAGTTTTTATATCAAAAATTTTATATTCATGCAAAACAATAAGTGAATTAAAATTTATTTATCTACATTACATAAACATGGCCTTCCAGGTAGGCATCATATCTGTTATTGCGGTTTTGTGACTGTTTTATTTATTTATGCTAACTGGATTTCGATGCGTATAAACAAGCAGGTCCATACCCGAGGCAAACATTGAGAAAGGACTCGAGAATAAACTAAACATTAAATTCAACAATAGTCGTTACATATACTGAAATCTGGTGATATATAATCGTATGTTGCTGTAGAAGGATGAAAGTGTTCATTGCTACATAGCATCGTTTAGGAATAGTTCTTGTGGACACCTTGCGCTCAAATGAAGCGAGCGGATGTTATGGAACGAATATGATGTGTAAACAATACAACTTTTCCAAACAAAAATTTAATTGTATAAACAAACAATGTTTCATTATGGAAAGGGCCAAAGGGGTATTATTATGTCCAGCTGTTGCACCATCCTTCTTTGGATGATTTGTGGAGTATTGGACCCAATTTTTAATGAATCGTCCAACATCACAAACGTATTGAACGCTTATAAACTCATTTCTGCCCATTTTTGCTGTGTTGCATGGCTCTCTTTAAAAATATGAGTTTTGGCAATTTATTATTGAGTATATCGTTTGCTACAGAAAAACGTCGCTTGCGCATAACGAACGTTGCCGGTTTGTTTCGAATTCCAAGATGTAGGAGTTTCGAACAGCTTTATCCGAAATTATAGTAGGGTGGATGTACCAATAGTCGCGTACTTAAGGAAAACTTTTGCTAAAAAATCAATGAATAGACCTTTTGGCAATGTTAATACATTAAACGAAAGCTTTCAATCCCTACTTCATAGGAAAAATATTAAGATGGTTTATTAACCAATTTATGTATTCAAAACTGCTTGTACCACTATAGGAACACATTTACCAATAGTGGTGCAATCGCTAATTTGAGTTCCTATTGTTGCAAATCCCATTGATTTCTTATGGGACTTGCAACTATAGGTACACTATATCAACTATAGGTGCAAGAGAGCTCAAAATTCAAGGAAAATCATTTTTTTCAAGTTATTTGAGCAAATTTTAAGGATAACAGTTTCATTGTCGCATAATTATAGTGCGATGAATCGATAAAAAATATTTGCTGATGTTTGGTACCTTAGGCGTATAACCTACTACAACTATTGGCACCCTACTCTTCATGAAATTTCAAAATTTTCGTTATTGTATATGAATATTAAAAATATAATATAGGCACCGATTTTACTACTCGAACTTGCCCAGACAGCACTTATTAGGTGTTAATCTAATCACATATTGCATGTAATAAGATGGTATTTAATGGGTTAATGTTGATCTAGTTTTGTATTAGTAAAGTTGCTATATTGAAAAGATTCGACAAATCTCGTACAGGTTATATTTGCATGTTATTTCACACTCCGTTTGACCGTCCTAGAATTTTTTTATCGATATTTTATGGTCGGTTGCAGCTATTTTTATAATATGATTCATCAACAGTGCTATTTTTGAAAATGGTTATGCAATTATCTTATCTTATGGCAAACAAATAGTAGTCTTTCTTTTATTATTTTCAAAATTGCATATATACTGTCGCATGTAATTTTAAATTTTCGTTGAATTGATGACATTGTAAGGAAACCAGTATCCGTGGGGTCATGTCAATCGAACTAACATTTCTTCGGACTGAGTAAACCATTTTTTTTTATGTTTATTTGACCAACTAGGGAACTAATCCAGAGGGCATTGAATGCGCGTAGTGAATACATTTGTGTAGAATGATGACTGTTGAATCATGTACCGTGCAAGGCCCATCTACCGATCAATTAACAGCCATTTTAACTTTTAACGCTCATTAACAAATAATAAAAGATAAATCTATTAGAGGTCCGTTTTCAACTAAAGTATTTGAACCACTACTAAGAAAAAATACGTAAATTTACAAAAGAATTTATGGAAAGTGAAAAATAACCGAAACGCCCAACTACTCTAGAAGGCCATTCGCCGATCAATGCAAATAATGAATATTCATTCACCGATCACATGGAAATCCATTCTCCGATCACTTGTTATTGCTCATCTTCTGTCCGATTAACAATTTATAAATAAAATTTTTAGTAATTTTTAGGGAGGTTTCAGTGATTTGAAAATCTACATGTAATAGAGGATAAAACTAATTAATCCATCTAACAGTGTTACGGCACCTTATACCATATATGTATTAATTGTACCTTATACCTTATATGTATTAATTGTATAATTGATTATGAAAATGTTCTCAATTTTATCTACCAGAAAAATTGATCACTTTACTTGAATGGGATTACGCGAGGTTCCTTCTAGTTGTTGAGTTTTTTCACCTTGAGCGTGAGGTTTGTCCAGGAAACGAGGGCAGAGCTTGCACCAGAAAGAAAGCTATTATTTGGGCGTTTTTTTCAATGTTTCGCATAAACTAATCATCCTGGTTCTTGTAAATGTCAAGTCGCTTACTGAAATCGGTGTGGTTTGTTCAAGCGGAAAGCCCAGTTTGTTCAGACGGTTATATAATTCGAACGGATTGGGTTCTTTCAGAGGAAATTATTGTCCATGATTTTAGCGACGATGTTTACCATGTGATACTTATACACACACTTTTGCATGAGATTTTTTTTTCGTTGGGATAGAGTTGGTCTAGGTCAGTTTTTGCTTATTTAAATCGGAACTAAAGTTCTCAAAGTGATGCTCTGTTTATCAAACATATTCTGTCGAAAACACCAAACATGATGATGATGCATGATACATACTCAGAGCACAATAAAGTTCGATGAACCAATGTGGCATCCTGCCTCACTGTGGCCTAGGTACCTCGGTAGTCGAACCGTTGCTCGATTCGAGTTACAGTAAGATGGGCTAACATTGATCACATTTTCAAACGATTTTCGAATAACTTTCATGATATCAATTAGATGTAATTGTTTGTATTTTTAAAGCAGGTAGTGACATCCAAAGATTCAAACTGTTGGATGATTTATTTTGTTTTTGTGTAAAAATATAATAATTTTATTTTGAATTTATAATATTAGCTCTCGAGGTAAATATGATCAGTCGAATTATTGGATCGAAAAGTAAAATAACTGTAGGGGAATTGTGGGAAAAACCGACACTGTGGGTAAAACCGACATTATGGTCACCGACACCTAGACACCTAGAAATCAAATTTTTATTCATTTCATAATGACACATTATTATTAGTACGTTTATTTAGAGCATTTGAAGAAAAATTGGATTTACGTTAGTACGCCAAATGTCATAAAAATAAACAAAACATACGACAGCAGCGTTCATACTCGTCTGGATGTTTAATTTCGTTGGTAGATTTTAAGGTTTTAACCGAACAAAAACTTTTCAAATCACCACATTTTTCAGTACCTATTATTATCGGCCTGTCCTATGATCAAATAGGTGTATTGAAAACGAGTTTGAGAAATTCAATATTTTTAATTGCTTTTATAAAAAAATGTGCGCTGTTGGGGTAAAACCGACACCCTTTGGTTAGGGTAAAACCGACACGCTGTTAAGATGGTTGTGTATACTTGCGATTCATTTCAAAATACTGGGGATCTTTGTGACACTTCAATTAGCCTATTAGAACACTATAGTATTAGCAGAAATACACAGAAATACTTTTATTGTGTTTATTTCTTGTAAGTCTCTTTAAAAATCCAAAATTGGAATTTTTGCTTATTTGATTCTATCGAAGCTTTTGCTATTTCTGCAAAAAGCTCATCAAACCGAATTTCTAGTGTTCTCTTGGTTTGTCATAGACGAACTTTATCACAATGAGACAATGATCTTATGTATACCCCAATAGATCGTTGATGATCAGAGTCCGAAAAATCAAATCTGAAAAAGATAGTTTTACTAAGAAGTGTGTGTGTGTCGCTTATAAGTGAATGAATCCAATTTGCAGAACGTAGAACGCTTGCAAAACTTCTCTTACGAAATAAAATGACACTGGAGGTTGCAATGATGTGCGCAAGAATTATTTGGAAATACTCATATCAATAAATAATCCTATAGCATGAAATACTCTTATTTATAGTACTACGCTTTCGAACTTTCTTCCCCTCACTACACGATGAAGCAATAAAAAGCACATATTAGCATCATACATACTCACACTTTATTAATCACGCATATATCTCATTTTTAATAAAGATAAAGATTTTAATAAAGTGGAGAGAAAATAAATTAAAGGGGGTGTCGATCTTACCCCTATAGGGTGTCGGTTTTACCCGCAGTGCCTACAAAAAGTCACTTTGTTTTCCAAGTTTTACTACCAATAATTTTTAATGAAATTCATTTTTTGAAGCGCTGAAAAAATTAAGTCTTGTTAAGATTGCATAAAAACTATAATTTTATTGGTTTTGTGGCAACTTAGAAAAATTGTTAAGCTTAAGGTGTCGGTTTTAACCATAATTCCCCTATAGATGCAAAGTGCTTTCACCGAAGTTTTCCAGGAATTGTTTTTTTGTTTCGATGATTTTGTTAAAGAGAATTTTCTTATAGTACAATTACTGAAACAAGCTCTATGTGGTCAAAGTTTCCTCGTTGATCAAAGATACCCGCTTTACGTTATTTAAATGTGAAGACTTGAGCAATAACTTAACACATCAACGGAATCTTTAGTGGCACTCGGTCACGCTTTCTAGAAATTACAACTAGATACCTACTCGGCAATTCGTAACTGCATAATTGAAAAGCATTGGTTATTTTCCGCATATTTCGTCCGAATTTCAACCAGATATGTTTTGAAAGGAATACATTAACATGCCACGTTCAACTGCAGCTAATGCCAGTTACAGTTGCTTATCGGACTATTCAAAAATTACGGGAGATAGATTTCCGGCCATGGACCCTATCCAAAAGAACTCGCCTGCGGGAAAATACTGTCCAACCGCCAACTTGTGTAGAAACTACTTGACAATTTTATTATTTTTACTGCAGAACTTGTATTATATATCCTATTTTATGGGATATCGATTCATCTGCACATTGCGTCAAGTAAAATTTCCTATTTTTTCGTGCTCTATAGTGGTGTAACCGCTTATAAATTTTTGCAATCTCGGTTAGAGAAAATAATTAATATTTCTGTAGATCCGCTGCATATATAAACTTTTAAGAGGGTGGCCTACAAGCAGTGGCGGATCCAGGTGGAGGGGCCTGGGGGTTCGGATCACTCCCGAAAATTTTCAATTTGTTTTAAATTAGTTTGAATTTTATATTATTTAGTTATTACGTATTGTACAATGCTCATTTTAGATTCGAAACGTTGAACCCCGAAATTTTTTCTGGATCCGACCCTGATAACAAGATCGAAAAATTTGATTTTTTTGCTTATATCAATAGATGAATCTAAGAATTTATCACAACAATCTTTCATATAGCTCTTTTTATCAGAATTATAAACTGCATTTTTCCTGCCAATTCGGTATTACAATAACGAAATAGTCCATGACTCTGCCATTTTGTGAAATTTTTCAAGGAAAATTTTTATTTTAGCTCTCCAAATGTGTTTTCAAATATACATACATTTTCAAATAGCTAGAACTTTTCCTTCCCTTTCCAAAAATCACGAAAACAAGTTTCTTTTTTGTCTCCCAAAGCAGTCCACCCCCTTAATTGTACCTATTAATTTTGGACACTTTTTTACCATGAAATACCCGAATAAACAAATGAATGAGAGAAGGTTCACCAGATAATATTTTAACAAGCTACCAAAAATTTGGTGTAGTTCGATGCAATAGAAAAAATAAAATAATCCTCAAGTAGACAGTATTCGAAGAAGTTTCTTGTAGACGAGTTTATAACGACTTTGTTTCCACTTACTTGGATCCATTTATTTCGCTTCTCGTTTTCCGAGAAATGATCCAGAACGATCTGAGGGTTATAAATTAGAAAATTGGCTGTCAGAAGGTTCTGTCAAATGAAAGTTTGCACTGACGGTCAAGGTACATACGGACAACTTGAAACTGTTCGGTGGTTATTTCTAGCGCTGGTAGCAAGAAATACAAAATATGTCCCAATATCATGCTTTTCCGTTTTATCGAAATAAAACTCGGCTATCGTATTGAAACGGATCATTGTTATATCAATCAATAAATAATATGTCATATTTTTTAAAGTATTCAAAATAGACACTTGGTGTCTTCAGCATAATTATTCGCAAAAAAGAACTATAAATTTACTGAAGACTTCACCTCATACAATCACTAAAAAGAAAATCAATGAAAATAACTAACTTATAGGGGGATTAATTTGTGAACACACGATACCAAAAGAAAGAGCATACTGCATCCAATAAATTCTTCGAAGATACTTTTGACCTAAACTTAGGCGTTTCGTTGATAATAGTTGATTGCTTTTATTTGAACTTATTTGTAGATAATGGAACACGGTATCAATCCGGTAATAAGCGAATTTATCCAAACTTTTGTACATTATAATTTATCTTTTCAATAACATTCTGTAATTTTTCTATGCAAAAATATCGACAAACGACTCGGTGACGAAGCTTTTTGTAGAACGTCTCTGGAAAAAACATGATTTGCTGTGTTACCTTCCAACCCCTTTGTTAAAAATTTGTCTCAAAAACTCAACGTAGGCGTTAGGTATTTTTTACATAGAATGTGTATACAAAGTTTGAAAGCAATCGGTTAAGTCGTTTTCGAATGGCAGGTAGCACCGCAAATAATGTTTTTTTTCCAGAGACGTTCTACAAAAAGCTTCGTCACCGAGTCGTTTGTCGATATTTTGCATAGAAAAATTACAGAATGTTATTGAAATGACATAGAGTAAGGTGGGGTAAAAGTGCCCGTGGGGCAAAAGTGCGCATAGGACTTTTAGAAGCACACAAGCGCTAGAACCTGTCAACTCTGTATGGATTTAGTGTATCATTAAGTCAACTAATCGCACATATATGCATGAAAGGTTTGAATATAGTGGCTTGAAATTAAGGGGGAAGGACAATTTTTCGCTGCTTTGATGTATTTTTTTGAATTTTGGGAATCATAAATTGGCTGTTAGAATAAATCAGGATCTATAAAACTAAAGTATCCTAAAAATTCTCAACATACAGTTTGTTGCGAGATATATTTGATTTGATGCAAAAAAATCAGTAATTTTCGTAACAATTTAATAGGTTAAAAAACTGACGGTGGGGTAAAAGTGCGCATAGCTTTTTATATAAAAATTGAACTAATTCTTCCATGGTTTAAAGAAGGGACCAGCATCTTCAATAACTGCGAGCTCACCGGTCAAATTACGACTGGTATGAGCGGTTTAGGAACAAAAGCACCAGCCGAAAGCTCAGAGTAATTAAAAAAGAAACAACAAACTATGAATATGTAAATAAAGATGTATTTCCAATATAAATAGCATATCCGCAAGAATTCTTGTAGTGATCCACCCAACTATGACAAATAATGATGTTACGAGGGGTGACAGCTTGATCATGAACGACATTGTCTAAAAGATGAAACATCCAAGTTTTTTCAACATAATGGAAAACTGAACAACATCAACCGAGGCAGAGTACTATTTAGTTATGAAGGAAGAGTAAGAGGGGATGGATATCCTAAAATTGATTAGTTTAATTTATGGGCGGTAATAAATCGGCTATTTAATCAGTACGCACTTTTGCCCCGTGCTATGCGCACTCTTGCCCCGACCATGGAGCAAAAGTGCGCATTTGAGTATTCATAAGAAAATAATTATTTCTCGGATTAAAAGCAAAACCAAGAGATATCTAGTATTACGTTTTGAAGATGTGTGATGAGAGTATTAATTTGTAATCATGCCGATTTTCTAGTGTTTTTCTACTAATAGTTATTTTACAAAAACTGTTAGGTGCGCACTTTTGCCCCACCGTACTCTACTATAATGTACGAAAGTTATGTTCAATTCGCTTCACGCAAGGTTCTAAAAAATCGGCAAAAAATATTTTTTTCGCGCTGGAACCCTTACCCCCTCTTTAGGAAGTAAAAAATTAATAAATTGTGTTACAAAATCTTAATCTGCTTAGTTACAGCTGTCGATTGCCGCATTATGTATTTTCTTTGTAATGTTGCAACAGTGTGCGTAGCTGCAAGCCGCTGAGCGGCGGTTGATGCAATAGATTCGAATAGGTTCGAATAGCCCCGTACGCTCATTACGCGCAAAAGTCTTCAAAATATCGCTTTCCAAAACACTTAGGAGAACATGGGGAGACTTGACCAGGTTTTCAGCTAAACCTGCGTAAATCTCCAAAAAAGGCTTCAATCCCTCAAAAGTCATTGATATATGATTATGTGCAAAGTTATTGTGATCGTTTTTTTTTTTTGGTCAAGTCTCCCCACTGCGGAGAGACTTGACCAAGGCCAGGGGAGACTTGACCAAGAAAATTTTGAAAAATCGTAGCAAAAAATAATGACATAAAACATACTGTAATTATTTTTTTCTATATTGTTGAGATCCTTAAGTAGCAGTAAAAAATATAAAAGGGTTGCATATAATAAATTCCGATTTTTTTTAATGCATTTATTTTTAAGGATTTACTGTACAGCTTACATTGCATGTTCACAGGTCACGAAATAAATCCTACTACAGCTAACTTTGTTTACTAATACTAAAATATATTTTTGAGGTGGGATTTTTTTATGGCGTGATTAACATTAACAGTGGATACTAAAGCATAGTAAATGTTAGGAATTTTTTATCTTTCTTCAGCTAATTGCCACTTGGTCAAGTCTCCCCAACATTAGTTATTGCATTCAACGTCGTGCAAATTTTAGTAATAACTAATCCAATGTCCTAATTTATGTAGAATCATTTCACTACTTCATAGGGAATAATGTGATATATTAGTACTTTAATAGCAATTAGTAGTCGAGTAGATATATCCATACAAAGTTTGATAAAAAATTACATCATTTAATGCAAATTTATTAATCACGGAATATTTTCTGTAAGGCAAAGGTTTTTCATTCCAAACTTTTAAATTTATCGAATCCACTATAAACATATTTTTGAAAAAAAAATTAAGAACCGAATAGAACACGCCTTAGCCAAAAATTGCGCTTGGTCAAGTCTCTTCATGTTCCCCTACCTGTTATGTTTTCACTTGTGTTTGTTGCTTTTATCACGGTTTTACCATTATAATGATTTTTGTTTTGAGGATGGCGAAAAAAAATTAGTTACGTTATATCCCCTTCTAAAAAAACCAAAGAAAGAGATTCATCTGTCAAAATTTTTGTTTTAGAATAGCGGTTCCACAAATATGTACGACAGACAGAAAGTCTTACGTTTTTCGAGGGGGTCTGAAGTACCCCCACGGTCCTGATAGCCTCGGGTTCCCCTATACTTTTGAATATTATCTTTAATATATTATTAATGGTCACGTCAGCTATATTTCATAATGGGCATAATAAATTTCTGTCTAGAGTCCTTTCTTTATTTCTAACTTCTTCTGCATTTTATTATTTTAGCTCATTGTTATTTTAAATTAGTTAATTAGTTTCATTATATCTCCAATATTGTTTTAGTAATTTGCATAAAAAACACGCGCATGGCTTCGCTTTTCACGCTATCATCGCAGCTAGTTTCAGTTCCTTTAGACGATTACAAATGATGAACCTGATGATTGTTCCTGTACTTTTCATCCGATAAAAATTAAGATAATAATAAGTTATTCACACTCTGTTTTCTATGCGAAAGAGTTATCGAAAGTCTATTATCCACATTATATAAATCTAAAGTAATCGTTGAACTTTCTTACTGCGGAAAGTGCGCCTATCTATTCGAAAATACGGTCGTCCTAGCATCGCGTCATTAGCTTGGGGGCAAATGAAGTTTTTTGACGAACGGCTCGCATGAATTTTTGTAGTGAATGCTTTTCGAAAAAGTCGATGTCGAAATAAAGTTTGAAGTATGCACTCATGCACTTCAGAGGTAGCGTGGCATCAAGAGCTGCAAATGTCAGCTCTTAGTTCTCAGTCGCGCTGAAAATTATAGTAAACGCTTTTGGGAGTATTCACTTCAAAAATATAAAAAAAATCGATTTTTTTGGCACAGGACAACGTATATAGCCCCTTTGGGAAAATTCAATTTGCCCTACATAATGCATTGCTCAACCCTCTGGCAGTCGCGCTTATGACCCACTGAACTAGCAGCCGCTGGTTCCCTAAGACGATTTCGCTATATTTTCAGAGCAGCGTGCACTCAGTGCACTAGCGCGCCTTCCGGAAGGTTAAAGAACTTAAATAGGGTAGACGACTTTGTCAACAGTTTTTACGGCATTTAATTAGCAAGGGACTGGAAGGTGAAGTATATTTTTCAATATTTAGAGCCATAGTACTCAAGGGAGAGCAAGGTGTTGAAGGGAGAAAGTTTAGAAAAGCGTGGAAGGATCATATATGCAAGCTTAGAGCTCACCGGCGACTTAACTTTTTGTCTGCTACCGTGGGAGTCAGGGTCTTTTGGCATTGGAAATGCGATTCACCTGAGTCTACGGCATGTCCGGACAAGCGTAAAGTAACTTGTTACTTCATGCTGTCGGAACCGACCTCTTGTAGACGACCCCTTATTTATCTCCTTAGTCAGGATGTCACACTATTTCGTTGAAAGCTCGGCTAACACTCACTGGATTGCGCTTAAACAGGTTTTAACATCTTTGCTTCGTTGCTAACCCATTATTACCCAACTTATTTTTCATGCGCATCACAAATTGAGTTTTCTGATCGGAAAAAAGTGATGTGGTCATTCCAGCAAAACTATTTTTGTACACGAAGTAGCTAATTTACAAAGGAATATTTAGTGAAAATTTCAGATTAATCGATTAATTAGTTCCTGAGATATCGTTATTGCCGCGAATGAACTTCTCAACAAAATACAACTCGCAGATAATCGAGTTTTACCGTCGGTGCAGCGAGTCAACGGTCCTGCGTATCAAACACTCCTACGAGTGGTCAATGGGTAGCGGTCTATGAACAGCTGTAACTCAAGTTGTAGTATTCCGATCTTAATGAAATTTTGAGAAAATTTTCCTCGGCGTATGTAATTTCAGAATATCTAATTTACAAAAATTCGATTTTTCATCCTGACAAAAATGTGTAAACCTTAAGGAAAAATTGAATACAAACAAAACATAAACACCGGTTTAACCAATCTAACTTCTCTAAACGTGTTCTGCGAGAGTATAGGAACAATATTAACTCATTGATAATGCCTGTTCTGCGTTATTGCTCGAGTAATAGGAGTTATTCTTAGCACATAGGGGAGACCGGGGCTAGTTGGCGGTGTTTTCAGTTTTCAATTTTTACCGCTTTGACGTAGCTAGATCTTGCAAAATAGATCACGCGGCATGAAAGAGCAGACTGTTGGCAACATGTAGGATTTTTTTTAAAGTGTTTGATGCATTGTTCTCATTTTTAGAGACGAAAATATGTGACGCGGAAATCCGCCAACTTACCCCGGCCCCGGGGTAAATTGGCGGTATGTGCGGATACGCCAAAAACTAAGCAATCAAATGGAGATGCAATTACTGCAAGGGTTCTTTTGGAACGTGTTGAATGTCTTTTCGAGAAAATTGTATATTAACCGACATTTGCTATTATATTGCAGTTTCAATACCCCGGAATTTTGACTTTGACGCGTACCCCCTATTCAAAAGCAAATTTTCGAAATTCTTCATGCAATTGGCCGGAATAAAAGTCTCCTACATTGGCGAGATACACAAGAAAAGGATTTTCTTACTTTGGAGTGAATTCCAGAAATAAATTTTTTTGATGATTTTTTTTGCACTGGAAATAGTACCGCCAACTTGCCCCGCGTGCAACACCGCCAACTTACCCCAACCGCATATTTTATAAAAAACTATTGAAAATAACTTTTGTTTGTGGATAGATGTAATATCTATACGTATATTGAAAGCTCTTTTCACGGGCTATCGTAAAATATAATCTTTCGGGAAATAGATTGAAAATCACCCTAAATAAGGCAAAGTATTTAAAATTTAGAAAATTTACTTGGTATGCTCGAAAACACAATATCACCCACAACTTTCACCAAACAAATCGTTTTGCAACAAAAACACATTGGATAACGGGTTTCACATAACTTGAGGTACACAAGAAGAGGCAGCGCTATATGTATAATAGACACAGAGAAAAAAGGATTCCGCCAACTTACCCCAACCGCCAACTAGCCCCGGGCTCCCCTACTATATATAGTAGGTTGGGCAATAATGGGCTAAGAAGTAATACAATGACAAATCTGGGGGGGAAATGAAAAATACTGGATTAAATAGATATAGCAGACATTGCTCTAACTAATGTGTTCAAATGAGTGGGATGAATAGAGGTGCAAAGATAAATTAGGGCACACTTACCCTATGTTATAAACAAAGCATTAGTAATAATTCGTTTGCCCGTCTATTTTATAGATATTTTTTTGCTTTACCTTTGATTTGGTTTAGCCTGTGAGATTTCTCGCACTGGTGGGTGATAAGGTGTCTAATTAGTTCTTGTCTATCAGGACAAAATACCATCAATACCAGCAACAGATAATTTCGGCTAATCTTCGATTCTAGTTACTCCAACTCATGTGTAAATTGTGGTGCAATCTAAGGTGCATCCCCTGGCTGTAGATATTTATCAAAAGCATATTCTTTGCTCAAACCACTCTCTGCATGTTACCTATCTTAGGACCACACGCTCTGGTCTCTCTGCTACGGTGCGATTGCTTTCGCTCAGCCTCAGTTCTCTAATGCATTCATGCCGGTGATGCTCATCGCGGTTGCCTTGTGAGTCAGTGGAGAGCATAAAATTTGTTCGTAGAGTCCGCGAAGAAAAGTGTATCGTGCTGCAATAGGCCTACTGGGTACCTATCTCGCATGTTTTGCCTTTCCTCATGCGCAGCCTACCTGCCTATGATGATGACTACCAACTCACCAAAGTCGCTATTTTTCTGTTTACGTTTTCCAAACCAGTCCCATTTGAACCATCCACCGGGTTGGATCGTTGCTGTCGGTCGCCGTTGCCGTGCATTTGTCGGCGTGTGTTTTCTCTAAGTTTTGTTTTAGTTTAGCCTTGTAGTGCTGCTCGTTTACGGACTAAATGTGCAAGGGATGCACTATTGGAGTGGTAGTCAGTGATTTTCCCAATTGGACAAGGTGAGCAGAAGTGTCAAGCTAATTTTGTAATTCAAAGGATTTCGTTATTCAATTAGAATGTGAAAAGATTTCTATCGACTGCTGGAATGTACAAACAAAAGGCATTATTTGTATTAATTCAAGAATGAGTCAAATCAAACAATATAGTGAGACTCCGATCGGGTGCTTCTTCTGTTTGGTTAGCTCAGCACTCTGCATCGATGGCAGTTCAACGGTTCGAGACTTTGTGTAGCACACTGTGCAGATTGATAACAGTATTGTCGACCTGTGTGTTTGAAGTTTTTCAACATTGCTAATTATATGCAAATTTCGCCGATAATTAATATCATTATATTGTGATTGTGGCAATCGTGATAAAATCACCTCTGTTAAAGTGTATGCAATTCAGATAGCGGTGTAATTGAACGTAAAGCGTCTCTTGAAGAAATGATAATTGATACAACCACGAATAGTGAATTCCTCGTGTAAAAGCAAAGCAACAAAACGCAAGCGGGAAACACTCATATGTAAACCAGCGAGTCATTGGTAGTGATTTTTTTGTTTTGTGTGAGAAAAAGAAAGAAGATATAATTATCTCCAAAAATTGGAAGAAATCGATCCATTTGCAGTGTGTGAGTGTTCATTGATAATTATTAACCGTAAGTTCGAATGGTTCATACGATGAGTGAAGCCCAATGTCTGACGGTAGCCGCAGTGGAAGTGAAAGAAGAAAATCCTGATGTAGGGTAATAGGGGTATTTTGGATCGCTCTAGGAAGTCATGAGAAAAAAATCTGAAAAAATACGGTTTGCTACGTAATCTGGATCATTAAATAGGCTAATATGTACGGCCTTATCTTTTTTTGGATATGTAAATTTTTGGGAAAAATGACAAATCGTGAAGGCCATTTTTCTTATTTTGGACCGTAAACAAAGCATATTTTGGACCATCGATTTTCCATTGCTGCAAACATATTTTGGACTGATCTCAAGAGATTCTAGAACCATCTAAATGTTCATATATCTTACATTGTATGATCAATTTGTACATGCTTGACTAAGAAGTGCTTTTCTGGGAACATGCAGAGTAGATATGCACAGGTGGTGCCAGTGGTGCAAGTGTTAAATGGAGCATGGCGATAATATGTTTTCTTTTGGATATAATTAACAGATTTTGGACATACCTAAAATAACAATTTTAATACATTTGATCGCTTTTTTCAATCTGAAATCTATATCTTATATATTTTATAAGCATAATAACGACATCTGCATGTTTGAAATGTTTACACTTTAGTAATAATAACTCTTCGGTGTTGGTTACAGCAATGCCACCTCGTCCTGATTTTGGACCAGTTCTGCTGAAAACACGTTTAAAATTTTCAATTCCATGCTTCCTATTAAACCATTTCACTCAGAATATAACGGGAGTTGCTTTCTAGATTTACAATTTTAGTGTTACATTAGTTACATTTAAAGTTTTTATAAGCTTTAAATGCAAAAATGTACAAATCATCGTCAAGTGGTCTAAAATATGGTACTGGTCCAAAATACCCTCGTTACCCTATGTGAACTGTTCAAATATAGAAATTATCAGTGAACGCAAATCCGATGGAAGTGACTGTCTGAATATTTTAATATATTCACCCATGCAAATACTCAGGTGAAATCAGTTTTGGATTATTATTTTTGTGGTTGGATTATTTCCGGGCCCCTCCCTATCTGTAAAGTGAGAAGAACTCAGGCGACAACAAGGTTTAGCGCACTATAGATGATCAGAAGAAAGTTTACACAGGCAACATCTAAGGTACTGTATTCTTTTTACGCTTGTGTGAAACCTTATATCCTCACTTTAAAAGCCTATTATCCTTGTTCAGGAAATTCTCTTAGGATAGACATTTATGTTTCATTATCGGCACTAGAAGATCCGTTGGCAGGTAGCTGGATGGATTTAAAAAGTTTGCTGTGTTTCTTTCACCTACCGAATTCTTCGTGTCATGGGTGTTTTGACCTTGGAATGAAAGGTCTTACTACGTTTGCAGCTGTCCATCGGTCAGATCGTGTGAAAGCGGGAAGCACGATACTCAATCTGATTATTGCGATTCACATAGACTAAATGTTTATGTTTGTCATTATTCCACGTTACTGTTCGATAGCAAGGCGTGGTATTCATATCATGGGATTCTGATTATTCTGCGAATTTCGTAGAACCCCATGGAAATGTGGGGTTTTAGA
This sequence comes from Topomyia yanbarensis, assembly GCF_030247195.1. NCBI lineage: Eukaryota > Metazoa > Arthropoda > Insecta > Diptera > Culicidae > Topomyia > Topomyia yanbarensis. The sequence goes on from NC_080671.1 coordinate 150,207,081, forward strand.
TAAAAAATAGAAATATTGTTTTCAAATGATTTCAAACAGTAGTTCATTTCTCTTACATAGCTGTGTGCGATGATTATTGTCATTTATCAAAATATAAATACTTTTTTGCCTAACTTTACATTACCCTTAATATTAAATACCTGCAAATATGTGACTTGAAACTAGCCTGTAGGTGTAACCGAACAACACGTTGCACTTGAAATTCACGACATGTGTTTTTTGCGAAGCGAAGCCGAGATAGTTGAATTTCTGTGCAAAAAGCACAGTTGTGTAACTTTTTGACATTTTTTTAGGATTTCTATGTTCAAGAAAACTTTACTTGTTACTGCGCAGTCATGTGTCTCTTTGGTCTTCGAAGTCATTATTTTACAAAACAAGCACTGGTTCGAGTACTTTCTGCTATATATTTTTATATCTGTTATCCAAAAGACAGGGTTAGCCAAATGGTTTTCAGAAGTTAATAACTCATCGCATAAAAGATTAGTTCAATTTTACACTACTCATTCCTGAAAACGAACGAAGAAATGGAAAAGGACATTGTTTTTTTGGCTGTGGGGGAGTCCGAGGAGGGTTGAAACGTTTATTTTATTATTTTAATATGAATCTTTATAAAGTTATTATCCTTTGATTTTTTATTATAAATCACTTTCTTCCGCTAACCAACTTACTAATATCAACTAATTAACAACTTACGTCAAAATAAATAGAATTATTCTATAACAAAGCTGTTTTATATTGATCCTAGTAAAAGAAAGTTCTCCTCCTATCGAAGTAAGTTGAAATGAGCACCTAACCGTTCATTTTAAACATTATCAAAACTTACTCTAATTCGTTGAACGCGATTTTCATAAAACTACACGAAAATTTTCTAAACTAACACTTGGTTTGAAAGATAATGGTTGATTTTGATAACATACTAAGATATTTTCTCCATCCATTAGCTATCTCGATTTGTACAAACAGGCCTTACTGTATCGATTTTGTTGGCTATTTTCGGCAAATTTAAAATCAAAAGAAACGAAAAAATTAAATTGAAACACGGATAGGTAGTCTAGAGCGAAGCAGTTATAAACGTAGAACAAAAAACTATGACTAGGCAGGCTCATATGGACATGATCGAAAGGAAATGTTAAAAATCCTTTGCCTTCTACTAAGTGGGAGTTTCACCCAAATCTACCGCATGGTCATTAATATAAGGCCTTGCTAAAAACAATTTTTCAAATTCTGAAATTCCCCCTTTATATTGTGACACATCTTAAAGTAAGCTCAGACGCCATATTTCATATCATTTGGATAATTTATCGCACCTCCCACTTCGATTGAAGTTTTTACCATTGTCACGATGGGAACATATAGTAGAATAATACATTAAATGCTATAACTTTTGAAGAAACAATCGGAAAGTTATGATTTTATTCTTTTTATAAAGGAATTAATCTTATTGCTTGTTCCTTGAAACATACGATAAGTTCAGGTTTTGTGTGTGTGTGTCAACCTTCCTATCTCCCACTAGCTGGTAGCGATTTACAGAAAAAATATGTTTGCATGTATTTAAACATTTATGCAAATAACTTGGTTCACGGATTTAGGAAGGTGTTAGCTCAATTGACTTTCCGATGACCCATTTCGTGTACAGCGCCAGACATGTTCCGAGGTCATCGTTCCATCAACTAGCCCCTTACTGTAATGTTTGTATCAATTGGATTGTAACATTACAGTAAAACTTTCGATTCCATTTAAGCAGGAAATCGACGCGTATTTAGTATATTGGTTCAATTTGTATATATAACATAAAATATGTGTACTAGAAAACTTACCATTTTTGCAGTTTTCTACCTTCATTCCTATCTCCCATTTATGTCTCCTATGACTCTCATCCACATTTCTTGAATTCCTGCTTATTTAAGAAAGAAAAGGGGAAATAATAAAAAAGAACCGATAGACTTTGTGTTTTCCTCAGCGCTTCCGTTTCTCTTAGTCTGGTGTCACTGCCTGTTGGACTTGTGTAAGTTGTTCCATTGGAGATCTCCAAGGAGCTGTAATTGGAGGAAGATCTGACTTCTACCCAGAAGTATCAGTTTTTCACATTAATAGATTATATGCGTGCACTACAAAACAATCCCGTGTATAATGCAACCATTTTTTGAACCTTTATATGGACACACATATACACATACACATATATACATACATAGATACACACATAGATAGCCACCATCCTAGCTTGAGTCTTGCTCTGCATGCGGCTCCACTTAACAGTACGTTCAAATTCCGTTACCATTCACCACATATACACATACACATATATACATACATAGATACACACATGTATGTATGTAGATAGCCACCATCCTAACTTGAGTCTTGCTCTGCATGCGGCTCCACTTAACAGTACGTTCAAATTCCGTTACCATGGCGGACCCGTAGGCAAATGCACCTACTCAGTATCCGCGGGCATCAAAGAGTCTCCTTCCATGTCGATGTTTGTATGTATGTGATCCATGGACTCCCAAACGGTTTAATCGATTGCCGTAAAAATTTCCACGTAGTAGACATCTATTATGGAGCGTGTCTATGTGCTATGGGCTGAAGGCTATCTGCCCACCAAATGGCGCTTCAGCACAAATTGTGTTCCACTCCCAGTCCGCTGAAAGTCGCTGCAACGCGCGACGTGTATTAGCCAATAATAAAATAAATAAATGAATGAAGCTAATAAGAAAATAAATAATATAAAGCAATATAACATAGTATAATGTAATACAATATAATATAATATAATATAATACAATATAATATAATATAATTTAATGTAAGATAATATAGTATAATATAACATTATATAACATAATACAATATAATATAATAAAATAAACTATAATCTATAGGGGTACCCGAAGCTATTAAGACAGTGGGGGTGATTCGGACCCCTCGATTGTATGTATGTATGTAGGTACCCTGTCAAAAAAAATGCGGACGAACATGGTCAGGCGATACGATAAGTTCAGGTTTTGTCCCCAAAATCTCCTATGTTGTTTGTGCTCTACATTGCAATTCACACATTTGTTGCAGTTTTTCTAACGTACAAAAATCTCAGAGATCAAACGGATCCATTGAGACCTTAGTCAGAATACGGGAAGTAAAAAAGTTTTTCTGATACATTCCCCAAAGTTTTTTTTCTTTCTTGAAGACGGTAAGGCAAGTTGGATGGAGGCTTTTTGCATATCATAAAGCACACTTTAGTCTTGAATTGCAATTTTTAGCTGTATACGAAAACCCCCTCACCACTCCCCTCTAGCACTTAGAAATTGCCAATGCAAAAAATAGATCAAATGCGATACTAAGGATTAGCACTCGCACGTTAAACGGTAATGAAAAATTCAAATTTAGTCTTTAATTCTATAAAAAAAATACTTACCTACATTTAAAAATTTACAAAAAGATGTGTCAGACTAAATAAATTAATAGGCTTTTAAACCATATAAAGTAAGGAGATTAAGTTCTAGGGATACATGTACATTAGAGTGACAGAAAAAAATGACCCCCATCGGCCCACCCCTGAGCCGATTCCTAGTCCCACCAGGAGTGTCTGCTCCAAATTTGAGCCAAATCGAACAAGTCTAGCTACCGGACCAACGTGCTTGAAGTTTGTATGGGATTTTTCGACAATTTTCATGGAGAAAACCCACTTGCTCACATTTTCGCCGCTAGGTGGCACTGTATACATCATATTATCACCAAAAGTGAAACTTAAGAAGATAATTTTATTATCTACAACTTTGTTGAAGACTGCAAAGCGATCTGACTCCAATAGGAAAAGTTATTAAACTTTTAACGAAGTGATGTCTGAGTCAGTTTTGCATGGGGCCTAGCAGTGCATGGTTGTGTATTAGTACTAGGTTCTAACAAACTAAACATTTTTATGGAATAATGGTTAGATTTAGCTGAATAGTATGTTCGGAAGAATTGTAGTACATAATACGAGTTATGTTTTGGTTAGAAAATTGTAGTTCCACATCTGACCGCATAGATGGCGCCAACACTAACTTTTCAACGAAGAGAGATAGAAATTAAGTGTCTTCTACAAAGTTGTAGAACAAGAATATTGCAGTAATTCTTCCAAACATCTCGATATTCTATCTCTCTTCGTTGAAAAGTTAGTGTTGGCGCCATCTATGCGGTCACAGATTGAACTAAAATTTTCTAACCAAAACATAGCTCGTAATATGTACTGCAATTCTTCCGAACGTACTATTCAGCTAAATCTAACCATTAATCCACAAAAATGTTTAGTTTGTTAGAACCTAGTACTAATGCACTATCATGCACTGCTAGGCCTCATGCAAAACTGACTCATACATCACTTCGTTAAAAGTTTAATAACTTTTCCTATTGGAGTCGGATCGCTTTGCAGTCTTCAACAAAGTTGTAGATAATAAAATTATCTTCTTAAGTTTCACTTTTGGTGGTGATCTGATGTATACAGTGCCACCTAGCGGCGAAAATGTGTGCAAGAGGGTTTTCTCCATGTAGATTGTCGAAAAATCCCATACAAACTTCAAGCACGTTGGTCCGGTAGCTAGACTTGTCCGATTTGCTTCAAATTTGGAGCAGACACTCCTGGTGGGACTAGGAATCGACTCAGGGGTGGGCCGATTGAGTTTTCAAAAATTCATAATTTTTCTGGGCAGTCTAATGTACATGGTACCGACATAGTTTCAAGAAATAGACATAGAAAACACAATTAAAGAGTTCACAAAAGTTTAAACCAAAATTTATTTATTTTTCTATCTTCAGGTAGGATGCCTAGTTGAGGCGGTATAAAAAATCTATTCTTAAAATGTTAATAGTTCAATATATTTCAAAAGAATGAAATCATTTCTTTAGGAAAAGAAAACCCCTTAAAGTTTTCATCATATTTCAGTCAATCAATTCCATTGACTAGGCTCTTTCGAGTGTTTACGTACTGATAGGACAGTATTTTGTTTGTGCGTGGAAGTATCTAGATGCACCCAGAGTCAGTCGATTACGAGTAGGGTAATGTGCCTATTATGACAGTATAGCCTATTATGACCTTATTTCACGACTCTTAATTTCGAACCAAGCATAAAGGATAAAGACGTTCTCTACTTGGATAAAACGGGTGTGCAAAAAGAAACTCGAGTTATATTCTTTATTTGCTGTGCACATATTTCTTCAGAACAAAACACTAAATCGAACTTTTCATTAAAATGAAATCACCTTCTTAAAATTTCTCCCTATTCGCCTCATTCACATAGTGTATCGAAACAAGACTCAATGGCGCTTAGCAAAATTATGTGCTATGCGCCGACCACTACATTAAATATTGCACTGATACATACCTTTGTTTTAACCGGAGAATTTAATTGCACTCGTTATACTATGTTCACACTATAGAGTTAAATCACGTTATAATAATTAGCAACAAGAAAAATGTCATCAAGATAGTTGTAACTTTCGATCTATTTCTCAGATCTCCAAAAAATTCGAGAAAATATTCACAAAGAGTCGTTCTTTCAGATAAAGTAATAAAAAAATCGATTTTTTCGAAAAATAAGGTATGTAACCCCTTAAGGTTGCACAGAGAAAGCGCAAAATTCGCAAACGAAAAAGCAGTTTTTTTCCACATCGTATATCAGATCTTCATAAAAATCAATCAGCAGTACTGTAACAACATTCTACATACGCTGATTGATTTTTATGAAGATCTGACATACGGTGTGGAAAAAAACTGCTTTTTTCGTTTGTGAATTTTGCGCATTCTCTGTGCAACCTTAAGATCAACACGCCATCGACGGCAAGGTTCCATACTCAGTTTCCTAGTCTCCACTTGTCTAAACTGAAGTTCTTTTACGAAAAGTTTTTTTAATGTTGTAGACAACATTGTATAATATGATGGTGGTAGACTTCCCCCGCTGATATGCATGTTGCATTGTACATATAAAGCGTATATGCTCGCCCAATAAGCTGACATTTCAAATGTAGTGATCGGTTAAAGGTTCTCCTGATTTGAGAAGGAAAGCTTCATAGGTAACGTTGCCAAATTTAGAAATGAATTTTACAATTATTTTCCGCCACGTATGTTTTCTGTTACCCGACTACAAGTAGAACTGGAATGATTCCATCTTTTCCCGGAGACTTATATGTAGCAAAAATATGAAGTATCCAATCGATCGATTCGGTTGTTAAAATTCTACGAGTCAAAGAATCAGGACTATTCGAAAAGGCGAACTATTCAGAGGCAGTTTTCGGTTGCGTACAGTCTGGAAAGCGCGCATCGAAGAAAAAACGGCTAAATGCATCAAACAAATATTCACCATTAGCAGTTCTAATGGAACTGATATGAAAGTTTTTCTATTTCAAAAGTAACTTATTTAATCTACTGCTATCCTCGTCAGGACTTGAGAGATTTGTGTAAAAGTTTTCCCAACCACTTCGCGCAGAGAATCATTTATGTAAGCTTTGCAAACCGGTACCTCTAAATACCTCCAACCCGTCTCTGCGGCCAAGCTCTTCTATATAACTTTTTGAGTATAATGAGTTCGGTATTCCATCAAAGAAGCACAGTTCCTGGTACAGAGTTCCTGCTACAGTAATGAGTAAGTTTATCCAAAATTAAATGAAGTCACCTGGAGATTCAACAACCATGAAACCGTTTAAATAATCGACAACGATGTATATATGATCAAATAATGGTAGTTCGAGCGGTTGGACACGATCCAGTTTCCCAATTCATGTGTAATACTGTCGCAGCAGAGAGTTAGATCTAACATCTCTTCCCATCCAGGTCGTGCAAATGTTGTGTTCCTACATTGCGCATAGGCAGATTTGTGCTGCTTAAGTATTTTATCAGTTTAGTGCCTTTTAAATTGATTTCTGAGCTGCCCTCAATTATGTGATGGGCATTTGTATCATTACATCCGATTATGAGTTAAATCACATTTCAGCCACAGCTTAGCACAACCCTTTAGAAATCATCGAAAGGCGATGGCTCATTTTGCGACAAATATGCCGATAAATTGACGTATTTGCTGTCTATGTTATCAACAGTCATATTGATTGTGACAGCACTAATATTGAGAGTGTCGGATATAAGACATGCTTTAATAGCACTGTTCGTTAGTATACATGCACGGGTCATTTCAATTAGATTTACCATCTCATTTTTGTTGAATGCTATGAAGAAGAGTTTAAGTAGCTTTTCGACATAAAAGTTTCCTTTATGAAAATTCAGGCCTGGAACCAAAGCATTTCCTTCGTGCAAGAGTCGGTATATATTTATAGTTACTGTCCTTTTATGCTGAAGATTAATTTATGCTGTTCTGCATCAGCACTTATTGTAGAGCAATTAGAAGATATCGCATACGTTAGCTTATAATCGTCTATAACCGAAGTAAATATTAGGGACATGACCATCAATAGAATCAACGATTTGCGATTTGCTACGATTGGCATATTTTAGTCCCAACCAGTGCAGTAAAATTTCATTTCATTCAATCAAAACTGAATGAACGCAGTCAATCAGTCGTCTACGGTAGCATTCACATTCATTTAGCGCATCAGTTGCTGTTGATCTGAAGCTCGGTTCATGGTTATTCACTCGCCATCGCTTTCAAATGAGTCGCAGTTCATATTCAACCTCCTTCGTTTGATCCTCTCAAATGAATAGATCCGCTTTCAATTTACCCAGTGAGCACCAGTCAAATGAGATCCGGGTAAACCTAATACGAAAAGAGACAACTGGCTTCGTATTTTTGGTTATCTTGCCTTTCTTGTGCCAGATGACATATGAGTGTCTGAAGCGAGGTTTGCAGTGCAGCCAATTTGCTTTTTCATATTTAGATATGTTGCTATAATAACATAATAATGATCGTTTTATTAACACATATTTCGCCAACATTTATGTGGTACTAATCAATTCAATATTTTTATCACATACTACATGTTTCTAGCAAATTTGGTGTGACTCATCTTCAAATTTGCAACAAAAATATAGTAGAGATGAACGTACTACTAATTCATTGCTAAAATCAAATATGTATTTCAGTTTTTTTTTGCGCCTCTACCAATATGTTCCTGTACACAATTCCGATGACATGATAAAGGGGTAAAACACTTCCACACTGGTTCTATAGGAACACATTACGAGCACAGTCTATAGGTACGAGAATAGACGATGTTCTCTTTCAGAAAGAATTCGAAAAGATTTTGCTCGATATGAATGCTATAAACAGGTCATATCGAAAGTGGGTTTATTGATTTGAGGTAACCAAAAGTCGCCATATTGGATTGATTGCAAAATGTCCTCAATCATCAGTTTCCGTCATCTACTGACCAGCCTTGAAAAAGCGATAGACATATATATATATATATATATATATATTGATTATGGTTTTCACTTTGGTGATTACCAGAAACTGCCATCTTTGTTTTCAAAATGGCCTAAATTAATAAATTCCGGTATTTTATGACTACTTTGAATGATACCCATATTGACAGTTGTATTCACTGCTTCTTGGTAACTAAAGGCCGCCATCTTGGATTTCAAAATGGCATCACCTATTTTTAAATGGTATCCATGTTGCCCTCATCTCTGATTTTAAAATGACTTTAACAATCGAGCTTGGGATTGACCTTGTGCGACAACCCCGGGTTGCTACTCCGTTATCGATCTGAACTAGCTGAAGTTGCACAGGGAATCAGTAGATAATTATGCTTGGAATTAGGAAAACATCTTTCAATGTGCAGCTCCTGGTAATCCTAAAGTGTTTATTGATCAAAACCGGCGCCGGACAGGCCCGAACGTAGATCGCGGAAGGAACGTTAGTCCGATACTTGCTTTTGCTAGAGGTCGTATATACTGCTGCGCAATCCACAAGTCTCACGGGAGGATATTTGGTAGTAACTAGATATCGATATAACTAGGTAGTAACTAGATATCGACTTATCAACTCATGGACCGGGAACCAAACGCTTTACTTTACTTCCGAAGGAAGATTTTTCACCTCAGAAAAATCTCAACGACCTCGGCTGCGATTGAACCCAGACCAACTGGGGTGGGTGGCTGTCACGCTTACCACTCAACCAACATCACCTTCATTTAAAATGACTAACCATCGATTTCCGTTATCTATCATCTTCGACCTTTACCGAGTTCGGCCGTTTACTCCTAAGACAAGACAAGAAAACTAGTAATACGATTTCTGTATAATTCTTTATTTTGATAGTACGTCCATCTCTATTTCAATCTTTGTGGCAAATTTGATTCTCATATATAGGCTGTTATGCTGGCCAAATTTGCTGTTTCTAGCAAGCAGTATGTGATAAAAAAAAGTTGGATTGATTAGTTCCAGATACATTTTAGCTAAATATGAGTTAATAAAACGGCCATTATTATGTGTATTATAGCAACATATCTAAACATGACAAAGAAATTGGCTGAACTGCCAACCTCACTAGCTGCATACAGTCATCAGTCAACAATTCTCGACAAACATATGATTACGGCCTAAAAGCCAACTGTCAAAATCCACTTTGAATGGAAATTCCGGACAAACCGTTACTAGTCGAACACAGTTCACAACAGTTTATGAAAGAGAAAACTTTTCTCTTTCGTTTACTACCAACATCTGTGATTGGCGCGTAACGGTTTGTCCGGAATTTCCATTCAAAGTGAATTTTGACAGTTGGCTTTTAGGCCGTAATCATATGTTTGTCGAGAATTATTCAGCAGGGTCTTGGCAAGAAAACTAAAAATACAGAGACAACTCCTCCAAGATGAAGAGAAAGAAAGGTTCGGAGCATTTGTCATTTTTGAGTGTATTTGTTTTATACTTGTAAAATTAAGCATGGCCGCCAGGTCCCTAGTAGTAAACATAAACATCCGGACGAGCATCCTGATTCTTTGGCGCACGATGAAAAGAGAGAAAAGGCCGTGTTTCACCTCGGATCTTCCGATTTGATTACTTAGGGATACTTTTTGTCTCGAAACTACTAATAAAGAATAATGATTCCCAAACCAAAACAAAACTTATATTAACAGAAAACCCCACTACGTTATTTGTTTATTCTTTACTTTTTCATATTCTCCTGATTTATCAGATTCATCGAAAAAATGACAACCTCACTCATACAGAGAAAAAATGTTCCTACCGGTATCCGTCTTGAGTTGCCTCGTCTTATCATAGCCTTTACCCTGTATGTATTTATTATCTTGTTCGGAGTTATTTTCATGTTAGTGAGTGTTAATTCATATTCATTTGTGAGTGGTTCATTGGAATAGTTCACTCCCATTAGCTGAGACTGTGCTAATGTGAGGTTGGTTTTCAATAGAAACTAAACAGGTAAAAACCTATTTTAATCCACCTAGCGGTGCAATTGTGCCTTTCTCAATCATGAATCACGAGAATGTGTGCGTTGTTTATATTCATTAAAAGCTTTTAAATGCATATATTACATTTTATTATTATACATCACATGACAACTATATACAGGAAAATAAATCATTATTCGAGTTCTAAAATTTTGAAAAACAAAAAACAGCCACGGTAATATTGAACTGAAAAAAGGTGCGAAATCGGCAAAGTCCCAAAAAGTCGATTTTTATAAAAAAAAATTTTTCGAGATAACATAAAATCTCGACGTTTCATGCATTTTAAAGATGTTTGGCATCAAAAATACGAATTCGATTTCTGAAATTTCATGGGGTCCCCCCTTTGGAAAAAAATTTGAGTTCCGGCTTATATGAGAATTTCATATGTGACCGGACGATTTAGTCTATATTTCCGGACCCATATAAGCGATCCGTACGAAATTTTATAGACATCTGTGGGGATAATATAGCTATCATTTGGGACTAAGTTTGTGAAAATCGGCCCAACCATTTCAGGGAAACTGATGTGAGTTCGTAAATTTTGAAAGATGGCCGCTTTTCCCGGGCACTTCCGGAACCGTCTATGGTGGTCAATGTAGTCAACGAAAGTTTGTTTGGCCGTCGGTGACCTAGAACTGCAAAGTTAAGTTATTTGAGAGACATTTTAGCGAAATTTTTACCTTTTTTGCTTCCATCGGGGTATCGGTTTGAATCACAATTTGCTATGTGATCGCACGCCACAACCCGTAACTCCGGAACCGGAAGTCGGTTGGGGATAAAATTTAATAGCCATTTACGGGGACGCAACATCTTTCATTTGAGACTAAGTTTGGTTGATTCGGTCTAGCCACCTCCGAGAAACCGATGTGACTGTTAGTCTGAATTTGGATACTTCCGCCGGGGCTTCCGGAACCGATGATGGTGGCCAATGTGACCAAAGAGACTTTGAATGGCTGTTAATGACCTAGTACTACAAATCGAAGCAGTTGTGGTCACATTTTGGAAAAATTTTCACCATTATACATTCATTGCAGAATTTCTTAAAATCGACATTTTCTGCGTGATCGTACTCATCACCCTGTAATTCCGGAACCGGAAGTCGGATCCATTAGAAATTCAATAGCAGCCTATGGGAACGTTGCACCTTTCATTTGGGACTAAGTTTGTAAAAATCGGTTCATCCATCTCTGAGAAAAGTGAGTGAGATTATGTTCGCGTACACACACACAGACGCACATACACACACATACATACACATACATACACACACATACATACACACACAGACATTTGCCGAACTCGACGAACTGAATCGAATGGTATATGTCACTCGGCCCTCCGGGCCTCCGTTAAAAAGTCGGTTTTCAGAGCAATTGCAATACCTTTCTATTGAGAAAGACAAAACGTCAAATGACCAGAACCTGTTATTCAATTAACAGTGAACTCTGAGTGACTCAAACGAAGAAGGCAGCAGAGCTCAATTGATATAGTGGTGGTATGATTACAGTGAAAGACTCGCAGTTTCACTTGAAACGAATATTTTCGTTTGAAATTGATATTTTACCGCACTGGTCCCAACCATTCAGTTCTCGGCACGGAAAAACACCTTGACTTAAGGAGTCCTGTTCTCCATCACCTTTTACATTATTAGAGCAAGAACCCAGTGGATTCTGCTGAGAAACTATCCTCCGGGTGCCACACGGCCTCTAGGCTGGTTTGTCCAGAGAAAGATAATAGACTGTTATCAGCCTCACACCTCCTGGATTCACCTGTACCAGATCCTCACAATACACTGGTTGCTCTTCAGACTTTATTAATCGTTTTTTGTTGATTGTAACTGAAGCCTTTCATTCTTTACATAATGAGCTGTTCATTGAACTGATCGATTATTTCGTTTGTCTTTTCTAAAGCACTATTTTCTTAAATTTATGCTGTGTACTTGATGTTGTGCAAACGGTTGTGGTCAGATGTTTGTTCTGGATCAGTCATTTGAATCGTGCCAACACCAGTTTTTCTTTCTTTGCTTTCCTCGATGTCGATATACACAGTGTTATAACACCATCAGATGAAAAGAGTTATCAGTTAGCTATTCTTGTTTTGTAGATATATTGCATACATAAATTGGTCTAGGAACACTATTTTTCTGAGGTTAATTAAAACTCTGATGTTAATAAGGCCACGCTTGAGTTGAGTTTTCAGAATACAAATTGACATAAGATTACTCCAAATGTTGTTTCTGGAAATCAAGTTAATTCACATAGATGTGCAATTCAACTGTTGACTGCACTCCACAATGCGATTGTAATTTCACGATTCATCGTCCAAACACAGGTTTTCGTACCAAGCCTTAGCCCCTTATAGATTTTCAAGGATAGAAAATATTAAAATTTGCATTCCACTCAGCTTTGCAGTGAACTCAAATTCCAAGAATCCGTCGGCAAATAGGGGCACCATCCGCGATCTGCATAATCATCGTTTATGTTTTGTTCCTCACAATCGAGCGTAAGCTTTCGGGCCACCGCCATTGTTCGGAGAAGGGCCGCCAGGCTTTTCTCAAAATCAGAGGTGTGCAGTGTGGTGGAGATCTGCTTTCCTACACTCTGTTATTATGCAACGACCGAAGTACACCGATTGTACGCTGCAAAGGTGCATAGCCGCTTTGCCCACCAGGCAGACATGGTTCGGGGACAGGGGGTTCAGCTGCTCACCCTAATATTAAGACACACAAAAATAACTGTTGTACAACTAAGTATCTGATACAGTAAAGGTACAATTTATACCTCGTAGCATGATCATGATACTCCAGATGCACATTCCCTCCAAGTGGGAACCGATCATTGTTTTGGCGTGGCACAGATTCCAGGGCCCGTTTCGTACCGGTTTCTTAGATCTTTTGGTAGATTTTATGATCCGTGATTAGGAATGCTAACGAATTTGTCGCCGGGGTAAACTTGGGTTGCTTTCTGGATACAGATACATTACAGTTGTGAGCCAAGCTGTTTGCAACAATGTAACACCACTCGACGACTGTCGGTGTCCGTGATAAATTTCGCTTTCTATAGTATCGATCCTGCCAATTTAGTTTATATGCAAACGACGTGAATATCTCTCCAATATTAAGAGGCAGGTTGTCCGCCAAATTTATTACCCAGTGGTTCTACCACTTGTGATTCGCGGAAAACAACGGGTTTGTCGTAAAAAAACCTGCGACCAAATCGACGAAGTTGTTGGTAAACATAATAAAGTTACCAACAGACGCCAATCGAAACAGAAACCGGTCATATTTCTTCGAGTAGTGTTCGCTGCGATACCAGCTGGACTACTATTACGATTACCAACACTGGTGAACCACGCTGGTTCGTTGAGCATCATAAATTCAAATCGTTTAAGTTGCGAATCGCGCAGTATCTCGCTCATTTCCTATCACCTGTAGTGGAGTTACGAGAAGCTCTGAACAAGTTTCCGCATCTTTTAATTTTAATATTCATGTGCTAGAAGCCGGATTCCAGGTTTTCACTTTTATGAATATTCTGATTTGGATTTTCTTTGTGAGTCGTCGTCGGTTTAAAACGATTGTGATATGTTAAACATAGTAGGAAGAGATAGAGGAAGTTTTTCGGATGATAAAAAAAATCATGAGGGGGAGATGCTATCTGACTGGGTTGAGTTGTTTACGTAGTTCCAGAAGCGGTGAACGGTGAAGTAGTGGTTTAATGTTTATTCGGTTCCCATTGGATACAATCAGCTACCACTGCGCGCTTGTCTCGCCAGGTGTAGGTAAATACTGAAATTTCCCGCGGTATTATCCGAACGCTGAAATAATGACGACCACGTGTTATTGCGTTTTTCATCACTTGCGCCGGTGATTAGACCAGCTCTCGAAAGTGAACTGCCTATTGTAGTAACAGAATAAAATATTCAAAGGAACCAGGAAGGGTTAATTTTACCCAATTCGGGGGTTCGATTCATTAGGACACTCCTGTAATTCAGATGATTGGCTGGGCTAGGGAAGCCTAATGCACCGGCGAACACGTGTCGCTGCCGTACTGAAACCACCACATATGGTGATAAAAGAGAGTAACAAATTGGTTGCGTGTCGAAATAAATTCTTTTCAGACTTGGATTCGGCATAAGGAATATAAGCTGAAGATAATTGCTCGCACGAACATATGGTCTTGTTTAGAAAACTCACTCAGAGTGGTTTGCTATGGTACTAAGGGTGGCTAATGTGTGCGAGAAAGAACGGTAGAATGATTTGCATATGTGCAATACTCATTGTGCATATGGTCCAGAACCCACTCTGATGGCTATCTGTTGCATTTCGGTGGTATGTTGAGATGCTCTGAATTGCCGACTGGCTGAAGTTTTGACCATATTGTAGTTTAGCGTTCCGGAAGTGTATTTTTTATCAGTCCCAATAAAATTTCAAATCCCAGAAAACAAATAAATTAGAATATCGCATATTGTTCACGAAAGTCTATTGCGTAGGCTTTGATTATTTTATTTCATATTGGCCACCCATAACGGTTCTTGATCCCACTGGGTTCTTTCCAAATTTCTAAGATAATGTTACCCGTTTGTCTCAGTGAATTCTTGACTGATTTTTACAAACTTAATTTGAAATGAAGCATACTATAATCCTATGGACTGCTATTCATATATTCATACCTGACGCTTGGTTCTGGAACTTTGTATTGTATATTGTCTTCGACTAAAAATATTACATCGCACAGACTACTATAACTATAATCTAACTATAAACTAACTATTTGTAATTTGAATGATTCTTTGCTTATACTAAAATCAAAGAGATGATAAACATTGTTGAAAAGCTGGCAGCAAACATCTAGCGGATTATTCTGGCCGTATAGGGTGCGATGTGTTGAGCGCCGGAAAAAATCATTTCTCCGGAAAGACCTTCCCGGAACGTTGAAATCAAGCTTTGCTAGCAGCGCAGGGGTATCTATGTTGTCAGTAAGCAAGTCGAAGATGAAGAGTCGTTGCAGAAAAATTCGCCTATTTCGCAGCGTGGGGAAATTGATGAGAGCGCAGCGATCTTCGTATGAAGGTAGCAGTAATCGATTTTGCCAGGGCAACCGACAAAGGGCAAACCTGATGAAATTCTTCTGTACCCGTTCGAGACGATTAATGTGGACGATGTGATACGGGGCCCAAATGGTAACTCCGTATTCCAGAACACTCCGAACCAGTTTGATGTATAGAGATTAAGGACAGTAAACATCATTGAAATCACGAGTGTTGCGCTTGATGAGTCCAAGTACAGCATAGGATTTATCTATGACAGAAGAAACATGTGCGGTGAACCGTAGTTTACAGTCGAGAGTGATACCTAGATCTTTGACTGATGCGACTCATTGTACAGGAGCAGAACACATCAGGTATTCGAAAACAATGGGCGATCGAACTCGTGCGAAAGTAATTATGCTGCATTTCTGAATGTTCACACTCATGCCGTTTCTGTCACACCAATCCATAACCCTTTCGAGGTCCATTTGCAATGCGCAACAGTCCACCATAGTTGTTATAACACGATACATTTTCAAATCATCTGCAAACATGACTTTAGATGACGACAATTCACTGCAGAGGTCGTTCACGAAAACTACAAAAAGAAGAGGTCCAAGATGACTTCCTTGAGGAACGCCCGATGTAATATGGAATGGATCTGAGCGTGCAGTTCCAAGTCGCACAGAAGCACTGCGATTTGAAAGGTACGATGAGATCCAATTTGTCAGCCAGTCCGGAAATCTATTGCGCCTTAGCTTTTCTACAGCAAGTTGATGAGGAACACGACCGAAAGCTTTCGAAAAATCAACATACACCGCATCGATCTGTTGTCGTTTTTCCATCTTGTCAATCAGCGACGACACATGGCTCATGAGGTTAGTAGCTGTAGAGCGTTTTCTCACAAAACCATGCTGATCGGAACTGATGATGTGTTTTACAGCGGGATAGATAACATCTAACAACATGCTCTCGAAGATTTTTGGGAGGCAGCTTAGAATAGAAATCCCTCTGTAATTTGTGACATCGTGTACATTACCGGTTTTGTGGATAGGGATAATCACAGCCTCTTTCCACTTAGTAGGAAAACTATTTTCAGCGAGGGAACGATTGAAAAGTATAGATGCCGGTAGAGCAAGCGATGAAGAGCATTCCTTGATAAGCGATGGTTTAAGGTTGGGCTGCGGCTACATAGAAATTTTCACATATAAATCAATACAATCGTAATACTTCAATGGTTGAAAATACATTGAAATGGACATCAAATTACTTCTATTTTCAAGTCTAGATCACTGATGGCAAATCAAAGGTGCTTTGAATATATTGGCCACTAACGACAGTTCCGGATCTCCCAGATTCTGGAATATATTGTCCACGATCGGCAATTCCGGCTTTGAATATATCCAATTAAAGATTCTTTGAATAGATCCACAATCAACATTTTCGGAAGTTTCGGGCCCCTGGCATATTTCAGAATTGAAGTCACATCGGTTATCCGGCGATGAATGAAAGCATTTTCATCAACTAGACTACCCTCACATCCCCTATTACATTTGAAACCCCTCCCCCATTGCATACGAGAATATGTTAACACGAAGCTCATGCTGATTTATCTACTCACATTTTTTTTTGTTCCAAGTCGTCGCTGTTGTGCTATCTTATAACAAACGCCATTTAGCAAATTTCGAGAAAAACGATTTTTAATGTTTGAGATTCAATATCTTGAAATTTTTAAATTGTAGAAACAATTCAGAGAAGACAATTAATAATTCTATCTATTCTGTATTAGTCTTTCAAATATTACTAAGATCTGTTGACTATGTTGAGAGTTTTGGCTAAAAATTTAACAAAAGTCGCACTCACAATTGTCATAGGTGTGTATCACACAATTTGTATGACGTATCATGATTGTGCATGGACATATACAAATAAATAAATACAAATAAATGAACAATTTTTAACTTTTATTCATATCTGCGGCTTAATTCGGTCTAGAAACATTCGGTGAGATGCATTTTAAAGGAAATTGGTCAAGGAATCTAGAATAATAGTGATTTTTGCTTACAGTGTTGCATATTTGGAATTTTCTAATTTTTAATCATTTTTCTCGCAATCCAAGAATTATTATTTTGAAAATCATTATGCTAGCGTGTTCTTTAGACATTATTAGCCATAAAATCGTCTGAAACTTCAATATAACTTGAGCCAATCCCAAGATACATCGATTTGAAACAAAAAACTTACAATTTCTCATCATGTTTCTTGCTATATCTCAGTAACCAAGCAAAATGTCAAAATTCTGAAAACGCCATTTTGTAGAGATTTTTCATACAAGTAATGTGGCATAACTTAGTTTATCCCCAAATGGCGCTTGTCATAAGATTGCACAACAGCAACGAAGTGTGTCGATCGTCGACATGTTGCTCATCAGGTTCGTGTCAGTCGCGCCGTAGTAAATATTTGCCGAGATAAGTCTAAACTTGTTATCCTAACATTGCCGTCGGAATTTTGTCTTTATATATTGTTTCGGTGTGTTAAGAATTGAGATGCTTACTGAGAGTGCTCAGCAACAAGTTTTTAATTGGAAAATTATGGCATTCATCCAATTGAAAATCGTTTTTTCTGAGAGGGTAATGATGGTAAACAATTTTCAGAAAGGGGTACATCATAAGGATCAATATTCGAAAAGGGGTACATGGAACGAAGAAGGAAGAAGGTTGAAAACTACTGTTATAGTCCGTTATTTGTGAATGACCCTTGAAGACTATTTAACATAACTTTTAAAATATCGTAGTAAAAGCTTCAGAAGGTTGTAACAAGTTGTTCGTTTTGCCAACATACTTATCTTTTCAGGAGAGATCATCGTGCTATCTCTTGTGATTTTGAAGTTATTGGAGAATTTTAATGAAATTAGCGAAAGTTTCAATAGTAATAACTTTTCATCGGGCAAACTAGGCCAGCCGGTTCTAGTTGCTAGTAGAAGAGATAAATAAATACTTTAAATTTTATTTGTCTCATTGTTATAGTACAGTTCAGTAGAGTTATAGACGATTTGGAAGAAAAACTAGTGTCTTTCAAAAATATCTTTGAAAATTCAAGAAAAATGTACGGCTTTGAATACACATTTAAAATATTATTTAATGGGGTCGTTCAAATATAACAAGCTATACATTCTAATGTACAACAGTAGAAACTTAGTGTATACAGCAAAGTTATTGTCTGAAGCAATTTTCAGGAGCTCATTTATTCTGCCCAAGACGAATTTCGCGCCAAATCGAACAAATGTTGGCAGTACCCTCTAAAATTTTAATGAAACTTTCTGTACATGAGAACTTTGTCACAAAAAGCACCTTTGCATACTTTGTTTTTTCCAAAAATGATCTAGACTGTCTTTTGAAAAGGGTCAAACTTTTTTTTATCATTTTTTTTAAATGGCTGCAGTCTAATAATGACAAATCCTACAAAAAATGTAGGAGTGATTTTCACAAAATTAGTCAAATTTTTGAATAAAAATATTGAAAAAATTCTTCATGGACTCCTACACTGAAAAAAAAAATCGATTTTGAAAATATTAAGTCGATTTAGAAAACAAACCCATCTTTGATTTAGAAGAAATTTTGTTCCAAGATAGGTAATTGTGTTCCCTACCAACCGTCACAAATTCAAATTGGGCACTTTCAAGGAAAAAAGTTATTTGCAAAAAACTTTTCCTTGTCCAAACTGAATTTTTTTTGGTGTATTTTTATCGAAAACTAATCCAATAAAAATCATAATCATCTCAGAATTCAATTTCCCAACTGCTAGTTGCCTGAAAAAGTATCAATAACGAATTTAGTATATATTCATAACAAACTTGAATGTTAACTTTCAAATGAGCACAATATTTAATTAACACTAATAGGCTTTCACTTTCACATTTTTTTAAATAATTAGCGCGAAGCAACCCCGCCCTTAAGCTGTGGAATAATGTTTGCAAACACGGTCCACAGCAAAAATTAATTCACATCGACCCGCGAGTCGACCACGCCAGCACGCACAGACCAGTGGTCGTTTGTTTGAGTAGGGCGGATGAAAAAATGCCACACGTAAAAAAGGCCCATAAGCTCTCTCGGTCTCCTCGATGCATTACTATCCAGGCGTAATGCAATATCCATCTTAAAACAATTGTCTGTTAGAGGTTCTATAGCACTGGTGCACGCAATATGCTTGATAATGTTTGCAATACCGTCAAACCTCTCAACCTAGGAGGGAATACAATGTAGACCTTTTTTAAAACAAGAATTGAGAATAACTCAAGAACTGTTCGATATATCAAATTATACGGTTCGATAGAATAGTGTATTTCTATGATGGTAACAATTTTGTGTAACTGAAATATTGAAAAATATTTTTTTTTTCGAGAGCTGTCCTACTGGTACTTTAGAGCTAGGTTCTCGGAAGGGCTCCCCGTCATAATCACACACTACAATTGCAGACGAGACAGGCAATGTCGCCCACTGAAACAGGCTAATTGCTGCGGGCCGTGATTCTGAATGTGATATTCATTGTACGGATCAGATATGTGCGGGTGTAGAGATTTCGCGATCGCGTGTATCATCACGAAGGGCTCGAGCATTTGTACGTTAACGTGTTAAATCGCGTGTGCGTTTGTGTGCTACGTGTATAAATTCGATTTTATAACCATGTGCTTTTCGCATATTCGCGTGTGTTCATGGATGACCGCGCGTACTTTATTTTCGGTGTACGGTTTAGAAGCTAGAAAAAAGTAAGATCTTCCATATCACCAGAGTATCCGGTCATGTCGCCATGTGTTGTCTAGTGGATATGAGCTTTATTTTTTGATTGGTCCAACTGAATGTATGGACCTAAGTTACTACGACGGATGGAAATAATTTCCGGACGTGACCGATTCATGATTGCGCGAACACGGACGTTTGTAGGTTTGCGTTTGAGACCGCGTTTGAAACTTTGTAAGTGCTCAAACGTTTATCTTATTACCGGGGTGTTATCAAGTTTGCGCGATCGCGGGTGTAGGTGTGCGTGGTTGATCGCGAATGGCTTAAGCGTTCCTATGTGTTTGTCGCATGTACTCGCGTGCATGTAACTTCGCGTATACAAAACTCGATTTTGTAACCGTGTGGCCATTCACATAATCGCGTGCGTTCTTGGATGGTCACACGGATGGTCATTCTGGTATTTAGTTTACGGTGTACAATGCACTTTCTGACAGGGAGTGAGTTACCCCATATTACTGAATTTCCCGGTCATGTCGCCATGGAACGTGTGGTCCAGTGGATATGAGAGCTTTCTTTTTTAATTTGTTTAATTGAAGGCATGGGCCACGTCTGCTGATACCAAAGATAGAAACTTCCGGAAGTGACCGATTCATGATCGTGCGAGCGCGGGAGTTGTTAGGTTCACGCTTTATAAGCGCTGAGACGTTCACCTGATCACCGGAATGTTATCATGTTTGCAAGATCGCGCGTGTTGGTGCCGTGGATGGTCGCGAAGGGGTCAAGCATTTGTACGTTAACGGGTTTGTCACATGATCCTTTCTCAGAACTAAACAAGAAAATAAATAAGTATTAATGGAATATTTGTTTAATGACATACATTCTTCTCAATGGGATTCTTGATTAATAAAACTATACTTAGTTGCTAAATTAGACAATATCTTCTCACAAACAGAGTTTAATGGATTCTGAGATGATTATAATGATTATAAATAAGGGATCATCCATAAATGACGTAGCATTATGTGGGGGAGGGGGCAGTATTGTATTTTGTGATGATGTGTGACGACAGGGGGGTAGGGGGTCATGTCATGCTACGAAGCTTTTTAAAAGGGGAATAACTAACACCGTTTTTTATTTTTTTTATATTTTTCGGTGACAAGGGGGGGGGGAGGATTACCGTTAAGCTACGTGATTACCAGGGGGTATTTAGAGGTTTGTGACGAAATGCTACGATGGGGGAGGGGGGTGTTAAAATCACTCAAAAAATGCTACGTCATTTATGGATCGTCCCTAATATACTATAATCATAAATGACTTTCAATGGTTTGGTTTTCAATAAAAATACACCGAAAAAAAATTCAGTTTGGACAAGGAAAAGTTTTTTTCAAATAACTATTTTTGCTTGAAAGTGACCAACTTGAATTTTTGACGGTAGGTATAGAACATCATTACCTATCCTGGAACAAAATTTCATCTAAATCAAAGGTTTTTTGTAAATCGACATTAAATTTTTAAAATCGTTTTCAGTGTAGGAGTCGATGAAGATTTTTTTAATATTTTTTTTTTTTTCAAAAATTTGGCTAATTTTGTGAAAATAACTCCTATAACATTTTTTGTAGGATTTGTCATTTTTAGATTATAACCAATGGAAAAAATGGTAAAAAAGTTGACCCTTTTCAAAAGACAGTTTAGATCATTTTTGGAAAAACAAAGTGTGCAAAGTGGCTTTTCATGATAAAGTCTTCATGTACGGGAAGTTTCAATAAAATCTGAGAGGGTGCAACTCTGAATACGATTTAGCACGAAATTCACGGAAATAGAAACTTCAATTGAAAAATATCACTTTTGGGAGGAATAATCACTAATATGTTAAAACACTGTTAAATAAACGACGAATGTAAATAATTTAATTTATGAATTTGAATTAATAAATACAATTAATAAATTCTTTTCTATACAGTAAGCATAGAAAAGAAGAAGCAGATTCTTTTAAGTTTTCCATCTCTTGGAAAATAGAGTTAAGGCTTCCAACACATGAGCAGGAATCAAGTTCTGTGCTAAAAAGAGGACAGCGTGAACGAACTCCCAGTAAACTTCTCATTTTGTGTTATTAAATTCCTAAAAAAACACTACTTGACAACAGCTTTTCAGCTGTATACGAAAATTCAAAGATGTGTAGGTAAGGTGGATCTGTTTTGGGTTGGGTGGATCTGTTTTGGGTCGAGGGTTCTTTCCTGTTTTGTATCAATATGTTTTAGACTGTATTACAATAGTTAGTCCTATGATTCAAATTAACATTTTTTTTAATTTTTTCACCACATAACTGATTGAAGTTTTCCTTGAAGTTTGCCGTACGAATTTCTACCACCCACGTCTAAGTTGACATGACATTTATTGCCCTGCATAGATCTCCCACAAGATGTAGCTAATGACCAGAAAACATCTAATCCGATTGACATTTAAAATTATTCCTCGAAATCACCTAGTATGAAACCTTTAGGTTCGGATCCGTAACAGTATCTTTTTGTAATCCCTAAACCGCATACCATAGAATTTCTAACGATACTGATGGTTTCTCTGATGGCAGCCTCTAACAAACAGCTTCAAATTGACAGGGCGTAGGGTTTGATTTATAAGTTATGCAGTTGAGTCCGGAGAAGCACGCGACATCGCGATGTCTTGTGTTGTCTGTCTGTTCTTGATTTCTCGGTATTTTTGTTCGAGCCGGGGAACGTTTTGGGACGCGTAAACTTTTATCTTTCAAGTTTACATTTTTTTCGGCGGGAAATAGATCTAAAGACGACATGCAGCGCGATCGGTAATTGAATATTGAATGGTCTTTTGGTATCTGGAGCTAAATGAATACCTAATGTTTCAGTCTTTGGTATCTCGCCTTGGCTTCTCAATAGTTTTTCAATTTTTAATGCGCGCTGTTTTGTCTGATGTTCTTATCCGAAGGGCATAATTATTATTACATCGACGCACATCTGATGGGTAAGCGCGAAGAGTAGCCGGTGTTGGAGTATTTCTCTCTTTTTGCTGTTGATTTAACCGTCATTGGTTCGTATGGGCATTGGAAGCAACACTTGTAACATGAAACCAACCAACACGAATGCGAGACGCGGCAGCAGCGTGTAAATCAGATCAGCCTGAAACACCCATCGCGGCAAGTTGCGGTGGAGATTCAAGGGAATGGGGTCTGAGATGCTACATTGGAAATGCAGTTAGATCGTTGACATTGTTATTGTTTGGAAGCTCAGTGGAGAGCCAAAACCTCATCATCATGCACTTGGTGTTCGCGGCTAGTGGGTACTTGGCTTAAGAAGATGGGGGATGGATGGAATTCGAAATGCGCACGGTAATTTTGAAACAACGATCGAAGCTCGGAACGTAGAGCTACGCGTGGAGACGTGGTTCGAAAGTCCAGAAGTGGTAGCGCTTTTGGCTATCTTTTCGTTTGGAAGATATAGAGGCACTTTGCCGGTTTCGGTAGACCCTATTCGTTCGGTAGATAAATATACGAAACCCGGACAAGGGGCTACCGAGCATATGATCATTAACTTTTCATTCCCCAGCCACTTTTGGGTTTCAAGTGTCGAACTTCAAAGATCTTCAAAATATTGATCATTATTAGATGGAAGCACCGAAAGTCGGTATCGGTTTGTATGCATGTATACTCCGGATCGGACAGCGCCTAACAGCATTTCTCTCTTGATTTATGTTTTTGTTTTACTATGTTTGTTTTCAATGATTCACGGAATTTTGAGCATGTTTCGGTATTTGAAGAGCTATTTTATATTCGACGAACATTTTGAGCAAGTGGTTTTGAGATTGTGTCTGGTGTAATAGCTCTGAGAGTGGCTGAGAAAATGTTCTGCTTTGTTGTTGTTTGTTTAATTAAGAACGAATGTGTATCTGTATCAAACCGTTTTCTAATGCCGCTGAATTCCAAAGCTGGTACATAACTTTGGTGGGAAGATAGAGATATAACCAAAAAGCATAGCTCTAAGCTCCATCGAATGAGAGCACCACAGAAATATGCATACAATCACTCGAACACCGTTAATCGCTTTGCGTCCACGTGTAATCTTCGAATGACCCAGCTTTCCAAACCAGTGTCAGACATCCAAAGAAGCTCTACCCTCCAGAGTGCAGGCAAACCGGTGGCAGAGAGCATTTAATTTCCAGCTTCCTGTGTTGAAACAGACTTGCCTGTCTTTTTTTTTCTTTTTCGAACCGTTCTCTGGCTGCGCATGGATATGTATTCTATGTTCTAACAATCTACAGTGTTCCTCAGCTTCTGATTCTGCGCATCGGCTTGCTGTCGCTTCCCCGGAACTGCTCCACAAAGCCATTAGTGCTTTTGTTTTCATTTTTTATGCGATCCTTTCGCTCTCACTCAAAGACGATCGTTTCACGATCGTAAAGGCCACCCGGCAAAGAAGAAAAACGAGTCGGCGAAGCATTGGATCACCTGTGCTGCAAGAGTGTATTCAATTTTTTCCCATCGGTGCCGAACAGACCTGATGCGTTGCCCCTTTCGCGGGTCATTCATGAAAATCGTGTACCGTAAGCTGGCGAGCAAACTATAATCTGGTATTTGCAATTGATTGTTTTCTTCTGGTTCAGATGGAGGCAATATAGAAACAGAATAGAGCATTGAGTACCAATCTACATGGACGGATTTTTTTTCTAATTCACCAAAGCTAATAGTGGTGCTTAGAAATCTACTCCCACAATGCTCTAAAATCAACAAAATTTTGAAGAATTACCCCATCCACGTGGACCAGATCGTCAACAAAGAGGAGGCCTTCACAAGTTATACGGTCTTGATTAGCTGGTTTTTAGTAATACTTCCGCTAGTTGGACCACTGTCCAATTTAAAGGCCTTTAAATGTCAAAATTTTATTGTAAATTTCTGACATTTAGCTTGAGATCTGAACACGGAACAAGTTAGACAGGGGAGGTGGTGCGAGTAGCGAACCCAGAATATTTTGATGCCGGTTGTCTTGTAGGAGTGTGTGGCGTCGAGATCCAGTGTCATCTCAAAATGATTTTCTTTTGGCGCCAGCTTTTTGAGGTTTGGTAGGCTTTTGGGTCGACATGGGACTGGAGTTTGGAGATGCAGCTTAGGCCTTTGATTGTTGTTGTGTCTCAGCAGGTGAAGATTTTTAGAATTTAGAGCAAGGATGTGAAGTAAACAGATCGGAAAATGTAAAAAAGAAAATGTGACTAACATAGTCGAAATCAAAAAGGAAAAAAGAAAAAGGAACTGATGGGAATCCATCGGCAGCGGTGGGTAGCCGCTGTAGACACAGCCATTGCCTTACACAATGTAGCAAACCCGCTACGACTGTAAGCGCAGTGACAATAGTCTAATAAAAATCTATCCCGGTATTCGAAAGGCAAACAGAGATGAACTGCAGCAACCATCATTGATTGATGCTAATCGTCGACAGGTTTTCAGTAGTGATTTTGCGTGGCTTTTCTTTTATCGGTTGTCACGGTAAAGATGGACAAGTCTGTCTATGCCAAGACACTTGCTGGTGAACTCGGGTGATTCGTAGTTATACTGCCTAAGCTCGACCCTCATCAGCAATGCTCTCACTTGAGTACTATGGCTCTAATTTTCATAACAGTAATCTCTAGCTAATTGAATGTCGTTGAAATGTAAAAAAGAAAATGTGACTAACACAGTCGAAATTAAAAAAGGAAAACATATTTCTAGAAGTTTTGGCATCAGGAAACGGTTAGAGACTGCAGATCGGAGATTTTCTGTATCTCGGTGGGACGATTGTCAGAGGAATGAATTTCTTCGGTATGACGCTGCATTTTATGTATTTGTGAGGCATTTTGCGTGGGGAAGCGTATTTGATTTGTTGTGGTTTTTCGTAGGTGAGGGTTTACTGGTATTGATCCTTTTGCTGCACCCTTTGATCGTGTCCGATTGAGCTTGGGCTTTGGGTGGGGACTTTTCCGGGATGCGCTGACTTTAAGGTGCATCCATTTAAAAAATTCAGGATGATAATTTTTATTGGCGCGTCTGTATATTACCCATGCATACCTATTCCTGCGATCTCGTAAACGTAAAAACACCCCGTGATCAACGTGTTATCAGTCACAAATGTACAAACGTGCTCTCAAGCGTGAACATGCAAATGCCCATTCCCACACGATCATGAATCGCCTACATCCGGAAGCTCCAACCCTCGGTCTTAGCTTCCTAGGTGCGCAATTTTTTTTTTAAATTTTGTGAAAATTGTCCAATAGTTTCAATACATTACTGTGATAATTTTGAGATGTTTTTCGCAATGTTGTTTTAAAACAGTGTTATGCATTTAAGGGTTAATTATATTTTACCAAATACGTGTTATATTTAATGTTTACAATTAGTATAGAAATGTATGATTTATGTATAATATAACTGGTAACAATGTAACTAGTGGCTGACGGAATCAATTTTTATAATAAAACACAGAGTCTGTGCACTTTAAGAGTCAAGTACAGAGGAATGCGCTACACTACATAATAAGACTAGTTCTGAAGAAAATTTTCAATAGAACCTTAGTAACATTGCGAGCCTCTTTCTCTTTCGATTACTATGAAGTCACTACAAAACTTGGCACTAATTTCACTAATTTTCAGTACATATCGAAAGCTGACCATAGTGCGTCCCAAAGCCGTATTTAGGAATACAAAACTGATGGCCCCCAAAAAGTTTGTTTTAGCTTTATGATGTCATTGGCAAATTTGTTAGTGTTTTTGTTTCAAATGAATGGAATTAGGGTGGCGCTTGTGGTTAGGGTGTTCAAAGTATCGACTGTTTATATGTGTGAAATTTATCTGCGCAATGCCTTACAATATAATAACACAAATAAATTGTAGCAAGTTTGCTGAATAAACAAGGTTATTTATAATGGTTAATTTGCTATGATTTTTTTAAGTTGCTTATATTATTATTCCTTTGATGTGTTAATTAGAGAGATAGAGATAGAGATTTTTGGAACTTTATTGGAGCACATTTTTACAGTGGCTCTGATGTTTCAATCCCTTTTGTTTGAACAGTTGCAAGTGATTTTTACAACAAAAATGGACCTCTTCAAACTTAAATATCTTCAAGAATTGCAATTCGATTTTCAATCTGTCAATTCCATTTGAAAGATCAACGATTGGTTAGTTATTGACAATTAATTAATTTATTTATTTTTTAAAAGAGCAATGTTTTTTAAACAAAATTGTTCACTAATTTTCAGAAAGAAGAGGGAACAGCCCCAGGAGCGAAATCATCACTACCATGCAGTGAATTGTTTGAGTTTTGACATCTAGTGGGCCGAAGAAAAGCAATTCGAATTAAATGATATGTTCCACCTCCGTAACCAGGGGAATTGTACTCGAGAAGTGCGCGATGATTGTGAGAATTTTTATTTTGATTATAGAGGTTTTAACCTTAGGGTCACTCACCTCTTTTCGGGTTACAGAAATCTCTTTTGAAAAATCTCTATATGTGCGGGGTTGAGAATCGAACTCAGTTGAGCTGTGTACAAGGCAATCGATATACTGACTACGCTATGCCCATCCCCTTGAAAATTCTATTGGACGACGACTGAATTTGATAAAAACATGAATAAAATTCAATTTTCTTATTTTTTCTTTCATTCCATTCCATATCACATATGAATAAAAATCCTTGAAACCTTCTCGAAATCGTAAACTGAATGTCCAAACTTTAAAAATAAAATTTCCTCTTTGGCATGGTTCCGGTTTAGGCAACTGAAAAAAAAAATAAAAATGTTGCCAAAAATGGAATCCTACTGTAACTTAATCTAGGAATACAGATTGATATACAAGGAGGAACAGTTGAAGTTTATAAATAATGAAAGGGCATTTTTAATCGTTAAGTGTCCGGCATGGTACCACCCATGAAATCCCAGTATTCTTTCCTAAGCTGAAAATTAGTGACTTAGTGGCATCCTAGGACATCACCAAGCACAACTTTTGGGGGAATAAAATTGTTGATGCAACAAGCGCGAGCCTGAGGAGGAACTTCTGAATTTTTTTCCGCGTCCTAGGTTGAGAGGGTACCCGAGCACCTGTAAAATTGAAGTCCTCATAATTTTGGCATTATTTGCTTGAATTGGATACTTATGGATGTTTTGGATTCAAGAGCTCATTCACTTTTAGAATCGGTAAAATGAACCAAATAAAAGCATTCAGTTCCTGTAAATCCGGATTTCCGGATGTTTGTTCTAGGACTGGTATACTACTTGTGAATTTCAGTGAAATACTGGTAATATTGGTGTTAAAATTCTTGGAATTGCCTTAGAAGAATGCACCTCACGATGATTTGACCCTGGAACGGTAATTCCGGAGAAAGTTTCCTTGGGGCCGTAGGTGATCGTTCCGAAGTCAAATCGTCTTTCCGTGACTATAACAAGCTTATAACAAGCGCTATTTTGCCTATTTCGAGAAAAACGATTTTTAAGTTTGAATGTTTTGAATTCAAACAATTCAGCGAAGACAATTGATCCTTTTATCTATTCTATATTAATCTCTCAAATATTACGAAGATCAGTTGACTATATTGTGGGTTTTGCTAAAAATGTAAACAAAAATCGCACTCCCATGTGTCATGAGTGTGTAGTGATGACAGAATTTGTATGACGTGTCATAATTGTACATGGGAAATTTCCTATACAAATAATGCAATAATTTTTAACTTTTAATAATATTTTCGGCATAATTTGGTCTAGAAACAATCGGTGACATGCATTTTAAAGAAAATTGGTCGAGGAATTCGGAAAAAATCTGTAGTTTTTGGTTGCAGTGCTGCATGTAATATTTCCAGGTAAAAAGTAAAACTGCCTTTTTCTCGGAGTACATGCATTTTTATTTTAAAAGTTATTATGCCATTGTGTTTCTCAGTCATTTTTACACATGAAATCATCTCAAACTTCATGATGCCTTGAGTTAGTCTCATAATACAACGATTTGAAGCAAAAATCTCACAATTTCTCATCACGTTTCTCGCTATATTTCAGTAACCAAGCAGAATTTCAAAATTCTGAGAACACCACTTTGTGAAGATTTTTTAGACGAGCAACTCAGTTTACCTCAAAGTGGCGTTTGTCATAAGATAGCACAACAGCGACGATATGGTTGCGTAATGATACAATGCAGACTTCTGAGACAATTTCGAAAATGTTGATATCTGCATCGGTACGGTTATATAAAATATATAAATCGTTCCGCAGCACTAGAACAATCTTTCATTTTCACAGATCCTAAAGCATCTAAAAGTGTGCAAATCGTTAATCGTTGTCAAAGTTATAACTTATTAGTTTAGTTATGTGGGTACCCTGTCGGCCAGTAAAAATATTTTTTTTTGTTGGACACACAATGGTTGACTAGGGATATACCTTGGAATTTTTTAAACAAGAAAATTTATTGAATTGAAATGACAGTCTTGGGTAGGGAAGAGAGGGTAGACACCGGTGAAAGAAAATATTTTTATACTTGCAGTTTAATGCAACTTTAAATTTTTAGATTTCTAGCACGAAAGATCAACAACACCAATGACAGCTTCGTACAGCTGCGACATCAACAGCTCGGACGCTGGATGGAAATCGAAGATTGGAGACGGGTCGGTACTCGGTAACGAGTAGATAGGTGACCTGAGCTGGTTGGCTTATGTGACGGAGGTGTAATATACCATCTTGAGCTCGATCATAATCATCAAAAGAACTTGGTACAGTGACGATGATAGTATACGGAATTTCTGTTCTCATCGTTTGGCTGTTAAAGCAGATTTTGTAATGGTTGATGTCCATCGTAGACGCTAATATAACAATCAGGGGACAGGGATGCTGGGTGCTCTTCCATGAAGAGAATCCATTTACTGTGACCTGGCGGAATAATATTTGGTCCACGCCCACTATGTCAATATGACATTTTGACGCTCATTGCCACAAGTGCAGATACCACTTTCCACGAGTCCAATTCGTCGATGATAAAGGGTGTCCCGCATTAAATTGCAGCACGGATAAAGCGTTGTAGAAAATAACTCATTAGGTGTTGAAAATTTGAAAACAAATTGTTTAGAGTGCATTGTTTACATTGCAGTATTTTTGTCGCAGTTAGTTTTTCGAAAATTGGAACAAAGAATGGCATCTCCCGAAAAGCAACGTCGCGAATTGATTTTGCGCAAGCACCTGGAAAACCCTCAA
This sequence comes from Topomyia yanbarensis, assembly GCF_030247195.1. Lineage (NCBI taxonomy): Eukaryota > Metazoa > Arthropoda > Insecta > Diptera > Culicidae > Topomyia > Topomyia yanbarensis. The sequence continues at coordinate 150,237,455 of NC_080671.1, forward strand.
CTCTCTCATCGTCTCAACATCTCTAGTCTTCAAAGATGTAACTACAGATACAAACTGTTAAAAAACCTAAGATTATGACTAAAATTAGAGTCAAATGAAGTGAGAAGCTGATTTTGTGAACTGCTGTCCAAAGTAGCACGAAAGCACGGTCATCGCTCACGCTGGACACAGGACACAGAGGAGATCGGAAACACTTTTCCTTTATGTGCTATGTTCGACCTACGAGATTCATTAAATTCACAACGATAATCGTTCACAGCAAGGATGCTGCGGGCCGGTCCTCGCCAACTTGTTGTTTTTTTCTCGTTGTTCTCATCGTACTCACCGGGTGTGCTTCGTTCCACATTTATGTTCCCTTAAATTGCTTTATAGAGTTCGTTTGATCTCATCAGAAACCTTCTTCTTCCATTTGCTTTGTTTGGTTCGAAAATACCTGTTCTATAAACATATACATATTTACACACACGGCCATGATTTAAATGGACTACAATGCCTTTGGAAAATAAAATCTCATTCTTTCCGGCTACAGATCTTTCGCCATCAGTTGGATATTCGTTCAATTTTTAACTTTCTACGATGATGTAGCCGAAGCGACTTAATTAAGCCTTAATCCGTTCGGTTTTATTTAACAAGTTCTCTTCTTCCTTTCTTTCGGCTTCGAAGGGACTCTGGGTGTTGTTCTCCGCTCAAACTAGCTCATCATCAACTTCGTAGTTATTAATTTCATTAGAGGAACGCTTGGTCATGCTATATGTGAAATTTACCGGCGTAACATCGGAGAAGAAGGATTTCTCTAATTGGAAGTTGATTGTGATTTGTGACGAACGAGAATTCGACGCTTCCTGTTACTGGGTATCGTTGGTGAACATAGTCGGCATGTTTACGAATCAAAGTCTTACGGCGAAGTTTCGTTCTATCATTACTAGTGTGTTCAATCGTGTGTTGGTGAACATTTTCTGGAATTCTTATCTTTGAATAATTTTTTTTTGGTGAATCTGGCAGTCGCTCCGCAACCTTTTTGAATCTTTTGATATTTATGCACAAATTTATACATATCACTTACTTTTGGGGGAAGGGTTTCGAAAAAGAGTTTTCGGTGAAAAAGAATATTGCTCGAAAATAAAAAAATCGGTGCAGAGAGTGTAATTAATTTCCATACAATAATGCACCATTTTTACAACATTTTCCTACATTTTCATTGCAAGATATTGAAAATTGGGCGAGTGACGGCGGATCTTTAGGAGGCGCCATGAGAAAATGTGGTAACTTAAAATCTCCTGGACCATTCGTTCTCACATTTTGCACAGTTCTTCTTTACATCATTGCCCAGTTAACTACGGAAACGTTTTACAAATGTTTTATAATTATTACAATAACTAGTTAACCTATTCTTTTTAGCAAAATTAGATTTTGGGTTCAAAATGCTATGAAACATTCATTAATCGGGCAAAAAAATTAAAGCTTCCATAATAATTTGTGGAATTACATGAAGAATAACATTGTAAAACGATTGGTCTCGATTGAGTTATGAGGATAGCGCAAAGGAAGTTCTCGCCGAGATGCCTCCAGAGATTCATTGCCACTCGATCAATTTTTAATGCTTTTCAATGAAATTTTGAGAAAATATTTTTCAATAGTGACATTGTTATATGGAAATGAACAACATGACATACAAACAATCACCGTAACGTTACAACAAATTTATGAAAAAAGCTGTCTTTTTTATCAAATTAACCTTACGAAACCCTCCCCAGGGTCGTCACGGAACATAAAAGAAAAAAACGCGCCGAAGCCGCGCGAGATTTTGCGTGGTTCTTAAACCAAATAAATATTGCCTATTATCTTCAAAGCTTTCAATGGTTTTTATTTGAATATTCTTGGAAACTTCTCATGTATTGCCCACCTTCATCTTTTATTAATAGGCTAAACGAATCGTATCTTATTACTTGAAAATATTCTTAGTTTTTGTATTAACGAATGTACTTTGGATCGAATCTGACACCCGTTTGATTTTCATTTGGCGTTATTGAGACTGAAAATCATATTTATTTCAAAAGCGATCCCTCAAAATGCAGAATAAGGCTGAATAACAAAAATAATATGCGCAACAATTTATGGGCGACGAATATTCTGATTGCCTTACTGAACCGTGTGATTGTGCATCCACATGCTTCTCATTCGACTAGCGAACGATGAATGAAGCACCTAGTACGACAATGCGTACGAGACTTGTTTAACATATTCCACGCAATCTCCCCCGTAGAAAGCTTGAATGTATTGCCATTCAGGTTTTAACACTTTTAAATGGATTAAATTTCAAAAACCATAAATAGACCTTGTGCGTTATATTCGTGATCACTCTAAATAATTACAAAGGGGTATAACGGAGTCTCAGAATATTTTTTCTAACCATAACTCGTTTCTTTAGGGGATTAGTATACCCAGCGAATGGGGTGAAAGTTAATAGTATACATTTATCTTGAACATGATGAGGCGCGATGTTGGGAGAGCTTCTGATAACATGAAAATTCAATTCAATTCAAAACATGCAACGCGTAAATCGCAAAATCCGCGAAATATGTTTAAAATGGTTTTGAGAAAGAGGCCCAAAATCGCCATTTCAAAAGTGGTATGGGAAAGATGGACACTTGGGGTGGGTAAGATGAACATGCAGTAGTGGTAAAGATGGACATAGGATAAGGGCAGAGTGAGACGCTTCTCGACCAATGAATTTTGTTTTCTGTCAGTACATCACAATGTAGCGATAACAAAATAGCCCAAGGGTATGCAATTTAACAGCATTTTGCTTTGTATTGGCGTAAGAAATATGTCCATCTTTCCCTACCCTACTGTGTCCGTCATACCCAACATGACACAAATTTTAAATGTCTATATTCAGAATGATTATGTACAGTATCTGTTTTTTCGTCAATCAAGTGTTAAATACCAAGCACCTCATGCCCACTTAGAAATATTTCCCGAGATCAACAATTTTCAGGTTTTAATCGTAATTTTCTACTATCAAAAAATGATGTCCATTACCGCACTGTTAAACAAATTGTTTTGCTCGTATATCGTATTTTTCTCATACTTGATTATTGCAGTATCTTTCAGAAGCATTTGAAATCTTTTAGAAATATTTCCGTGTCATTACATTTTTATTTAATTTTGCAGTTTGTGAGAAACGCAAAGCGTCCGTCTTCCCCACCGTGTTCGAGTTAGCAGACCTTTCCCCAATATTTTCGGACACATGCGAAAATCAGCAAGCAACATAAAATCGGATTGGTTACATGTGCAGACGTAGATATTCCTTTAAAAGTACGCAACTATTTTCAAATATTTTTAAATGTTTCGAAAACGAACAGCCATCAAGAAATTTTCCATCCCCATGCTCTAACGAGAAAGGATTCTCGGTGGACAGTAGGATCGTAGCACTAATCCTGAAATTAATTAATAAATAAATTGCATAATAAGAATCGGTTGCTGTTTGTCGAAGCTGAAGTCAAGTTCGGAACATAGTACCAAGACTTCGTTTTGTTTTTGTAGAGCCCAGTTATCAAAAGCTGAAGGCTAATTTAACCCTAGGTCATCCAGAGAAATTCTGGATTGATTGAGTATTGAACTTGTTTTATTGTGTTACGCGAATCTCTGACACAGTGGACGTTTGTTTCTTCGCAAATCGTGGGATCCAAATGATGGTCATGTCCCTAATACCTATTTCGGGGTTCGCTATAGGCGATTATAATCAAACGTGTTTGGTATCTTCTAGTTGCTGTACAATAAGTGCTGATGATGAAATGTGTAGTGTCATATAATAATCACCGGTATTTGCATGAACACACTTTTTGATTTGATGTAACAAGCATTATGTGTTGTTGAGAACAACTTGAAGAATGCGTAGTTTGTTATACTGACGATTCCATTCCGATTAAACAAATCTCATTCGCTTGGCGGACACTGTTCCGTATTCCTAGCAGAGATCTTTGCGATTCTGTGTGGCGTACAGTCAGCACTTCAACAGGGAATTTACGGTAAAAGAATCTATTTTTGCTCTGACAGCCAGTCTGCCCTGAAAGCACTTAGTTCGGCAGATTCGAGATCGAAATTAGTAACCGCATGTCGAACTCAAATCGAAGAACTTAGCATTTCAAATGCTATCTACCTTCTATGGGTACCCAGTCATTCCGGTATCACTGGCATTGAATGGGCTGACGAATTGGCTAGAGCTGGCGCTGCGACTGACTTCGTTGGTCCAGAACCAGTTCTACCACTGTCGATAAGTTGGATTAAGCACAAGATTCGCTGTTGGGATGCATCCGAACATGCCAACCATTGGCGTAGCTTGCAATCTTGCGTTCAAACAAAGACTTTTCTGCCGGCTATGAGTCCGAAAGTTTGTTGCATTTTTCCAAGCACAACCCAAGTAACAATGCAGGTCTTATGGTAGATGACACTTGTAGTGTGCTATAAAACTTGAAATGTTACTTGGGAACTGTAATGTTCTAGTCAGGCCATTGCAATTGCTCTGTAGTAATGACATTACGTATCCGGATTTTGGTTCTCCATACATAGATGAACCTATGTCCAGAGAGCTGAAACTGAAGGATATGCTATTGTTCCTAACCCAGTTTGGTAAAGAGCTATAGTTTTAGCCGTATTTGAATGACAATATATCTTCGGGGGTGTTGTCGTTCTCTTATCTCAATATCCCCTTGGTGGTGTTGATATATCCGCTCATTGCTTAAATAAAAATTATAAATCACTCCGGGGGTTGGAAGTTTAATTCCTGCTATTGGAGCACCTGCAGATCGTTCAGTATCCCTCCGAGGGTGCAGAATGCTCTGTTTTAATTGTTCTGTGTCGTTATTTTCTTTATCCCTAACCTTGCCACTTCCTCAATCCCATCAGGAAATGATGAAAAGACGATTCTTGGCAAGGCACAAATCTCCGATCAACATGGGGAACGTTCCATTTGAGCCAGACGCTACTGAAGAATCGGTTGCAGTCTGTCGAAGCTGAAGTCAAGTTCGAAATGTAGTACCAAGACTTCGTTTTGTTTTTGTAGAGCACAGTTATCAAAAGCTGAAGGCTAATTTAGCACTACCCAAGGTCATACAGATAAATTCCTATCTAGAAACATTCTGGATTGATTGAGAATTGAACTTGTTTTATTGGTATTTCAGGAAAAAATCAAGAAGGCAATCCCCAACTAACTATCTCCGTTATTACCACCATCGCAGAGATAGTCACGATTAGTCATTATGTCGATCAAATCCAACACAACTCTATCATCAAAATCAGACTCTGATCACAGCTTCCAACCACTCAATCGAAGTGCATTAAGTTCAATTTTTCTATGCAACATTGTGTGGAGCTTTCTGTTGTTCTTTCGAACCCCCGAGACCATCTGTGGTCATGACCATTCGATCGTTGCCATGTTCTGTTATATCAATAGTTCGCACGGCTCAGGAGACCGTACCTATCGTAAAATGTATGTATGTTGCTAAATCTCCTCAGAAACCGGATTGAAGTTCATAGATAGAGAGAGAGCATAAAAAGCAAAATTGTGCGCATTCCATTGCCAGCATCATTCGAACGTCCTTGAGGATATAATCCAGTGTGACCAGTTTGAACTTTCAGGAGCCTTTCGGCACAGAATGGCGGGAATGTGTGAAGGGTGGGCAAAGAAACGGACAGCACGAACAACTGCCGTGGAGATCAGAGAGCTCGGATTCCCGGCGAGGGGTCACGACGTCTTTCGCGCACATGGTTGAAGTTTTGCTGCCGCTGCTGCTGTTGTTGTTGTTATGGTCGTGCCTTTGCTGTCAGTCACATGGTGAATTGCAGTAGTTATTTCACTAGCGCCTATAACCGGTTCCTCTCCGAATATCTTGAAAACACTTGTTTCGTTCCAAACATTTTCCCTAAGGGGCATTGATTTTGCGCACGTCCTGAGATGTTCATCGCTAATAATCGCGTCACTTACGACTGCGGGTGAAAACCTGTTCTCGCGGATGGTGGTAGCACATTGTTGATAGCTGATGTTGGCTGATTAGCTCACCTTCCTGGATTAGCGATGAGGAATGTGTGAGCTGCTTACTCATAGGGTATGAGACGCATCCAGTGTAAAAATATGAGTAAACCTCAATCTAATAGTTCAATTGCTAACTTACGTAAAATGTTTCAATAATGATTGCAGCGTACAGTATTGTATCCGAAATGATACTTTTCAATGCATACGTTTTATGCCATTCGGACTATCGGAAAGTTGGGTTTTGGTGTCCATTGGACTACATTTCCGGACGTTCCAAGCAGACTATTTTGCTATCAATTTCGTTCCGTGATTCATGATAAAGAATGTTATTGTTACGTGTTGATTTTCTAGTAGACTTATAGAAAAAAATTCCGCAATTCGTTTGAACTTTTACATGAAAGCAATTTCCAACGGCACCGATCAAACGTAAAACGTGCGTTTCTAATAAAACAAAACAGTGCGTAACAGGCTTAATATTACCTTGAATATATTTTAGTTTACCATTTCCTGCACGGCTTCGTGTATTTTTTTATCCAGATAACAGTTCGAAAAGTTCTTCGGATGGAATTGCATATCGAGGCGAAATAAGATAAAGTGACTCAGTGAAATCAGATGCTTGAGACACAATAAACTTAAAAGGTTGAGCATGCTTGTAACCACCTAAACCAGTTACTGGCACATTTATGCGAAGACATCTAATCCGACTCTACCTCTTGTAAAGGTGCAAGGTGTCAAGTTCGTTCAATGCTATATTGTGTATGACCCTATTTGGTTATCTTCCAATATGATTGCATCAGTAGATAGCAGAACTAAATAAGTGTTCTGGAATTGTTTGTTGCGGTTGAAAAGTTATGCTTACAAGTACATGTTTGCTGAAATGATTGCCCAGGAAAACCAATTGATAGTTGGTGTCTGTAGGTATAGCACTCAATCGATGCAGTTCCCCGCCAGCTAACCGCATAACCACTTCATTGATTTATTTTTCTCTTCCAACATAAATTGATGTCGAACGTTTTACGTTACCCATCTGGTCCTGGGCCTAAGAGCGCTTAGAGCATCGTTGTTTCACGGTAGTTCCCGGGTATATGTTTGAAGAAGGGAAAAACGAGTCATTTGTGGTTTGTGGAAGAGTTTTTTTAGTTTAGAAATCATTTGGATCGACTGTGTTCGGAGTAGATGAAGCTTTACAATGTCGTACTTACATGTGTGTTTCTTTTCTTTTTCAGGTAAGCCACGGAATGTCTCGGAATGTGGTTGAGTTGTGTAAGTAGTTGAAAAATAATCTACAAATATCAATCCAGAGTTAAACCTGTTTCTAGATCTAGCATGCCACATTATATCGATGTATTCATGCCTGAAAATTGCCAAGATAGAAATGAATTTACCTTTACCTTTTCTTGTGGTTGTACTTCTGTTAATGTGCTTTTAATAATAATACTATACGAACATCCATAAATAGTGCATAACCTCGAATGTGCAAAGGTTTGGATGTAAATTATGCTTAATATATACATAGTTTAGCTATGCTCGGTGTTAAACATGCTGAACACGGGTATCAATAGCGATATTTCAGATTGGACAAATAATAATAGCAAACATCGCGGAAATGAACATCAAAAGAAGAAGCTGTCGGTCGAAATAATACTCTGGTACCCGTAATTTCTAACCAATAGTAACTAATAGCTACGGATTTTTTTTAACCGATTTACAACTTTTGGATGTTTTGGATTTGGGAACACATTCAATTTCAGACTCTGTGAAAATGAATCGGATGAAAACATCCGATTCCCAGAAATCTGAGAAATTATATTAGAAATTAATTGATGGTTCTATGTGGCGTAAGGTTTTAAATTCGAGTAGATTGTTTCGTGGACCATCGTTTCTATGAATGCCAAAAAGAGTGTAACCAGTAAAAATAGATGTAAGAAGCAAAACAGTTTCGTTAGAGTGTATTTCATCACATTTTTAACTATTCAAGCATGTTTGGATGTCGAAATCCAATAACTGTAGAAGATCAGGGTAGTCGATTCGTGATTGAAGAAGCTCAGCGATAAAAGTTGCTTTGGAAACATACCGATGAACGGATAGGAAATCGAGATCGATGAGCCTGCAGCACTCAGGGTAGGACGGGAGATTTAGAGGGTCTCTCCATGGAAGTCGCCGAAGTGCGAAGCGGACAAATTTACGTTGGACAACTTCGATGCGTTTAATATCGTTCTGGTAATAAGGTGCCCAAACAACAGCTGCATATTCAGGCGTAGAATGATCCAAAGCACAATATAACGCTTTTAGGCAATGTACATCAACGAATTCTCTTGTAACACGAAAAATAAATCCTAAAAGTTTGAAAGATTTGGATATGGTGTATTCTATGTGTTCTTTAAAATTCAGTTTTGAATCTAACAGAACTCCCAAGTCTTTTACGGACGATTCACGTTAAAGAACACTCTGAGAAATATTATAGTCGAATTTTATCATGGAATGTTTGCTGGTGAAGGAGATGATTGAGCATTTAGAAGCATTCAGTCGCATCTTGTTGACATGACACCAATTAATGAATATATCTAACTAAGACTGTAAGAATTCATCGGTGGATGTTTTAATAAGATGGAATAGTTTAAAGTCGTCGGTAAATGATAATTTCATACATTTTATCGAGATTCCAGTCGTTGAGGTAGAGCAAGAATATAAAAGGTCCAAGATGACTACCCTGAGGAACCCCAAAGCAGGCAGCAAATGGAGAGGTCATGCAGTCTCCAATTTTTACAACCATTTCTCGTTTAGATAGATAGGAGTGAAGCCATTAAAAAATCTGCCGAATCCAAGCCGGTCTAGTTTAGAAACAGTTATCTGGTGTCGAAGTCTGCCGAAAAGTCGGTGTATATTGTAGAAGTAGATCGTTTAGGCATGAAACAATGTTGGGTCCGAAATATGTAATCGGAGCAGTTATGAATGATGAAATCCAGAACAATCTTTTCAAATAGCTTAGATACTGCACATAAAGAAGCTATTCCGCGATAGTTCAAAACAACGCCTTTATCATCTTTTTTGAAAACGGGAAGATATAAGATTTTGTTTCCATAAATCCAGAAAAATTCGTGGATGAAAAAAGATATTGAATACCATTGATAAAGGAACCAGGAAACTATTAGCACAGCTTTTAATACAACAGAGGGGATACCATCTGGTCCAGCATTAGATGAAGGCTTCAGCTCAGTGTATGCTGAGCTAATTGTAGTAGTCGTAGTCGTTTATGTTCATGTAAGACGTATGACTTCTTGGATTTAGCGTCTAACTAATAGTGCGAATTTTGATTCTAGTTTAGATTGAGCATCTAACTGGTAACAAGATGGTACCAGTTACTGATGAGGAGAATTCGATACGCTAAATGCGAGTTTTTTAGGTATGCAAATTGCCAAATGGGAAAATTTTGGATGACGCCAAATTTTTTTTTGTGCATAAGGACACATACCTTACATCAAGTACGGTTTTTGTTTTAGTGTTTCGGATTCTCCTCGTCAGTAATTAGCACCAACTGTGTGTCTAGTTAGACGATGTATCTAAGCTAGTAATTTTCTTATAATTTTTATAATCAAACCAAAATTTTAGGGTAGTTTTATACATATATTTACTTTAAAAATCAAAAGAAAAGTTAATCGATGGAGCCTTGAGTGTAAAATTGAACACATTTTCGCTTGATGCCCTCCATCAAAGTCTTTGCAGTGTCATCCGGTACCAGTTTCTCAGTTTTTTTTTCCATTTTCTTAACATGTCCTTCTCGCCGTTGACTGTCTTCTTGATCTTCCGAATTTCCCGCTTCATCATTGCCCAGTACTGCTCCACCGGACGCAGCTCCGGACAGTTTGGCGGATTCATGTCATTTGGAACAAAATGGACAGAATTGGCCTCATAGCACTCCAGGACACTTTTTGAATAGTGGCATGATGCCAAAACTGGCCAAAATAGCGGAGCTTCGTCATGCTGCTGCAAGAATGGCAGAAGGCGCTTCTCGAGGCACTCAGATTTGTAGATCTCGCCATTTACTGTGCCATTTGTCACGAAAGGCTCACTCCTCAGTCTGCAAGAGCAGATGGCCTGCCAAATGAGATATTTGGAAGCGAACTTCGACATTTTCTTCTTCTTAAATTTGTCGTCCACATAGAACTTGCTCTTGCCGGTGAAAAACTCCAACCCCGGAATTTGCTTAAAATCGGCTTTTATATACGTTTCGTCGTCCATCACACAGCAACCATATTTTGTCAGCATCTTCTCGTAGAGCTTCCGTGCCCGAGTTTTAGCCGTCGATTGTTGCCGCTCATCGCGGTTTGGGCAGTTCTGTACCTTGTATGCATGTAGTCCAGCTCTCTTCTTTGCATTCTGGACGTAGCTCTGCGACATGCCGATCTTTTTAGCCAAATCACGGCTTGAGACGTTGGGATTTGCTTTAATCATCCGCTTCATCTTTCCCTCCGTCTTTTTGTTCTCCGGTCCCGGTTTTCTTCCAGCTCCTTTGCCGTGGACCAACGTCAACCGCTCCTGGAACCGCTTCAACACTCTGAAGACGGTTGAATGGTGAATGTTCAAGATTTTTCCCAACTGCCGGTGCGACAAGTCAGGAAATTCCAGGTGTTTGGAAAGAATTTGTTCTCTCGACTCGCGTTGGTTCACCTCCATTTTCGTTGAATCGAAAGACACGACTTCGAGTTTGAAGGCATGTAAACAATACACATCAATGAGAAAGTGTGCAAAATTTGGTTGATTTTTACCCAATGGTAAAAAAGTTATGCCCTGTTGAAAGTGTCGCAATAGTTTCGTGTTCGCCCTTTAAAAGTGGTATGGTGGAACATTCATAAATTATGTCACGCAAAGATTACCCAATACTAACTAACTCTCTGTCATAATACTGGTCTAATACGAATCAAATTTTTTTAGTTTTTCCTTCATTTTGTAGTAGCACTTTTATGCCACTACTCGCAAAAGTGTTCATGTTCTATGGAATTTCCTATATACATGGCGCAATCGTGCGTAAAACGGCCGATTGCGTCAAAGCACATGACGTGCTCCCCTCCCATTTATGTCACAATTAGTCATATCTCTTCCTCCTAATAGCGTGGCAGAATTTATAAATGGTCCTTATTGGTATAATCACAAGCATATTGAGATCCCGTAACTTGAAATTTTCTACCTCGTTCGAGTAAACGTTCCCATATTACAAGACGCGAAACTGACAAAAATATAAATGTTCCTAAACGATATTAACATCATGCACGAATCAAACACCCCCCGTTTCGAAATAGTACGTACATATTCTTAGCTCACTATAATTGACTGATGAGTTAATGGACTAAAAGTAAAGCATTAAATATGACCATAAAACATTTGTTTCTCGTACTGAAATGATTGCCGCAAATTGGTAATTGGATTTAAATTGATCTTGCGAATTGTCAATTCTCCACCTTCATACATAATTCAAAAGTCATTCACTTAGACAAGACCATGCGTATTTCCCACACGCATTAAAGACCCAGTGGATTCGTTTCCTAGTTGGTCAAATAAACACTAAACAAACAAATAAATTAGTTTGCTCAGTCTAATGAAATGTCAGCTCGATTAGCATCAACCGGCGGATACGTGTTCCCTTACAATGCCATCAAATGAAAGTGAATTTAAAATTACATACGACAAAATATGTGCAATTCAGAATATAACAAAATGAAGATTGCTTAATTATTTGCATTTAAAAAAAGATCAGAAAAAATTAGTTGCATAACCAAGGTTCATTTTCAAAGATATGAAATGAGCTGATGAATCACTGTATAAAAATTGGTGATAAGGGACGCGGACGAAAATAGCTGACCACCGCCCATAGATCGTTCGCAACAGCTTTCCTTCGAAAACATTTTTCAGGATTTCTCTGCTGTTGTCATTATCGGCGGTCACAAGTGATCCCTTATCAATCACCTCGATATCAACCGATATACTCGGTGGGAGGCGTAATGTTGTTTTCTTCAAACCTCTTGATCTAATGCATTTTGTCTTTGACGTGTTTACGGCTAGTCTAAATCGCTTTACTTCAATCTTCAGTCCGATGTATGTTTCCACCATCGTCTCCAGATAACGTGCCACAGTATCAACATCATCGACGAAACCAAAACGCTGAACAGAAAATCGTATCAGTTGTGTCAATCCTCTAAATTGAACAATAGAGAAGAGAGCGGCCCATCACCTTGCCGTATCCCTATTCAAGTTTCAAAAGTACTTGAGAGTGCCCTGATACTCGGGCATAACACATCACTCGACCCATTGTCGCTATGGTCAACAGTATTAGTTTGTCCGGGAGCCCGTATTCGGCATTGAATGCCAATCTATAAACAGGTGATGAGTGGGTACGTTATATTCGCAACAGTAGTGACACTTGCATTAGTGAAATCTGCTTGATATTGCCCTGCGGTCTCCTTTACTAACGGTGATAGGCGGCAATACAAAGTTTAGGAGTGCGCGTGGTAGGCGGTGTTCAGTGACGTGATTGCTCGGTAGTTGCCATCAGTTCTTTTCAGTAGCCTATCATCTTTTTATAAACGGTACATACTACTCCCTCAATCCTCCTCGCAGGCAGTCGAAATTCGATTGCAGTGGAGTGCTCTAGACAATGCTTATTCTCCCGGTTTACCTTCTCGTAGAGTTTCGATGTCAAATCACTCTGTACGACCTCGGCAGTGGCGGTTCGTATGTTGTTACAGCAATCCTCAAGTGTAACCGCGTCTAGCTGCTCTTCCGTTGGTAGCGCTATCTCTAGCTGCTGCACGTATTCCTCGGCAACACGATTGTCTCGCATCTGTTCGATGTTCGGTCTCGGCATCCGTGCTGGACGAATGTTGTACACCGTGGACAGTTTTGAGTGCTTGAAGACTGCTACGAAATAGTAGTCCGAATCAATGTTTGCAGTGCTATAGGTGCGACCATTTGTGATGTCGAAGAAGAAATTTTCGTGATTAGAACGAGGTTAATTTGGTTCTTAGTTTGTTGATTGGTTGATCTCGAGGTGGTCTTGTGGATACCTAGACATCAACATCAATAATTGTCGAATTTCATTGCATCACCACTACTAACAGCAACTACAGAGATACCAAAATTATGGCATTCTTTTTTTAACTATTACGAAACAAAACAAACAATTTTGAATCATGCCCGTGCACATCTTACGGCCATAACGCAATATTGCGTAGACATCAATTGTAGACAATTCATTCACACTCACCGGGTGATCGGTTTTATGCTAAGCAGATATCTAGATCCTATTGTATATAATGTAGAACTGTAAAATAATTCCGTAATCACGTGGAACAAAAAATCGTTCATTCGTCGTCAAATTCAACCGTTAACGAAACTCAGAGCTGGGTCGACAAAATCTCACAGTCAATGCAAATTCGTTTGGCCCTCCTGCTGGTGTGAAGGTCGTTAATATTGAGCCAATGATCGCCCGAAGGAAATCCGCCCCTATAGTTTAACAATTGATATATTTTTGACTCTTGTTCGTTAATAACCGTTGCACAGCTGCTTTTGAAAAATCATCTCAAATTTCCCGACTTTCTGTTGGTTCCTATGTAAGAATATGTATCTCGTCTGTGGACATCCCGGTTAATTTTCTCTCCCTAGTGTAATCAATTTAGAACTGAACGCACAGGCAGGCGGAATCCTATGCCCACATTGACTTTGCTAAGTTCTAGCAGTTGTTGACCTGAACCGGAGGCGGTGAACTATTCAGGACGCTATTTACTTGCTTTATTTCCTACCTCTGCTGCAGTAGGTGGTAAAAGGAAGAAGCCGCACAACATTCAACCAACGGAAGCTGCCAACGTAGGAATAAAGGCTGAAAATGGCAGAGCTGTGCAGAACTGTGAGAAAAGTATGAGTCATCACTGTATATCCACAGTAGTGCACTGTGTTCAGATTTGCATATGGTTGCTAATACTGGTGAGTTAAAAATACTTTACTTGATGGATGTGAACTCTATCAGTTGTCGGTATTTATATAAAAGACAGGGAATCAGTATCCATTCACCCATAAATTCAAATTACTAGCAAAATAACAGTGTTTACCAATGTTTCGTGATTCATTTGATTCTTCTTTGTAGAATCCTTTCAGCAGAGTTTTGACGTGGTATATCTATAGTTATTGTATTATTTTAATCTTTCGCATTGATGAGATCAACCTTCCTCCAAGCGAATCTCAGCGTGAGAATAGCGCAATGAATTTCCGGCTTGAAGGAATTATTAACGATAATTCTCTTGTTGCTTGCTGTTATCGCCAAGGGTGTGAAGCCAATCTTATTCACGCTGTTTGGTGTGTAAACATAACTTAGTTACCCATTCGATTCACAACGATGTATAGTGCTTTTGTAAGCATTTCGTCGTATTTAAACGGTACTTGTAATATGATACAACCCCTTGATTATGATGGGGAATGGAATTTGTTCTCAAATTTTGGCAATTGGTTTTGCCAAAGTGGTTTGTGGTTTATTATGTCAATTATGGTTACAGTATCAGACTTCGAAGAGTGTGTGCAAAATAGCAGTTTCTCAGCTTATGGCAATGAATTTATTGAACACACTGTATTGAACTGTTCAAGTATACCATATCATTTTTTTCAATTTTTTTTAGTTTTTTTTTTTGGTTTCAGTATTTTAACCTTGGAGAGTGTTTATGGTATGCTTCTGCAAGAAAAGCGTTTCGGAGGACTCACTTAAACGATGTTTAAAGTTTTTGTTTGATACAACTTGTTTTTGTTATTAAAAATGTCTTACTGCACAATCTGGGGATGCGTGTTATTCTAAAATCTAAAAAATATCGATGGCACGCTTTTGCGTCACTATTTTCATTAGCATCTCTGCTATTTATAGATAGAATTCTGTCTTTTTACCACCAAATAATTCAGAATTAACTGAAATTATGTTTTATTGCTATAGTGCTCATCTATTTCGATGGTAGGCTAAAGTAATAGATCCCGAAAAACGTGAAAACTCCCATACCTGTGTAAGTCTAGTCAAGGCAGAGCCGTTAATAGAGGTGCCTTGGTGGCTCAATCAAATACGTGGAGTTATGAAAAGAAGTGCCGCATATCCTTTTCAATCATTCGTTGCTCGCATGCCGAATGAGCAACATCATGACTACTACGTCCGGACGGTACAGCAAGCGGCAGACGCTACGAACCTTCGGCAGTGGTGGCATTAATCCGCACATAGCGAAGCCGTGTACGAACCTTTCGGGTGCCAGTAACACTTGTACTCGCCTCTCCGCTGTGTGCAAAGTCCATCGTGCGCTTTTCACCACGCTCTTCGAGCTGACACCTTGCATACACGAACGAGTATAGAAATGCGACAGATTCGAGTTGTGTACACACAACTTACGACGCAAAAGGGCAGGGTGGGTCCAGATTGAGTTGTACAACGTGTGTGTGCTATGCAGGGTACAACGTGTGTGTGTGCTGTTTGTTAGCCTGCGTCTGGCTATTCTTTGTCTCCGCCGGATTGACGCTAGCTTGGTCCTGTCACTAGGTTAGTGTCGGGTTCTGACGAAACGAAGTCATATCGGAAGTACCGTAAGAGCTGGAGGGGTAGATGGAGGTTTAAACACCGAACATATTATACCTTCCATTTGAGACTAGGTTAGTGAAATTTGGTTCAGTCGTCATCGAAGTGGCTTTAGATCTGGAATTTGCCCGGAACACCGGGACTTCCGGAATTATCGATAGTGGACAATACATTCCAATAATTTTAGATTCGCCATCAGTAATCTAGGCCTGCGAATCGAAGTAATTTGATGATAATTTCAATACATTTTAAACCTATGAGGTATTACGATTACTCCGGTTTATATGAGAAATTCGTATGAGACCGCAATAACCAACCTGTAACTCCGGAACCAAAAGTCAGAACTGAATGAAAATCAATAGCAGTCAATGGGAGTATTATATCTTTCATTTGAAATCATGTTTGTAAGCATCAGTTAAGGGTTTGCTGGAAAATAGGTGTGGCATTAGCTCGGGAACTTGGCGAGTTCCCAGGGGGCATTAAGATCCGTCATAGGTGACCAATGTGGTCAAAATTACTTTAATTGGTCATTAGTGATCTAGACCCGCAAATCCAAGTAATGTTGAACGTATTTGAATATGTATTACAACATTCAGACATCATAGGGTTACCAGTTTATATGAGAATTTGCTGTGTGACCACACTCTTCAACCCGTAACTCCGGAACCGGAAGTCCGATCAACAAAAAATTCAATAGCGTCTTATGGGAGCGTTATACCGTTAATTTGAAACTGAGTTTGTGCAAATCAGTTTAGCCATCTCTGAGAAAATTGAGTGACTTTATTTTGACACACACATACATACACACAGACATTTTGCGATCTCGACGAACTGAATCGAATGAGATGACATTCGGCTCTCCGGGCCTCGGTTGGAAAATCGATTTTTGGAGTGATTGCATAGCCTTTCTTTATATGAGAAAGGCAAAACGTGAACTGAATTCACTAGAGGCCAAACCTTTGTCTTCGAAAAACTTTTAGGATTGCTCATAGTGCAGAATTTTGTTAAAGAACTTGAGCTTGTATGGCTAAAGGTTATCGATTTATAAGGCGTTTTCTATGACAATCCCCTTAAATCTAGTTTTTTTAATTTAACTTTTTTCATTGTGTTTTTTCGTGCAAACTATGTTCAACACAAATGTGTAGGTATCAAAACTACGTAATATTGTCGAAGACTGTATGTAAAAATACTCATTCGTTTCAAAGTTATTGAAGATTTTTACATTTTTTACACCAACTTCAACTACGTATAAGAAGGAAAGGTGCAAACCACAGCTAGCTGTGGGTCGCGAATTAGTGCTTTTCCCCTATTAGGACAATCTGGGCGACAAACTTCAGATTGTCTAAATTACTGAGCCCTTCGGTTTCCTTGTGCGTTTTAGCACACTTCCTCGTTGAGCTCTCGACTTATTCGCAAAATACTCTGTCGGTCTCCAACGATGAACCTAGCCTACTCCGACGGAGAATTCCCCGGTGAGAGAAGATCCCACGAAACTGAGCCAGTCAGCCAGGTGCCGAGGTCAGTTCAGCGATTCCGGTGAAGCAGGGCGTCTGATTCGCTGGTGGCCTGTCGACCCATGCCCGCTGCTCCATCGCAATCTACTCGATTAGTCCATGGCGGTTGATTTAGTCTAATCCGGCGAAGAGTTTCTCAACGTTGCTTGCTCTTCCGAAACCGTTGCTCGCTGTTCATCACGCAATTTCCGCTATAAGGCGGTCAGGATCTGCGTCACCACTCTGTTGATCGCGTTCCACGTGTTTACGTCGCTGGTCATTCTGTAGACGACATTATCCGGGTTGATGTCCGGTCCAAGTATATCCCTATACATCGCTCGAACGTTAGACATTCAAAGGTCACGTGCTTCGGTGAATATTTACGATTGTAGCACTAGATATCCTCCACCGGGGGGACTCAGATGGGGATCATATCGACGATAAAGCATATTGCAACCGACGATATTGTTGCATATGCACGCGCTCGCGATTCGTACGGCCACTCCGGTTGTGCTACAGTGCTATTATTGCTTTATTGATCTTGGGGGTAGTTCAATAACAGCTTGTTCACACCACTCACCGCGTTTAAAGGGAAAAAGCTTAATTTTTTTGTTTTTGCTTATATTTTTCAAGTCTGGTTGGGAATTTATCGCACGAAAATTTTTTTTTGATCACTCTAACCGGACACTGACATATCGAAAAACTTTCATCAAGATGAAACTTCAATGGTTCAATATAAACAAAGTGGATTGTTGAATATATCTCAAATATGTTTCAAGTTGCCATCAAAAACAACTTTTGAAATTTGTTATGCATTTTAATTCTGTCGCAAAATATTGTTCTAATAGTAATACGATACACGATACATTGTATTATGTAATCTGCCAAGCAAACCATTCTACAAGTTATGAAACTGCATAAAACGTTGAATTTATATTCCGGTTTACCTACGACACAGCAAAGTAGAATCCGCTCATCGGTAGCTAATTTTATCCTCACCCAGCCGACCAGCAGCTTTGTACGAACATGGAAGGGATGATGTAGGAAATTTATAGTCCGATCGATGGCCTACCTTTTTGCCTTTAGTCAAAGAAAAAATAAACTAATTGAACAGTATTGATTTTACCGTTATCCATCGGTTGTCAACCATACCGTTTATTTCACTTCGTCTATTCTTTTTTCTCTGGATTTGAAAGCGCTCCGTTCGGTAATACTCACTAAACCATGACTCGCGTTAACCTTGACAATGAAAATCCGTCGCCAGTCGGACGTCAGTACACTTCTCTTTAGTTGCTATTCTCCGTGATTCTGGAATGGACCAGCATGATGACGCAGGCAGCTATTGCCTCTTCCATATACGTAGTTCGTTTCAGCGCTGTCAATTTGTCCACGGACTGTCCGTCTATTTTTACATTAACTCACCTCGGAGGAAGATGAGCTGGAAAAAACCATTTTCATCTTCACATAACCCAGGCTAAGCGAGAATCCAGTGCTGTGCATAAATTACTAGTTTCTATTAATGTTTAGCCTCCCTGTCCCATCACCATCCAATCTTTACCTGATGCTACAATGAGTGGAAAAATCCCCCTCTCCCAGTGCTTACCTCGTTGAGCATTGGTACCACATTTCATACAGATGACTGATTTTCTATCATCTAGCGTACAATTCAATGATCCACACTTGACTCGGTCCACCACGAACCATCGCATTTTGGGGGCAGTAACCGGTGCATTCCCGCGAGATCAATCACCTGGTTCGGAGCCATTCTGGGGCGCGAACGGTTTACAAGTCTCGCTGATTCATAGCTTTTTGTCGGTGATGCTCGATCATCGAAATTCTGAATCTATTCGTATTCGTTTGCACCGCCTCAAAAGAGCTGTACGTCCCATTAGACGCTGTAATGGGTTCTAGGTGTACATGTAGGAAGTGAAGTTGCTGGACTAGTCAACCGTCGGCTCTGGGGCGACCGTCATAGCCAATCGACGGTTGAATAATTACCCGCACATCACAACAACAAAAAACTGGCGTCTTCACGGTTCATAAATATGGCCATTACTGCCACAATGTTCACCATCATCATCATCATCACCATCATCTTCATCGGCGAAAAAGTAATTTTTCCCACTACTGAACACCGCCGCTCCGCCTCGCCATACCGGTCAAGAAGTTACTTTCAGTCGATTTGTGAAGATTTCTACCTTCTCAAAAGTAATACATCCGTCGGGCTGAATTTCCTCCGAAATCTGAACTCGAGGATGCCCGGCGATTTTATGACCCGAAATATCTTGTCCGGTAATTATCGACCCGGAGAAGGTGGCGCACATTATTTGTGGGCCTTTGTTCAACACTGACGGTTGGCGAAAGCAATTGATTCCCATCATTGTGTACGAAGGAAAATTAGGAATGATTACCTATCCAAGTGTCGGCCGATTCGTTAATTTTGTGTCAATGGAATAAACTGCAATTTGTTTATGATCCGAGCCGATCGTTGAGGTTGCAGCTTCTATGGCAGGTGGTTGTTGCATCAGTGATAAGGCAAAATGGAGCATTTTTGTAGTAACTGGTTTTGTTGTTTGATGTAATAGATTATAAATATGGTAGTGTCTAGTTGCCTCTCTACTGAGTAGGCCTAAAAAGTGTTTCAACATCGCTCAAATGAACGACTTGTTGAATACCGTTCAACGATGGATCAGCAAAGGTCCCTAACTGTACGATTCTGAACATCCTTTGGGTAGAGGGATGCCTTTCGAAGATGGTTTATCGCTATGTTTTACGTTTATACCAAACTAATTATAAGATGTTTGCGTTCAAAGCTCTTACGGATTCCTGATTTCAAGGTTTATGTCTTTGAAACAATTGTCGTAGACTTGCTCGTTTTTTTAGAAAATAGAATTGATTTTAGGCGGGGAACCTCGGGATGAGATCAAGCAAAATGAATGATATCGAACTGTGTACTCAAACTGCCCCATTGGAAACTTCGACAAGGATCTAGATTTTTACGATTGTTCGAAGTATGTTGGCGTCCTCGCCGTAAGCCGCTGCTGTGTCAAAACATCAATCAATAGACACCATAAAGTTATCGATTTCTGCTTTGCTTTAGTGAATTTTATGGCACACTAATCACCTCACATTTTCACATCCCCACTCACAGCCTAGTAGATAAATGTATTGGAGTGCTGCTCATGTTTCCTTACGCCTCTGCATTTTTCCGTCTGGTGATTCATGGTTGAGAAATAGAAGTCTCACGGCCAAATTTGGACTTAATGGAATTGGTTAAAATTAACAATCGCTGGCTGTTTGATTTGAATGCAAACTTATACAGACCTGCCTACCTTCAGAGGCTGGTGGAGAAAATTGGATCGTATTTGAGAGCTTTCTTCCGCTCTCGGGAAAAAGATGTTATCCGGTTTTAGGTGTAGGTACTTTACCTAGTTTTGCATTTCTGTCGGCGGAATTTTTTTCGAGTGGATTTGGTGGAATAGGCTTTAAAGTGTATGTGCTTGTGGGTATTTAGTCAAGTACATGGTATGTTCAGTGTTTATCAAGGGCCAGTGGAGTAGGTGAACACCAGTTGAATAGTTTTCGCAGCTCCAGTGTAACGGACTTAATCACTTCAGCGTAGGAGTGATATATGTTTCTATCGAATGGGGGGTTGTGTTTTTGTTCGTTCGAATTGAAAAAGCACTTTTGGGTACGCAAAGCATGCAAAGCAGTTGTTCGCAAATAAAAAATTGTTGCAATAATAGATCACTAGTAATTGGGTATGTGCCGTTTCCTATGCTTGGATTTTCTCCTCTTGTCTGGTTGAAAGTGTATCAAGATAACACTTTATTATGGACTACCTACTCATAAACAAAAAATCAACACAGCGCCATCCACAAGAATTATTAATAATACTCCAAGTAAAGGTTTCAATGCCGGGACTCTTCGAACCCACTCGCGAAGTGGTTACCGCTATTCGTTTCAGCCTGACCGGTTTATGCATACTCCGCAACGTACCGAGATACCCGAGGTGCATTATTGCATTTAAAAGTTTGAGGCGATGGAGCAAGTGGTCAATTATTTAAATTGTTCGAAAATCCGGCCAACTATATACTTTCTTCCCGCTTTGTTATTGACTAGACAACTGGAGTAAGAGTGCTGTTTTTTCGACACTCGAAAAAATGTTAAGAATGCATATAAACTTGATTTTAATAATGTATATGTAATTAAACCAGTGAGTAGTTACGTTACTCGCCTTTTATGTTTTCCTACTGCTTTTGTGGAAATGGGGTGAATTTTCGAATCTGGGGTGAATGGGGTTAATTTTCGAATCTAGTATTTTCGAGGTGATCTTTGTGAATACATTTGTTTTTCCCGCTGTATGAACAGTTGGTCAGTGGAAAAGGAAGAAGAAAAGGGATACCTGTGCACATATTCATAAAGATTCACTTTGCCAAACATAGTATTTGACCCTACAGCATTTCGGCGTACCTCAAATTAGTAAAAATATCAATATTTTCAAATCGCTTGAAATTTGTGGATCGGAAAAGATCGGAAGAGATAGAATGTTTTTTTGGATAGCCGGAATCTTGTTTTGTAATGTTGTTTCAGTAACTTTGCCGGATCTTGCCGTATAATGTAACTTTTTTTTCATTCAAATTTGAAATAAATTGTTTAAAAAAGGTGTTTTTGAAGCTGGTCCAATACACAGCAACACTACTATTTTCGGTTATTTTTAAGCTGAGGGCATACAAATAGTTGTGTTCAATTACGTTTGTTATAATATTGTCTTATTTAATACAGTCATCATTATTTGAAAGCGATTTTGCGGGATATATAATAAAAAAATGATTAAAAGCCCTTAAAATATCACTATTCTGCATCCATGCAAAAATTCTTTAGCAATTTTTCGCGTACTCGTTATTTTGCCACAATATGCAGTATGCTTTTAGGTATCTAAAAATATAACTAAATAAAAAATCTATTTTTTTTTTCTTTTGGTTATTGGCCAAGAATTTGTTCTAGTTACTCCTCTGTGCGATGTATGGAAAAAAATAATAAATAAAAAAGTTGGTTTTTTATTTATTATTTTTTTATTTTGAGCTTATCGAAAAAATTTTACAAAAAATTATTTTTTGTTATATAACTTATGAAATTTGCAATTATTTGAAACAAATTGAATTTTTTAAAGTTGGACCATTTTTTTACTTATTATTTTCTTTAAATATTAAGAATCACGTTAAAACGATAGTGGAAAAATTTGGGAGTGGATATCAAAATACTTTGCGAGATATTACAATTATAAACTTAAAACAAGGCCGCTTTAAACCAAACGCCTAGTGATTGGTCTGTTATGATTGAAATATCTCGTAAAATACTTCGAGTTCCATTTTGAAATTTTCACACAATCTTCTCGATATACATAATTATAAATTATTTTAAAAAGATATTTTTTTTGGGGCATGCCCTAAAAAAATTTGCTTCTAATATTTGCAGAATACATAAATTACATAACAAAAACAAATATTTAAAAAAAATTCCGGTGAGATCATGCGAAAACGCAACTTTTATTATTTAATGCTTTTTCCACTAATCTAATACTTTCTGAAGCCTAAAATTCGTGTCAATAATTTTTAGCTAAATATTTTTAAAAAATGGAGGGAACTAAAATTGTAGTTGTAAATCTGATTTGGAATGACTCGCATTCTGCAAATTTAAGACTTTTTAATGGTATCCAAGTGTTATACGCAAATATTGTAACGAGTACGTTAATTGTAAATAATTAAATGTATATAGAATATTAGTACGTATGCGTAAATTGTTATTTTTCTAAACTGTTTATTATGCTTGGTATCCATATCATTAATTTAAACCATGGAGAAATGTTCGTACAATCGAGCTGCTACGGTAGCGCGAGAGAGAGACTTCATCAAGAGACGTGCTATAACACGAACTTGATGAGTGCCCGCAGTTCTTCGCAAGTGCCCATTACTAATTTGCTGGCCTAGCGATGCCAACGGTGAGGGGAGGGATTGGGTGCCGAAAGAGGCCATCGATCCTTGGTCAATTTCACGAGTATTTGCACTGATGGGAGAGCGTTTTGTTTCACTCTAATGTTTGGACAGGAAGCAGCCGTGCATAATAGAAGCCGTCCGCAGAAATGAGATGCGGTCATGGAACTGGGGAATTTCGGGATGATCAATATGATATTAGAAACGTCTCTATTGTCCACTTCGTGGAAATTGCGTCAGATCCGCTGACGAAGATCTCCAAATCGCGGTTATTCTGAGGAGCCCAATAAACCACTTTGATCGTTTCATTGGAAGAGCAAGAGTGGTTCAATTTGATGTGTTTAGTGTTATAAATTGACTCGACTTTAATTGTTTTACCAGATTGCTAATAAGTTTTTCTCCCCAATAGAAAAGCATTGGTAGTATAGCGATAATAAGCTTGGAGATTCTAGTGTGTGCGCCGTTAGAGAAGTTAAGGTAAACCCGTTATTTATGGTTACCACAAAATGTGCGCGTGCTGATTTGTCCTCGTGCCACTGCAATTTGCTTCACAGGTTCGTGGCAGCCGTCGAAAGTCCGACACATCACACATCTTCGTTAGCGACCGCTCTTGGTCCCACGATGGGATGGGTTTTTCCCATTCAACTACATTTCATGTAGACCAACATAGGTCAGATGAAAAATATGAATAAATAAAAAATAAATTAGAAAATAAAATCGACTTTCTGTACGTGAAATGTTTCACAACATTATGAACATTATTCATAAACCCAAGGTTGACTCGTTCTTTTATTCATTGATTTAGGAACATTATTCGGAGTCTGTATGATGTGGACTAATTTATGATCTATTACTTCTTGTTCATGATCTGGTTCATGGTTTGGTAAATTCGTTCACCAAAGCAAAACAGTCTGGATATTTTCTCGTGAACCATTTCACGAAACTCGGAATATTATTTATGTATCCATTAAATCCTTATGATCTAGTTTATGATTTTTAATATTTTAGTCACGATTCAATATCCTTGCTCGTAAAATTGTGCACAAAATCATTAAATATTATTCATGGATTGGTGAGCTATTTTAATCATGACTCGATTCGTGCTCGTAATATAATTCACAATATCGTAAACTATTATTCGTTGATCCGTGAACTGATTCATGATTCATAGTACATTATTCACGATTGATCTTGCGTGCCTTGGATATTTAGAAGATATTCTTAATCATTTTTAATTTGATGCAAGTCTGCACATGGTCGTGGAATTTCCACGTTGGCTATTTCACAAAATTTGGAACATCATTCATGGAACCATTTTTGTTCTATGAAATCTTCCATGAAATGTAGTAAAGTTGTGTCCAGCTGCGCGACCAGTAATAGGTGCGAGCAGTGGGTAGATGAAAATTATTTGGACCTCGAACTTCGTCATTCATTTGATAATGCGATGCCCGAACAGAAAATGAGAAATTTGCTACGCACCAAAAATACATTACAGAGCCAGAAATCGCGTTCGTGATATAGTTCACAAAATCAGATCAGACTGAAAAAATCGACAGTAACCAAAAAATAACATATAACGATAAGCCGAAGAGAAGCTCGGATGGAAAAGAGGGGACCGCTTGAATCTGCTGGCCATTAGGACGTTTATGTGGCCGATGTTCAAATTCCCACCGATTCAGTTTTTGTGGCTATCGACAAACGTTTTACGAACACTTGAATTACGTTGGTGGAATTGATTTGGCCACATTAAAAAATTTCGCCAACTCGGTGTGCAAGTAGATCGGATTTTCGCAATGCGCGAGCAAAATTTCACTCTGTTAATCCTCTTGTTTCAATGCCAATTTCACAACTGAAAGACAAATGTGAACATCAAACAATGGGCATGATGCAACACACTTACATCTTTAAAATGGGTGGTGTGCAAGTTTTTTCAATGCACGATAAAAAAATGCGTCAAGTTGCAGTTGACCAATTTTCAATCGTAACCTTTCCATACACTTTTCTTTCATAATATTACAATAGCTGAGAAACGGCTGAGGGCCCGAATGGAACCACTTTCTCCTAATGGAACCACTTCTTTCTATCCTATAAACATTTGTATACTAGGCACTATTTTTCACCCCAAACTTGCTTATTTTTAATCTAATGATGTATCATTAATCAGTATATTTCTTCACTACGTAATGTTAATGTACCGCGTGATGTGAAGAACATTCATCGAGAAAAAGTATATTATTATATTAGTATAGTAACTACACTAAATTGACAATGTAAAACACGATTTTTGAGTATTGTAAAAAAAAGTTACGGTTAGAGCTTCCCTATCTCAACGTTTTTTAGCTTCTCGGGATTCGGTAACTAAAAAAGAAATTCCCTAAGTAATCTCGGGATCCCGGAAGTTCCGCACAAGAGGAAAAAAATATATAGCTTTTCAATTACAAAATAAATGAATTGCGTGTACTATTCAAAACGGATTGATTTTATTATACTGTATTGTCTTGCGCAGTTATTCGCAGATGTTTGTTTAGGGTACTACACCTCATTGAAATAATCCAGCATTCATTCTTGGTATACTATGTCGTTTTCAATCATGGGAATACTTGGCTAACCAGGGGATCTAGAATTGTGGAGACACCGCACTTATAATAGAAATAAAATCATAGGGTAATTTCGGGACAGATGCCGCGTCAGGAGTGATGCCGCACTATCTATATCTCGTATATGGGGTCACTTTTATACGGTAATATGATATTGTGAGTTTGTCTTTCGAAGAATTATAACTCTAGAGATGTAAAATAATCCTTTTCAATTACTCACGAAAATTTTATTAATGATTTTGTGCGTTCAGTAGCATCACGGAGTGCCGAAAGTTTTTCAGCACCACATTAAAATTTCGTTTTTTTTAAATTGTTTGATTTTTTTTTTTGTAAATCATGTATCGGTTGAATAGCTGGGACCTTTTAGAAGACATTCTGATCATGAGCACGACCATCCATAATATTAGAGGAAAATGTCGTCGTGCGGCATCTCTACCCTACAATTGGGAGAGATGCCGCATCAAAATTGCGGGTGAGATGCCGCACTCAATGGAAGAGAATGCATAGCTAAAATGTAATTTTTCACCTCGGAATGTCATTAAATGATCATTTGCGTCAGGTATAGGTTCTTAATGAGGTATATCCACAAACTAACGGACCTAACACAGTGACATACAGGATTATGAGTCTATTTATTTATATATTTAAAAGGGCGATATGTATCTAGGTATTTGTTACTTCGGTTTATTCTTTAAAGTTTCATGCACTAATTTTAGTAAACGAATTGATTTGTAGTGATGTCAATCTTGGAATAAAAATAAAAATTTCGACGAATTAATGCTTTTTCAAGATGAATCTTTCAAGAACAAACCTAATTTGTATAAATTCATTAGGAGAAACAGCCAAACAGTGATTTTAAGGAACTGCTACCAACACATAGAGATGTATATCGCTCGTACAAGCATATAGATAAATAGTTCCCTGAATTAAGTTTCTCCAACTTAACCGTTACAGAAGGTTGAGAAAGAAAAATATTTTTAAAATATTGAACGAAAAAATGTTTCTGGAAATGGTAGTATCCCCTTAAGAAAAGTTAAGGTGCTAGTCGATTTATAGGTGTAATCAAACTTCATGAAACTCAGCTGAAGACACTTAATCACAAAAATATCAATGAGAACCAAAAAAATACTTTTGTTCACCATTTTTCAGTTTATGACCACGGTGCGGCGTTTCATCCGCACATGCGGCATCTCTCCCGCAATGTCCTTTTTTTGTAAAATGTTCATGGAAATTTGATGAATTTTTTTTTCATTACAAAAACCATTTCACAGTATTTTAGAAAATTGTCGCAATTGATAAAAATGATTTCATCAATTATTGAATGGTTTACTTTGATGCAGGGTCAATTTTTAAAAATGTGCGGCATCTCTCCCCAAATTACCCTACTGGTTTCTGCACTTTTGACACCGTGGAAACTTCGCAAGAAGGGTGCCTATTGGAGCGCAAATATATTTATGAGCATTCCTCGATTATGGCGAATTTGCAATCAAAACAAGAGAATATTCTTTAGGCGCTGAAATAAGCTAACGTATTTTCTTTTAAATTACAAGTTAAATGTAAACCTCAGTATACTGACAAACGTAGACTCAATCACAGTAACACAAACGCAATACTTTTTCCATTCCGTTACGACTGGCGTTGAAATGAGTTGCACCGCATATATTCATGGGCTCAAGTAATTTTGAAGTTTTCTTCAAAATAATTTAAAAAAGAGACCTTAGGTAGCGAAGAAAGCATTTAATGTTTCAGATCGTGAAATTTTCTGCTGAATTTCTTTTAAATAACATAAATCGATTGCAAAAAAATAAAGATTTCCCCGGATTCCCGAGTCCCAATAGCATAAATAGCAAGTATTTGAGTAGCAATCACCTTCAAGGACAACTGTTCGGGTCGAATTGTCAACGTACAACGCAATTCAACTTAAACCCTGTCATATATCGAGTTTCCCAATATATCAGCTGCAACCTAATACACTTAGATGCCGACTCGAGAGACTACTCTTTCTTAAACCATCAGAAAACGAATGGGGAATATCGAGTTTCCGTAAGACGCAACGTCGGATTAGCCTTTCTGGCCCTTGACCAGTATTGAACTTACGTGTACGCCAGCCAAAAGTTGTTCAGTAATTTCTTTTTACGACTTGCACAGTAAAGTGAAATTTTTACTGAGCTGTCAGCAAATTGTTTAAAAAATTGGAGCAAAGATTTCATTTTTTAACGATTTTCAGTAATTTTGCGAATAATTTGCTGAAACCCGCAATATTTTTAACTGAATTTATCAGCACTTCTGTTCTTTTCGGTACATTAACATTATCCAGTAAAATACTGACTGTTTGGCAAAATTGTACCAACATTACCGAACCTCGTCAAAAACTTACAAAACAGGTACAGTAAATCATCTGTCAAGTCGCCATTTTCAGAGAAAACTGCTGACTGACCAGTATTTTTTGTCGTTTGGATAGAACGGATTGCGGAGAGTTCGGTAACCGAATTGTTTTACTGAATTGATTACCGAACGGTTTGCTGTTCAAAACCCCAGCAAAATTTTACTGTACCCAGTAATTCAAATTAAGTGTGCAAGTTTGATTAATAATAGCCAATAAACTAAACCGAATTTTCAAATTTCTCCAATGACACTAATCGTGTGTCTAACGAACACTCGACTTTATCAATTGTTTTATGAGATGTATTGATAATACCATCGGGTTGATTATTTGAGGAAATTTTCTATAATTTTTCTACATAGCGTATATTAAGTGGAAAATCTCCACACTGTAACGGATCAAATGTTATGCCTTGTTCAAATATTGATTACATTACATTGCTTACATTACAGTTCTTATTTTTTCAGAAGTAAATAAAATTTAAGAGTCTTCTCCACAACTGGAAGAGTCAAGAACCTTAGCCTGCATGCGCCTATCAAATCCATAGCCTTGCATAATTTGTGTCAACTTTTGAATCCCGTCGCAGAAATATACTGTGCCTACTTTCCACATTGTTCATTTCAATTAACATACGCTACGCTAAACACTGAACACATCGGCAACAAATAACTTCTTATCTCGAGTGCTCTACTTCTAGCAGTACGTTACAGCAACATAGCTTTGTACCTAGCTATAAGTGCATGGGTCTGCCGCAAGAGTCCTGAACTTGCCGAAGCCATCGGGCGTGTACAACGCTGCAGCTTCAGGACGCACTAACTAGAATCCGCCCGAAACGATATGTACGTGGTGTAATTTAACTCATAAACTAGACACCCATTATCTGCTGCCTGCCGTCTGTGCTGACACGGAAGATAGGACAGAGTGATGATGCACTCATTTGAAGCGAGCTGTTGACTTTAAGCTGTGTGTACGTATTATTATGCGATGTGTAATGTACCTACAAACAGCCCTACCCAAAGCTTGTAGAGTGTTATAATAATGTGAGACGATGGCGAAAAGTGTACCCCACCAGTTAGAGAACCTTCTACGATGGTTATGTGCTCAAATTACCTGAGCTGACAACAAGAACAGGCCTGCGCTACAGCTGCAGTAGTCATCGCAATCTTCCGGGATGGCTAGCGGATTGATATAGACAGGGAGTGCTGGCACGTGTTTAGCATGTTATTAGCGCTCTGTGAACGATGATGGAGTTTCGATGTAATGAACCAGTTTGTGGTTAAGCTGCAGTTGTATATGAAAATGTTTTGAGCGGCAGACATTTTGCGAACATTATAGCGTTCTGTTACATTTCCTGAACAGCAACTCAAAACTTTAATGATCTGTAGAACAAAATCTCACATACTGCTGCTTCATTTCGGCATATAACTGCTGTTTTCCTGTTAATTATAATTTGCAAACCAACGGTCACACTAGTATGTATGCTTATAAACTATATAACCTCAGAGCCGGTCGCGCACTCACTCCAAAACGGTCATCCGTTTGTGCAACCATCATTCGAGCGGTTACCGCAAAACTGTTTTTACGATGCGTAATTAGCGAGGTTGTTGACCAAAACTGAGACTGCAGAACAGGTCGCTCGCATTGCATCTACCATTTCATTCAAGGGAGATGTTGTGCAAGGCCCACGCACCGATCGTGACAAATGCGCACGTACCTGTTATATGAACTCTGCAGCAGTCGTGCCGCCATTTAGTCTGCGAGCATGCATATATGCAAAGCTCTGCGACGAATGAAAACGATTCCGAGTCAATTTACGGCATTACTGCTGGTTTAGCAATATTCCTCAGCTCTGACACAAGCCGAATTAAGTGGTAATTGATGGGCATGGACATTTGTGTGGACGGATTTAGCCCTCCAAGAACACGGTGGGTTGCTGTGTTTACAAGGATTCGTTGCCGAATACCTTTTATTATTCTTGGTCGTTGCTCTGATTGCCAACATAGAATGCACTACATATAAAAGTACACACACAGTTTTGCTATTGAGATGAGATACAGTACATGTACCGCATTAATGACATCGTAGTGACTTCAACATTTATTTTTTATTTATTTAAAACTTTTAACGATCCGATATTTTACGAAAGCTTTTCTACGTGGGGGTTTTGACAATTCTAATTTAACGTAATAAAGCGATATTATATAACCCGTAAGAATAATTTCTTTAAACCAACACGTTTGTCAATATTACAGCCAATTTAACAATGAATGGCGAATGAGAAAGATTGCAATAGGAAAGGCTCATAGAAATAAAATTGGATGTTTCGTCTAGTCAGGTGTTTGCGATTTCCAGCACGCTATGCCTTATAAATAAAAAAACGGTGATTTAGGAAATTTGCTTTTTTGGAAAGAACGGTTTTTGAATGATAACTAATTTGGGCAAGGAACGGGTGTAATAATAATTGAAATGGTTATACACTCAGGTTTTTTTACGCGGGGAATACAGACCGCGTAAATGAAAACTTAATGAAAACCGTGTAAATTTCAAAATCCGCGTAAATGAAAACCGTGTAAATTTCACAATCCGCGTAAATGAAGACCGCGTAAATTTAAGAACCCGCGTTAATGGGAAAATTTTTGCTTCTTATTTTTTACATCAACGACCTTTTCCACCTTTTTAGTTCGGATTTTTAGTATTAATATTTAATGTTCGTTTAGCTTGAGCTTGTGCGACCGGGCCGGTACTAACAAAAGGAAGATCATTAAACCGCGTCAAAGATGCTTTTATGACCCATTGCTGATTAAGTTTTTCACATTTTCTTCGTTCCAGTTTCTAATAAAATTGGTTGCATTCAGCTATATATCGTTTGAAGATAAATGACCACGTTATTCCTTTACTATCAAATTCAGATTGTTCTTCAAATTATATCCCTCGTGATTTCTATCACTCCCTTCCTATTCTTCGGTTTTCACTTTGCGTCCGGCGCTAGGTTCGTGCATAAATATACTCTCCTGAATTGGCCCAAATGATCCTAACATGGATGTCGAACAAGATTCGTGGCCAAACACTCCAGGCTTCCATTTAAAATCAAGCACATTGAACTGGGTTTGACCATATCCAATATTCTTTCGGATCAAAGGTAGTCCGCGAAGAATATTCCGCAACACGCAGAAATATTCAGCTGTGCCAGATATCTCGAAAGTTCGACTAGATAAGCTCAGAATTGTGATATTTTGCCTCAAGCTAACAAATGACGTTACTGGCGACAAGACATTCATGAAGAACTAACGCGTTTACATGCCCGCTCACAAAGTTGAGATCGATAGTGTAGGTATCGATTTGAACTTGGCATGCGTGAATCTACTGAAGGGCGGGATTGGCTGTTTCAATAACCCGTTGCTCCAGTGAGCGAAGATTTTGAGTGACAATCGCACCAGCGAGATTGCTTTGCGTTTCTCCATCTGCATAAT
Source organism: Topomyia yanbarensis (assembly GCF_030247195.1). Taxonomy (NCBI): domain Eukaryota; kingdom Metazoa; phylum Arthropoda; class Insecta; order Diptera; family Culicidae; genus Topomyia; species Topomyia yanbarensis. The sequence continues at coordinate 150,269,014 of NC_080671.1, forward strand.
CGGTTGTGTGTGCCGCGTGTCATGCGTACAGTATTGCACTAATTACAAGTAAATGGGTCCTTGTAACAATAATTATTCCAGCAACAGAAAGCTCTGCCACAACAACATATTCAACTTAGTGCAGGATTGGTTGGACCTAGGTTGGACCTAGGTTGGACGACAACTTGTAATACTGCGGAACTCCTCCCGGCATCAAGGATACTTCAATTTTCATGGTACGGCAAGGGGTTATCTTCGCGATGATTGTTGTTGTTGTTTATTCGTGGCTTTAACCTCTGTTGGTCATTCTCCATTTCTCGATGATTATTGGTATAGCTTACTCTACAGCTTTGAAAAGGTAGCCTACTTTACTGCCCATGATCACATTTCCGTTCCCCTGGTTTCTATAAAACTGAAAAAACTAACGGAAAAAATTTGGAATAATTTTTCGCGATTTTTGTTGAAATTTGAAGTATTTGTCATGTTCGTTGTTTATTCTGGACTGACAGGACCTTAGCGTAGTCTTCTGGCGCCTTTAGTAGAGTCTCAGTTATGCGCCTTTTTCTGCAGTCTGCTTTGGCTTTTTTTCAGTTCGACTTTCAAATAGTAATTTTATGTGTAGGAGAGACCGAGGAGGTTTGAAACAATTTTTTTTTGTTTTTGTTAGATAAATCGACCAAAACTGTCATCCAATGATTACTTATTTTTAAATTTCTTAGTTATGTTTATGCTTTACCAAATTACATCAGAATAACTGGTACAAATCAATAACAAAGCATCAATATATTGATTTTTGTAAAAGTGTTCTCTTTGTTTCAAATCTCCTCATACCGAGGTAAATTGAAACAGCAATGAATGTGAGTTGAAACAAGTAACCAGTTACTTTAAATATCACCAAAACGTTTTCTAAAGCATCAAATGTTACAATTGTGTAATTTTTGTTCGTTCACACTAAAATAATTCCTTAAAATGACATGCATTCTTATCATTATTTTTCACAGTGTATATCTATGTAAAAACTGACACTTGTTTTGAAAATTAATGTTAGATTTTGGTTACAAAAGCAGGAATTTCTGCACTTATCCCAACAATAATAACAGTAAGGTACTTTACCTAATCACCAATTAACTATAACTGTAAAATAAAAAAAAAATGATACCCATTTTTCATATATTTAGTTATGTATTATTTTCCAACCACTTCCCCTAGAATATTCTACATTTATTAAAGTGGTTGATATGACCAGTGATACTATTTATGACTAAAAGTGATACGTGTTTATGAAAATACGTATTTTGGTATCCATGTCGGTAGTAATTAGTTCATTTTGGGTTATGGTCACTGCGCTCCAAGCTTCAGAAGCTGGTAGGAGTAAACAATTAGAACAAATGCATATTCCGTGGTTTTAAATGACCTTGATCTAATAAATTGAGAGCGTTGATCACTGTTGTCAATTCAGGAAAGAAGAATCTTGATTATTATTATTTGTTCAGGAACGTTAATGTGATTACAGCATTACCATAAGACTAGAGGTTTATCATCCAGGAGAGTTGAAACAAGTTGTTTCAACTCTCCTAGGTCAAAAGGTAAAGCTTGATCCACAATTTACAATTTATACATCGCAAAGGTAGAAAGAAACGCATACAATCCTTAAATGTTAACGCTTAGACTACATAATAGTGATATTTTCATGATCGAATATCACTTAATATCCTATTTATACCAATTTGAAGAAAATAGCGAAACTTACTTTTGCTCATTTTTTGTAGCGTGTTTACCGTAAATACTCAACCACCCATATAACGTAGTTGGCGTGCATTGGAGGATTTGTGGGCCCGATATAAATAAAGCAAATTTATTATTGTTTTATCCCTAACGGTACTGTTTCGCTAGTACTTAATGGGCACTGTTTCAGCTCTCCTCTGTTTCAAATCTCCTCGGTTTCCCCTACCTGTGAATGATACTCCTATCCTAACTTTTTTATGACTTAACCACACTTATTTTATAAAGCAGTTCAAGATTTTAGCGCCCCCTAAGGTTGGCGCCCTTGTCGGGGGTCAACTTGGCCAACCACACGCTACGGCTCTGGGCATAGGTACAGTAGTATTAGTCTTGAATGAAGGATATAGTATTTTTGGATATGTGCAATATATTCACACTTCCAGAATTAAAAATTAATTTTGTTTAAGTGAAATATTTTGATTAATTATATGTATACGTCGAAAAGTATAATAAAACGAATATCACCCCTATCTTCGATCAACCAAAGCTATGAATCAGACATATTCAGGTGGCGCTGCAGATACCAAGCGGAATGAGCGGGTATACTTTTTAGTGACGTGAATCACGTAGCTGCATATCAAAATTATTAGAAGTAGCGATTCAATATCTAGGCAGAATTGCGCTGATCTCACCATAATTTCATAAACCAACAGTTAATTCCTATTTTCAATAAACTATACTTCATATCGCTAAAAACCAAAAAAAGCAAGAACGAACGCGGTCGGGTCCGGGTGATTCGTCAGTGCTGTCACTTTTCCAAATGTAAAATTTTTGGGTGTTGTAATGCAATTCCGGAGAACATTTTTGTTCTGAAGTTGAAATTAAATTGGCTAATAAAAGAATAAGTTCAAATATAAATTGGCTAATAAATAGCACAAATAGTTTTAGCATATTCGCCGAAACGATTTATATTCCATAATCTGCGTAGATAGAATTTGAAAATGTTCATACCAATCTTTTTAAATATTATTCTAGTGGATAAGCCATATTCTTGTTTAAATCTACTGCTATCCTTTTTAAACTTTTGCTTGTTGGAGTTAAGGATGCGAGAGCTTGTTTTTTGAACATCGCAGAACATTTGATTGAATGGTTTGAACCTGAGCCTGCGTTTCAAAAATGAATTCTGTTTCTTTAGTTTAATTTAATATGGGCATGGGAAGAGAAAAATTCATCATGCCCATATTAAATTAAACTAAAGAAACAGAATTCATTTTTGAAACGCAGGCTCAATGACAATCCAGAGCAAACCATTCAATCAATATATGTATGAAAATATTATCATATTTAACTTTAAGGAACATCTGCGTAAAATGTCATACAATGTTATCTACAAAAGCGGTAGAGGACTGCAGTAAATGACTAAAATACCAAAAATATCAAAACAAACAAATTTCCAAATCTGTGAATAAAATCATGATTCAATGCTAGTTCGGGTTTATCGTCAAACTGGCCCCAAGCTGGTGTTAATCACTGAAGTGAATTCGATATACTGAAATCCACTTTTGAAACATCGAAATTCGCTTTTCAAAACACCGAAATCTACATTTCCAAATCCAAATTTATGGATATATGGATAAAATTGGGAACTAGTTCACATATAGAACAAGGAAAATGAATTGGTGTCATTACCAAGCGGTAAACACAAATACCTCCACCAATAAAAGTTTTTTGCGGACTTACGGAAGAAAAAGACCACGATTACAAAACACATAGCTGATTTTCATGGTTCTATTTTCGTAACTTAAAAGCATGATTGTTTCAGAATTCATGACAACTTATTCGCGAATTTGGGAACATACGTTTCATGAATTCAAGTATGAGAATTATAATTACCATTTGCAATTTTTGCCTCATGATCTACTTCGCTGACGACTCAGCTCCGCCAAATGTTTCCGATCACGAGATATAAATACAAAAAGTGTAAGAATTCGTCAAGTGCAGCCCGATGGAAGAATTCTGAACTAAACATTTCCGTATCAGACGGCCCTTGACTTTATATTAGAAGAAATGATTTAGCATTCTAAACTTGGCAATAAAATGAAAAAAAAACTATCGAGATTGTTTCTTATTTCTGCTGCTCTAATCTACAACTAGTCGCTAGCAACTGGGCATAATACAATTTAAATATCCGTGAACAATATTCCAACCTTTGTGAAAAAATTCACCTGAAAAATTCAAAACAGTGAGCAAGTTATTAGGGATATCTTCTAAATTTGTGAACTTATTGACAAGCACGCAAGACAGATCGTAAATGAGTTCTGTGAAATAGTTTACGTGAAAATATTAAGACATTCGTTGATTGCAGCACTATTGAAGGTTAATCATGTGAATGAGCTGAAATTTTCAGGGAAGCTTATCAGGTACCCATCAGGGTTAAGGTGTGAAATTTCACACTTGGAATCATCTAAGGGTCACTCTAATCATCATTATCATCATCGTGACCAAGCAATCCTGTTGCTCCGAATCATAAATGAATCGGTCTTGGGCTGTTATATCTAGTTTCCTTGGACACCCGTCGCATGCGCTACTTTGTTTATTCAAATACTTCCCTTGAACACAACTTTAACTGGGTTCTTTTTCTACATTCGCACTACATGTCCAGCTCCTTGAAGGTTGCCGCGTTTTCCTATCTTTACGATTTCAGCATGTTTGTTTACTTGGTACATCTTGTGGTTTATGCATCTGCGCCATTCTCGTTTTTTATTGTGCCGCCAAGTATTGAAAGCAGAATTCTTTCCTCAAACGCACCGAGCACTCGATAGTATACTTTTTTTAATGCCCTTGCATCGTTGCCGTACAGAGCAACAGGGAGTATCAGTGCTTTGTCTGGAGCAAGTTTTGTGCGTGTCTGTAGGCTAAGGGAGTTTAGTTGACTACGCAAACCAACAAAGGCATTTTACTAATGTTCCGAGATATATAAATTCGTGGACAACCTCGTACCGTGCCCTATCGACACTCATCTCGTTACTAGCACCATTCGGACTGCTTCACTTTCTACCAACTACCATGTATTTTGTCTTGTAGGAGTTCGTAGTCTGTCCAACCGTCCGAACAGCCTCACTTTTCAAAAACAAAATATAAATACCTCTTCCACTGCTCTGTGATCAACGTCAATGATTTTCATATCGTCCGCAAAGTCAAGAAGCATGAAAGATCAGGTAATGATGGTTCCGTTGCTTGGCACATATTCGTATCGCATCTTCGAGCTCTGTGTTGAACAATAGATTCAACAGAAACGAATCGGATGTCGAGGCAAGGGGCATACCATCGTAGGTTGGAGTGCCTGAAATAGAAGTTATGAATCCAGGGGTTTGCGTTTCGACCTCGTTTCTTCAGAATCTATTACTAGGCCGCCAAACTGACGCTAGTTCATAATCGGAAACACTACTTATGTTGTGATCCGTAACAGAAGAAGTTCTGTTTGCTGATGAACCTTGAAGTTCATATTGAACTCGAACCTTGTTAAGCCAGTAAGCCAATGTGTAGGCTTTCTGAGAGAACATGTTTAAAGAACCAAATAATTCGCTAAACTGAATTATTTTTGAAACATGTTGATTTGAGAGTATAAAATGGGAGTTCACTTCGTGTCGTTGCCGCGCTCGGACGTCTGATGCGCCTGCTGCCCTTATATTTTTTCGTCGCATATTGTAGATGAAATAAAAGAGAATATAAATTATCCCTACGAGGGCTATAATGTGTTGATGATTCCGGAATACAGGGAAGTGAAATTTTTTATGAAAGTACTTCATAAACTAAAGAAAGTGAAAGAAAAATGAGTGCACAGGTTTTATATAGCAGATGCCCGACGGCTATACCCTAGCTGAGAGATAGTTCAGACGGTGGTGGAGAAATAGTTGTCAGAAGGAAGGCAGTTGGATAAGAATATTGCCAATAAACTGGGTGAGATTGTTCTGATTAAAAATAAATAGATCTTGCTTAATAGGATTTAGGTTTCAGTTCCAAAAAGCAGTCCATAGAAATCAAACTACATTTTTAGCGATGGCGCATTCCTACAATTATTCCATTTGGTAGTGTGAGTGCTGTACATGCCATTTTACGCATAGCTGTCTGCGTGACGAATGAAAAAATCTCATGTATAGTGGACCCTGCACGAGCGGAAATATTGACAATAAATCATATATTGATCAATGTATTGATGGCGTAAGGTCATCTTGAAAATATTGATTCTGTATGGGATTGACGCAGTCTTGTCAATATATTTATTGACAATATTTCTGTCTCGCGTAGGGTCCGCTTATGGGATTTCTACGGGCATGTGATGTAAGGAACGGCCCTGTGTTTTAGCGTAGCATTGTGCCGTAGAGTCGAATGGCTTCATTGTGTGAGTTGTACAGTGCGTGCCGTCTGAGGTTTTGCAGTTTGTCTTGCTTGTTTGAATACGCGTCGAGGCTGTGTGGATTGTCTTGTATTGTGAGTGTGCATCTTGATTGTATGGCGTGTTCGGAGCGACTGGGTTTGTTAATTAGTGGTGTGAGAGAGACAGTGCATGTTATCCAAGTGATTCAAGTGCCTGCGGTGCTTGTATGGAGGATCCGAGGAGTATCTTTGCATTTAACGGTTGTGGTCGGACAGGACTGCGCCAACGTATAGCGGTTCTCTATATTGCTCCGATGTTTCATTACCAGTATCTGACATAATGGAAGGAGTGGCTCATATTTGGATTATTATTTTTTAAATGTAGTGTCTAACCGGAGAAGACTTGCACGATTCATATCTTATTTTTTGTGTGGGTCTGGATTGACTGATGGCTAAGGCCGTTCACGGTCCATCTCGCCAAATGCATGTTTAATTTGCGAGTTGGTACAGCCGTGAAGCGTTTGTTGTTGAGTATTTTCATTATGTTGTCATTTTGGACGGATCCATACGGTAGTTATATTAGCTTCTACCGTGCGCTTAGCATAATTTAACGAGCTCGATTTCGCTTTACTTTGTCAATTTCACTACATTATTTTTGCATCAGAGATGCCAGGTACTTTTTTCAAATGTCTGCAATAATAATTTTAAAAGTCTGGGAAGAACAAAATATGTCAGGAAAGCTAGTGTAACCAAAAGCCTTTATATTCAAAAATCTGTAAATATCTGCAACCAAACTGAAAAATCTGCAAATATCTGCAACGAAACTAAAAAATCTGCAAATATCTGCGTCATGGAAAAAATCTGCAGTTTAAATTAAAAGTCTGCGAATTTGGAGACTTGTCTGCAAATCTGGCATCTCTGTTTTGCATTTTATTATATTGAACATTAATCGGATTACGCATGTGTGCGAGATTTCGCACGGGGCATTCTCAGGCAGCTGTGTATCGGTCTTCGCCTCAAGCAGTCGGATCGAGCGAGTGAAGTGCAGTTTTGCGGAATTTGGTTTGATGGTATTCGTGTAAGCACACCGCGTGCGCGTAGACGGATGAAGCGCATGTGCTATCAGTAATGGGTTGATGACGGTGTGATGCGGGATGCGAGGGGCCTGCTTGCAGCATATCGGGTGGAGCCTGTCAGAGTGAAAGCAAGTAGTTGGCGCAGATCTGCTCGGTTTTTACTCTGACATGATGTCTTTGGTTTGCGGCAGGCAGGTTTTTCGCATCTCGCATTCTGATGTCGGTGCGCAATCTTTCGATTATGCGTCTTATTGTTGAGGTAATGCGGTGCATTGTTTGACCGGATTGGAATATGAAAGTAATTGCGTTTCTCTCGAAACCACGTCTTCAGGACTAGTATCATGGATGCCTCAGGGGCAGCTCAAGCGTTCCCTTCTTTCGTTTAAAAGCTCGTTGGTTTATGTGGTCTTTGACCCATCTTTTTTGGAAGTTTTTGGTTGTAAATGTTTTTCAGGTGCGATTGAGGACGATTTTTCGAAGAAGGAAGGCCATTTTGCTCTTGTTTGTAATGAATATAATAAATAATATATTAATGATTGTTTGAAGGGGAATGGGTCGTGGACTGAACTGGATTTAATGTGTTTTGGGACCCTTTTAGATTGTTCATTTTCGATGAACGTGCGAGCCCCGGTTCATGATGCCGCATTTTATCTATTTTGTGCATTGGAGTGGGGAACGGGATTTCGGTTCTTCTAAGGAGTGGGGGTTGTTGCTCGGGACCGAGGTGTTTTTTGTAGTTTGCATGGAGGTCTCAATCCGTTTTGCCTTCCCGTTTCAGTGAAAAATTGTGTTTTTTTAATATGTCGGAGGGTGGAGTAAGAGACTCCTATATCTAAGTAAACATAAAATAAAACTAATTCTTTTAACTATCTCATGTTTTACACTTATCTTGTACTTACTTAGTATAGCCAGTAGTTAGCATAACAATAAATAAATCGCGCACGGAAACTATTGCTGAGAGTCGGCATTCTATTTTTACAATTCAAGAAGTAAAAATTCCTCTTACTACGAAACCAATATACGTATGCAAGTCCAACAATCTATAAGAATAGTACCTGACACGAGAAAAAGGAAATCGCTCACAAATACCTAAGATTCAGAATTTTATTCGAACGTTCGCCGAGAAAACTACATAGACACGGCAGAATACGCAAAATATTCGCGGCGTGATGAAAAATTGAACTATATCGATTTATTAACATATAAGCAATACTCCTCATAGACGGATATCTGGAGTTTAATTTGCATATTTAACCAATCGCATTAATGCAACAAATGATAAATCTCCCAAATTCTCGGCAGCCGGCTGCCCAGAACAATTTTTACATGATAACGCTACTGGCACATTTACAACTGGTTGGGATATTTTTCAATAATACAATTGATTGAAACAACCAGTTCACATCGTGTCGCGGTTGCAATCGGACGTCTTTTATTCCGTTACGTGTACACCGCGCATTGTATATGAAATAGAAGAGAATATAAATGGTCCCAATTAGTATCATAATGTGTTGAAGTGTTGGGAAGTGAGTGATTTGCTATGTGTAGTCCAAGTGATTTTGATGCTGGAAAAAATGAAGATAATATGAATTGTGCAAAGCGGATTTTCGGATGGCAATGCCCGGGCGAAGAGAAATTTCAACCCGAGCAGGAGTCATGGCTGGCTGTGCAGAGCGATACAAATACTATCGCAGACCTGGGTGAGCTTGTTCTGAGTGGAAGGGGTTTTCTCTTGTTAAATAGGTTTCAACCACATGTAGCCTACATGTGTTAGTCAGGGATCAGGTTGTTTTTCAGTGTAGCCTGTATTTGTGCTAATATAAAGGGTGAATGTTGTAGGGCCGTCGGCGTCGAAGCGTCGGAGAACGACCGATAGAACAGCAACACCTATTCCAGTTATATGTACTACTGGAAAACGCATACAGATAATTTTACATTGAGTTTCCATCTAGGTTTCTATTCATTTGTGTGTAAAGGCAAGAGATGCCAGTCTTTCGGGTTAAGTGGTCTTCGCTATAATACAACATTCAATTCTTCGATTTCTGATTGGATTTATTTATAAGTCAGAAAAATGCCAGTTTATATATAGCAACAAAGTATGTACATTGTATTTATATTTTATATATTCTTCAGCAGTCTTACCGTGAGCATGAATAGGTTTATGCATTTGCGCGTATCGGTGTATACCTCAAACAGTAGGCCGGACGAACGGCGTGCAATTCAAGTATGCGGGTATGTATACATTGCACGGATGTGCTCGTGGTGAGATTTATCGTTGCCGGTGGAGATGGTGGGAGGGTGGTAGAAGACTGGTGCCATAAACCTATGTGTGCGTGCATACACGTTCGCAAAGCAGGAGGGAGCATGGTATTCGGTGTTTAATTAGGAAGACTGATCATCATCATAAAACAGTATGATTTCTCATATTATTGCATATGTATTTTGTTCTATAGCGGTATAAGTGCGCCGTACAGGAATGTAGCATCGATGTATTTTTTCCTTGCCATGGTATCGCTAGCGTTGACACATTTCTTGAGCGTTTTTTCAAAACGTCATATCTGCAATGAGTTGCTCTCTTTGTTTGCTTTCTCTTCTGTTAATAATTCGGTCACTTTAACATTTATCCCTCAGCTCTTTGCATTATATGCTAGTTAAAACCACCGTCTTTCGATCTGTACTGTAAAATAAGTGAAAAGTGTTATAGTGACGCCGTAAAAATCGAAAGAGAAAGTATAAACAGAGAGTGGCTCATTGCAGATGTGACGTTTTGAAAAGACGCTCAAGATTTGGCCTTGCGCGTGTCATTCGTCCGTGTTTGCGGCAGACTTGTGTGGATGAGCGCGGTTAGTTTGGGTTCGGGTTTCTTCATTTCCATTACATATACCTATACATTACAGCCACTATATTGCATGAGATACTGCGAAAGCCTGTTTTTATCAGCCCCTTTGGATGATAAAATGGCGATATTGACAGTACTATTCTATCGTATTATATTGTGTTGTATTATGTTATATTAAATTATACTGTGTTCTGTTATATTGTATGGTAGTTGTTTACTTTGAGTGCTTCTTCCCTTGTAGGTGGAGGATATGTTTTTCTTTTAGAAATATGTTGATTTAATAACGTAGATTCATAAAAAGTTGGCGGATGGAGGAAATTTCGGTGGTTCATTGGTTAGCTTAGCGAGTGCGTTGTGTCTGCTAGCCTTGCTCATAGAGTTGTTGTGCTCCCCAAGGTGGGGTTTTGGGTGGAGCTGGCTTGATGCGGCTGTGCTGCAGAGCCGAGTCCAGGAGTCCGGGGCGGCTCGGGGTGACAGAGGGTCCGCCGGACGAGTTGGCCGCGTGCTCATCATCGGAAGCGCAATCCACACTGTGATCAACACGTTTGCAGGACGAGTTCGTGGCCCCTCGTCTGGCGGATCTGAACGGGAGGGGCCCGGAGTGAGCAATTGCCTATTATATTGTATTATATTATATTATATTATATTATATTATATTATATTATATTATATTATATTATATTATATTATATTATGTTATATTATATTATATTATATTATGTTATATTATATTATATTATATTATATTATATTATATTATATTATATTATATTATATTATATTATATTATATTATATTATATTATATTATATTATATTATATTATATTATATTATATTATATTATATTATATTATATTATATTATATTATATTATATTATATTATATTATATTATATTATATTATATTATATTATATTATATTATATTATATTATATTATATTATATTATATTATATTATATTATATTATATTATATTATATTATATTATATTATATTATATTATATTATATTATATTATATTATATTATATTATATTATATTATATTATATTATATTATATTATATTATATTATATTATATTATATTATATTATATTATGTTATGTTATATTATATTATATTATATTATATTATGTTATATTGCATTATATTATATTATATTATATTATATTATATTATATTATATTATATTATATTATATTATATTATATTATAATGAAGAAATTATGTGAAGTTCTCTAGTAGTGTCTCGTTCAGTGATGCTTTACGCAAAGTGGTCAAGTATATTAAAAGTGTATCCATTGGGCGACTAATTATGTTATTCTTTCCCAATAGTCCCATTACTGTTTCATAAATAAATTATAATATATTATATCAATATATGTTGATGCATAAATAAGATTTTTTATATTACACTAACAACATATTTTTTCAGCTAAAGCGGTACCGTAATTTACAATATCTACATATACAGATCTTATTGATTACGTTGTATTATTATTCATATATGCAATCATAATTTTTCGTTATGTAACCACATGCTAGATATATAAAATGTATAAAAATTGGGAGTTGATTGAAGCGATTTGGACAGGAAGAGTGGAGTAGCCAGTCATGCTTGATCAAATTGTTGTGCTAGGACTGCTCAGTGCTATGGGCGGTGGTCCTGCTACAATAGGTGGCAGTAACATAGATCACATCACATCACCATGGATCACATATATACAAACATTGACTTTTATATATACACAGATTATATTATATTACATCTATTACATATTATGTTGTATTGTATTATATTGTATTATGTCATATTATATTATATTGAATTATATTACATTGAGCTATATTATATTATATTGTATTATATTATATTACATTATATATTGATTGATATATTTATATTGACATTATATGCATATGAAGTAAGGGGTGAGGAGGGTGCATCAGGGCATCATTGAAGTTACAACTGGACAATGAAGTGGAAGCCAATCAGAGTCAAGGAGGAAAAGTGTCCGTCGTTCGCGACAGATAAATTTCTCTCCAACAGTTGTAAACAATTTGACGCGCTCTTCTACAACAAACCATCTCGTGGAAAGCTTGATAAGTATTGCAAAATTCGTTATTCAATCTGCTGGATCTTACTGTTGGAAGGAGATTCTTTGATGCCCGCGGATACTGAGTAGGTGTATTTGCCTACGGGTCCGCCACACCCCTTTTGGCCCTTTATACAGCGGTATGCTGAACGCAGAATGGTAACGAAATTTGAGCGTACTGTTAAGTGGAGCCGCATGCAGAGCAAGACTCAAGCTGGGATGGTGGCTACCTACATACATACATACATAACGCTACTGGCACATTTACTAACAAATCTCTCCTTCCCGTGATACTTGTGGAGATGCAGAGGATTAATCGGTCTCTAACAGCAACATATATCGGACTAACATTCCTTCCTTCTCCAGAAGATCTGCATTCGGACGTGGCCGGCGTCGGTATTGATCAGCATGCAAAGATCAATAGAGATTGTACAATGTGACTCATCGTGCTATTCCCAAGCAAGTTGTTCCAATGAACATTTTACAATCTCAATTGGTTCTGATCAATAACGGAGTAGCAACTACGGGCGATCTCTTATGCTTATGCTTTGTATACTATCATATACTTAGTAACATGGGCTGAAACACCTGAGGTAATTCTTCGCTTGTTTATTCACTCGAGGGCGGCTCTCAATGGGCATCTCGACCATCTAACCGTAGGTTGGCCAACATCCAGCGCCTTGTCAGCAGCGGATACCGATAAAAGAATCATCGCTGTCTGAGTCTCTCCATACCCCTTCGTTAACCGGATCGTTGCACTGCTGGTTCTGTGCACCTCTCAGCTCATCTACAGTCGTGATCTCATCCAGGTCCTTACAAATCACCGTCTCCGGGCTTAAGGCTTATCTTCTGCCTATTCATTGGGAGTTGAGCTGTTAATCGTGGGATCCTCCTTCCTGTGTATGTATACATGTATGGAAGTGCGAATATGTATGTGGGTATGTGTATATGTATGGATATATGTATGTAAATATATAGGTATGTGTATATGTATATATATAAATGTACACACAATGGTTTGCATTTTACATGGGATTGTCTTGTAATGTATTGATGTCAAAAACTTGTAGATTGCAGCCAGATCTTCCTCCAATTACAGCTCCTTGGAGATCTCCAATGAAACGGCCTGCGCAAGTCCTATAGGCAGTGACACCAGGCTAAGAGAAACGAATGCGCTGAGGAAGACACGGGCTCTATCGGTCCTTTCTTATTATTTCCTCTTCTCTTTCTTCAATAATCAGGACTTTCAAGAAATATGGAGTTAAAGGAAACGTAAATAGGAGACAGGAAAAAAGGTAGCATACTGCAAAAATGGTAAGTTTTCTAGCACACATGTTTAAATTTATATATGGAAATCAAAGTAATACACTAAATACACGTCGATTTCTTCTTTCCTGAAAGGAATCGAAAGTTTTACTGTAATGTTAAAATCCAAATGATACAAACATTACAGTAAGGCGGGGCTGATTGATGGAACGATGACCTCGGAACATGTCTGGCTCTGTACACGAAATGGGTCATCGGAAAGTCAATTGAGCTAACACCTACCTAAATCCGTGAAACAAGTTATTTGCATGAATATGTTTAAGTACATGCAAACATCTTTTTTCTGTAAATCACTACCAGCTAGTGGGAGATAGGATGGTTAACACACACACACACATGTTGATTTGAGAGTATAAAATACAGTGTACATTATAGTCTTGAAAAAGACTGACATCTCTCTCTCTCTCTCTCTCTCTCTCTCTCTCTCTCTCTTTCTCCCTCTTTACGAAGAAAATAGGTAAAATCATTTGTGCTGAAGTGAACAAAACGTTTAACGTTTCGAATTCATCCCATTTGCAGCATCCCTTCAGTACAAATCAATTTCGTCCATTTTTTAGTTTTTTTTTAGAAAAAAGAAACTAACCTACTATAAATAGAAAATATACTTTAACATAGCTGCATATTGCATGCCAAACATAAACCATAAATATTAATTTTGTGACGTATTCCGTCCCGTCATTTTTCTTTCTTGTTCAATAAGTTTACTGGCCTAACTATAATTCAAACCGGGGATTAGAATCACCGACGTCCCGAAAACGTTTTTCAACCGTTGTTCTCTTGCAGACAGACCCGAATATCCCGCCATTATCTTGTCTTTAGCTGTCGACATCGCATTGCTATCTACCGACTGTCTTTAAGTCTGTTGAGAAAAAACAAACACGTACAGATTTGAAAAAAAACAAGGAAATTCCCACAAATTGTTCCGCCTCGGGAGCAGATCGTCAAGAAGCGGATAGTTTCCGCTTCGTCTCACAGATTACATTGGGCTGAGCGGTGTTGTCTGGCCGTCCGTAAATATTCCACCTCCGCTGCCTAGAGGCAAAATAAAGGGCGACCAAACGACAAATTATACTCACGGTACATGAAGCGCGTGATCGTTTTTGGCAAATTAGCTGCTAGTACTAGATAACCTTCTTCGCGGAGGAGGCGCATCAAACCGCGACTAAAGAGGAGATTCGTTGCCTAAATAAGCGCGAATCTGCTCTGCCTCTACCATCTCCGACAGTGACAATCTGGTGCAGAACGAAATGTTTACTGGCCTACATCCGCCTAGTTTGACCTTTTTTCCCGGGAGGTGAAAAAGATGGTATAAATTCACGCCGGATTAGCGCGAATTTGCGCGAGTCTGGGAAGGTGAACGAATTTTAAATTTACACCGACACTGAATACGATTGATTTAAATTTCATGCCTCGGACGGAACTATTTATGGCTGAAGATTACTACCTAGCCCACTTAGGCACAAATAAGCAACCACAAGGAAGCAGGTTCCTATTTATTCAACCAGCTATTGATTGAGAGATAAGCTATAATATATAGGAAATCCAGTTTATTATTTCCCGTCATAAGAAGGCAGTTAGCTGCAAATCCCAATAACTGCAAAAAGACACCGCCATGCATGTTTCTAAGAAATAGTAGAGAATTATAAATTCTATTTTAACCTGCAGGAATAAATGTTGAAAAAAACTTGTTTCTACAAGGCGTAACCTTTCTATACTAAATTAATTACTATAATAACTTTATGAAAAGGTTAGAATAATCTAAAAATCATTCAAAGAATGACTATAAATCAATAGATTTTATCCAAACTAGGTTTTTTCACACGGTCGCGGACAAAATAAATTGTAATATTTTATTGCGCAACTTTGAACTAAAATGGCAAATCAATATATTGTATTGCTTAAATGCTTATTTATGTGATTATTTCAACCCTGAACATTGCAATAAGTGTTGACCCAAGCGAATATATGCGTATATTTCAAATGGAAGCAAGGTCCACGTACATATTTGCATTGAAAACCTTCGACATCTAATCTCTTCAGAATCTTACCGTGCAATCAAATTACTACCCACATAAACGTTTCCATATAGGCAGCGCTCTATTTGATACTTGGGGCGGCGCCACACTAGTCTATACACGAACAGCGGCGGGGTGGAGTTGTTGCGAACAACGATAGTAAAAGTTTCCGACTACAATTTTGACGAACTAACAGCTGTTACCGATGCCGACTGGGTTGTTCGACCGTACAACTCAATCCAGCGGCGATGAGGCGCGAAAAATAAAATCGGATTAGGTTAGGTACCTACTACGAGGCCTTTACTGATGGCTACCATTCACAACTTCCATTGCGCACTGTTTGCCCATCTCGGAGCTGCGCGGCGGTAGTGAAATTTAAATAAATAAAAACGTTTTCACGAATGCCTTGGTGCGCTGAGCTTATCGGTTTGCCTACTTTGCTACACATCATGGTCAAGGTGAGTTATTGAATTTTTTAGTGCACTGCTCACCGCATTCAGTGAACGTAACAATCATGGTGCAATTTAGTGGAGTTTATTCGGCGCAGCAAACGCGGCGGCGTGCGGGTGATCTTGTTGGGAGAGAAGGCGATCAAGTTCATGATCCAAAATTTAAGATCTTCTGTGCTGGCCGTACTTGATAGTGTATTTTAGTGGTGATAATTACTGCATGAGTTTTTTTTCGTTTTCTATTTTCAGGTCAGTACAATTAAAATGTTGGCAGCAAAGTGGGAAGCGTCTAATGCGGCTGGTGAGTTGAGTCGAAATATACTAATGAATTTTGTATACCGCCATAGCGGTCTATTTTGGATAAATGTTGATAAATTGAGGCTGAGAATACAGTAGATACAAAACTTCAAAACAGTGATTGCTCATGATAACTTTCGAACATAGTGAATGAATTCTTGTGAGCTCAGGGATGCGATATGTTTTGGTAAAATATTTGTAAAAGTATATTTCAAATGTTTCTAAACGTCTGTACATGATTGTGTAAATCCTAGTTACATTAGAATATGTCGTTAAGGACAGATTGATGTAGAATACCATTTTAATTTTATTTATTTATTTATTTTTGTTGTCAAGCAAGAGTAGATTGCTTTACGTTTTAACTAAAATACATTGCATTACTTTCGAAATTTCCAGGGTTTTGGGGGTCCCACGATGAGGATAGACATAAAATCATACTAGCTGTCTGTACTGCCTGGCACCACGAAAATGTCAAAAGAAAAAAAGCGGCACAATCTTTATGCATTTTGAAGAATTTTTAAGAGTATTCTTGGATTAATATTACGATCATAAGTAGAACATTCTTCAGCTGCTGATATCAGTTTTGGTTATACCCGAAACCTTAGTATACAAATAAATGTCAAATGCAAAAACAAATTATGATTCACGGCGACAGACACTTGACCAACCAAAGAATTGTTATTCCTTATCCTGCAGCATCGAAAAGAGATAAATTTGAAGGGGATTTGCCAATAAAATATTGATGATTTTAAAGCTCTTTGTTAGCGAAGTTGAATGTTTATTGAAAAACAAAACGGGACTTCACATCATCACATCAGGAACGTGTTACTACGCACTGTCAATATGTTCAGTATACCATTATTTAAAAAAAATAATGTTGTCATTGGTTTAATTGTTCAAACTTGAGGAATTTGAACGGCTGGGATAGTTTACAAAAAGCAAAACAAATGTGGTTTACCACCTGACGTTTCGGCCTTTGGTATTAGCCTTTTTCAGGGGAAATTTGGTTTTGCCTCTTTTATAATTTCTGATCGATTTAGTTGGCTATTTTCGGTAAATTTGACACTAAGAAAAACGAAAGCAATGAAATTAAAAGACGGATAGGTATTCTAGAGCGAATCAGTTATAAATTTAGAGCGAAAAACTAGGACTAGGCAGAATACCTATCCGTCTTTCAATTTCATTGCTTCCGTTTCTCTTAGTCTTAAATTTGCCAAAGAAAATCGATACAGTAGCTGAGCTGTGTCATTAGTTGCTCTCGGTCATGCGTGTGTGCGGAACGAAAAAATTAATAAGTAGTTCAATCACAATAAGATCGGCACGACACCGACAGCTTGGTGTCGATTGAATGCATACGGTCACGGTTCGATGCTAGCAGAAGGGGAAAGAATGATCGCATGATCGTTCTAGGCGAGAATTTGTGAAGAATTTTTTGCCAGCGTCGGCGGTAAAACATGATGATGAGTTATGTTCTATCAACGACCATACAGTAGACTTGGGTGGAACGCCCTATTCCTACCAGCAGAATTCAAATGATTCTTCATATTTCTTTTCGATCGTATCCATATGAGCCTGTTTAGTTCTAGTTTTCCGTTCTAATTTTATAACTGATTCCTTCTAGAATACCTATATGTCTTTCAATTTCATTGCTTTCGTTTCTCTTAATCTTAAATTTGCCGAAAATAGTCAACAAAATTGATACAGTCACTAGTCGTATTGATGTTCTCCAATTATGATGGTAATTTTAGCGTTTGTTTGTGCATATGTGGGCTGGACTTCAGTTAAAATTAGAATCGTACTTTGAGTGGAAGTGGGGGTAAAACGGGCATTGAAGATTGGTCTGAAGAAATGGGTCGAAATATTGAAATCTCTCTAACTCTGGTTTAACTTGATGAAATCTAATTTTTCTCAGTTTTGCTGAAAGGACTTTGAAGGGGATTGAAAATGGTTGCTACTTTTTTGATTTCTAATCAATACATTGAAAAGCAGTCATATTACACCTTGAAAAAAGGACAATTTTGAAAACGTTATAGCTCTCTGCAACAACCTAATTCAGGGTAGGTTTGTATGGACAAATTTAACAGGAGATTTGGGACTATAAGCTTGTGGTAATAATTTTTCTGGGTATGGTGAAATTCGCGAAATATTACATTTTTGCAGATTATTCATCTTTTTAAACTCCTTCCAATTAATTTTTCATTGAACATTCTATCATTTTCAAATTCCTCAGATAATTCTATTCCATTTTGATGTGATAGGGTTATGAGCCTATTTACACCATATTTATATTATCACCCTATCCATTAGAAGCCGTAGGTTAGAGCAGTGTCTGCCATCTTTGTTCAACGCATTGAGTCAAATGGTAGCGCAACAAAAGGGGCACTCGATTCGAGTTTTCATTGCGCTCAAACGCGAAAATTCCACCGTTTGCAGCGCATGTCTGTTATTATATTGGTTCTTAACAACGAAGCAAAGCTGTGGATATCATTTTTACGCATTCCATGGATTGTAGGCCGAGAAATTAATGGATTAGTGAGGCACCCTGCTTAGTATGGTGAAAATAGGCACTTTACCCTATAGTCATCTATTTTGTGGAAAAATCTTGAGTTTAGCACGATCGAAAAACTGCCTTTCAAAAAACGTATCAGAGCACATGGTCCAGAGAAACTGTAAACTTTGAGACATTTTATTCACAAAACTTGTTCATTCTGTCTTCTTATTATTTCTGAAAAAATTTCTACGTGAAAAATTGTTTTAGGAGACTCTCAACAAAATGCAATGCGAAAAAAACTGTTGGATCAAATATCGCTCAAGACCAGAGTTGAAAATAATCAAAGCTCTTTCTTGACGGTTGAAAATGAACCTGATACGACTCGTGGTGAATAGAAAAAAATATTCATTCAACAATTATTCATTCAGTTGAATATCGTACTATAATATTCATTTCATTAATTAGCTAGGTTTTTAAATGCTGGCAAAGCATATAAAATAATAATTATCATCGCTTACATTGTGCCAGGGCCTACATTGATGCGTTTGATTCATTGCTGTACGTTCGCTTCGTGCAATAATCGGAGACGAATGAAAACCTGCATTGAAAGAATGGACAGTTTGTTCGTTTGACATTTTCAGTTGCGTCACTCAATGTTAAAAATGAATGCGGCTGAATATGATCAACTTTCATTCAATTAATTTGAATATTTGTAATTCTGCTCAAGATCACGTACATTGATAGTTTTTTTTCAAAGGAACATCTTTCGATCGTGGTGAACCCCAATCTTTCGACAAAATATATAACTATAACATTAAATTGGGGTAGAATCATCTGAAAATGATAATATTTTGAATGGTTGCAAAGGAGCCCAGAATAAAACTATATTTTGAAAGTTTGATGTATCTGAAAAAATGTAATATTACCCGATCAGAATGCAATAACAAGATTATAACAGAATGCAATTTTCGTAGTAAGCTGAGTTATAAATCTGGCCTCGTTAGTAGTTAAAATGACATTAAATCATAGCAAGTAACAGCGCGAGATGTGGTTATGTTATGTGTTTCTGATCGGGTAGACACCCCAGAAAGTTATTTCCAAGGTTGTATAATTTTCATTCGCCTGAATGCGAATTAAACTCATCTGCCGAATGGCTTTCCGTGCTAGATTTATCGAAAGGCAATACTTGAAAGAACCATCAAACAGATTGAAAACGAGAGCCGAAATCAAGCTCGAGAGAGTGAGAGCGACGGGAGACAGAGAATAAACTAACTCACAGCATAGGTTCATTCATATGCCATTCTCCTCGGACCATTTTCGTGTAGGCTGTGAGTCCACACTCGCACAAATTTTCGGAGCCAATAATCATGAGAATGAAATTCGCAATAATTGAATGAATCGCTTTCGTGTGAATGCCATTCGTGAACGCCATTTCGATGCCGGTGCTGTTGCTGTTCTTGTGCGCGTTGGTTATAAGTATCTACGTAATTGATTCTCTTGGAAAACGAACATCGGAATATTGCTAGCGGCTGGTGGCTATAAAGTGTTCTGCCTCGCTTCCCTGATTAGGAAGGAACTGATTTTAATGGGCTGCTGCCGTCTCCGGGAATCAAAATATTGCGTGAAAAATTACCTGATATACTAAATGAAAGCGCGCACGTCTGTCGTGAAATGGAGCGCAGTGTTCAAGGCATTCCAATAACATAAATCATGAATTAATTTGGCGGAAGAAACATCGCAAGTAAATCAATGGTTTGTAAATTAAGGGGTTACATCACTATAAAGCGCGAAAAAAGAGGTAGGGTGATGAGCCTATTTGCGCCATGTTTCTATTATGACCCATTTGAAGGCGTTGGTTAGAGCAGTGTCTGCCATTTTTGTTCAACGCATTGAGTCAAATGGTAGCGCAACAATAGGGGCACTCGATTCGAGTTTTCATTGTGCTCAAACACGAGAATTTTACTGTTTTCAACGCATTTGTGTTATTATATTGGTTCTTAACAACGAAGCAAAGCGGTTGATGTCAGTTTTTACGCATTTCATTGATTGTAAGGCAAGAGATTACCAATATGCAATAAATAGATGAATTGAGATCTTGTTAAATGGAATTTTTAACATAACAAATTTAATCGAGTAATTTCATCACAAGATGGAGAAATCAATTCCGAAAATACAGTATGATTCCGTTTTTGGCATGCTCCCTTTTTGGTACACTCCGATTTTGGCAACAATTGGGTTCCGTTGTTGGGGCAACAGTCTTGTTGTGCTTAATAAGTCTTTTAAAAATTTACAATAGATATTTTTTGTATCAATTGATATCACATTTGACTTTATTTCCAAAGATTGAAGTCATATTAACCCTTAAAGGCGCAAATCAATTTTTTATAAAATTTTGTGAAAATTGTCACAGCTTCAATACATTACTGTGATAATTTTGAGATGGTTTTCGCAATGTTGTTTTAAAACAGCGTTATGCATTTAAGGGTTAACTAAATTTTACACTATACATGTTGTATTTAATGATTACAATAAGTATATAAATGAATTTTTAGTGTCTGACGGAATCAATTTTTATAATAAGACCCAGAGTCTTTGCAATTTGAGAGTCTAGAACAGAGGAATGCGCTTGCATGCATAATAAGACTAGTTCTGGAGAAAATTTTCAATAGAACCTTAGTAACATTGCGAGCCTCTTTCTCTTTCGATTATTACGACTTCGCTACAAAACTTGGCACTTCATTTTCATTACATATCGAAAGCTGACCATAGTGCGTCCCAAAGCCGTATTTAGGAATACAAAACTAATAGCACCCAAATAGTTTGTTTTAGCTTTGTGCAGGGGCGGCGAAACACTTTACGCCCGAGTGGGTAGAAAGCATAGGGTGAGGGGTCCATTAGTAAGGATTTTTTCCCTTTTCGCTATGCACACGCTGACATTACATTCACAATAAATCACGTTCGTTTGAGTAAATGGAATTGTGGTACATCGATGTTTTCAAATGTGTGTAGTGCGAGATACATGCATTGCACATCTAAATTTTTTGAAATGGTTCAAAATTTCGAGTGGGTAATTACCCACTCGGTCATTTTCGAGTGGGTAGTACTACCCATACTACCCACGCTTTCCGCCGGGCCTGGCTTTATGTCTTTGGCAAATTTGTTAGTTTTTTTGGTGATTTTTTTAAATGAATGGAATTAGGGTGGTCCTTGTGGTTAGGGTGTTCAAAGTATCGACTGTTTAGATGTGTGAAGTTTACCTGCGCAATGCCCTACAACATACTAACACAATTAAATGGGAGCAAGTTTGATGAATAAACTGGGCGATGTATAATGGTTAATTTGTTATAATTTTTTAAAAAGATTTGAGGTAGGGTGGCTCTTGAAAAATCGGGTTGTTTACCTCTCAAATGCATTATTCTAGAGATTTTTGGAACTTTCATTGGCGCATATTTTTACCGTAGCACTGATGTTTCAATCCATTTTGTTTGAACAGTTGCAAGTGATTTTTACAACAAAAAAGTTTTGTTTTTCAAACCTACATATCTTCAAGCATTGAAATTCGATTTTCAATCTATCATTTGCATTTGAAAGATCAACGATTGGTTTGTTATGGAGAATCAATAAATGTAATTATTTTTTAAAAGAGCTGTGTTTTTTAAACAAAGTTGTTAATTAATTTTCAGAAAGAAGAGCTAACAGCCCCAGGAGCGAAATCAACACTACCATGCAGTGAATCGTTTGAGTTTTGACGTCCAGTGGACCGAATAAAAGCGATTAGGATTAAATGATATGTTACACCTCCGTAACAAGGGGCATTGCGCCCGAGAAGTGCGTGAAGATTGCGAGAATTTTACTTTTTTATTTTGGTTGTAGAGATTTTAACCTTAGGGCCATTTGCCTCTTTTTGGGTTAGAGAAATGTTTTTTTTTTTTGAAAAATCTCAAGGCAATCGATTTACTGATTGAGCTATGCCCGTTATCTCGAGAATTCTACTGGATGACGGCTGAATTTGATTAAACATGAATAAAATTGAATTTGCTAATTTTTTCTTTAATCTCATTCCATTTCACATAATATTAAACATCCTTGAAACATTTTAGAAGTCGTAAATTGAAAATCCACACTTTAAAAATAAGGTTCTATTTTTGGCACGGTTCCGGTTTTGGTGACTGAATAAAATAAAATTGTTGCTTTAAGATTAATTAAGATTTATATATTGCTTTCGTCTTCTATTTATTGGGATATCATTAGATACGAAATTTGCAAAAAGCACATTTTAGGCAATCATCATGGTGTAATAAATAACAAAAAATAGATTGGATATTAAATTTTCTCAAAGTATGCAAATTATATATACTTTCCATCAAGAATGTCTATTTAAGAAAAGCGTTTCGTATGGAGCATAAAGTAGCTAAAGTGACAACAATTGGGTAATCTGAATTTTGTTTCTCATAAAAACTTGATTCGTCGAAGTCGATCTGTAAAAAAATCTATATATAGTGTTGTTTATTAACCCTACAACGGTTTCGTGACGTTTTCTATACGTAAACGGTTTTGTGGGGTACATTTATACCCCACCACTAAAATTGCTCTAATATGTCTAATTTTTATTCAATTTATAAATAAATTAGATAGTTTTGTTCTAAAATCAATCGTAAACCAGCATGTTTAAAAATATTTGTGTTTGGTCTATTTTATTAAGTAATATTAAAATTTTTATAGAATAAATCTTTAAAATATGCCAAAATTCCCATTTTTCCCTAAATATTTCTCCGGTAGTTTATAATTGATTTTAACCTTCTACACTGCGTTGTGAAGATTATTAAATTGTCTTTTGAACTAAAAGTAAATAGTTCCAAAACCAGTCAAAAAGTGTATTTATTCCGATGATTTTTTGAACATCAAACGCTAACACAAACAGTAAAGATACAGCAATATGCAGTAACAGTGATAAAACAGGAAGGCGTCAAAGGAATAGGTAGAGCCAGTGCATTGTAGTGTATATAAAGTAAGTGCGCTCCAGACCCTGTGATACAGAAGATGATGAGTAGTGCGTGATACGTATTAAATACAAATCATATTCACCAATGAGTTTGGCCTCTTTCATCCGCTAAAGCAAAAATTACGATGATCCAAGCGCATTTTATAGTTACTTTGCTGTAGTAGCTTTATTTTATTAAATAACAAATTCTATTGTTCAGCAATGTTGAAGCTTACACTATTTTATACAAGTTTCTCGCTTACTATGTATCGATATTTTGCTTACAGAAAAAGATATAATCAGTTTTCCGAATTATGTACGCATGACAAAACACTAACGTAAACGGTTTTGTGGGGTACATTTGTACCCCAGACAAACTTTAAACGGGCACTGTTAAGTTGATCAAGTGAAACGAATAGGTATCGCCTGCTATAATGGAAGTTTAATAATAAAAATGATTTATGACAAAGATTGCTTGCAGTTAAAATAAACCGTAACAGAATTACAGGGATTGCAAATAGCCCTGGGGTTCAAATGTACCCCACAAAACCGTTCTAGGGTTAAAAGTCCATAATTTCTTAATTTAATTTCGGATCTCTAAGAAATGAAAAATATACTCAAGTAAGGATTTACTCGAAATCAGCTCGGTTCGTCTGCTAAAACCCACCAAACTACCAACTATCAATCGGGTCTTCAATGTATTTCACAAAAAAACAATTTTGTTTTTAATTTTTTGATTATAGAGGTTTTAACCTTAGAGTCATTCGCCTCTTTTCGAGTTAGAGAAATCTCTTTTGGAAAAATCTCTAACCCTATGTGCGGGGTGAGCTGCGTACAAGGTAATCGACTAACCAACTACCCGTTCTCACAAAAAAGAATGAAAAACATTTTTTTTTTATTTTCATCCAAAAGATAAAGAACAGCCAATTCAGTCTGCAAATTATTACAGACAAAACCTTTTACACGTACAGCCATAAAATAAATATTATAAAATTAATACCTCATTAAAATTCAGAAAATGTCTGTGGTTACTCGTATATGTACATTACTTAACATATATCGTTGTCGTAGACAGCTAAATCGATTATTACAATCTTTCTCTCGTTTAAAGGCTAATCAGTTATAATGCATGTTTAACATATCGATAAGAAAGAAAAGTTCTAGTGGTCAGAAACAATCTGATAAAAAGTTTGATGGTCTGATACATTTTGCATAAGCGGTCCAGGGTTGGGGTAATTCAAACTTCTGATGTATTTTGCGGTGAAGTGTTTATACACAATTAAAGTAAAAGATCGAACCGTATCAGCTAAAATATGTGTAATTGATCAGGCTTTCCAGCAAAAAATAAGTCCAGCAAGTCATTGAACACATTTCAGATCAATAGCTCATAAACCGTTACAGGGTCGGATCAAAAAAAATCGGAGGGGTTCGAAACTTCGATTTTGAAATGTTCTTTGAACAATAACCTCATTTAATTAAAATCATTTTTGGTGGTCTAATTTAATTTGGAACGAATTTGAGTTTAAAATGAATTAAAATAGAAACTTTTTTAAAATTTCTCAACAAGTTGAAAAATTTCGGGAGGGGTCCGGACCCTTAGTACCCTTCCCCTGGATTCGCCATTGAACGCTTACTAGGTCCGAATTAACCAAGGTCCCCTAGGCCTTTCTCAAGGACCGACTGGATACTATATTGCTCTTATATGAAAATCTTTTTTTTTTCGATAAGTTTGCTACATTTACAACTCAACTTGTTACGAAAACAGCATTGCAATAAAATTCTGTTATTTCATTTTTATCGGATATGTGTAGGAAAACTTGTAAATGTTAAACTTAATGCAATATAGTGAACTGTGATTATATATGACCTATTTGATGGAAGCACTAACAAAATAGCTTACAATGATAGAATACATATAAAAATACATTAAGTGAAAATCAGTTAAAATGTCAGTTTAAATACAATTTATAATATTTCAAATTATACGGTTCATCAAAATCAATTCATTTTAAAATATGGTTCTTCTACCTTGTAGAACCCGTATTGCAACGTAGAATTTATATGTTACTGTTGAAAAAAGTTGCATACAATAATTACCTATAATTTGCTTGCGAAAATTGAAAATAACCCCATCGTTATTTTGTTCTACAAAAATTCTTACTGATGATGGCGGTAATGTACATTTTTTGACATTCAATTTCAGTTTCCGACTCTGCACTTGCTAGGATAGTTTGCATTGGACTTGTAGACTCAATTTCCGAATAACTCTGTCTTACGCAATACACTGTGCCAAATATTTGAAAAAGAAAAAAAGTTTTGATAAACAGTTTAAAAACACTATAGCACAGTGACTATAGTATCGTTTAGTCATAAGTTTGCAGAGAATACAAAATATTTCCTTATAATGTTATAGACCGAAAAATGGCGACAATTTCATTCCTATCACCCATATCCTTTTTGACTCTTCATGCAATGGCTCGTGATTATGGTTAGTGGGTAATGCTTGATCAATTTATAATGAGAGGACAGAGCCCAGTGCTATGGGCGGTGGACCTGCTGCAATGGTTGGTAGTAATACACACACACACATCATTGGAAGCGCGATAATTTCTTTGCAAATCACTGGGCATTTGCACACGTTCGAACGCTATGCATCTGGTAGCCTTTTTATCTACTGAATCTTTATCCGGCAGCCAAACACAACACACATTCTTTCAAAAAAAATTCTCACGAGTGGCGAAAATCACATTCGCATGAAAATGCTGCCTCCAGATTCAGTGAGCGTGGCATTCGGAAGAATTTGCTTCATCCATCGAACGAAATGCTGTGTGAGCAATTCTAAGCTAGATTGTGCCAGCCTCTACTCAACTACGCCACTCATCAGGCATTGTATTCATCGCATGAACAGAGAGAGGGGGATGAACAAACTATTATGAGATTCAACGTGTGCATCATCACAGCACAAAGCGAAACGGGAAAAAATCGACGTTCACTCAGCAATCAACAAGCTTGGTTATTTCCACAAGCTTATTGTCCCATGTGTATATTATAGACTAAAACTCTTTCATACAATCCTACTCCCAGTAAGGTTATTGCAAAGTTTTAACGTTTGAAAATTGTGATTTTTTTTAAGGTAAAATATGAATGCTATTCATTGATTACAAATCAAAAAGGTATATCCTATTTTCGACCACTCCGAAGGCCCTTTCAGGAAAACTAAACAAAATTAGATTTCATCAAGTTAGAGTTAGCGAGATTTTCAAATTTCGACCTATATCTTTGGACCCATTTTCGATGCCTATTTTTCCCCACTCTTAAAGTAGGTTTCTAATATCTTACATAAGCACAAACAAACGCTGAAATTTTATTCAAAATCGGAACATCAATACGACCTCTCGAATAAAGGGGTGCCACCATTTGAAAAACTGGCTCTTAACAAAAAACAAAAACCGTATTTTCCTTGAAAAAGATCGACGCCAAAGGCCAAAACGTCAGACAGCAAACAACATCCGTTTTGCTTTTTGTTGGCAGAAACAACCGTTCAAATTCATCAATCTTAAAAAATCAAGTTAAAATTTTGTGATACACTTTCCTTTAAAGACATCTTCGTGTTGAAATCGTAGCCAAGATATATTTTTAATAGATGAATTATATTGCCATATTGTTACTTGATTTTCATAGACTGTCATAGTATAATGTCTGCCCAGTCATAATGAAGCACATGCACTTCCGATTTCAATTACCTCAATCCAAAGTAAAACATATCAAATTAAGCGGTATTGATGTAGTCGTGTGTACTTCTTTTATATTAGATATTATTTAGCTTTAGAGCTAAAAATTTTCCACGAAATTATTGCACTACTTAGATACCTTGGCTAAAAATTAATTCGTAATCCAAAGTAAAAAAAGAAAAATATTTAAAATCAATTTTGAACGTTTAATTTCTATAAGCAGCTGCTTCTAAATTGCCGTATGTTTGGTGTATTGCGTGTTTTTGGGGACAAAATGGATTTTAATGGCACTATACAAATCCAAAACTAATTTCGCATAAAAGCATGATGTTATATCAGGCCAGAACACCGTAGACGTTTTTGAAGGCACTTTTTGTGTTAAGTTTCCTGGTTCACAGTCCCGGTTGTGACACAAATCTGACTTCGTTTGTTGCAACTGCCGATCGCTTGCCAGACCAAAAATTTCCTAGCCAATTTGAAATTGTTGCTTGTTTCTCTCTGATATTAGATTTGTCTCAGGCACTTTCGAAACCGTGACGTGCATTTCCTCGAGTTGGAATAATTTCGGATGTTTGTGCGGGAGAGTTTTCAATGCATTCAGTGCTGTTAGGGGAAACTCATCGCCTATTTCTAATCTTAAATATCTTGTTATTTTTTCAATTGCCATACATTACAAAATGTCTGTAACCTTTAAAGTAAAACGCAATATGCCGATATCATCTCTGTGATATCACACTTAATTATATTCATTTACTTTTAATCTGTTTGTATCTTTTCACCTATAGAGGCCGCTTCATTCTATAGTGCCCAGGGGGCCCGAGTGGAATTAAGACGGCCTTGAATCAATAGCTGTGTAGGGCTTGTTGTAACTCGCCATCATCTTATTTTATGATTCCAACTTGGCATAGTTTGTGTAATAATTACTTGTTGTGAATGTATTCCGGTTTCGCCGGGAAGGTATATAAAATTAAGTGTAGATAGAAATTCGAATGAATCAATACGACATGAATCAAAAATAGTTTACAAATGAGACACTAAAAAACAATTGTGGGGAAAATCAACTAAATTAAAATAAATGAGGTTGATATGTCAATTCAGTTATCAAAAAAATCTTAATTGAAAAAAACACCCTTTATGTCAGTGCTTACAATAAGTCCCTAGGATTTTAGGAACTTGTTATACCGATTCAAATTTCAGATTCCACAACCATAATTATTATGCTCACTTTCGGTCGCATCGTCTCAGCTTATTTCTTTACCAACAAGAACTAGTAGAACAATCGTTTGCACATTCCAGACATAGTAGATATCGTGTCACCGTGATTCAACCCATATTTGTTGAACTGTGCTTCGATACGCTTCAGCATTATTGCTTTGATCGTGTAATTGTTAACATATGTACTTGCACGTCACAATCTTTTGAATCCAGTGCCCTGGCTAGCACCATATCATTTCCATCATTACGTTTAACAATGAGATACTCTAACTCACAAGTTAATATGACCAAAATGATTATTTCTCTATAATCATTGGCTCGCAGAGTTCTGCAATATTTAAACGAACTGATGTCAACTATTAGACAACAGCCGTAACAACATCCACGTGTTTACTCAAATCTCTGCTATCTACCTGATGACGGCATACATTGATCCAACGGATTTCACCGATCAAGAACGGTGGGTGTTAACACGTTAAGTAATCAATTCCATCCTATCATCATCATCTAAGTGTCGCCTTGACTCAGTTGAATGCCTAAAGCTTCCAAATCATCATCTTTTATGCAAATCAATTACCGTGACTCGATTGATCACCCTCATGGACCCACTACTGACTTAGTTGGCTGATGTCTGGCATATTCGAAATTTTTTCTTGGGTTCAGCTTGTGTGTTTGCTCTTCATGACGCTTGTTTTGCTCGACGTTTATTAGCAAATACATTCGATTTGTGGTAGAGCATAAGAACTTCGTAATTGAAAGGTCAATATTAACATTGCAGATTCCATTTTTCGAAATGGGTAAATCTTGTGTAAATGAACTTAGATATCTAAGATTTGTACTGTATACCCCGTGTGATCGTGGGATACGGTAAGTGAAGTTGATCTCATTATGGATCAGGGTGTTCATGCCTTTTATCATCATACAATAATAAGACAATTGGATTGCGCGAAAAAAATATGAAGAACTGTTTTTTAGACGAAGAGATCATTTTAATAACCATTCGAGCTTTGACTAATGTGTTGAAAGAAGTAGGATGAACATTGCTGTGGCGCAAAAAAATATCGTGGAAATTTGAGCTGTTTCATTAAAATTCCAACCGGAACCACTCGCACAAGTCACATACAAATATTGCAGTTTCAGTGAATTAACAATGTTTTATTTCGATAAAATATATTAAAAAAAGTTGTAATTGTTGTTTATTGCATTGAGTATTATTTATATGAACTTTATGTTAACTTAGTTTGTAATAAAGAGCATGGTCAAAAAGCCCCAAAAAGCTATTTTTAGGTTTTCATTGAATTTTATTTTTCTTAAATGAAAATACCCAGAATTTTGCATAAAACATGACATTTGCATCAATACCCATCGATATGAATCATAAAAGTTCATATTGATGTTCAGACTTCCGCAATGAAAGATCCCTAATTTTTACTTTATATTCTTATAGTTTGTAATTTATAATCACAGTTTAGTGAAAAAAAAACAAAATATTTGCTTAAAAAATGATCATTTTCATATATAACTGATATGTTTTCTAGTCCTTTCCATAGGCGGAATGTTTTGGCGGTTTTGTAAAAATCATCACGCAATATTTTATGTATCAGTTTGAATAGATCTAGACGTGTTAGATTGAAGCCGGCAAACTCAAAAATCGGTTCCGACTAGTGATGGGCATTTTGAAAAATGAAATTGATTTTGCTACATCGATCTTTTTAATTATAAGAATGCCTTTAAACGTCGAAGTGAGAAATATCGTATGAAAAAAAAGGTTTTTCGAGGTTAAAATATCGATTGTGAAAAAAATCCCGACGTTTTCAATATGGATTTTGAAAGAAAAATCTATTTTTCCAAATCGATTTTATTAAATCAATAAAATCAATGTTGTCAAATATCAAACCGAAAAGATTGGATGCAAAAAATCGATTTTTATTAAAATGAAAAAAATCGATTTTGAAAAAATTGCATCGACCTCCCCCATCCCTTGTTCCAACAGCTTAAAATTCTAAGACACTTTTCGCTTGTCTAGGCATGCCACAGACTCAGGTGATTCGTATTTGATATAAATGATAAAATATCCTAACTCCTGCGGTAGAAGAGAAAGGGTGCAGTCGTCTGGAATCTCTAAGCTTGCTGATATGACCTCATTCCACGCTTTTCTGCCTTCAACTCCTTGTTCTTCTTTGAGTACATAATACCCTTAATAATAAAAAAATATTTCACACTTGAAACAAAAAAATATCATACTCCATTAGTCTAATCAGCATTAGATCAATGTTATCTGCTTGCTAAATCATTTTGTCATGCGGGGGTGGGTATGTGAGGAGGGCGAAAGTCCCATGAACGAACGACTCCCCAGCTTAAATTGGTATGCTTTGTGATATAGTGGTAGTTTAAAGATGATGGGGTTGAAAGGGAGGAGTATGAGGGCTGGAAGGGGTGGTGGTCTGAGGGGTGATTTAAGGAGATTTTTAAAGGAGGGGAGTGAACAGTAGAGGGGGGGTGTAACCCCTCTCCGTAAACCATCAACTACGCCCCTGTTAAAATCCAGAAACCTTATGAGAGTCGAAAAAAAATTTTTGGATGATTGGCCGGGATTAGGTTGACGTTTTTCAGAGTGATTGCATAACCTTTCTATATGAGAAAGGCAAAAATGTGCCAAAATCCAAAAAAGTGAATTGTCGTCAAATTTATTATCGAGTTTGCATCAAATCTCGACGTTTCATGCACCTTGAACACATTTAGCATCAAAAATAAAAATTCTATTTTTAATTTTTCCTATAGTTTATATGAGAAATTTCTGTGTGGCCGCACTCTGAAACCCGTAATTCCGGAACCAGAATTCCGATCGATCCAAAATTCAATAGCAGCCGATGGGAAGGTTGCACCTTTCATTTGAGACTAAGTTTGGGCAAATCGGTCCAGACTTCACGGAGAAAAATGAGTGACATTATTTGACACATTCGCAAATACATACACACACATACACACACATACACACACATACACACACATACACACAGACACACACACATACAGACTTTTTTCCGATCTCGACGAACTGAGTCGAATGGGATATGACACTCGGCCCTCGGGGCCGGGATTGGGTTGACGTTTTTCAGAGTGATTGCATAATTTTTCTATATGAGAAAGGCAAAACAGCAAAATTTCAGAGCGATTGGTCCAGGAGATTTTGAATTATGGTGCACACTGCATTTTTTTGAGGCGCCTATTTTTAATATTTTACAATGAAAATTTCTTGTTCAAATGTTGAATTATTGTATAGAAATTGACTGAATAGACTAACACTCTCTGGAGCAGTATTCTAGTGCGTTACATTTCCCGTATCGTCTGAGATTGCTGTGAGTGATTCTGACAATATAGCTTAATAGCTCCTGTTGGACTCTCAAATTTTTTTACTAATATGAATTTAATGCCACTATGTCGTTTCGATGTTTTGTTTTGGATGTATGAAAGGGTTTCTCTTCCACAAATTAGATTCAGTTTTTGAAACTAAATTATAAAATTATTATTACACACTTTCTAGATATGCTCAATTTTTAATTTCTTCCTTCACCCATGGCAAAATGCTTTAGTTACAATGTAATATGTTTTAAAACAAAAAGAGGGTATGCATCATAACAATCTGTAAATATGTTTTGGAAACATCTGGAACGCGGGGTACGCAATAATGGGGATATTTAGAAATCCTCGATTTATCTAAAATATCGGCATCAGCATTATTTAAAGCTCATGATATGCGAAATAGTTATTTGGCAGTTGTGCTAATAATGGTGCGTTTTGTTTATTGATGAGTTGTTGCGACAATAGGAATCAGGAGCAGTCATATAGCGTAGCTAGCAAAAAATTTTTAATCTGAAAAGAGGCGAATGACCCCAAGATTAACCCGTTTCTAATCGAAACAATAAAAAAAGATTTAATATTATAATTAGTAGCTCATATTAGTTTTACCAAATCTGTTTCTTTCTAGTTAGCTCAAACGCTTATAGCAAAACGGTTGGATTTTAACTACATTAAAATAGCTTTTTCGAATACAGTGGCTTAGCGAGAAAATCAGTTTGTGGGGGTTTTAATAAAAATCAATCAATTTTCGAAGATACTAGAATTTGATGTAACTTTGATAAAATATTGAGTCTACCAACAATAAGAATAAAGATATAGCCGCTTTCAAACAACCATTGATAACATTTTTTTATAATATGTTAATAACGTCAAAGTATATGCACTTTTAACCCTTTATAAGGCCCAGAGTTTGGGGCTATTAATGAATGTTATATTAATAGAAACACGGTTCTCTCAATTAGTTGAGAATATATATATACATTTCTTTCGTAATAAAAATTGTTTTGAAAATATACTGCTACCGCACGTTAGAAAACGTCAGTCTTTGTAATGTTTGATGTTTTTCCAACGAGATTGGTATAAATATAAGGGCATATCGAGCTGGAACAGAAATTCAAAAAGAAATTAAGGTGGGTTACTGGTTTTTCCTGATTAACAGTAAATAACCCCTGTATTCTGAGGATAAGTTGAAAAATGAGACCACACTTATTCACTTTATTTTTTGCTTTGCAATTTTTACCACTTATAAACCAAATTAAAAATAGTTGTTTTACAAATTGGCATCACCAACTTATAGGGGAAACCGACAACTCTAAAGGATTAACAGATTCGAAAAAGTTTTGTAGCATTAAACAGCACATCTTCTGAAATAGTAATTTGAGTAATTATTTCTTCTAGAAGTAATTATGGAAGACTAACTCAAAAAAAAATAGGGCTATCATTTAAAACAACTTTGTTGAACGTATGTATGAATGCTACATGTATGGTGCTTTAAAAGAAATTTACGAAATTGTGATAAATCGAGTTTTCTTTGAATTAACTTTTTATTATTTTATTATTTGTGCCTCATGCCTTAGACAAAATGTGCATTTTATTGTCTAAACAACAGAAGAGATTTATCGTATACACTAATATCAGAATAACTCAGCTTAGGTTTTTTCCACAACTAGCCGAATATATTTCGATACTCAGGGTCATTCATGTCCTAAACAAAGTTATTTGTAATAGCACTCTGGATTTTTTTTCTGGAGACATTAGGTTTCGAACTAAATTTGTTTGAAGAGTAAATTCCCACAATTACTCCAGGGAGGGTTTAACGCCATTATTATTTTATCAGATGATATGCTGGTTTACGTTGCAAAATTCTTCGAAGATAACTTTTTTTATTTCGATTATAGAGGTTTTAAACTTAGGGACATTCGCCTCTTTTTCGGGTTAGGAAAATCTCACACCCTATGTGCGGGGTCAGGAATCGAACTCATGTGAGCTGTGTGCAAGGTAATCGATTTACCAACTACGCTATGCCCACCCCTAACTTCGAAATTTTGGCGGTATCGAATTGATGTAATCTTGGGCGTAAAATTTTTTTTAGAACATTTATTTTGGCAATCCATGTAATTAATAGTATGTACAACGAAAAAAAAATCAATTACTCATAAAATTCGATCGTTACCTGCTAAAATCAAACGGAAACATTTTTCCAAATTTTTCTGCTGGTTTCCGAAAGTGTTATTCTCGTTTTTGATCATATCCAGTTTTCGTCTTAACTATACGCATTCAGAAATCAAAAACATTTTCCGCAAATGTTGAAATTTGAGTAATTTTTCGGTGAGCAGTTCTATATTTCATAGGTATTCAATTTATTCCAACTTCACTTCTCGTTCGAAAAAATTGTTCAAAACCCGTATTTTGGTACAGGATGAAGGGGGTTGGGGTTAACTCTCAATACCATCCCTTGGCTACACCACTGCTGTATTTTATGCAATATTAATTCTTGAAAGTGGGAAAATAGGATTAAAACAATTTGCGCATCAGGGGCAACAAACCTAACTGAAATGAAGTTTCATTTTTTTTTGTATTTCGAATTCATCTCGTCAGTAACTAGCACTAACTGGGTATCTAGTTAGACGAGGTATCTAAATTAGTACTCAAATTAGCATTAGTTAGACACAAATAAACGACACATGTTAACGTCGAAGTAAACTCACTTGTCCCGAGTGATGTCCCGGGAAGCAAATGCAGAAGCTCTCTTTTGCTGATGAGAAAGCGAAAACGAACTCTTGTCTTATGGCTAGGGAGCCAAACGCCCGGGACATCACTCGGGACAGATCAATTTGCTTAGACGTTTACATGTGTCGTGTGATCTGTTTGGATTTTTTGTGTCTAACTAGTGCTAATTTGGGTACTAGTTTAGATACAACGTCTAACTAGACAGCCAGTTGGTGCTAGTTACTGAAGAGATGGTGTATATTGTTGTATTCCAGTACATGAAAAATACCAAACTAACTTAGTACGTTAATTGCATGAACAGATACTGCTATCAGTCATTTGTGTGCTTCAGATAATTCTGGGGTATTTCGAATATAAGTGGGGCATTATGCCGCGGTGGGGTGTATTGCACTTCGAATGCCGGACCCTGTATATGGGAGTCCGCTACTAGTTTGCGCTTGGGGTAAGTTAGCGAATTCCTTTTTCTTTGTATCTATAAGACAAATGGCGCTATCCCTCTTTTTTGCTTCAAGTAATGTGAAATACTTTCTCCAATAAATTCATGTTGCATAAAATATTCGGTTTAGGTAAGCTTAAGGTGACGCACATGGATAAGTTGGGCCAAGTTAAGTTAACGGGTTTTCCACGTTATGTCCATAAAAATGAAGACAATTCAGAAATGTTTCCAACAGTCTGCCCTTTCTTGCAACGTGTTCTATTCTGGACGATCTAAGGTAACTATGTCCTTATCCATCTTAGATCCTGTGTTCATCCCACCCATTTGAATACATTAGTTAGAGTAGTGTCTGCTATCTCTATTCAACGCATTAGGTCAAATTGTAGGATGAATAAGGTTGCGTTGTACTCGACAGATTTTTTATGTTACTGCTTCTTAGAAACGAAGCAAGACGGCTGATAACTATTTAGTGCAATCCAATGACTGTAAGCCGAGTTACAATAAAAGTAGTGTGACATCCTGATTAATGAGATGAATAAGGGCATGTCGACCCTATCTAAATGAAAGCGGTAAAAAATGAAAACTAAAAACATCGCCATAAACAAATATTTGTGACTATTTTTTTGCGATTAACAATTTAGGAAACGCCTTGATTTGCCGCGACAGCACAGAATTATGTGCTTGAACCAGGTCTCGATAAAAGATTCAACTACCGACAAGAAGCATTACATTCATTTACATGTATTGTATTCATTTGGGTGGCTATAATTTCAGACGAGAACTCAAGTTCAACAATTGGTTTTTAATGCAGGCTTTAAATCTTGGTACTTTAGAGCCATGTTGTGTGAAAAACGTTGATCATGAGTTACACTACTTCTACGTTCATTTTCGCTTTTCCACAGTCGCAGGCACATAGTGGACTTCATGGACAACTCATGAAATAAACTCTTGAATAGCAATAATGAAAAAATACAAGAAGCAACTAAAGTGCTACCTCGCATGCTTTTCGGTTGTTTTCGTTGAATTTTATCACCTCGAGCCAATCTTTGTCGATAGCGAAAAACATCGAGCCAGCCTGATGGGGGTTGGGCTTGTTGGGATGCGCCGCGTAAAGTGGAGCCGAAATTCATCAAAGCACAATCATTAATGCTTTTCTTCAACTCAATCATACTGACGAAGTTCGATGATTGCTAGAGGCGGGTAAGAAACATGGTGAGGTTGGTGGATCGTCCAAAAACTGCAGCTTCCGCTCTTTCACTACCGTGCCATGAACACTCCCATTCGATTTGGCCCGGTGGCAGATATTTTCAACTTTGATAGCTCCTATCGTATCAGTCGGCTCGCCACACGCGAGAGAGCACAGCTGCAAACAGAAAGTTGCCGTTCGATAATATTTCGAAGCTACTTAAAAACCAAAATTGGTCTTTGCTGCCCGCGACAATGATGATTATTATACGGGTTTGCTACTCGACTTTTCGGCAAGACTGAAGTGCAAATGTCAAAAATAATCAATATCTCATAAGAGTGCTCATCTTTTCTTCATTGTAGAAAGTAAAAATGTATAAGTTAACTTTGAAAGTGCGTCTGTTTGTCTTATATTATGTAATCAGTTAAAATGAAGCGCATTAGGAGATTTCTCATGTTAAGCCAAAAAATAAAGCTATGTGTACTGGGGATCTGAATTTTGGATGTAGAGATCTAGTAGAAGCTGTATTGTAACTAATATTATAAAGATAACCTAGATTTTTCTACCATTTGGCCTTACAACCCGGCTAAAACTTATTTCCACAAATTGAACAAACTTTGCACATTTGGACGATGCACGTCAGAAATATTTTTTCATTGTAACGACGTTATTTACATTCAAAACTTTTGCAAAAAAAATCCAAATAAATCGTTCCAATTGATGTTTCATTTGCACCAGTATTAACTTTCAATTGAAAGTGAAAACGCATCTTCTTTCCTTTGATGCCCAACGAACAGTAGCTGCTGGCCCAGATCCAAGCATATAGATACCCGACACCAGCCAGCTGTTGTCAGCTTTCAATTTGTCCACCTATACTCGCCGGCATCTTATATTACCGGCAAAGATATCAAGATACATATTAGCGCCAAGAGGAAGAAATCACTTTCATCTTTGGTCGCGCGCAAATGCACCCAATGTGATTCGACGCCTGACACTGTAGGTACCTAAGCATCAACCTACATACATAGCATACCTGGTGTGATGTTCGTCTGTCACCCACTTAGACCGCGGCGTTTTTTGACGAGCCTAGGCGCGAGACCTATCGAAATCCACGTACTTTACCGACGTTGCTATGGTTAATTGGAAACTTTCATTCGTCGGTCGACGAGCAGGCGAGTGTTGACATTCAAGTACGCTTCATTTCACTCTAGAAATCAATATCGTCACCTGAGAGTGTGATCGCTTGAGGAAAGCAAATATTTATTTATTAGAAGACTCTTCCACCAGTATTCTCGCGCAGAATCTGAAATCAAATTGAGAAATAAACTGGATATTTGACCAAAACGAAGAATGAAAAATATTTATCGGTCTAATATTCATCCAGTATATATTATATTCCAACTTATTGTTAGTTATTTTACCGGTCACTGTCGATACGTATGCTTAGCGATAGAATCGAATAAAAATCATAGCATGTTCGGAAAAGATCGAAGTTTGTCTTCGGAAAAAGTTCTTTTGTTTTTATAGAAACTGTTCTTAGATGTTCGAAATTTGTGCCATTATCGAAATGTATCAAATATGGAGCGCTTTTTACGATGCAGCACAATGGTGAGCAGTACAAGCTCATTTCAAACTTATTACGTTTATAACAATGCCTTTCGGTAACTTGTCACAGTACAGGAATCCTCCCTTATAGTTCTATTTTTGATGACCTCAAAATGTGATATTGAACTGAATAATATAGAAGCTAATCAATATTGAAGCAGCAATACTCGTACATTCGTTAAATGAATAATAAAATACAGCATTCTTTCCTTCATGAGCTGTTCTTCAAGGCATATATGTTCTTGTATAATTGCACTATGCAAGTATGTATAAACTAATCTAGTATGTACTCAATTTACGTAATCCATATTTTATACTGATCTTAAACAAAGAGTGTCGAGCCTATTTTAGTATAAATTGCGGTTGAACGTCGCAAAATTAACGCATGCTGAGCTTGTGCATGCAAAAAGTTTCAGGTTTGGCGGAATTGCTAATTTTCACGAGAAATTCCACTATTTTATGAGTAGAAAGCCCCTTTAATTGAAAAAAAATATCCCGAACACTCAACGTAGGGGTTATTTTTTACATAGCATATGTATGCAAAGTTTGAAAGAAATCGGTTAAGTAGTTTTTGAATGGCAGGTAACACCGCAAATAATGTTTTTTTTTCAGAAACGTTTTACAGAAAACTTCGCTACCGAGTCAGTTGTCGATATTTTTAACTAGAAAAGTTATAGAATTTTATTGAAATGATGCAGTATAATTACAAAAGTTTTGATCAATTCGCTTCACCCAAGTTTCTAAAAAAATATTCGCAAAAATATATTAATGTTTTCCTTTAAATTTATATAAATCACAAAAGGCTCCATGACAACATTTTTTTTGTTTATTTTAGTAGCGTATGTTATATGATTTAATGCTTGAAAATTTCTGACAAATGTCCGTACTACTCTGAACCCTGAAAACAACATAACATAAATCAATGAGCCCTAATATTTGCAAATACTTTTTTGTAATAAGATAAAAAAATTATGAGCTGATGAATTCCACGAAAAAACGTCCGAAAATCTTTTAAATCGTGATCGTCTTCGATTCCGATGAAACTTTACACGCATACGAAAAACTACCTAAAACTTTTGACTCAATTTCGGGGTATCGTGAAATAAGGTAAAATTAGGTAAACCGTGTTGAAGGTAGTTTCCCTTTAACCACGGCAAAAATTACAACCAATTGACAGATGTTTTATACTCAATCTTGAGTTCAATAAACTTAACTTTAAGTATAATTTATCTAATTTTGAGTAAACCTCAAACAACTCAAAAGTACCTTATATCACGGAAGACTTCGACTGAGTCGAATCTCTCGTTTTGTTTTTGACAACACTAATAAGTGCGAAAGCGACGCACAACTCAAAAGTAAGTTGTAAGAACTTAATCTTTGGGTTGTTTTATTTTTCCATGTACACATTTTACTGGCATGGAAGACTGAACATTTCCACAGATAATTAAACCATTTTTACAAAAGAGAACTTTTTTTAAAGGGCGTAAGAGTTTTTTCATGCACCGGTACGAGTCATACGTCGAATTAGTTCTACTAATGCATTTGCTACCCATGTGTTTTATTCAGAAATGTTTTTACTTAGTTTGCGTTTTATCACTTATCATTAATTTGAATTAATACAATACATTTTTTTATAGAATATGTATTATCAAATGTCCCGAATGAAGTGAACGTAAACTCAGCTGTGACAGTTAATGAGTAAGTTTTCATGTAATAGTTCCAGAAAACTTTAATGGCACAATTCCATAGGTTAAATATTTACTGAAATTAAAACAATTTAAATACTTCCGATCTTCAGATGATTGCTGAAAAGCGAAAATATTAGATCGCAAATTGAAGAAAAGCGTTGTTTTGGACATGTCGGTGAATAACAAAAACTTTATACAATTATGCATCAATAAATAAACGAACTCGATCATCACAAAGCTGTGTGAAACGGGATCGATTCTGTTTATTGTGTATTAATAGATGTTACTTTGGAGCGCTTTTTTATTATGTATGTATATGCCAAAGAGCTAGATTTTTGTTGGCTACAACATACGCACTCACCGTCAAAAGTTTGGGATCGCATTAAAAAGTATTGTAACACCCATATTGAATATGGCAAGAGCCCTCAGAATGTTTGGCATTACCCAGGGAAGGGTGAATTCATAATGTAACTCGAATTCCTGAATAACTGCATTTAAGCTCTATTCAGTAAAATCGCATTTTAGGCAATAGGTGAACATTTTAGTTTGGAATGTTGTCTTTGCATAGCGCTAGTGTCACTTTACGATTCAATGCATCCCAAAGAAGCTCGCTGGGATTTAAACCAGGTGAATGAGTAGGACAGATCATATTGATCAGCATTACATCAATTTGATCTGTCAGCATTGAGTTTGACCCAATATGCAATCCATTTTTCTGTGTGAACTAATCCCAAAATAAAAAGACAAAATCACTTTCGGTCGAAAGTGGGAGTGCCCTGCTTAAAGGGTTTAATTGGCATTGGTGCTATGATCAGCGTCATTGTACCACAGCGATTAATTGTAACCCGATCAGAAGGGCATAGCTGATTTATAACACCTTGAGTTACTTATTTCAAAAATATTTTGAAACAGAACCTGTTATAAATCCGGCTGGTTAGTTGTTAAAATAACATAAACCAAAAAACTGGCTAATGATAACAAAATTGTAACAAAATTTAACATGATTTTATCAAACTGAAAATATTATATTTTTTCCAAAAGTAGAAACGTCCTCTGTAAGAGATTATTAGATTAGATTATTATTATTATTATTAGATTAGTATTAGATATAATCATCTAATGACAGTGACCTAGTAACAAACGATCAATTCATAAATTGATCGTTTCATAATAGATTATGTTATAACATTGATAGTATAGAAAACTGTTCGCAATCCATTTTCCATTCCGTTATCTGAATATAACTCCAGTTGTTATAAATATCAACCATAGTTATAATAGTGTTATTGTTTTGTTATAGTCTTCTGATCGGGAAAGTGCATGCTTCACCTTAGTTCTATCGATTTATAATTAGAACAAGGGCATGATTGCGGAAAAATGATGCATATTTTTCCTGAAAAATCACAAATAGGCAATTTTTATATTGTTGTCCAGAAATTGTACAATATTTCTTACAAAACCTCAAGAAAGATCTACTTTACTTTCTTACCATAACTGTTGGAAAATTTAAAATCGGCTGAAAAAAAAGTTAACGTAGCACGTTTTGTGGTGTCGAAAGTCCCAAAACAAAATTTTTTGCTGCGAAATTTTGGGGGGTATATATTTCTCAAATATTGTATTGGGTTGCATTTAATGAGACCTGCAATGTATACTAGTTCACTTGAAAAGTTCAAAACCTCTGTAGCATCGTATTGTATGCTTTCAAAACTTAAACGCTAATGGTTACATCTGATTTTTGTTGAATTTTCAATGTGCCCCCCATGTCAGAAACAAAGATGTAGTCCAACGTCAAAATACTGAAAAAAATTCCCAATGAATTTGACTGCCTCGAAGCTTACAATGACCTGTTGTACTGAATGTAAACGGAAACTGTTTCCTCAGGCCATTTAATTTCTGAACTAAATTGTGAACATTTAAAATATGTATAAAAAACAGCTTTATTGATTTCATACATCATAATAACACTATATTAAAGTAACCTATGAATTCTTGAATTGTTTTATGAGGTGAAATATCTCTGATCAAGTCATCCTATGCATAGGCAGTAAAGCCCGCTCTATGTGTTAGGGAACCAAAATCTGAAGGCGCATCTCTTGTGTCGTTGATAGACGATCTGTGCGAATACGGCACGGCGAATAATAAATATGAATGAAAACAATAAGCTTTTAAATCCAACAATAATAAGATTTGACGAAGTTGCAAAAGATTAAATCGAGTGGCACTTGAAGAAAAATTTTGCTCGGTGTTTGTTTCGCATGATTTTCGTTATTTTGATTATGAAAGTTGGCAACAATGTTTTCGTTTGACATAAATTTATATTGAGTTCTTGTCGCCCGGTCTCACGAACACTTCTGCAGCTTCCTGGTTGAAAACAATCCCATTTGCTTTTGCCGTCTTTGTTTATTTTCCACCAGCTAGTGATGTGTCTATGCGCCAAGTGATTCACATCACACGCGCGTGAATCTAGTCGCCAAAAATATACCCGCTTGTTCAGCGTAGCGCCATCTATAAATGACTATTTGATGCAACGATTTCACTGACGATGGAGGAGAATTCAAGCACCCTAATTAATTGAGAGCAGGTGAAATTGTTTATTATTATTTTTTCAATGTTTATATAGGTTTTATCCAAATAATTTTCTTATTGTAAATACGGGATAAACGAGGTAACTTACATCCATTTTGCACTGAAATGTTGTTGAATAAGCTCCTCATAAATAACCTGCCCTACTAATACAAACTCCTATTCCTGAAACATCTATGAAAGTAGTATGGGTTCCCTGCACTTTCGCAAGTAGATGTTTAACTAACATTCCTTCCCTTCCTCGACGATTGTAAGGACCAGGTGTACACTGTGATGCTTGTTCCACTAGGAAGAAGAAACGTTAATCCCAAATGTTTTTTTGTTTTCTTGCGACACGATATGGTGGATATCTTGTTAAATATTAGCTGATCATTGTACAGCCACCCACGATTTGTGGAGTCGTATATGCTATGCTATGCGCCAAATGATTCACATCGAAGGGAAAAGTCAAGCGCTCATGTTAACAATTGGTACACTTTCGTTACTTTACTTTCCAGTTCAAAAAAACTTACTTTACTTCATTTTTTATTAAGAAAACAATACATGCTGAAAAGTTCACGTGGGCAATGCCCATAAACCCTATTGCCTAATTTATCTGCACATGACATGTTAAGCTACTTTTGAGGTGCTGAACTCTTTTCTGATGTTAAAATCCCATTTTATGATAGATCTTCAAACACTAAACACCTACATCAACAATTTCATAAAAAAAGAAGAACACTGCTTTGATGCCAATGTTTAACCGTTATGTGTCCGACGCGGTACCCGGGTACCTTTTAAGGTTTCAATTCATGAAATTCCTAT
Organism: Topomyia yanbarensis; assembly: GCF_030247195.1. NCBI lineage: Eukaryota > Metazoa > Arthropoda > Insecta > Diptera > Culicidae > Topomyia > Topomyia yanbarensis. The sequence goes on from NC_080671.1 coordinate 150,312,001, forward strand.
GTTTTATCCATAGGGGTGGAGTTAGGAGGGGCTCTTGATTTTTTTTTAAAGGGCGAACACGAAATTGTTACGACACATTCAACAGGGCATAACTTTTTTACCATTTGGTAAAAATCAACCAAATTTTGCACACTTTCTCATTGATGTGTATTGTTTACATGCTGTCAAACTCGAAGTCGTATTTTCGATTGAACGAAAATGGAGGTGAACCAACGCGAGTCGAGAGAACAAATTCTTTCCAAACACCTGGAATTCCTGACCTGTCGCACCGGCAGTTGGGAAAAATGTTGAACGTTCACCCTTCAACCGTCTCCAGAGTGTTGAAGCGGTTCCAGGAGCGGTTGACGTTGGACCACGGCAAACGAGCTGGAAGAAAACCGGGACCGGAAAACAAAAAGACGGAGGGAAAGGTGAAGCGGATGATTAAAGCAAATCCCAACGTCTCAAGCCGTGATTTGGCTAAAAAGATCGGCATGTCGTAGAGCTACGTCCAGAATGCAAAGAAGAGAGCTGGACTGCATACATACAAGGTACAGAACTTCCCAAACCGCGATGAGCGGCAACAATCGACGGCTAAAACTCGGGCACGGAAGCTCTACGAGAAGATGCTGACAAAATATGGCTGCTGTGTGATGGACTACGAAACGTATATAAAAGCCTATTTTAAGCAAATTTCGGGGTTGGAGTTTTTCACTGGCAAGAGCAAGTTCTATGTGGACGACATATTTAAGAAGAAGTTCGCCTCCAAATATCTCATTTGGCAGGCCATGGCCAATTCTGTCCATTTTGTTCCAAAGGACATGAATCCGCCAAACTGTCCGGAGCGGCACCCGGTGGATCAGTACTGGGCAATGATGAAGCGGGAACTTCGGAAGAGCAAGAAGACAGTCAAAGACGAGAAGGACATGTTAAGAAAATGGAAAAAAACTGAGAAACTAGTACCGGATGACACTGTAAAGACTTTGATGGAGGGCATCAAGCGAAAATGCGTTCAATTTTACACTCAAGGCTTCGAGATATTTGGGATTTTTTTTCAACAAAATAATTTATTCCTGAAATTATGCCTTTTTATAAGTTATTCACGTTTCATCAACAAGCAAAAAGGTTTATCGTTTTAAACGAGAAAAGATTTTTAGTGCATTTGAATTATGTAGAAGCTATATAAGAAAAACATATATTTTTCTTAAGGGGGCGTTTTCATTCAAATGGCCAAAAAGTAAGCAAAATTTGGAATGATTTTAAGATTCAAAAAGGTTATATTTTCGTCATCATTTTCAAATTTTTTCAAGAGAAGAACAAAATGGCGTCCGTGATGACGTTCCAAACTTTGAGATCGATTTTTTAGCCCTTTTTCCACTTTAATGCTTCATTAGAAATACCGAATGTAAAGAATTTGTAGATTTTATAGGTCATTTCTCCAATGAGAAAGGTTTGCTTTCGAGAAGTCAAAAGATGAAATCTTTAAATTGAACCGTTTTCAAATGAGATTGCACGCAGTTTTGAAAAATCTTGTTTTGAGATAAACAACGCGTATTATGTTTTGAGAACACTTTCGATGAATTATTTGTGGTAGAATTTCAATATTTTCTAAGCATGGAATTATTGGTTTTGGACATCGCTGATTCACCATGACCGATCCAATATGTGTGATCATTCAAATAGCTACATTAACTGATGGAACCATTTTGCACAATATGGTAGACACTTGTATCTCTCACAAAAATGCAAAGAATAAAAAGTAGAATTCATGAAAATTTCGAATGAAAACATTCCTTTAATTCATACCACTTGCAGTCAAAAAATTAACAGAATATGATTCTAAAAGCCATTTCAAATCAAAAATCTAATAACAAAAATTTTCGACAACATCAAAGATATTTTAAATTTTGTTCCATCAAAAACATTATGTTTTGTTTTTACGACTTTCCATAAGTTATTTGTGTTTCTCCACCAAGAAAATTAGTTTTTTCAAAATGTACATAAAATGGCTTGTAACTTTCCTTTTATGGTCTGATGATTGAGCTGTATTCAAACTTTAATTTGATTTGTTTCCATGTGGCTTTCATATCGCCTTGATGCAAAATGAAAAATTACAGGAAATTTTATGTGCATTTTGAAAAAGCTCTTGATGAAGAAACTCGAACAACTTATGGAATGGTGGTAGTCAAGCAAAATAAATGATTTTTATAAAACCAGTTTTTCAAAATTTTATCACTGGTTGTATTGATGTTCTCCGATTTTGATGAAAATTTCAGCGTTTGTTTGGGCATATATGGGGTGGACTTCGGTCAAATATTAGAATGCTACTTTGAGGGAAAGTGGGGTAGCACGAGCTCTGTAAATTGGTCCGAAGAAATAGGTCAAAATTTTAAAATGTCTTTAATTTTGGTATTACGTGATGAAATTTAATTCTGTTTCGTTAATCTGAAAGGGGTTTGGGAGTGGTTGAAAACAGTATATAGGAAGTAGGCTGATTTGTAATCGATACATTGAAAAGCATTTATAATTTAACTTGAAATAACGACAATTTTGTAAACATTATAGCTCTTTGTAATAACCTATTTGAGGGTAGGTTTATATGGACGAATTTTAGAGTAAGCTTGGGACTATAAGCTTGTTGTAATAACTGTTTGGGATGTCTTGAAATTCACTGTAACTTTTATAACTTTTTTCAAATTCTTCATATTTTTACATTTCTTATAAAAGAAATGTATAGAATTCGCTCAAACTTTCAAGATTTTTTCCGAGGCCCGGAGGGCCGAGTCTTATATACCAATCGACTCAGCTCGGCGATTTGGGACAATGTCTGTGTGTGTGTCTGTGTGTGTATGTAACGGACAAATTCTCATTCGTGTTTCTCAGCAATGGCTGAACCGATCTTATCCAAACCAATTTTAAATGATAGAACTAAGAAGTAAGAACGCTATTAATTTGTTTTTGATTCTGATGTTTTGTTTCCAAGATATGAATGTTTGAATGCGTAAAAATGGCGTTTTTTGCAGTTTTTTTGAATTATCCTTTCGAACAAGCTATAGATTGTTGAAATCGGACTATTATCAAAAGAGATATTTAACATTAAATGTGGACGAAAGATTTTTATCATTTCCCATTGCCAGAAATATGACCAAAAACATGTAATCTATTATTAACGCCAAAACGGCTTATTTTAGGTCAATAGTATCTTCGGAGAATTTAATGGAGGCAATATGCCCTTTCTTTTGGTATTGTGCTTTTGTTGATTAATCTTCCTATGAATGAGATATTTTCACAAATTTTCTTGGAAGTGATTATATCGAAATGTTGCCTTCAACTAATTTGTAGCTCTTACTTTTGCGAATAACTTTACTAAAGACTTCAAATATCTATTTTGAATACTTTAAAAGTTATGGCTTGTTGTTTGTGGATTACTCTTTGTCGCCTATTTATTGTTCAATATAGTAATAATCCATTGAAATAAGCCAAAAATTATTTCGATAAAACGAATTTTGTATTTAATTTTTCTCTCTACAACCGCTAGAAATAATCACCGATCACTTCCAAGTTGTCTGGAAGGAACTTGATAACTTATCAGTGCAAAAATGTTCATTTGTGCGAACCGTCTGACTGCAATTTTTCTAACTTATGACCATCGGATCGATCTGAAACATATCGGAAAATGAAAAGCGAAATAAATAACTCCATGCAACGGCGTAGCCAAGAGAAGGTTTTGGGGTTTAACACCATGCATAACTTTCAACATTTGCTAAAAATGTTTTTGCCTTTCTCATTCACTCTAAAATTCGTCAATCTAATCCCGACCCGGAGGACCGAGTGTCATATGCCAATCGACTGAATTCGTCGAGATCGGAAAATGTCTGTGTGTGTATGTGTGTATGTGGGAAAAAATGTGATCTCTGTTTCTCAGAGATGGCTGGACCGATTTGCACAAACTTAGTCTCAAATGAAAGGTACAACCTTCCCATCGGCTGTTATTGAATTTTTTATTGACTGGACTTCCGGTTCCGGAGTTACGAGTTGAAGAGTGCAATCACACAGCAAATTCCCATATAAACTGAAATGAAAAATTTTCAAAATCAAATTTGTATATTTGATGCCAAATGACTTTAAAATGCATGTTTGACAAAAATTGACTTTTTTGGACTTTGGTACATTTTTGCCTTTCTCATATAGAAAGGTTATGCAATCACTCTACAAATCTTCAATCATACCGGCCCGGAGGGAGTATGCAGTGAGGGGTTGCTACTTTAAAATTAAAACTAGTTTAAAATTTCTTAACAAGTTGAAAATTTTTGGCAGGACCTGGACCTCCCGGATCTTTCTCCATGATCCGCCGCTGGTTTCAAGCGATGTTTCAGTATCACATAGTATCTCAAGATCGTGGCTGTCGATCCATTGTATGTATGTGCAAATCGTACTGAACATGTAATATTCATTTCCACCATCGTATTGAACATAACCAGCCATGGAATCGTAGTCTGGACAAATGAGACAAGCACAATTGCACCACTAGGTGGATTAAAACAGGTTTTTATTTTGGGAATGCGTCGAGTTGAGACGAAAACGTAATATTAATATTAATAACGAGGATAACACTTTCCGAATGTAGAGAGAAATTTATGAAAAATGACGATTTCCATTCGACTTTAGCAGGTTCTGATCGATTTTGATGAGCATTTGATTTTTGTTGTATGACCAATTATATGTATAGGTCAAATGTTTAAAAACAGTAATTTAAGGTCAAGATAGCATCATTTTGAAACCGCCAATTTCGGAGGTTTAGTATCTTCGATGAGTTTTACAAACGTTAAACAGCGCATCATTTGATAAAATAATTTTGACGGTATATCGTCCAAGAAGTATTTATGGTGAATTTTCTCAGGTTAATATTCATGACTACAATAAAGTCGCAACAAATTCGCTAAAGACACGAACTCTGTTACTATTTTCTGAAAAAATAATTCTGCATAATTTTAAAACTTCAAAAATTACGGTTTCGGAATTATGCCGTTTGAACAGTATGATCGATTTTCACCAAACCCCCACCAAACCGAATTTCTGGCTACGCCGCTGATTTCAAGTAAGTAGAAACAAAGTCGTTCTACACTTGTTCACAAAAAACTTCTTCGAATGCTGAATATCTATTATAATACATTGAAACCCCGTTTTTATCAGCCAAATATGAACATATGTTTGATGGGTTCTAGCAGACGAACAAGACTAAATTCGAGTAAATCCTTTCTTGAGCATATTTTCCTTATCATGGAGATGGAAATATGTAAAGTAAAAAGTTCATCATAATCAGAAATAGTTATCAGACTACATCAAGGAACGGGAAGAATATTTTAACAGCTTCAGTTTATTATAAAGAAAAAAATTGCCCGATTTAGTCAATGTCCCCATTTTGTCAGCCTAAAATACACCATGAGACTGATAAAAATAGGTCTTTATTGTATGTATTATTCACTATGTTTCACATTAATAGGTACATTTCATTTTTGGGGATTTTTTTATTGCATCGAACTACAATAATTTTTAGGTAGTTTTCAAGGGGTTATTTTATCGACTTCCAAAATTTGGCGAACCTATTCCAATTAATTGGTATACTTAAGGGTTTATATGTTGCAGATAGAGAAAATACTGAAATTTTTAGCTTTTTCCTACACAATATTACGAAAGCTTATTAAACAAATTTTCCTATTAAGTTTGTGAAAACTATAAACTGTTTGAAATTTTTTAATAGTTTTATTTTTTATTTAACCGTGATTTTTTAATAAACAGTGACCATCGCTTCACAACGTAGTCTATTTTTCATGGCTTGCGGTGAGCACGATCTCTCGAATTGCTGAACTGAAAATTATGGAAAAGAAATTAGTTTTTAGTATTCTTTACAGATTTAACTCGCCGCGCAGATAGCTCTGAATTAGACCCGCTGGTGCCCTAAGACGTTTTCAGAGCACTGTGCACCCAGTGCATTAACGCAAGTGACGGAAGGTTATCGAAAAGTTTCGTGAAAATGAAAATTCCAGTAATGATGATGATTTTCCCAAACGGTTCGTTTTCGAGAGGTTTTTATTTGTTCTTTGGCATTAGGATTAGCGATAATAATTCAAATGAAGGATACTACTGGGAAGTTACCTTTAGAAAAAGTCGAAGTGGAAGTAAAATTTGGAACTATGCACGCATGCACTTCAGAAATAGCGTGATATCAGGAGCTCCGATTTCATTTTAACGCTTTTTTGTGAAAAGGGCGATACTTACAAATGTAAACATAAGGCTTTTTTCATACATGCGAATGAGGGCTTTGAAACGCAACAAATCAACCTAAAAATTTGGATTCTACGATATTGCTTTCTTAAACTACAGCAAAAAATACAATGGGCGAAACTGTATTTTTGTTTGTTTATTTAAAGTTTCGCCCTTCACGCTCAATGCAAACAAACAGAGCGATACTTTTTTTGCTCCACCTAGCGGTGCAATTGTGCCTTTCTCATTTCTCTAAACTATGGCACGGAGGCTTTTTATGTTCAACATAATTGTGGAAATGTCCATTACATTCTTAGTACACTTTGCACTTATACACAATGGCTTGCCAGCCATGAACTTGATGAGCTACGCGTCGACGGTGAAACACTTGAAACAAAAAAATATCGTACTTCATTAGCCTAATCAGCATTAGATCAATGTTATCTGCTTGCTAACTCATTTTGTCATGCGGGGGTGGGTATGTGAGGAGGGCGAAAGTCCCATGAACGAACGACTCCCCAGCTTAAATTGGTATGCTTTGTGATTTAGTGGTGGTTCAAAGATGATGGGGTTGAAGGGGAGGGGTATGAGGGCTGGATGGGCTGGTGGTCTGAGGGGTGATTTAAGAAGATTTTTAAGGGAGGGGAGGGAACAGTAGAGGGGGGGGGTGTTACCCCTCTTCTTAAACCATCATATACGCCCCTGTTAAAATCCATAAACCTTATGCGAGTAAAAAAAAATTAGCCCTCTGGAATTAGGTTGACGTTTTTCAGAGTGATTGCATAACCTTTCTATATGAGAAAGACAAAAAGGGCCAAATATTGAGATTTCTAGCACTGATTTTATCCTATGCTGATTTGAGCGATTCTCTGAGTCCTGCCACTATCCCATGTAGTATGTGTTATCAAAAACATCGCGAAGCATCAAGTTCTAAATGTTCTCAAACGATATAATATCCGAAGAGAGTGATAAGAGTTATAAGAAATGTCTCATCACACTGTTAGGTGGATTAAAAGCGTTTTTAAATATATTTTTACTCGGGGTTCCTTTCCAACCAATGTTTCATCCAATATTCTACCACTTTCTTCGGATAATTGTACTCCATTTTGACTTCCTATTACCACGCAAAATTTTCATCAATATGATAGGTCAGTATGTGGTGGATCTTGGACTTTGGACCTTGGCTGAATTCAACTGTTTATCCGAATCTCATTTGACTTGTTTTCAGTGGGTGGTAGCGGTATCTTTTCATTTGACAGGATCAAACAAATGAGGTGGAACATGAATTGCCACTCATATGAAACCCGTGAACTGAAGACTAACTCAATAACAACCGATTTGTTAAATTAAATTAATGCTGTCATAGTCGATTGCGCTCATTCAGTTTCGATTGAGTGAACTGAAATTTTACTGCCCTGTTAATATATTGAATGGTTGGCGACCAAAACTTAGACTTTTACTAATTTCCCTCTTAAATCCGTGTAATTTATGAACCACCTCACAATACAATTTGTATATATCTTTGTCATACCTAGAACAGAACTAGATAACATAGAACTAATACCTTTCAACATAGAACATAGAACTAATACCTTTCACTAACTCACGCTAAAAAAATATGTCCAATATCTACCGTTTCAAGTATAAGATACGTTTTAAAATTTTCCGCCTCCACAAACAGCGTGGGATTTATTCTTCCAATACAATGTATTGTAAGTTCATTATTTAATCTTGTGAAAATATACAAAAGTGTCTAAATATCAATTGCATTAGCAATAAAACAGAATACAAAGTAGGATAGAATTGTTTTTATATTTATGATGAGCGCCAGGAGGGCAGCGAGTACAAAAGGGATGCCGTGAAAGTGTCATTAGCTCATTATACGTTGGATTTATTTATCTGGAGAATTCGTGTTAATATTTTGTGATCTGTTTTTGATAAATATTTGGTATATTAAATTGGTTTCTATCAATAGCGGCGTTATGCCTGCGCAATGAATGCACTTTATTATGTATTGTAGGTTTAGTTTATAATAGTTGAAATTGTGGCGGAAAGTAATTTAAGGTGTATATTAGATAAGTTTCATCAACATCAGTCGAGTGGTTAAGTCGACGGCTTTGTCTTCGGTGAATAACTTGAAATCGCACATTCAATAATATTCCACGTGATCGAGATTTTCAAGCGGAACGACAGGAAACGCGGTGTAGCAGATCCGAAGGAGGCCACGATGGTATTGAACTAATTCAAGCGTTGAAACAACATTTCGATGAGTGACAAAAATGGCGCATCGTTTTTCGATATACGTATAAAAAGTATACACAAAGACACTGAAGCAGAATGATAAACTGAACACGTTGGCCAAAATTCGAGCAAGGACTTTGAACAGAAAGTGGTTCACCTATTTGTTCTACATTGTGATGAATGATGAGACCTAGATCAAGGCTAATATCAGTCAGTCACCGAAGTAGGAATAGCACGTAGCTATGCGTACCCTTTATCGTCATGCGTCAACCCTTCATCGCATTTGTGACCGTCGGCGAACAAATCTACTGGAACGAAAGCCTCCAAAAGCAACGATTGTCCGTCTCGATTAGTTTTTGTTGTTGTTTTGTCGTTTGTCTATTGCTTTTTAACCATTTAATTTAGTTTTTGTTCAAAAAGAGATAAACCCTCTGGACAGTTCGGAGCGTCACCTCATCGAAAAATTTTGCGTCTTCATGGAAACAAACCATCGTAAAATCCCGAAAGAGATTGAAAGTGAACTTGAATTGAAGAAAGTGATTAAGAAGGTCAAGACAAAGGTGCGGCAATAGCACTTCATTTCCAAAAAATTGGAAGAGGCTTAACCCTCCGGAAGTCGCGCAAATGGCTCACTGAACGAGCAGCCTCTGGTGCGCTAAGACGATTTCGCCAGATTTTCAGAGCAGCGTGCACTCAGTGCACTAGCACGTCTTCCGGAAGGTTAATGCCAAATTTTAATTACCTTTCATTGGTGTCCATTTTTGGAATTCCGCCTTTAGCAACCATACTGGTTCGTCAAGTTCTAGCTCACTTTCCAGACAATCGACATGAGTAGCATATAGCCTAATTGGCGATCACCAGCCTTACTCGATCAAAAAGTGGATCGAAAAAACTTCGCAAAACTAACGAAATAAAGCGCGAAACGGCAGTTATATGCGGCAAATCGCTCAAATAGAGAGATGTTGCTGCGTTTATGTATTGTTAATAGAGCGTTTTCATGGTTCAGAAGTGGAAAGAAATCGGACTGTTGACTGCCCACAAAGGGCTATTATTATCGGAGTGGATAATCGTTGGAAAAGAAACCCAATTTGAACTATACGCCAATTATTGTTCAATCCGAGCTAAGTTTGGGAAAAAGTGTGTGAGTGAAAGCAATGAGTATATTGAGATGAGATGAAATACAATACGAATGCGACGCAGTAGCTTGCAAGTAAGATAAATTGTAAGTATGACTTATTACATTCCATGTTTCCGTTCAAATGCGTGTAGATTGTTTTTAAAGGATATACCATAGTTGGAAAGACTTTCACCAGGTACGCGAACTGGCAAACATTTTGGGTACGAATGCCAAATTTCAAGATATCGGATTTGGTTATGATTATCCGGAAATAGTTGCCAATGATTAAAGTGTCTATAATCAGAACAAAACAAGTTTGATTGGGTTTAATACAAGATAAGTCCACTGCACAGTGACACCTCTGACACCTACGACGAGATTATCAAAAATATTGGACTTACTAAAATTTAACACTTGCAACGATGCATAATACAGACTAAAGTAAAGTAAAATTCAGTTTTTGCGAGCTAATTAAAATAAGTTAAAAAGTAAACGGAAAAGTCAGATTTAGCGAGAAAATTTATTGAACTGCATTTAGTTTTAGTAGTAGAACCATGTATTCTATAAAAGAACAAATCTCTTACCTTATAGAGTGGGAGTGAAAATTTTAGCTAGTTTTATTTCGAGCAAACTTCTTTCCAATCTATCAGAATCGCTAAACTAACATTGTTTTGTTTGTTTGTGAAACAATTAATCATTTACCGGAGGTAGAATTTATGCCAAGAATCTATTTATTCCTTGAATGCTCAGTAGTGTCTCATTCACCTGTATTTGCTCACACACACTGATAGTTTTCCATTAACCAGCTAAACCTATAAATTATCGCTTAATAATTTCATCAGCTCATCGAGTTGAGTATGGTACATACACGCTAGGGTGGTCATGACTAGCTTTCTCCAATGCAAACAGATGTAGCGGACTATATACAACCAAGCATTTCTACTTGGATAGGAAACACCCTGCTAGCAAGATCTTTTCTTACCACTCAACTCGCTAGACGTACCTGAGTCAGCTCTCATTGCAGTGCAGTATCCAAGAGAGCTGTCTCATTAAGCAGTGGATCTTGTCTGACAGGCTGCGTACCGCACGGTCAATCCACAACATTAGCGCTCGCGGTCCCTTGCGGATCCAAACGCTGGCCAGTAATGGACCATTTGCTCAAACTGGTTCAACGACCATCGTATCGGTCAGCTAATATGACAGACCACGCGTGCATTCGTCGGAGTGATCTCTTGAGACTGCATCATCGTTCGAGCTAGGCTAGCCTCTGGGTGGGTCATTTGAAGAGGGTTAGGCTTCTTATTTATATCTTACTGCAGAAACTGAAGGAATTGTCTGAACATACAGTACTGGAAAGCTAACAGCCGGCCCACGAATAGAGCCAAGGTTCGAATTTACCGACGCGTGCAGTTAGTTACGTTGTTTGTTTATGTCGGAAGTGAAATGGTGTGCCGTTTACATAATGCGCCGGCTTGCGAATTAATATGTGCACTATCACGAAGCGGGCCGCAGGAAAGATAGCGGGCGTTGATGCTGCATGCATCGAGGAAGCAAATTAATTTGCATCCATATTCGGTCGGTACGGTTGTCGGTGGAGTTAGTAGTAAATGCAGTGTGTGCAATATGTAAACATTATATTTCGCAGGGGTTATAAAGAAAGAAGGAAATGTGTTGTTTCAATCATGTGAAGAAAATTAGTTCAAATTCGGTGCGAAATTTAGAGTCTGACTCAATACGAAAATTCGTTTATCCAAGAGGACATTACATAGCTTATTTGCAAATTGAAGTCATTGTTACTGTTACTTTGTGTAGTTATAAACAAGGCGATAGCGAGTTCTTTTTGTTCTAATCAACACACATTCACTCACAACCACCGACTTTTCATATTTTTATAGCTTGTAACATGTTGATTGAAGAGGAGTATTTTCGAAAGAAATACTGAGAATGATTTTAAGAATGACATCAATGTGTTTGGCAAAATTCTAAACTGATCTAATAAAACACTTATCTGTGAGATAAAACTATGCAGATATAATTAAACACAAGGGTTATAGGGCCGAAAGCCATTTGTCTGAAAGGGTTATATCACAGCATATCAATGTTTCTTCGCTGAAAGTCGACCAAATTTGCCGATTGTTGGAAGTAGGGTAGCCACCCCTCTGGGTTTGACCCGGAGACTCCGGTTTTCGGGAGCGATCTCCGGGCCTTCGGGTTTTACATCAATTTCTCCGGGTTTGGTGGGAAGAAGCATAATTTTAACTTTTTTGAAATTAATTGATTCTTTGCAAAATATTTGAAAACTCTAAGTTTCCTATTACTCTGGTTCAGATTTATTTTGCCCGAAACATTGCTGATTTCGTTCGCAAACGAATGAAAATAAAAAGCAAATCTAATTTACTACAAATTAAGGAAAGTAGTATTTCGCTATATGGAATTGGAGTTTTACATCCCACTACGTCGCTCAAAATGGTGTAAAAAATACTTTGCTGCAATTTTACTAAATCAATTCATTGTTGGTGCTTATCGGCAGCTGCACCAAGATATTGCGAATTTGTTCTAATCCAAGTGTCTAGGTGAACATCAAACGAATTTTTCCGGTGTTGTTGCTACTTCTGCAGCGACCCTTAACTGTTGGTTAGGGATGTGAGTTTCGCCCCTTTGTCGGGACCTCTGATGTTGAATATCCGACAGCACATAGTGCTACCCATGTGATACCGCCGCCCTGACTCCTTTGCTCTCCTTTTCCTATTAGCTGTGAAGAAGAGCAATGCTAGTTCGATTTATCCACCACAGCGAGAGTAGCAGGTGCTTTTGTATTCGCGGCACTTGGCCGGTAGAGCTTTCATTCCATTCCCGGGAATACAGAAGAAAAATAAAAAAACTAAATTGTTTTCTGGAAAACAAAAGAATAAATTTAAAACCGATTGATTGCATGTATATCTGTCCTAAAATAGTTATCAGACGATGTCTTTTTGGTGGACTTGCACATCATTGAATGATTTGAGAATTCGTCACTCAGATTATACAACTTTTAGACAGGCTTGTTATTTGCTCACACAATGTGCAAAATGAGCGAAATACTCCGATGAAAAATAGAGCAGCACAAAAACACTGCGATGTGGAGAACGACCGCACAAAGAGAAGCTTGACAACGAAAAAGATCTGTACACCAAGAGCTGCGCCATTTCACACAAAGAGTCACCTTGAAGAGCCACTTTTTTGTGCCTCCCCCCACTGGCAAGCAGGTAGGAAAATGAATCGAAATACAATTCAGATAAAGATTAATCGGAGGAACGTTTTTAAAATGTTTTTGGTTGCCTTCTCTGCTTACATGCGCGTGTGACTAAGATTCACACTAAAGAGCCTCTTTATTTCTACTCTTTGAGGTGTACAGCCGTGCAGTAGAATGCACATATGGTGGCAACACACATTGGAGTGAAGAGGTTCATTGTGAATGAGAAGAGCGGTGTTTTGCATGAAAAGTGCAAAGAGCGTTTTTATTCTTCTCTCTATTTGCTCTGAGGTGCATTACATCCCTGATTTTAGGATGATTTTGGGTATATGTAGAACCTAAATTATGGTAATCACGATTTCGAACGCATCTGCTGGACTTACTGTCCAGAATTTGAATTCGTTTTTCAGAGAATTTTGAATGAAAGTGATCAATTTAATGCAAAGCACCTTATTTGGTTATCTCGAATCAAATGGTTCAGCTGCTCCAGGGTAGTGTTCGCCATCACTCCGAATTAAAATAAAGCGCATAGTGGTCGATCTATGAAGTCCACCATCGATTTCTTGTTACGGGTGAATATCCGGATTGCTTGATATCAAGGCCATTCAAAAATATTGAATCCTTAACCCTAGAACGTTGCACTTGCGTTTTCCACCCTAGAACGTTGCACTGTGGTACAAATGTACCCCACGCATTTGATCGAAATTTGCGCAGGTAAAATTGTAAACAAAAGAAATGTATAGTACATCATTTTCTTCGTATGTTAATTGCAAAAACAGATGTGTGAGCGAAAGTACGGAATTTATTGAATCAATGATACATAAATTGGTTTGAACAAAAAAAAAATAATTTAAAAAATCGTGGTTTTGAATTTTTTCATAAAATCTACTATAGCTTTGCGAATTTTTAACCGATTTAAAAAAATTAAATGATTCTAATATTGTCTAGAAACCGTATGAAAAAAATCAATTTTTTTGAAAAAAGCGCAATTATTTGGAAGAGTACAAGTTTGAAAATTCGTTTTTGGAAAATGCTACTAAAATTGGCAGGAAATTGAAATGAAAAAAATATTTCTGATCAGTAATACATTTGTAACACGCAATGTTACTGTCACAGCAGATACTGTGCGCAAATTATACTTGCGAGTCATTATTTAAAAAAAAACTATTAAAAATAAACAAAACAATAAAAATCAGCAAAAATGAGAACGATTTTGTTTCTACTTCAAAATTAAATTAAATTAATTGCATAAATAATTAAAAACGAATATATAATACAAATTGTTACTTACGTAGTAAAACAACCGGTATTTAAACACGAATGACATTTCCACTGACAGCGTGAAACCTGACGAAACACTAACGACAACCGTACACTGGGGTACAAATGTACCCCACGCCAACTTTGACACCTGCTTCCACGAAGGCTATAAGCAAACTAGCTATACCATCTTTTTTTTACTCTTACTAAGGCCATTGCAAATCTTTTTTAAAAATTATGTCACCCCCCCCCCCTTCAAAATCGCTGAAAAAAATCAGGGGGCAAATAATTTTTTTTATAATAATCAAAATTCAAAAAATTGTCACGTTTTATAGAGCAACAATAGCTGCCATAGAGTTTTGCTTTTCGTAACTGAAAACTATTATGGTAGTTTTAGAAATTACCATCCCATGATAATTTTTATTTTGACCATTCTCGGGTAAATGTGAATTTTAAATGAGATCATCGATCCAGTCCAACATCAAATGAAACGTTTGCTGGTCGCGGAAGGAAGGACCCATCTGTGTATTATCAAACGAAAATCTCATGGCAAGGCTAATACAGACCGACTTCTGAATCGATTTCATTTTAAACGCAACAGTCGATAGAGACATAATCGATCGTTGCATTCGAAAATAATTTCGATAAGGAAACAATCTGAATTCAAATCAGACTCCTGGCGATTTATATGTGGTTCAATATTCAGTATACATGAGCTTTACCGAAAAGTTTTTGACAATTAAAGATTTCATATGGGATCGTAGTGTTCATACCGTATTTCCGCAGCCATATGTGCGATTCTTATGAACTTGATCAGATCAAAATCTGCTACCAAACCTTCCATTTAAGGCTAAGCTTGAAAATCGAATAAGTCGTTTTCCAAGAAGCCGAAGAGACATTAATTCTGAAATATTCCAAGAACCAGAAACGTGCGAAATTTTCGAGATAGACGCTGGAATCAAAAGAACTTTGTCTGGCCATCAGCGATCAAGAATGCTCTAGCAAAGCTAAATATAGATCTTACAAATAATGGTATCATCGGCACTTACCGCAGGGGGAACCGGCAATCCATTATCGATGTCAATTTTTGTAGCCTTGGAGTAACCGGAAAGATGGACTGAAAAGTGTGCGAGGATATATCCACAGCGACCACCAAGCGATCTGGTACAGCATTGATAACAGGACTATGAACCAAACATGAATTTGAATATGTGGGAGATATATAAACGAGTGAAGATGGAAAACAGCGATTTTTCACAGGAACGTGTCCGTCGAAGAACTTGAATTTGAAGGTATCCTCTTCAACCTAAATGCGAACGAGTTCACGGCACTACTAACAAGGGCGTGTAATGCGACCATACCAAGGGATGGGAAACCGAGAAACGGTCGCCGGGTGCAATACGACGATTATCGATCTACGTATAAGTTGCCTCCGAGCTTGGAGAAGAAGTCGGAGATCACTTCGGTTTCTCATCTCGCTCAGTTCAGAAGCTAGAAATCGCTCCGCTGCAATAGCAGGGCAAATAATCAAATTTACCCGCGCGACGCTTGGTCTATTTGCAAAGAAAAAATTGATTCCTTCTGCCTAGTGTGTGAAACGTGAACAAACAATGAGTGACGATGCAAAGCAAAAGTATATCACGATGCGGGCAAACTGTGTTGCTGTTGACTACACGAAATATCCGGTAATACCATCAATTCATGAAGGGGAGCAAATGTTGAAGGTGAACTTGAAGTTCAACGTAGCTTGCGGTACTTTATGCGGTGCAATTTCACCATTTACGTCATGCGGTACTGAATATGTTAAAAAACATTAGTCAAGCAGAATCATTCGCTTCCCAGAACAACATGAAACACGTCATCGAATGTAATGACATTTTATACAGTATCCCAACGTATATAGATGTTGACAGTATTGAAATAAAGATACATGACCTGGTACCACGTACTAGTTCCTTCGCTATCAAACAAATCCTGTCAAAATACGGAGAGGTGAATAGTGTTAAGGAAGATACTTGGAGGAACTTCTTCCCAAGACTCCGCAACAGCGTTCGTGTGGTGAGAATGCGTCCGACAAAACCTATTCCCTCTCACTTGATTTTCACATGCAAATTACCTCATGGTGTTGAATATTCTCAACGAACACTAGTCACAAACCTGTCATTATTGTGATCATCCGCTACACCACGGGAAACCTTGCGCAGAGACTGCTAAAGAAATTCCACCTGATACGACCAAAGCCGGTATACAATCATCGTATGTTAAACCACAACCAGTTGGTAAACCAACGACTGCAGACCGGGCATTCACAAGCACCAGCTTAACAACGATCGGCCCCAGTACCACTAAACCAACTGCCATTACCAACATCGAAGTAACAACGATTACAGCAAATGTTTCTAAACCAACAACCAACACCACCAATAAGGAATCTAATACCGATGAAGAAGGATTTACAATAGCGACCCGTAAGCACAAACAACAAATAAGAACACCCGACGATGAGCAAGATGAATGCAGTACCGATGATGACATGGACGTAAACGAAAACGCGAGAGACGACGGACCAAATGACCCCCAAGGTGCGCTCCACGGCTCAGTTGTGCTAACGCATTGAGCCGTGTCAAATATATTTAAAATTAAAACAGATGTCAGAAAGCTCAAGGGAAGCGAGCTGCAAGAACCGCTCTCAACAAAGCAGTCAAGCTGTACAAGAAAGCCTTGCCACAAAGCCAACGCGAATTTCCTTAGGAGAGACCTACAAAGTTGGCATAACAAAGATAAAAGGCTCAGCTGCACCACCTGAAAGGTGCCCGGAAAAGATGGAGGTCACCATCGAAAGGTTTTCCCCACAACATGAATCTATTTTCGCCGTACAGTGAGGAGGTTGATCACAAAGATGAAGATCGATTTACCAACAAACAGCTTATCGAGATGGCGAAAGCCATAAAAGTGAAGTGATACATGAGAGACCGGATATATTCAAAACGATCCGATAATTGGAAGCGACAAAAGCTGATGTTGCTTCCGATGCCGGGACAACATGGAGATCTTTCAGCGTAGTCAATATATCCCTTGGTAATGTTAGAGAAAAGGAGTAATCCTGAACAAGCTAACGAAGTACGCGGACCGTGAGAACGGCATCTCATGTAATTCGGCTTCCTTATAGGCAGGTCTACAGTGAAATCCATCCAAACGGTTGTGGGAGCTTTGGAGACAGCAGAGATAAGGATATCGTTTTTGCGTGGTGGTTCCCTTAGATGTGAAGAATGCTTCAATAGTACTGGCTGGGAAGCAATCGCCCATTCGCTGTACAGCATGAGTAACTCTGCAGGATATTATAGAGCTACTTTCAGTACCGAACATTACGAGACAGACAAGGGAGAATCACAACTACAACTGACGTTCCTCGACTCGACGCTGTGGAACGCAGTGTACGATGGAGTATTGAAGCTGAACCTTCCCAGAGATATAACGATTTTCGGCTTCACGGATGATGTGGTGTTCCATGTAATCGGACAATCGCTAGAAGAGGAGACACTCGACACGGAGACGATTGCCCATCATAAAACAGAGTTGGTGATGACTAGCAGCCGAAAGACAGCGCGGTGGGAAAATATATCATCGATTTGAACTTTTAAAGTTACGATGTATATGTTAAGGGGAAGGCTGTGAGAGCAACCACAGGTTTGCTTGAGGCGCCAGTGTACTGGGCATTACGAACCAGCTGGAATCGTCGGACCGAAGCATGTGAGCAGACTAGTTTCACCGTCAGGGACAAGATCGAGTAGGTCGAGTGAAGCACCAGCGGTGGGTCCTCGAGTTTTCAACGAACCGGAATCAGCGAACCAGAAGCTACGCTCCATCCGGTATCGCCGAACCGTCCTCTCCAAGTACTGGTTGGCCCTTTGAGCAGGATTTATGGACTATGCGAGAAGATTGCGACAAAACTGGGAGCTAATTGACTCACGCAACAGGCATCGGTATCGGGAGAACTTCCGACGAGGAATTGAGATGGCTCGCGAAAACAGGAACTAAATACTTCACAGAAACGGGAGCCAAACGGCTAACGGAAGTTCACCACTGCGATTAGCCGGAAATGTGTTCGGAGTTAAACCGCTCTAATGTATCATTTTGTCTTAAGACTGAATCAGCCTCCCCACGATATAACACTTCAATGCAGTCTCGTGGAACAAAAGGAAGGAAGAGAAGTAAGGACTATTAGTAGCGGTTACGCACAAAAGTGAATCCCATCTAGAGCCAATGCACTTTTGAAGCTATTTAACCATACTATAAAACATACAGACATTTTCAGATATCGACGAACTGAATCTAGTGGTATATGACACTCGACACTCCGGGTGTAGCTTAAAAAGTCGAATTTCAGAGTGATTGCACAGTCTTCCTTATATGAAAAAGGCAAAAAATGAACTGATGATTGCTATACATTTCATAAATCCGTACGACTATCAAATGAATTTATCTGATTTGGCTACCTACTGCGCAACAAGATGGAGAAAAATGCAAAGATTTCGAAGATGTACACGGAACCGAGCCGAATTACTATCATGTACCAAACAAACAAATCTACAAGTCTTCAATCACAAGCGATAAACCAAAGCTGATGTTTCCACTAGAGTTTGAAAAAGTATAGTATGCACAGGATGTACGTTCGCCAGGCTACTGTATACGAAATACGCAATAGAAAAAAATATCAGAGAAAACCATATCTGAGATGAATAATTCCATTGACGCACACTTTACCTTTGGATTCATTCCAGAATGTTTTCCAAAAGTCCATAAGTGAAATGTTGCAATCCTGTTTCTGTACATTGTTATCAAGCAGGGTCATCTTTGACCGATTTTCATGCCTTGTGTGTAAAGACCGGTCCATGTGCCGCCACGACGGAACGAAAACTATTCAAACAACCAAAAGTTAATACCTTAAAGTACTCTTAAATGTTTACATTAAGTTCTTAGAGAACTTTCAAGCTTTTATTGGGAATTTAAAAATTGCACTATTGGGAAAATTATTTAAAACGAAAACTTTAGCATCCCTTTCCTATGTGAACTTTTGATTGATTCAGTAATGTTTGCTTGAATTTTTCTAGTAAAACAAATAGCTCAACCCCGCTATACGAAATCACCCTGCGGAAACGTCCACGAGAACAATCGAAAGAAAATGCAAAAAGATAAAAAAAATTGTGTTTATTAAAATAAATATTTATTTTTTGTTTGCCCCCCCCCTTCAGAAAAAAATTTGCACTTGGACATAATTTTTAAAAAAGATTTGTAATGGCCTAAGAACTCTAAATTGAATTATGGTTACGGTCCCATGTCAGTAAATGCCGAATTCTCGTCTTCACACGGCTCCAAAGATGGCGTGGGGTATATTTTACCCCAGTGCAACCAACATTATAGGGTTAAAAACGACGTCAAAAAAAATTTGGACGCACAGGATATTGAACAGATAGTACTTTTCATACATCTAAATATAACCGGTATGCAACATTGTATGCCTAATTCATTATAAAATTGATATTACAGTTCCGGTAAAATTCATTGGATAAATATGAATTCAATGGTCCGACCAAATATTGCTATAGACGTTCTATAAACTTTCCTTGTTTCAAATAGCTTTTGCGTTAAGTACGATGCCTCTATAAACCATTAAAACTGTAAACTATTTTTTTTTTCCAAAAAATATAAAATTTCGGAACTCGTTTTTGTTTGCAAACTATTGCATTGAAAATCTAGCTATTAACCTTCCAGCAGTCGCGCTAGTGCACTAAGCACACGCTGCTCTGAAAAGCTAGCGAAACCGTCTTAGAGCATTAGAGGCTGCTCGTTCAGTGGGCCATATGCGCGACTTTCGAAGGGTTAAAACAAGAAAGTACTGTTAAAAACCAGATCAACCAGATCGTCTGTTGCGGAGATATCGTGCGCCCCACTAACACTACTGTAAAGAAATGCTCCGAGGCAACGTCGGCAAATTTATCTATGCCTAATTCCTTTTTATTGAGATACAGTTAAAAGTGTCAGATTGGTGAAGAGTTTTAAAAAATACGGTGATTTCCTTTTGGACAGTAAAATTAGCTTGACTAAAAAAAAACAACTCTAGACCCTATAAGTTGGTGATGTAAATTTGTAAAAACACCTATTTTTAATCCGAAAATTTGGTTTATAAGTAGTAAAAATTGCAAAGAAACAATTAAAATGAATAAATAAACGTTTGTAATCTGTGGTTTCGTTTTGCAATGTATCCTCAGAATATTTGGTGGTTATTTACAGGTAGTCAGGTAATAACCAGCAACCCACCTTAATTTCTTTCTGAATTTCTGATCCAGCTCGATTTATCTTTTGCACAAATCTCGTTGGAAATACCTCAAAGATTACGAAGACTGACATTTTCTAACGGGCGGTAGCAAGTATATATTCAAAACAGTTTTTATTACGAAATAAAGGTAAATATATTCTAAACTAAGTGAAAGAACCGTGTTTCTATTAATATAACATTAATTAATAGCCCCAAACTCTGAGCCTTATAAAGGGTTAAAATTAACCTTCTATTGAACTGTCACAAAGGCAAGCTAAAATTAGGACTTCAATACGCATCGCCCTAAAAAGGCATCGCCATTAAAAGCATTTTTGTCATTGAATCAGTGAGAGAATTGAAACCCCAAAAAGG
Source organism: Topomyia yanbarensis (assembly GCF_030247195.1). NCBI lineage: Eukaryota > Metazoa > Arthropoda > Insecta > Diptera > Culicidae > Topomyia > Topomyia yanbarensis. The sequence goes on from NC_080671.1 coordinate 150,332,782, forward strand.
TTCGATAATTTCTATTTCTATATACATGTTCATTGAAATTCAAGGATTGTATTCCTCCGGGCCCCAGAGCCCTCTTGCCATTTTGAGTGTTAAATAAGTTTCGCAGTCAATTTTTAGCATATACAAGCAATTCAAGACCATTAAAATAATTCTACTATTGCTTCTTATGCGGGCTTCAACGTATTATTATGACCAACTAATGCAAGGTGAATGAATTCTAAAAATACGAGTCAATTTTTGTGTCTAAGAAGGTTAAATTCAAGAAGTCCATTTTATCACAATGGACAAGCATTCCTTCAAATTATGCTTATAAACCCGAAATAAATACATATTTTTTACCAATACTTCTCTCTCTCTCTCTCTCTCTCTCTCTCTCTCTCGCTTTCTGAAAACTAAAGACCCCATCGAGCACTATGTAGGATATGTACAATACAAATATTATAAATACAGGAATGAATAAATAGTATTCAATTTTTTTATTAATAGCCCGCCTCTTACCCCCACACCAAAAACCTATAAACGGAGCCCCCTGGTAGTGGACACATCAGTTATCAGCGTACAAAAAAAGGTCAGCACAACAAAACAAAGTTACGAATCGCGGAAACGCTGAGAACGAAAAATAACAATACGAGACCGACAAAACACAAAACTTGACAAGAAGCTACGGCGAGTACCCAGCGGAAAAGAATCCCTTTAAGGGTCCCATCGTAGCCCTGCTGGAAGCTTATAATAATTTAAATTTATTTATTACTTATTGCTAGAAAAAATGAATTTATAAATTGTTTTTATTAAAAAATAAATGTTAACCAATTAGGCCATTACAAATATTTTTTAAAAATTATGTCACCCCCCCCTTCAAAATCGCTGAAAAAAATCAGGGGGCAAATAATTTTTTTAAATTAACCAGAATTCAAAAAATTGTCACGTTTTATAGAACAACAATAGCTTCCATAGACCATTTTTTGACCATTCTCGGGTAAATGTGAAGTTTAAAAGAGATCATCGATCCAGTCCAACACCAAATGAAACGTTTGCTGGTCGCGGAAGGAAGGACCCATCTGTGTATTATCAAACAAACATCCCGAGCAGAGTCTGAGAACAAATTGAGAACTAAACTTGATGTTGTGATGTAGTAGGGAATGATCGCTCAGGTTGTTATCATTTTGGTCGTTTTAACGGTTAAAAGATAAAAATCGAAAGCAGAAAAATTGCACTATGACATCAAACAGAAATCTATTCATGCTATCAGTGAAAGCAAATTGAAAACTCATTGAGATGGTGAAATATTTCATTGATAACAAAATAAGTAATCAATTTGATGAAATAGAAACAAACATTTTTTTCTAAAAATGTAAGCACATCAAAATGAGATCAAAATATGATGTTATATCTGAAAAAGTTTAAACTGATATCAAAATAAGATTTCAATTTGATGCTTGATATCAAAATATGTTGTCTATTTGCTGTAATTTTGATGTTGGACTTTGCTCGGGATCTCATGGAAAGGCTAATACAGACCGACTTCTGAATCGATTCCATTTTAAACGCAACAGTCGATAGAGACATAATCGATCGTTGCATTCGAAAATAATTTCGATAAGGAAACAATCTGAATTCAAATCAAACTCCTGGAGATTTATATGTGGTTCAATATTCAATATACATGAGCTTTACCGAAAGGTTTTTGACATTTAAAAATTTCATATGGGATCGTAGTATTCATACCGTATATCCGCAGCCATATGTGCGATTCTTATGAACTTGATCAGATCAAAATCTGCTACTAAACCTTCCATTTAAGGCTAAGCTTGTGAAAATCGAATAAGCCGTTTTCCAAGAACTTGAAGAGACATTAATTCTGAAATATTCCAAGAACCAGAAACATGCGAAATTTTCGAGATAGACGCTGGAATCAAAAGAATTTTGTCTGGCCATCAGCGATCAAGAATGCTCTAGCAAAACTAAATATAGATCTTACAAATAATGGTATCATTGGCACTTACCGCAGGAAGAACCGGGAATCCATTATCGATGTCAATTTTTGTAGCCTTGGAGTAACCGGAAAGATGGACTGAAAAGTGTGCGAGGATATATCCACAGCGACCACCAAGCGATTTGGTACAGCATTGATAACAGGACTATGAACTACACATGAATATGAATATGTAGGAGATATATAAACGAGTGAAGATGGAAAACAGCGATTTTTCACAGGAACGTGTCCGTCGAAGAACTTGAATTTAAGGGTATCCTCTTCAACCTAAATGCGAACGAGTTCACGGCACTACTAACAAAGGCGTGTAATGCGACCATACCAAGGGATGGGAAACTGAGAAACGGTCGCCGGGTGCAATACGACGATTATCGATCTACGTATAAGTTGCCTCCGAGCTTGGAGAAGAAGTCGGAGATCACTTCGGTTTCTCATCTCGCTCAGTTCAGAAGCTAGAAATCGCTCCGCTGCAATAGCAGGGCAAGTAATCAAATTTATCCGCGCGACGCTTGGCAAAAATTGATTCCTTCTGCCTAGTGTGTGATACGTGAACAAACAATGAGTGATAATGCCAAGCAAAAGTATATCACGATGCGGGCAAACTGTGTTGCTGTTGACTACACGAAATATCCGGTAATACCATCAATTCATGAAGGGGAGCAAATGTTGAAGGTGAACTTGAAGTTCAACGTAGCTTGCGGTACTTTATGCGGTGCAATTTCACCATTTACGTCATGCGGTACTGAATATGTTAAAAAACATTAGTCAAGCAGAATCATTCGCTTCCCAGAACAACATGAAACACGTCATCGAATGTAATGACATTTTATACAGTATCCCAACGTATATAGATGTTGACAGTATTGAAATAAAGATACATGACCTGGTACCACGTACTAGTTCCTTCGCTATCAAACAAATCCTGTCAAAATACGGAGAGGTGAATAGTGTTAAGGAAGATACTTGGAGGAACTTCTTCCCAAGACTCCGCAACAGCGTTCGTGTGGTGAGAATGCGTCCGACAAAACCTATTCCCTCTCACTTGATTTTCACATGCAAATTACCTCATGGTGTTGAATATTCTCAACGAACACTAGTCACAAACCTGTCATTATTGTGATCATCCGCTACACCACGGGAAACCTTGCGCAGAGACTGCTAAAGAAATTCCACCTGATACGACCAAAGCCGGTATACAATCATCGTATGTTAAACCACAACCAGTTGGTAAACCAACGACTGCAGACCGGGCATTCACAAGCACCAGCTTAACAACGATCGGCCCCAGTACCACTAAACCAACTGCCATTACCAACATCGGAGTAACAACGATTACAGCAAATGTTTCTAAACCAACAACCAACACCACCAATAAGGAATCTAATACCGATGAAGAAGGATTTACAATAGCGACCCGTAAGCACAAACAACAAATAAGAACACCCGACGATGAGCAAGATGAATGCAGTACCGATGATGACATGGACGTAAACGAAAACGCGAGAGACGACGGACCAAATGACCCCCAAGGTGCGCTCCACGGCTCAGTTGTGCTAACGCATTGAGCCGTGTCAAATATATTTAAAATTAAAACAGATGTCAGAAAGCTCAAGGGAAGCGAGCTGCAAGAACCGCTCTCAACAAAGCAGTCAAGCTGTACAAGAAAGCCTTGCCACAAAGCCAACGCGAATTTCCTTAGGAGAGACCTACAAAGTTGGCATAACAAAGATAAAAGGCTCAGCTGCACCACCTGAAAGGTGCCCGGAAAAGATGGAGGTCACCATCGAAAGGTTTTCCCCACAACATGAATCTATTTTCGCCGTACAGTGAGGAGGTTGATCACAAAGATGAAGATCGATTTACCAACAAACAGCTTATCGAGATGGCGAAAGCCATAAAAGTGAAGTGATACATGAGAGACCGGATATATTCAAAACGATCCGATAATTGGAAGCGACAAAAGCTGATGTTGCTTCCGATGCCGGGACAACATGGAGATCTTTCAGCGTAGTCAATATATCCCTTGGTAATGTTAGAGAAAAGGAGTAATCCTGAACAAGCTAACGAAGTACGCGGACCGTGAGAACGGCATCTCATGTAATTCGGCTTCCTTATAGGCAGGTCTACAGTGAAATCCATCCAAACGGTTGTGGGAGCTTTGGAGACAGCAGAGATAAGGATATCGTTTTTGCGTGGTGGTTCCCTTAGATGTGAAGAATGCTTCAATAGTACTGGCTGGGAAGCAATCGCCCATTCGCTGTACAGCATGAGTAACTCTGCAGGATATTATAGAGCTACTTTCAGTACCGAACATTACGAGACAGACAAGGGAGAATCACAACTACAACTGACGTTCCTCGACTCGACGCTGTGGAACGCAGTGTACGATGGAGTATTGAAGCTGAACCTTCCCAGAGATATAACGATTTTCGGCTTCACGGATGATGTGGTGTTCCAAGTAATCGGACAATCGCTAGAAGAGGAGACACTCGACACGGAGACGATTGCCCATCATAAAACAGAGTTGGTGATGACTAGCAGCCGAAAGACAGCGCGGTGGGAAAATATATCATCGATTTGAACTTTTAAAGTTACGATGTATATGTTAAGGGGAAGGCTGTGAGAGCAACCACAGGTTTGCTTGAGGCGCCAGTGTACTGGGCATTACGAACCAGCTGGAATCGCCGGACCGAAGCATGTGAGCAGACTAGTTTCACCGTCAGGGACAAGATCGAGTAGGTCGAGTGAAGCACCAGCGGTGGGTCCTCGAGTTTTCAACGAACCGGAATCAGCGAACCAGAAGCTACGCTCCATCCGGTATCGCCGAACCGTCCTCTCCAAGTACTGGTTGGCCCTTTGAGCAGGATTTATGGACTATGCGAGAAGATTGCGACAAAACTGGGAGCTAATTGACTCACGCAACAGGCATCGGTATCGGGAGAACTTCCGACGAGGAATTGAGATGGCTCGCGAAAACAGGAACTAAATACTTCACAGAAACGGGAGCCAAACGGCTAACGGAAGTTCACCACTGCGATTAGCCGGAAATGTGTTCGGAGTTAAACCGCTCTAATGTATCATTTTGTCTTAAGACTGAATCAGCCTCCCCACGATATAACACTTCAATGCAGTCTCGTGGAACAAAAGGAAGGAAGATAAGTAAGGACTATTAGTAGCGGTTACGCACAAAAGTGAATCCCATCTAGAGCCAATGCACTTTTGAAGCTATTTAACCATACTATAAAACATACAGACATTTTCAGATATCGACGAACTGAATCTAGTGGTATATGACACTCGACACTCCGGGTGTAGCTTAAAAAGTCGAATTTCAGAGTGATTGCACAGTCTTCCTTATATGAAAAAGGCAAAAAATGAACTGATGATTGCTATACATTTCATAAATCCGTACGACTATCAAATGAATTTATCTGATTTGGCTACCTACTGCGCAACAAGATGGAGAAAAATGCAAAGATTTCGAAGATGTACACGGAACCGAGCCGAATTACTATCATGTACCAAACAAACAAATCTACAAGTCTTCAATCACAAGCGATAAACCAAAGCTGATGTTTCCACTAGAGTTTGAAAAAGTATAGTATGCACAGGATGTACGTTCGCCAGGCTACTGTATACGAAATACGCAATAGAAAAAAATATCAGAGAAAACCATATCTGAGATGAATAATTCCATTGACGCACACTTTACCTTTGGATTCATTCCAGAATGTTTTCCAAAAGTCCATAAGTGAAATGTTGCAATCCTGTTTCTGTACATTGTTATCAAGCAGGGTCATCTTTGACCGATTTTCATGCCTTGTGTGTAAAGACCGGTCCATGTGCCGCCACGACGGAACGAAAACTATTCAAACAACCAAAAGTTAATACCTTAAAGTACTCTTAAATGTTTACATTAAGTTCTTAGAGAACTTTCAAGCTTTTATTGGGAATTTAAAAATTGCACTATTGGGAAAATTATTTAAAACGAAAACTTTAGCATCCCTTTCCTATGTGAACTTTTGATTGATTCAGTAATGTTTGCTTGAATTTTTCTAGTAAAACAAATAGCTCAACCCCGCTATACGAAATCACCCTGCGGAAACGTCCACGAGAACAATCGAAAGAAAATGCAAAAAGATAAAAAAAATTGTGTTTATTAAAATAAATATTTATTTTTTGTTTGCCCCCCCCTTCAGAAAAAAATTTGCACTTGGACATAATTTTTAAAAAAGATTTGTAATGGCCTAAGAACTCTAAATTGAATTATGGTTAGGGTCCCATGTCAGTAAATGCCGAATTCTCGTCTTCACACGGCTCCAAAGATGGCGTGGGGTATATTTTACCCCAGTGCAACCAACATTACAGGGTTAAAAACGACGTCAAAAAAAATTTGGACGCACAGGATATTGAACAGATAGTACTTTTCATACATCTAAATATAACCGGTATGCAACATTGTATGCCTAATTCATTATAAAATTGATATTACAGTTCCGGTAAAATTCATTGGATAAATATGAATTCAATGGTCCGACCAAATATTGCTATAGACGTTCTATAAACTTTCCTTGTTTCAAATACCTTTTGCGTTAAGTACGATGCCTCTATAAACCATTATAACTGTAAACTAATATTTTTTTTCCAAAAAATATAAAATTTCGGAACTCGTTTTTGTTTGCAAACTATTGCATTGAAGATCTTGCTATTAACCTTCCAGCAGTCGCGCTAGTGCACTGAGTGCACGCTGCTCTGAAAAGCTAGCGAAACCGTCTTAGAGCATTAGCGGCTGCTCGTTCAGTGGGCCATATGGGCGACTTCCGAAGGGTTAAAATAAGAAAGTACTGTTAAAAACCAGATCAATCAGATCGTCGGTCGCGGAGATATCGTGCGCCCACTAACACTACTGTAAAGAAATGCTCCGAGGCAACGTCGGCAAATTTATCTATGTTGTCGTTTGCCCGAATGCCGTTTGCTCGAATGCCGTTTGCCCGAATGCCGTTTGCCCGAATGGCGTTTGGCTGAATGCCGTTTGCCCGAATGCTGTTTGCCCGAATGGCGTTTGGCTGAATGCCGTTTGCCCGAATGCTGTTTGGTCGAATGCCGAATGGACAAATACCGTATGACCGAATGTCGTTTGGACAAATGCCTGTTGGTCGAATAGCGTTAGACTGAATGCCGTTTGGAAATATGTTATATTTAATATTAGACTATGAAGACCAGTTTATGTTGTAAAGATTAAAAGATACAACTAGAAATAAATTACAAAATGTATTATTTAATTTGATATATAATATAATGATGATAATGTTTGTGTATAGTGGCGTATGTCATAACAGCATTAAAGTATGTGTGCTACATTGGTGTTAATCCTTAATAATGTCGTGTCAACTATATTGCCACCTTTTCGTTTCGTTCATAACGCAGGAATATGAAGCGAGAAGTGTTCCAATCTTACAAAATCTACTTGTTAGGAGTTTGGCAACTCTTCTAATTCCTTTTTATTGAGGTACGGTTAAAAGTATCAGTTTGGTGAAGAGTTACAAAAAATACGGTGATTTCTTTTTGGACTGTAAAATTGGCTTGATTTTGAAAAAAAACAACTCTAGATCCTATAAGTTGGTGATGCAAATTTGTAAAAACACCTATTTTTAATCCTCAAATTGTGTTTATAAGTGATAAAAATTGCAAAGAAACAATTAAAATGAATAAATGAACGTCTGTAATCTGTGGTCTCGTTTTTCAATATACAGAATACAGTGGATATTTACAGCTAATAACCAGTAACCCACCTTATTTTCTTTCTGAATTTATGATCCAGCTTTATATTTGCACAAATCTCGTTGGAAATACATCAAAGATTACGAAGATTGACATTTTCTAACGGGCGGTAGCAAGTATATTTTCAAAACAGTTTTTATTACGTAATAAATGAAAATATATTCTAAACTAAGTGAAAGAACCGTGTTTCTATTAATATAACATTAATAAATAGCCCCAAACTCTTAGCCTTATAGGGTTAAATTTAACCTTATATTAAACTGTCACAAAGGCAAGCTAAAATTGGGACTTCAATAAGCATCGCCCTAAAAAGGCATCGCAATTAAAAGCCTTTTTGTTATTGTATCAGTGAGAGTAATGAAACCCCAAAAAGGTTCGATAATTTCTATTTCTATATACATGTTCATTGAAATTCAAGGGTTGTAAATATTCCTTCGGACCCCTGAGCCCTCTTGCCATTATGAGTATTAAATAAGTTTCGCAGTCAATGTTTAGCATACACAAACAAAAAAAAATAAAATCATTCTACTATTGCTTTTTATGCGGGCTTCAACGTATTATTATGACCAACTAACGCAAGGTGAATGAATTCTAAAAATACGAGTCAATTTTTGTGTCTAAGAAGGTTAAACTCAAGAAGTCCATCACAACGTACAAGCATTCCTTTAAATTATGCTTATAAATCCGAAATAAATACATCTAATTTACCAATACTTCTCTCTCGTTCTCTCTCTCTCTCGCTTTCGGAAAACTAAAGACCCCATCGAGCACTATGTAGGATATGTACAATATAAATATTATAAACACAGGAATAAATAAATAGTAGGGGAACCCGGGGCTATTCGGACCTACATAAGCAAATCGCCCTTTTAGGTGGATAGATGTGAAAAAATGTACCGGTCAAAGGATCTAATTGTTAGTTTGAAACCTCAGCTATATTTTAGTGCTATAAAAGGTTCATTTGCACCACTCAATGGCAGCGCTTGGTGACGATTTGCAAACCTCTACGTTTTTCGATTTGTCATTTTTCTTTAATTTTTCCACAATGGATTTATGATAACCTATGAATTAGTTACAAGAGATACTCCTTAAAAAGCAAAAAATAATAAATTGCTTTACAAAAACTTAATCTGGTAAGTCACAGCTGTCGATTAGGGGTCCATGTATTTTCTTTGCTCTGATGTGTGCAATGGTGTGCACAGCCGCAAGCCGCAAGCCGCCGAACGATGGTTGACAGAATGGGAGGTCTGAATAACCCTGTACGCTCATTTCGCACAAAAGTGGTGAGCATCTTTTCACCCAAACAAAAATCATTCCATAAAATAGGAGCCTCAATCTTTCCAAAACACTTATCTTTTATTTTTTCACTTTTATTTGTTGTCTTAATCACTGTTTTTCCATCCAAATGATTTTTGTTTTGAGAATGGCAAAAAAACGAAACACGTTTTATCTCCTTTCTACAAAGAACTCTTTGTTCAAATTCAGCTCTCAAAATTAATGTTTTAGAATAGCGGTTCCACGAATATGTACGATAGTAAGAAAATCTTGTTATTTTCTGAAAAATCGAGGGGGTACGAATTACCCCCACTGTCTTAATAGCCCCGGGTTCCCCTATTCAATTTAAGACAAACAAGTCACATTCGTTACTAATTATATAGTATCTATGCATTTCTGTATTATGGTTAGTCAATCAAATAGAATGCGCATTGATGTAGGTATTTCGTTCGGCCAAAACCAGTCGGCCTAATTACATTTAGCAAAATGGCCCTCGGCCAAAATGGCATTAGACATTTGGCCAAATGGCATTCGACCAAACGGTCTTCGGTCAAATTACTTAAAATACAAAGCCGACAATTATTTAAAATACAAAGTCAAAGCATCTTACGAAGTTTTGGTTGCTTGTGTCCTTATTTATTGGAACTTTAATCAAGGAGGGTTCTCACTGTCTTTATTTTGATTCTGATGAGATATCTTCAGTATTTCTAAACGCAGTGTGCATTAATGGGAAATCTATAGTTACACCATAAGGTGAAATAAATGAAATGTTTCATGTTGGAGAGCTAAGAGCAATTTGGAATGCTTGGATTATTATGAGATATTCTTCGTCGTTTTTACAACACTTATTGAACATAACAAAAAATTATTTTTTTTAATTTTCATCTTACCCCCCATAAAACAGTATAGGGTATGAGGGGACTGTATTGTGTAGAGATTGGAAAAACTACACGACGGCAGTTTTGTATTTTTTTTCTATTCCAAAGAAGGCCAATGATCCCTATCCAATCGAACAGACAAAATGAAAACTAGTCTAAGTGGCAACCAACAATTCGATTGCTATAAACTACCAACCAGATAAGTATTGCATAACAAATTCACACACATTAATGTATCTGCTTTGGTCGAAGAACTGATCCATAAGCCGTTCAATCTCAGTGATCGGTTTTATTTGCCAGCTTAAATATCAATTTAAACCTTGCTAGATAGAGAGACGGCATATTTAGTTGCAGTCTCCAAGTTGTACGACAGCGAACCAGTTGTTTATTTGGCTCACATACCGGGTACATGTTGCCTACCATACTTTGCGACTCCCATGTAGTCATCACATCAATGATGCTGTAAGAAGCCTAGCAAATAACTTTTGCTCCATACTAAATGTTAGTACATAGGTATTTATTACAAATCCCAACTTGTCAATCAGTGCTATTTCTCAAACAGAGGCTTAAACGTGTTGTCTAATTGGCTACTTTTCGATTTATCATTTCAGGAAGCAACGAGGTTGGATGCATCATTTGCACGCGATTAATGTTTGCTTGAGTCTACCGCCTCGACGATGGTCTATTTAGGCTGTGCCGGATGGAACGTAACCGTAGCTGGAATCTAATCCAACGAGCATGAATGTAAGTACATTACACACGTACCGCATGTGTAAAGATTTGTCGGCACCGATAGCGAAGGTATTTCACAGTCGATTGCCATTTGGGCTGACGGGTAGTGGAAGAGACACTAATTGCATGGGTTTTTATGGCAATGAGTTTATTTTGCTAGGAACTATTTTTAGGTTTTAGGTTTCCTTAACAAAAGCTGATTGATACTAGAGCTAATATAACCATTGATACATGTATGATACATTTTTATTATCGTGCCATTCTTTTCATTTTACCGGCAAATATTTCATTTATATTTTGCCTGTGTTAAACCAAAGAGGACCAAGCGCCATTTGGAGGTACATGCCCAAACATCGCTATCGCATCCAATGTAGCACTAGAAACCCCTACATCAATTTATTTTTGAGATCTAAAGTAGTAATCGAAAGCAAATAAGTATTCAAAAAATTTCTATTGTGTTGAATACCAAAAAATGAATTTTGGCATAAAAACTCCAGGAAAACATATGTTCAGGTTGGCTTAACGCAGGTCGTTCTATCTACCAAGGATTGAAAAACATTTCGAAACATTGGAAAATCCGTAACTCCGGAAGTAGGATATTTGATAGCAGTTTTTGGGAATGCAAGTTCGAAATTTCTTAATTTTTCCGAAATTTTAAAAAGGGCCTCTATAATGTACTCTAAACAGAATTCTACGTCAAAAGTCCGTATGTGAGAGAATGTAAGAAGCTGTTAAAATTGAAAGAGGATTCGGTGAACAATGACTAGAAATAATGTTTCCAAGGGCGCCAACCTAAGTGAGGTTAAGTCATAAAGTAAGACAGGATAGGAGTATCGTTCCTAGGTACACACAAATTAACTGTTTGAATGTCGAACGGAAAAAGGAAGCCAAAGCAGACAGCAAATAGGCGCATAACTGTGACTCTGTCAAAGGCGCTAGAAGACTACGCTATGAGGCTGTTAGTCCAGAATGACCAACGAACAAGCAAAGACTTCAAGTTTCAACAAAAATAGCGAATATTATTGCAAACTTTTTCCGCTCATTGTCTCAGTTTTATAGGAACAAGGGGAACGAAGATGTGATCATGGGTCATTTTTTTTTTAAAGATGTAGCAATGATTGTAGAGGAAACTAGATCAATGGTTATCTTCTCAATGATAATTGATCTAGCTATACCGTACCATGAAAATTGTAGTCTCCTCGATGCCGGGAGGAGTTCCGAAATATCACAAAGTTAAGGTCCACCCAATTCTGTACTAAGTTGAATCTCTGGTTGACAGTTTATTTACGCACGGATCTGAAGCCAGACGCGAAGTCAAAAGAAAAATAGGAAGGGACAGAAATCATGGGGGATATAACTTGAAAAGCAATCTTAATTTGATGATAAAGGAATAATATGCTCATATCTATCTTCATATGATGGTTCGATCCAACCTATTTAATTAGAAATTGGAACGAAGACTATGTGAAAAACTAAATCAGCAATAGATCATAAAAGTTTCTTTGTTTCATTTGCTTGTGCAAAAAGATGAGTGCGTGTAATCTGGAATTTAACCGACTGGTAATCCAAATCTAATGATAACAATGTCATAAAGCGTCGAGATCTGGTGCAATGTTGTAAAAAATGCCTTTATAGTACAAGAAAAATTCTTGAATTGAGATGAAGCTTGAGTTTGGAAATGGAGCTTTTATTTTATTTTGTATGCCAAATGTTTTAGAAATCCATGAAATGTCAAAATGCCAATTCGAAAAAAAAATCAATTTTTTTGATTTTTATTTGAAAATCTCAGTTTAAAAATTAAAAATACCAGGGATGCAACTTTCAACAAAACAAAATTTTTATGCATTTCTAAGACATTTGTAATAGAAAATAAATTAAAAGCAGCCTTTTCAAACCCCTGTATCAACTCAAATCCAGAATTTTCCAGGTTCCATAACGGCTATCTTAAAAAATAGGGTAGCAGTAGATCTTGATGTTTCATTACATCCTAAGCCATTTAGCACCAAAAATTCGAATTGAATCTTTTAATCTTCTAAGGGTCCTTTTCTGTTTTTCACGGGTTAAAAAGGTTTTTCGAGGTGCGTCCGGTTATTTGTTTCCCATTCATTCCATTGGCACCCTTATGAACAGTCTTCTGAACTGACCGTCAACTGAATTCATGAATATACAGTAAAGGAGTGGCTGGAATTTGCATGAAATGAACGACAGTCAAACAGGAATTAAGTAGGGAGTAGATGTGCCATTTCCATGTACACAAATTATTGTTTGACGGTCGAACTAAAAAAGAAAGCCAAAGTAAACACCAAAGAGGCGCAAAACTGAGACTCCGCCAAGGGCGCCAGAAGACCATGCTACGACTCTGAGTGCGGCACCCTCTCTAATGAGGTCAAAATTTTGGTCTGTGCCCTAATTGAAATTCGTGACATGTGCCTTTCCCCCAACTTGAATTCATTGAGAAATATTTCATGCATCATTTTCGTATCTAAACATTCCAATTTACTAAAACACCTTTTTTGGCACACTAATATGGATATCATTCTTTGGTTCCTATAAGCTTGAGTCCATTAAACATTTTTTATTTATTTTCACATCCATATAGGCCATTTTACTGAATGTTCACTAGTCATGCTGCATTTTCAATGTAACTGTGTCGTGTCTTGTACAGAACCCTCCAATTTTTTTAATTTCCGGAACACTACGTTTCGAAGTGTTTACATGAAAATATGCTTGATTTTATATCTTTTGGTTATAAAATCGATAGAAAGCTACGTGGTACAGTTATACTTGAAACAGCAGTAATGCAGTGTTCCAACGATCAAAATTAGATGATCCAACCAAGCTAGGTGGCGAAACGAAGCAAAACTTATTTCTCAATCGGGGACTGCTGTCTAACTCAGAAAGAGCACCAGTGCTGAATTTATATTGTTCAGATCCAGAAATGATCTACTCACTTCTATCATATAAATTGCTGCGATTTAAGTAAATCACGTCTACTCGAATCTAGTTGGCATCTGTTGTTTAGTGTTGCATTTAGAATATAAACCAACAACGCCGCCCAGCCGGTGTTTTCCTAACCCCGTAGCACATTGGCATAGAAAATGCTTCACTGAACAAAGCCCAGTTTGTTTGAACATTCATACAACCAGACCGGCCTAGGCGGTCGGTTTGCTGTAAATCGTTTGCTATTATGTAGGCTTGAGTGCGCCGCATTTAATTCCTTCCGAACGGATTGCAGTCAACATTCCGATCATACAGCGTACACAGTACAAATGAGTGTAGAAAAGCTTGCTAACAAGAGTGTTAATGTTTATCTGTGCATAAACATTAATTGTGCTGCCATTGCTTTGGAGAGCTTGGCTCGAGAAAAGAAGGACCACGGTTCAAATATTTAGCATTCCTTTATGCACCTAAGGAATGTGCAGCAGCGAACCAAAGTTTCTGTAACCTGTTAATGGAGCCATAAACTTATTTGATATACAATAAAAACACTTGTAGCTGCACATTTGTAGAGTCTGGATACCACTAAAATGCGAGAAGTCGTAGAAATGCATAGTTCCTTTGACAGAGATAAGGGACTCATTCTTTACAAAGAATTTCGGATGGCCTATTTCGCCGGCGGCGTCACTTTTGTTTGTTTTCGAATGGATTAGTTGGCTTTTTTTTCGTAAAAATAGGGTAAGATTGTTTGAGATTGCTTTTACGATAGGCGCCATGTGACTCGATGCAAGCATAGCACTACTACCTACCTGTAGTGATCCGAGAATGATCTGTGTAAAGGGTGTTTTTTCTACCTTATCTGTTGCAGACGGAGACCACCTAAGATCACTGCGACAAATTGAGATGTTAGGGTTTCGTCTAGGATTACTGTTTTTAGAATTGTAAATGGAAGAATATGCACTTCAAAAATGTTCCAATTGGATGCCTCATTCATTGCCATTCCGTAAATGTTTCATTTTCGACAATAATTCATCCTTTCGAATTTTCTGTCAGTTCCCCTAAAGCTTCAAGTAATCTAATTTCAATGCGTAGTATGTGTTATTAAACTACGTTTATTACACGTTTTGCACCTGAATCTTAAGTAGCTCCAGAGGTCATTGCTTTACGACTAGTTGTTTTTTTCATGAAGCGGCATATGACAGCCGTTAAAGCGCTTCTCTCCTTCTGGTCATTGCCATAGACATACGTGTAACCGTGTCGTTTACGAACGAACAATAATATCTGGCAGGTAAAAAATAAACTTTCCCACAGTGTAGACCCCTGTGAAGAGAAGTAGCATCATAAAATTGACCTTAGATCTGGATAACTTGCTTTAATATTTTGCCTCACACCCTTTCAACCTGTGCTTCACACTACACGGATAAAATATTATTTCGCATTTTTGTAATTTTTTATAATTGCTATATTGTAAAGAACGATAATTATGATAATGGGGGTGAACATCCAGCTCACGTGGCTGCTATTAACAATTGACAATTCTAATCCATCACTAATCAAGCGTTTGGTTAAATTCCCAGATATTTACATGTTCTTGAAACCATTTCTATATATTTGTGAATCTGATAGCGTTCATTTAATCGGTCAATTTCATAAATATTTATTATTACCCATTTGATTGCAGTATAAAACTCTTGCTCACAGGAAAATGTATGAATTATATCTTGGCGTAGGTTTCGTCATTACCACACAATCGAACATCGTCAGCAGAGTCGTGTACAACTTCCGGGATTGGTTTTTTTTGACTGTCATGTTTTGTTTATAGTCGCGATTTGCAGTCCTATCTTCTTATAAATTGAAAGTTTGGCTTGTTTATTTACAAGGAACTAGTTATATAAATAAAAATCCACTTATTCCACCTAGCAGTGATATGAGACATATCTTACACATATCAGTGTTGGAACATTCACTAGCTAGTAGAACTCATGCGAAATAGGCACCCAACTAGAGGTGAGAAGAGCACACTTTCAAGTTCTGCACGAACAAAACCTCGAATAAAAATAATAAATTATATGAAATTAATAAATCAAATGAAATTCAAAACTTCATTTAGCAAAAAATAGGAAAGAAATTATCAAATTCATAAAATAAAATAACAAATAAATCTTTATATAAATCAAATTAATAAAATAAATCATCAAATTAGGTCAGCTCGTTAAATGAATAAATAGACAATCTAAAATCGAATGGTATATGTCACTCGGCCCTCCGGGCCTCCGTTAATAAGTCGGTTTTCAGTGTTTTAATCAAGATATGCGCTTCTTTCGCAGTTAATAATTTTTCGATAATATTGCACGACAACGAAGGGAGTTCTATCAAAGCTTCACTTTTCACCTTTGCAGCACTGCTTCAATGGAATCCTATCAATTCAATTGCAAGAACTTCAGTTCTACTGATAATGTTAACTCTGACTGCCCAAATGAAAGGTGTTATACTGGTAACTGATATTTGTAAACAAATTTCGTGGAAATCGAAAGTTATAGCTATTGGGGATCTACAGATACCATAAGCGGTAATAGGATCAAGGGGTTACCACTGTAGATCACGAAAAATAGGCATATTTCGGGAAGCTGTTTGGACGCAATAAAGAGGTGAATCAAGATCTTGTTAAATGGGATTTATAACATATGTGATGAATCACAAAAAAAAATTCGGTTGATTTCACCACAAGATGGCGGCTGTGCAGAATTTTCCCCCAGGTGCGTTTTTTTTTGGAAGGGGTCCACGGCCGGAAAACTATCTCCCGTAATTTTTGACCTATAGCCGAAGATTGAGTTTTACTGATTCCTTATGATAACAGCAAGCGACGTACGTAGGACTTTTTTCAATATTTTGATTTTTCGCGAAATGGCGAGTGAAAAAACGCCGAAAGTATCATAAAAATCGACACAAAATTATTAATGAAAAAATTTAGCAATGAATAAATAAAAAACCTACGTACGTCGCTGGAGAAATCAATTTCGAATATACTGTGAAAATTTCAAAACGATCAAAGATCATTTGTTTGAGTTACATTTCCGGCCAGCTTAAAAAAGAGGTTTCGAGAAAAACGAGATTAAAGTTTTTAGTACACTCGGGATATACATAAGATGCGTTGCAGCAGAATTGAAAATTTGAACATTTATGTCATGTTTTCGTCTTCCATGTTTTGGGATATCATTTTTTACATCCTAAGGCACATTTTAGACCTAGAAATAAAAAATCGTTTTTTTAAATTCTACAGTGGTGTACCCCCTTAACAAATATTTCAGATGTGTAGAACATCTGAAATATTTGTTCAGATTCTCAGATCTGTAGAACACAACTTAGAAATCCATAGAGAAGTGACAAATTTACTAGAAGTTACTGTTTTCTCGATTAAAAGCCACAAGTATAATATGAATATGATTCATATGGAAAGTTTATTATTTCACTACTAGGTGAATATATTCAATGGTTTGACCTCTAGTGAATTAAGGTCATGTTTTTGGCGTTTCCTACCACAGTACATGGGTGTCATTTTGTTTTTTCGTCTTGGAAAAATTTGTAAATGAAGACGAAAATATAAGCTAAAACTGTTTCCTTGCATGTTTTTTTCATTGTACCACTAAAAGTCCAAATTTTGCTTACTTTTTGGTCATTTGAATAATAACCTCAGTGTGGAATTTTCGCAATAGGCCTGCAATTGTCTCGCATGATAATAACTGGCAACTAATTTAGTACCAGGATAGTACTTTTAAAGGAGAATTTCATTTGTGGAGACGCGAAATTCGCAAACAAAATAGGTAAAATGAACATTGAGTCATTTAGTTATTTATGTGGATGTACACATCCCGTTTCGCAATTCACAGCAAATTGGCAATTTATCAATCTATACACAATTAATCTAGTCCTATGGATCGTTGGTAAAGTGTTACGTTAATTAAATACGTTAAACGTTTTCCCAGCCCCGAGGAACGGGAATTTTATGTTTCCCCGGGTAGTGTAAAATATAGAGCATTAGAGCAACTTGCATGTAAGTTTTATGAAGTATCTCGTATCAAATCATCAGCAGAAAATGGCTATGTGTCAACGCTGATTGATAAATTAGAGAAACGACAACAAATTGATGCAGTGTCTGTAGATTTCTCCACAGCCTTCGATCGCCTTCCTCATCAGCTAGCTGTTGAAAAGTTGAGGCGAATCGGATTTCCAGACTGGCTGACCAATTGGATCTTTTCGTACCTTACAAACCGCAGTGCATCTGTGCGACTTGGAACTGTACTTTCAGACCCTTTCGACATCACATCGGGTGTACCTCAAGGAAGTCACCTTGGACCTCTTCTCTTCGTGCTCTTTGTGAATGACATTTGCAGCAAATTGACATCGTGTAAGGTGATGTACGCAGATGATCTGAAAATTTATCGCATCATAACAACTCTGGTAGATTGTTGTGCACTTCAGATGGATATAGATAGGATCATGAGTTGGTGTGATAGAAACGGAATGACTATAAACATTCAGAAATGCAACATAATCACATTCACCCGAATACTTTCGCCAATTACGTTTGAATATGCAGTGAGCGCTGTCCTAGTAAAACGAGTTTCATCAATCAAGGACCTTGGTGTTATACTTGACCGTAAGCTACGTTTCATCGAACACTTCAATACAGTAACTGCTAAAGCCTATGCAGTACTAGGACTCATCAAACGAAACACCCAAGATTTCAACGACGTCTACTGCCTGAAGGCACTGTACATCAGTCTGGTACGCTGAATTCTAGAGTATGGAGTTATCGTTTGGGCCCCGTATCACACCGTACACATTAATCGCATAGAACGGGTGCAAAAGAGCTTCGTCCGGTATGCCCTTCGACGGCTTCCCTGGCGAAATCGATTTGAACTACCACCGTATGAGCATCGTTGTGCTCTTATCAACCTGCCTACGCTACGAAACAGGAGAGTTTTTCTGCAGCGACTTCTTGTGTTCGATCTTCTCGCTGACAACATTGACTGCCCTCTGCTTCTCGCTAAACTGGACTTCAACGTTCCTGGTAGGTCTCTGCGCAGAATGGACTTCTTTCGGCGCTCTACTCATCGCACGCAGTACGGCCAGAATAACCCGGTAGATGTTTGCTGTCAGCTCTCCAATAGCATTTTTCATCATTTTGACTTTAACTTAAGTAGAGAAATGTTCAAATTGAAAATAGGTTTAAGTTAGTATAGTATTTCAGTCTGTACAAAAAATTATTAATTCGAAGACAATATATATATTTCAATATTTCAAAATCATAATATCCAATAAGCCAACACCATCTCCTTCACACAACGCATTGGCCAGCGCTGGAGAAAATTTAGAATAGGACGTAAGTGAGAGATTCTCTTTGGGGTCTTTCTCTTCTGTTCATTACTCGGTCGGTTCGACATTTAGTACTCAACTCTTTGCATGATATTCTATTAAAACTATCGGCTTTCGATATGTACTGTAAGATTAGTGCAAAGTGTTATGGTGACATCGCAACAATCGAAAGAGAAAGTAAACTAAGGGAGGCTCTCAATGTTACCTACATTTATAATCCTATTATAAATTTTCTCCAGAATTCGTCTATCGCACCCGCACTACCACTTGCCAGAGGAAAATGAATCAGAGAGCACACTTCTATGTATACACCGCAGAGCACTTTAGAACGCACACCGTGTCGAATTTATCTGAACACGCCTGACGCTACACATAATTTAAAGAGCAAGAGAGTGTGGTTCTCTTGCAACAAACCACCCCATCGCCAGTGCACACTTGAAATCCTTTTGTTCGGCTTCGAAAGGAAAAGCGTTCCACTTTTTCTGTGGTATATGATGATTGTATCTTCTGTGTATGCATAAAACTGGCACACTAGTGTATCATTGGAATGAAATGGTATCAGTGCCAGGCGGCAGTCATGGGATGTATTGCCACCGAAGAATGGCTGACAAGTAACGCAGCAGGCTTTATGTCTACGACATCAGAACACAAATGAATGAATTTTTCCTATGTTCCATTTTTATACGTATGTTACAATTCATTGGATAGCAAAGGGGTAGCTTTAGCAACGCTCGATTCTTGGTCGTTTTGTACATACCATTCATTGCGCATATAATTACTGTTTTCACAAAATCCATTATTTCCGTTATTTTTAGTATAATTGTACATTCTATTGAATTTGTTACAAATTTGTTGTGCACATTTTAAATGAGGTAGCACAAAAATCATATTTTTACATTTCTTATAAAAGAAATGTATAGAATTCGCTCAAACTTTCAAGATTTTTTCCGAGGCCCGGAGGGCCGAGTCTTATATACCAATCGACTCAGCTCGACGATTTGGGACAATGTCTGTGTGTGTGTGTGTCTGTGTGTGTATGTAACGGACTAATTCTCATTCGTGTTTCTCAGCAATGGCTGAACCGATCTTATCCAAACGAATTTTAAATGAAAGAACTAAAAAACAGTATGAACGCTATTAATTTGTTTTTGATTCTGATGTTCAGTTTCCAAGATATGAATATTTGAATGCGTAAAAATGGCGTTTTTTGCAGTTTTTTTAAATTATCTGCCGAAATTGACAATATAGATTAACAATTTATATGTTTTTAGACAGCTTTAACGAATACCTTTCGAACAAGCTATAGACTGTTGAAATCGGACTATTATCAAAAGAGATATTTAACATTAAATGCGGACGAAAGATTTTTATCATTTCCCATTGCCAGAAATATGACCAAAAACATGTAATCTATTATTAACGCCAAAACGGCTTATTTTAGGTCAATAGTATCTTCGGAGAATTTAATGGAGGTAATATGCCCTTTTTCTTGGTATTGTGCTTTTGCTGATTAATCCCCCTATGAGTGAGATATTTTCACAAATTTTCTTGGAAGTGATTATATCGAAATGATGTCTTCAGCAAATTTGTAGCTCTTACTTTTGCGAATAACTTTACTGAAGACTTCAAATATCTATTTTGAATACTTTAAAAGTTATGGCTTGTTGTTTGTTGATTACTCTTTGTTGCCTATTTATTGTTCAATATAGTAATAATCCATTGAAATAAGCTAAACATTATTTCGATAAAACAAATTTTGTATTTCATTTTACTATCTACAACCGCTAGAAATAATCACCGAACACTTCCAAGTTGTCTGGAAGGAACTTGATAACTTATCAGTACAAAAATGTTCATTTATGCGAACCTTCTGACTGCAATTTTTCTAACTTATAATAATCGGATCGATCTGAAACATATCGGAAAATGAAAAGCGAAATAAATAACTCCAAGCAACGGCGTAGCCAAGAGAAGGTTTTGAGGTTTAACACCATACAACCCCCCCCCCCACACCAAAAAAAAATATTGGATTGAAGTTGAAAATTTATTGATGCAGACTGATTTAATTCAATACTACAACAACAATTATCTGATCCGCAGATTGATAACCTGTTGTTGTAAACGTCATGAGGACTTTTGATAAATTGTCGGAATGGGGTCCTGATATGTAACTGATCTATTGGTCTTGATTTCACAGTTGTCTAATAGCATCAATTTCAAATTCCTGCCTGAAAACCTTCCAATAGAAAATTCCAGAGTTCTGTAATCAATCATAATTCTCAGATTTATTTTCAAATTTTCAGCTTTTTTCCTACACAATATTACGAAAGCTTATTAGACAATTTTTCCTAATAAGTTTGTGAAAATTATAAACTATTTGAAATTTTTTAATAGTTTTATTTTTTATTTAACCGTGATTTTTTAATAAATAGTGATCATCGCTTCACAACGTAGTCTATTTTTCATGGTTTGCGGTGAGCACGAACACTCGAATTGCTGAACTGAAAATTATGAAATAGAAATTAATTTTTAGTATTCTTTACAGACCCGCTGGTGCCCTAAGACGATTTCGCTAGATTTTTAGAGCACTGTGCACTAGACTGCCCAGAAAAATGATGAATTTTTGAAAACTCAATCGGCCCACCCCTAGTCCCACCAGGAGTACTTGTACCAAATTTGAAGCAAATCGGACAAGTCTAACTACCGGACCAACGTGCCTGAAGTTTATATTGGATTTTTCAACAATTTACATGGAGAAAACTCACTAGCTCGTATTTTCGCCGCTAGGTGGCACTGTATACAACGTATTATCACTGTAAGTGAAAATAAGAAAGATATTTTAATTATCTACAACTTTGTCGCATACTGCTAGTAAATCCGGCTATGTTAAAAGAAGTTATTAAACTTTTAACGAAGTGATGTCTGAGTCAGTTTTGCATGGGGCCTAGCAGTGCATGGTTGTGTATCAGTACTCGACTCCCGCGAACTATATATTTTTGTGAAATAATGGTTAGATTTAGCCGAATAGTATGTTTACAAGAATTATAGTAAATAATACGAGTTATGTTTTGGTTAGAAAATTTTAGTTCCACCTGTGACCGCATAGAGGGCGCCACTACTAACTTTTCATAGAAAAGAGATAGAGTATCAAGATGTTCAGTAGAAATACTGAAAAATGCCTGTTCTATAACTTTGTAGAAGACACCAAATTTCTATCTCTCTCCGTTGAAAAGTTAGTGTTGGCGCCCTCTATGCGGTAACAGGTGGAACTAAAATTTTCTAATCAAAGCATGACTCGTATTATTTACTATAATTCTTCTGAACATACCATTGAGCTAAACCTAACGATTATTTCACAAAAATGTTTAGTTCGTGTGAATCGAGTACTGATACACAACCATGCACTATTAGGCCCCATGCACAACTGACTCAGACATCACTTCGTTAAAAGTTTA
The DNA here is from genome assembly GCF_030247195.1 of Topomyia yanbarensis. NCBI lineage: Eukaryota > Metazoa > Arthropoda > Insecta > Diptera > Culicidae > Topomyia > Topomyia yanbarensis. The sequence goes on from NC_080671.1 coordinate 150,355,209, forward strand.
ATAACTTCTTTTAATAAAGTCGGATTTACTTGCAGTCTTCGACGAAGTTGTAGACAATTCAATTATCCTTCTTATTTTCACTTACAGTGATAATACGATGCATACAGTGCCACCTAGCGGCGAAAATGCGTGCTGGTGGGTTTTCTCCATGTAAATTGTTGAAAATTCCCATACAAATTTCAGGCCCGTTGGTCCGGTAGTTAGACTTGTCCGATTTGCTTCAAATTTAGAGCAAGTACTCCTGGTGGGACTAGGAATCGACGCAGAGGTGGGCCGATAGGGGTCATTTTTTCCTGTCACCCTACTGTGCACCCAGTGCATAAACGCAAGTGACGGAAGGTTATCGAAAAGTTTTTATGAAAATGAAAGTTCCAGTAATGATGATGATTTTCCCAAACGGTTCGTTTTCGTGAGGTTTTTATTTGTTCTTTGGCATTAGGATTAGCGATAATAATTCAAATCAAGAATACTACTGGGAAGTCACCTTTAGAAAAAGTCGATGTCGAAGTAAAATTTGAAACTATGCACGCATGCACTTCAGAGATAGCGTGATATCAGGAGCTGCGATTTCATTTCAACGCTTTTTTGTGAAAAGGGCGATACTTACAAATGTAAACATAGGGCTTTTTTCTTACATGCGAATGAGGGCTTTGAAACGTAACAAATTAACCTAAAAATTTTGATTCTACGATATTGCTTTCTTAAACTACAGCAAAAAAAACAACGGGCGATACTGTATTTTTGTTTGTTTATTTAAAGTTTCGCCCTCCACGCTCCATGCAAACAAACAGGGCGATACTTTTTTTGCTAGCAGTTTAGAGGCGAAACTGTTATTTTCGTATATTTTAGGATTATCAAACTGATACCAGCTGAAAATATTAACAATGATCTCTATTGAAAAAACCTGGACGAAATCGGTGGTGTAAAACGGTAGTTATTGTAAAAAAACGTAAGGGCGATACTTCAATGCTGATAGGTGGGACCGAAAAAGTAAACAATCGCCAAAGGGGCGATACTATCATTTTGTCAATTTCAATAGCAAAAACAAATTTTAATTTAATAATTTCAAATACTTTATGAAGTTTTGGGTTTCGATCACTGAATCATGCAATCTAGGATGTCAAAAAACACAATAGTTCTTAAATAGGAAATAAAACCAAGTCTGGAAATATTCACTGTTGATTTTCTTTGAATGGTATCACTGCTAGTATCGCCCTTTTCAAGAAAAAGCGTTGATTTCTTAGTTCTCAGTCGCGTTGGAAATTTGAGTAAAGTATAAACTTCAAATCGATTCAAAAAAAAAATCCACCACAATATAGATATTTTATTAACAGAGCGTTAACAATAATTCGTTGGTATGTCTATTTTATGGGCCATTTTTTCGCTTTCCCATTGATTTGGTTTGAGATTTCTAGCACTGATGTTGTCCTATGCTGATTTGAGCGGTTCTCTGAGTCCTGCCACTATCCCATGTAGTATGTGTTATCAAAAACATCGCGAAGCATCAAGTTCTAAATGTTCTCAAACGATATAATATCCGAAGAGAGTGATAAGAGTTATAAGAAATGTCTCATCACACTGTTAGGTGGATTAAATCGGTTTTTATTTTGTACAACGGCGGATATACACGATGGAAAAACAGTTAAAACTCCGGCCGAAAATTTTGAAACGCGGCTCTTATATTGAAACGTTAGAAGTATTCTTCTTCAAAACTGCATCGCAAAACCACTAAAGGTTCGTGGTACGTACGAATAGCTTGGAAAATTTATCCTACTAATAGTAGAAATTAATATATAATAGTAGAAAGTTACAAGTTAACGTGTACGAGGTTCTTTTTAAAAAAAGACAACCGTCTCTGTCCACCGACTAATAAAAAGTGATTTTATTTCGATTAATTTGTTTTACAGGGGCCTCACTGCTAACCTGGTCAAACCTATAAACGCTGACGCGGCTCCTACGTATCGGTGCCACAGGTCTGCTGCGTCAGTACTGTGTGTGTCGCCTGTTTAGGGCTTCGGCTGGTAACACGCGCATCCGTTTGCGCGTGCAATATTATTTTTTGCGTCTGGGCATGGTTTCGGCGGTAACTTGAATATATTTACTCAGTGCAGTAAAATCTCTAGTTTTTGCCTGCAAGTGCTGTCACTTTTACTTGGAATACTTACAACGGATTATGGAAAATTGGTTAAAATATGGTTGATTCGCCACCTATTCAAAATCAGAACAATATTGCACATTGTAGCGTATGTTGTATGTTTTGGCTATTCGATACCTACTGTTCAACTCAACTCTAGGAGTCGTCATAATTGCTATACACGAGCATACCAAAATCTAACAAAAAATAAAGTCTTTTATGGGTGACGATCGCTCGCTCCGTCCATTGGATGCAAGTGTCTGCCTGGATGGCCAGACCGTTTTTTGTCGTTGCGGGAGTCAACTTTCATCGTAATTCGTTTCCCGTCCTACATTTTCCGGATGACTCAACACTTTGGACGAGTAACCTGAGTAACTTCCGAATTCGGATGCGCAGCGATCGGGAAGATTTCGCTTAATTAAATCTGTCAATCTTCCCTTGCCCTTGCCGAACGGTAGCATGTGACAAGCGTTGTTTTCTACAATTACGAGGCACTCCATAGCATCGGTGATTGACAGGTGCCGGCAGAGGAACCTATGGGATTCGCTGAAAGATCCAATTTCATGCTGGGATGAATTTTACTGCGTTGTTGTTCTTTTTCCACGCTGTCGGACTGCGAATCTTCGCTTAATAAACACTCTGCGGTAGCGCAACCGATGGTTTTTTTTTCTGTTCGCATCAACCACGTTGCTGGTGTGATAATTAAAAGCAATAATTTAATAACTGAAACTCGTTATGAAGATTTAACCTAAGAATACGGCAACTTTTTAATCGACCCTTTGGACAGATTTCGTTTAGTATTACGCTGAACTAATTTTGGTAAATGTGAGAGTTCTGAATACATATAGGAGAATCATACTAATGGAACACCGTTCTGTTACATCGGGTTAAGGTAAACCCAATCAGACGGGGATATGCTTACCTAACCAGGCGTGTATCTACAATGCGTTAATTAGAACGATCTTGCTGCAAACAAGGGGCGAACCGTGCGTGGCTCTACCGCAAAGTAAAGCGGAGTAGTTGTGCGTTTCGTCCGCAGAAATACGAACTATGTCAAACTCTACTACAGCCTGCAGTCGTTGACCATGGCAAGGTATATGCTTACGGCAAAGGTTTCAGTGAATCCGTCTATATCAACTAATGTCGATTATGGAACTTCGATAACCGGCTGGGCGCCGTTGCGAATTTTCCATAAAAGAGGAATTCAATTAGTTTTCAATAATGTGCAATTACGTGATGTGGTTCTATAGCTCCGTATGGCTCTCCGTGGAAGCCTCAGACAGCCTTTAATCTGATGAGAAAAAATCAGCGAACATCACCGCATCAGAGTGAGGTTTGCTGCTATGGGAGGGTCGACCACCTCCGAGCGAACTACATGTGGTGTGCGTGCTTTCAACGGTATTGATAGTAATTTTGTGTTATTATTCATTTACTTCCCTTTTACGTTGGTTGCAGCTGACAGTTCGACGTTGCTGCCATTCTTAAGCCATTGTATCATATGTTGGTGCGAGCATGTAAGCTACCAAATGTTGGAAGCGAACTCACTGAACGATATTCATTGAGAAGACGATTCGAGCGGTTAACATGTGGGAATTCGAAAAAATCGGCAAAATGATTTTTCTTGGTCAAGCATCGAGTCAGGTTGCGTGAGAATTATTTTTTGGTAAAATTATGGCAATCATGAGGGTTGCATAAGAATGTATGAGGTCAGCAGATGATTGTTTCCACACTATAGGTCATCGCTGATCGTAGCAGTTGTAGCATTTATATCATACTCTATTGTAATTGGATTTTCTGTCAATATTGTGATGCAAAAGACTACAACCATTCATGCTACGTTTTTAAATATAAGGCCGAATTGCGAACTACCGAATCTAGTTAGGCTGTCTTTGCAGTCAATCATCGGTTTTGTTTGTTCTCATAGTCATTCATAATTTCTAGCTAATTAAATTATATTACTGTGTAACAAATTTAAATTGAAAGAGTGCCTTTTAAATACTGTAGCTCATTTTTTGAGTAATACTAATAATATATCTTTTTTCCTTTTTTATTTCGACTATGTTAGTCACATTTTCTTTTTTTTACGTTTAACGATAATTGAATGAGCTAGAGATTACTGGGTAGGGAAAGTTATGAAGCTTAGAGCCATAGTACTCAAGTGAGAGCAAGGATGTGGCTCTAAGTTTCATAACTTTCCCTACCCAGTAATCTCTAGCTAATTGAATGTCGTTAAAACGTAAAAAAAACTAATAATATAACTTTTAATCCGGGCGGGAAAATTAACTAATTGCGCGTGGCTTTGTGTTCTGCACTGCATTGTTTATACCGCTTAGTTGTGCAATATGTGAGCATTCTGAAAGCACTGTGATCTATTTATGGAAACATTTGAGAGCATGGGCACAATAATTGTACAATTCGTAATTGCTGCTTCATGAATGACCAGGGCAAGCGAAATTTCACAGAGAATCAACAAATGGATCCTGAGAATAGCTATCCCTCCTTGATGGGAACTTTTCAAGAGTTCTGTACTTTGAAATATTTATAACGGTGACGGCTATATAGTTGCAAACATCGGTAAAGGAAATGAGCTTTTGTGTAACAAATGTTTTAAAATAGCTTAAGAACCGGGATTAGCTAGTTGATTTCCAGAGAGCGTACATAACCTCTCTATATGATTCCGGAACTCTGATCGAGAAAAAACAAAAAATGACCAGAAGCACTATACTGTTCGTTTGAAATAAAGTATATGCCAAACTCTTTGAAAATTGTGAGTTCAATTTACTTACATACACATCCATATGAACTGTGCTGAAAGTAAGAACGTACTATCGCAAAGGCAGTTCGGATTCCGAAAAGGGACCTCGACGGTGGACACCATCCGCGCAGTCATCGCGGTGAGTGGCTATCGCCGTTGCGCTGCACAGAATGTGGATTCCGGACTATCTGCGCAAGGTTCTGAGCCCAACGCTCTGGAATATAACGTACAACAAAGTCTTAACACTGCAACTGCCCTGTCGGCTTTGCAGATGACTTTGTCCTGACGATAACCGACGAGACCCTTAAGGAGGTGGAGATGTTGACGGCAAAGACAATAGGCATCGTTGAAATGCAAATGTTCGATATGCACCTTTTCATCTCTACGTTTGCAACTTCGACTCCGGATAAATGATTGTCGGGAGTGTTACTTAGGGTTTAAACAGTTTTTACACTCCGTCCACAAAGTGTTCATGAAAATCAATCAGTAGTATGCAAACATTGCCCTGGATATATTGATTGATTTTCGTACAAATTATGAGTTGGAAATCGAAGGAATTGTTTTTTTTTCGTTTTCAATTATAACCCCTTTTTCGAGCTTTTTCAGTTGTGTGTATAGACAATCCATCACCCACTGACCGGCAGTGCTTTTATGATAGAAACTTGTCTGCTTCTATGAAATGATGTACTTGGTTTTATCGATAGATTTTCACACGTTTAGCCCTGGAGGTGAAAGGCGATAGCTCTACAATAAGAAATATATAATATATCCAACGACCTATTTCAAGAATGCCTGCTCATACACATACATTCTGAGGTCGCCTTAATATACAATAAACCATTCCAGCGGGGCTTGTTGTATATTATTGATGTATCAATGTATATGTATATTGATACATCCATGTATCAATTGGATATATACAATATATTCGCACTTTTAGAATGGAAAATGAAATTTTTTGGCCTAGTATGCATTTACAAAAAGGTTACTTCTTTTCTGTGTTGTAACGACATAAAGTGCTAAGTTACTTTACGCTTGTCATTGCGTGCGGTAGACTCAGGTGATTCGCATTCGATAAAAATGCCTAAGAATCCCGGCTCATGCGGTAAAAGACGAAGGGTTAAGAAGTCGGGAAACTCTAAGCTTGCTCATAAGACCCTATTCGCACGCTAAAGCTTCTTCCTTCCCATTCTTGCTCTTCATTGAGTACTATGGCTCTTTATATTTGAAATACTTCACACCTTCCAGTCCCCGCAAATTGAATGTCATTACAATATAAAAAATGGTCAAAAAGTCGTTGATATTAAAGAAACAATGGAAAATGAACCTAATCTATGCAATTTCTTTGAAGAATTCTACTCTATCCGAAAAATTGTTGCATCAACTACTCAGGTCCAGATGGCTCTGTAGACGCTAAGCGGAATGAACGGGCATATTTTTTAGGCTTTTGCACGACAATGGCAAAGTTATTAGGATATGACGATAAATCTCTACGTAAAAACACACTTTTCTCGCGATATTTCAACCTAGCAACACATAACTCAACAGGAAAATGACCTACTGAATATTTGATTGCGATTTAGTGTTAAATATACTGTATATCGTTGAAACACTTGGAAAAGTTTTGAACGATACCACGACACCTACGAGCGATGCGCCAGCGATGCCACTTCTCTCACCTTTTCCTCGCTATTTTAAGTAGAACCTTAATTGAAACAAATGGCATGTGAACAGTTTTATTATTCCTTATTTCTTTATTCCGGCGAAACTCGACATTCCAACGATAATCCAATATAAAGCGATTAGCTTTATTGTTTTGAGACTCATGTCGAAATCGAGGGTCTGTCTTGAAGGGAAGAAGAGCGTGTCCGAATAAGAATGCGAAGAGTGGCATATTTGACAAACACAAAACATTCAAGATAATCTGCGTAAGGTGTATGCATGTGTGTACAGTAATATTATTGGTGGCAAATGCCTTGAAAATCTCAAAAAGCCTGAAAGCGTTATGTTTTAATTTACAGGTCGGACTCGATCATCCGGGGATTCGATTATCCGGGGATTCGATTATCCGTGATTCGATTATCCGGGAAAAATGATTCGATTATCCGGGTGTTTCGAAAAAAATTCAAATTTCAACTAGAATGTTTGACTATAGTGCTAATTCGATCATTGCAGTCAACAAAACTTTTTTTCGGGGGGTCTAGGGTTAACCTCCTCACAAATTTTGGCCTACCTCAAAAATAGCTTATATATGGGTCATTCCGGGCAAAGTGGCCAAAAAACTAAAACTTGGGATCGACCTTCACGGATTAGAACTAATTTTGAATAAATTGTTCATCAGCCAATATATAATATCATAAATTATTGTGCCATTTTTAATCACCCATCGCACAGTGGAAGAAATCCAACCAAAGAGGCAATTAATTGGAAGCCGCTGAAAAAGTATCACAATATACACACCAAAAGTTGCGGAACTTTTAGGCAATAAAAATTGTTAAATTTGTTCACCACACACATCTGTGATTGGAGATATGAGGCTTTGAAAATCCGGAAATTACCGGTATTCATCAAATCTGAGGCCTAATACATAAGCCGCTTAAAAAGTTCAAAGAATTATACCCTCAAAGTTGCGGAAAACTCTAGCAATCAAGATGCAATCAAATTTATTTACCGCACGCAGCTGTGACCGGTGATATGGGGCTTTGAAGATCCAGAACATTACCGGTTTTCATCAAATCTGAGGTCTGATTAAGAAACCGCAGTAAAAGTACAAAAAATTATAACCTTAAAGCTGCGGCAAACTCTAATGATCAAGATGCAATCAAAACTTTTAAACTTTTTCAGCGGCTTCTGAATTAGGCCTCAGAGTTGATCAATACGAATAATGTTCCGAATCTTCAAAGCCCCATATCTCCGGTCACAAGTGCGTGCGGTGAATAAACTTGATTGCCTCTTAATCGCTGGAGTTTTCCGCAACTTTGATGGTATAATTCTTTGTACTTTTTCAGCGGCTTCTGAATTAGGCTTCCGATTTGATGAATACCGGTAATGTTCCGGATTTTCAAAGCTCCATATCTCCGCTCGCAAGTGCGTGCGGTGAACAAATTTGATTGCATTTTATTTCCCAAAAATTCCGCAACTTTTGGTGTACATGTTGTCATACTTTTTCAGCGGCTTCCAATTAATTGCCTTTTTTGTCGGATTTCTTCCACTGTGCATCGGTTCGTGGGAACACTAGAATCAATCAGAGAGATGATTTTTGAAGGATTTGTTCAATGAATCAGTAAAAAATGCTAGTTTTTACGGCAGTGTTGCTAAATATGCAACTTTTTTGTTTTATCGGTTACTTCAGGCCTTTTTTACACATAAATACTTACTTATACTTACTCGGTCGGTTTCTGGCGTTCTCTTGGGATAATAATGACATTCCTTTTCAGGATTATGTTTGGATATTTTCTTAGAAGTTTTCTTAGCATTTCGCTGGAATCTAATTAAAATTTCGATTGAGTCCTTATCTGTATTTCTATGGTTTTTTCTCTGAATTTTGATGCAGGATTCTATAGAAAAGCTTCTCAAAGGTCTGGTGGAATCCTGCTCAAAATAGCAATCTGCTGAAGATTACGATTTTTTCAAGATGCTGATAGAATCATGTTCCTATTTTCATTGAAATCCGGTGTGAAATTTTGATAAATATCCTGCTCTGAGTTCCAGTGGCCTTTGACACAATATTGCTCTTCTCCTATTATCCCCTTCAACAATTGAGTCCTGTCCAGAATTCCAATGGCATCTCTAACCCATTCATGCCAATGTTATTGATAAATAACCACGTTTTTTAATGACAATAACTTTTTGTTTACACAACGTATGTTTACAACGACAAGTAAGCTAATAGCTGGGACTAATATTTTTCATTCGAGCACTAACAGTTATAAATATTATGAGTAAAACAGAAGATTACAATCAATCTTATTGGGTTCTGCTGAAACAGTGCTGCCAGGGATAGTTTCTGTTAATGGTTATAGTCAAATTTTGGAATATTTTCGTAGCCCAATACATGTAAATATTATTGGAAACTGTTAGAACTATCTAATTTAGACTACCTTCAACCACCTTTTTCATGAAATTAGACTTGATTGGAAGGTAAATATCGAGCAGCTTCTAGCACTGCGAAAGAAGCACCTATCTTTAGTAATTCAGGTTTTTCGTGTTTCATGATGCCAACAGTTCTAATAAAAAATAGTTTTAGAAACCCTATATGCGGTAGAAAAAAGTTGGCCAAGAAATGATTAACAAGATTCTGATAAGAGGCCCGGCAGTGTCTGGAGGCGATTTCAATTCTTGTGTAGCTCAAGCAAAAATTGGATGTTAGGCTATGTAAAAAGGGCGCCAGCAGTACTTCTTGCTGAATCCGCCGAAAACCCATTATCTACGTAATCTTCTGTAGTTCTTCGCTGTTGACAACCATGAGTGGGAGAGTTTCCGAAGACTACATGGTTAGTGATCACCTGACAATCCGGTACGATATTAGTCAACTAAACAATGCTACAAGGACAAGGATCTCTTTGTGGAGACAACGTGCACTCCTCTAATTATAATGAGGGTTACAAGAAACGTTAGCTGGGATATGTGACACCACCACGGACACTAAACTGGTGCCGAGAAACAGACGACTCGCAGCTTACTTACTTTATTTTTTTCTAGTATACGAGTAATCAAATCATTTACCCCGGAAAACCGAAACCCCGGTTAATCGAATTTGACTTGTATTGCAGTAGACACACATTGTTAAAATCTCAGAATTCTTGCACAAATATCTATAAACAACTAATACATGCCGTTAACTCGTTACTAAAATACATATTACATGAAAACCAACTAAAAATACAAATCACACCTTGAAATTCTGAAAAATCGAATAGGGCCAAAATAGGTACATTTACATTTTCCATAATAGGACAATTGACCCTGATCATTTTATTTCCAATTTCTTTGCAAATAAAGCTTAAATTCATAAAATAACACACACCAAAAATTTGATTCGATTATCCGGGGCGAGATTTTTTTGAAATCCCCGGATAATGGAGTCCGACCTGTATTTCGTTTTTCATAATCTTTTTTTTGGGAAATGAAGCAGTATTTATGCAATGTCGATCTTGCCAATCGCAAGGCCAAAACTCTCGCTTTACGTATGCCTTCAGCTGGTATCATCTTGGGTTTGCAGTTTGACAAGACCATAATTGACATGGCCATAATCTGATGTTGGAACGATCTATCCCTGAGAATGATCATAGGAAAGGCAATTCCTCGGTCGAAATAGATATGCTGATACCTATGTAATTAAATGTTTCGTAATACTTCGTGCATAAACTTTGGTATTATTATAAGCAATGACACGACAATTAAAGGGTGCACGGAATCAAATTGTATCACTTTCGATATGCTGTAACTTTTTTTTTTGGGTTTTCTACTCATAAAATAGCGTAATTTTTCTTAAAAAATAGCATTTACACCATTTTATGAGTAAAAAACCCACTAAGTTGAAAAATTATCTTAAAAACTCAGCGTAGGGGTTAGGTATTTTTTGCATAGAATTTTTAAGCAAAGATCGAAATAAATCGATTAAGGGTCAATAAGATCATTTTGTTCCAAGAGCAATTTTTCAAAAGGGTGCGTGGAAAAAAAATTGTTTATAGCTAATAGTGTATATAAAATAAAAATAACCGTCATACATAAATGGCCACCCGAACAATGAGTCCCATTATATCCTGTTCTCATGTAATATTTAATTAATTCCTGGAATAATAGAGTATCATAATAGATAAAGTTTGGTTGCCACAAAGTGCCTATGGAAACCAAAATCTTTGATAAAATAGTGTAAATTTATCTGGAAAATAGTTTATGAAGTCAAAACATTGATTTTACAATATTGGTTCCTTCAACAAAAAGTTGTATTCAGTGATACCTGCAAGTTTGTATAATGTATTAAATTAATCAATAAAGGTTTTAGCATGGAAAAGTCGAAAAACTGATTGTTCATATTTACAAAAAACAACAATTTTGCTTCGAAAATGAGGTCTGATGTCTGTTAACTGTGTTAACTTTAAAACTTTTTAAAAATATTAATGCCATTTTTTACTCGGGTACTCTACATTAGTCTAATCATAAAAGTTTTTATTTTGAAAGCTGTAGAATAATATTGTGAACATATCTTACGAAGAAATGCTGGCTCTAAAATGACATCTTAGACCTCAAATGGGTTTTATCCCACCTTTTTTGGATTGGTCCCACTGTACGCTGATTCAGAAAGTGGAATAGTTGTTAAGAGTAGACATGGAGCTTAATGTGGTAGATTTTCAACATTTAATTCAACCACATGAATCATAATGTACCGATTATCATAATATTAAGGTACTGCCTGATAGTTTGTGTGAGAAGGGCGCATGTACAGATTAAGTTTAGGACCATTACCCAATCACAGACGTTCGGTTCGCGAAGCAACATGCATCGAAAAAGTTAAAGACAACATTCCCGTATTTATGGATGATGATTCAATCGAGGCACGATTACACGATTTGGCATCGCGTACCCCTGATAAGATAATTAAGCAGCTCATGTCAAATCACGGAAAAGTAGACTCTGAAAGGGAATACACTTGGAAGAACTTCTTCCCAGGTGTTCTCAACAAATTCGACTGGTGAGAATTCGTCCGACAAAACTTATCCACTTCTCAAAAGCTATATACTCAAGAACTCTGGTCACGCACCCGGGAAAGACCGCTGTGTACCAGTTCTATAGTCAGACACCATCATGAAAAACCATGCGCAGCCGTTAAGCTAAGCCACAAACGGTTGCTAAACGAATAATTGTCCATAATCATGACTGCTCCCAGTACTTCTAAATCAACAATACAGTCAGCTCCAAAGGTAACTCCGCTAGTGAGTATACGGTCGTGAAACACAAGAACAAGAAACAGGGGCAATACCAAAAAAAGTTTTTTTGTGTGTGCAAAGTTTGGTTTTTTAGTCGTACGGATTCACCTCGTCAGTAACGAACACCGATTTAATACTAGTTTGAAGTCTGAACCAGCGCTAAATTTATGCCAGTTGGATACTAAAATCCAAAAAGTCTTGCGTGAACGTTTAAACAACTGGCTGGTACCGAGTGATGCATCGGTAGTAAGTGCAGAAGTTCATGTTTGCTGATGGAAAATATTGAACCGAAACCGTCTTGTGAAACGCTCAAAGTCATATAGTTATCTAATGGATATTTTAGCATTAAGCAGATCGAATTAAGTGGTGAGCATTTTGCAAGACAAAATTAATTTTCTAATTAAAAAATCACATTGCCATCGCCCATTCCTAATTGAATATGTAATTCATCATTAGTGCACTATGAAGTTGTTCGAGAATATTTCCGGTGTAACTAGCTTTACCCAAACAGCATTACTAGTTTTATAGCACACTACAAATGTAATTTAAGTTTTAAGAAGGGCTTCAAGAGTGCCATAAAACCTCAGCTGTTACTAGGATAGTTTCCAGAATTGTTGGATTCGAAATTGCCTTAAGCCACAATGTTTCGCAGACATTCAAAACTTGTAGAATGACATTTTTCCTAGAAAATAAAGCTTAACAATCTTGATGTTTGTAAAAAATATTCATTGTAGTTATTTTTGGAAACTATATCAGTGTATACAATCTTGATTAAATTTATGAAATCTCCATAAATCCGTGGCTCTGTGTAAAAACTAACTGGTGTCGGTTACTATCCTCTAGTTAATATGTAGATAAGACATATTCAATTTTGAAAGCTCTTTGTTATACTTAGCATAGTTTGCGAAGTGAAGGTAAACTCGCAATATTGCCGATTACACTGAGCCACATAGAGCGGAAGATTGCCGGACTGTCTTTTCGAAAGCATTTAGTGCAATGTGCAACTTATTGCTACTAACACAAGAAACACGACATCTCACGCCCAATATCCCATTTATAAGTTGATAAGGTCAACTAATGATCAATGTTCAAAATTGTACTACAAAAGGTCGTTAGAATGAAACAATAACAAAGCAAACTAAAAACTTGCATTTATGTCTAATATGCAATGGCCTTATAAAGCTCCTACTGATTCAAACAAAACAAATGATTTATGATGCATAGGTATGAACATTTCTTTGATGTTGCTGCTTCCGCCGTGGGGCATGGAGTTTCCCCCCGAATAAACAGCGAAAGTGCCTTTTCCTTTTTATTCGATACAACATCACATACTTTTCGATCGTTCATTGGCGCACATATGGTAATCAATACATCATGCATACATATTTCAAAGACATTATGCATTTCTTTCCCGTTCACTATCACTTTTCGTTGCAGGCTCTCTATCGAATCTGTTAACGCTTTTGCATTTTTGGTTATTAAACAGCTGCATCGAATCTCTGACATAACGGGCAAAACCTGAATGCTGTCAGGTAACGTTTCCTCACGCCTGTGCCAGGCCGGTTTTGCTAGTGACGAAAGTGCTCAAAACTTTCACAAACGGTTAAAATTTTCTTTCGTAGGAGTTTGAGAGATTGTAAATTTAACAGTTTATAAGTTAGTATATATCACAAAATAGAAAGTTCTACGTCCTAATCGGAAAATTTTAACGAAACACAATTACTAATTCACGCATATAACACTTTATTCTAAACATAAAACGTGTTCGACAACATACATCAACAAAACCGGTTAGTCAGTCGCAGATTCCCTTCTAGAAGTAAGATGCCTTATTTTTGTGGTAGCACTCATAGAGTCCAAGTGCTTTCTCGCACCCGTCAGAACCTTCGAACATATTGCACCGCTCGGCAAACGATTCCGCTTTTTCCTTAGGATTTCCCTTGGACAGCTTGTCCACCAAAACTGTCTTATTGACTATCCCATCACCATCGATAAATCCGACCTTGGAAAACATGCACTTCATAAAGCATTTGGATTTGGCATCGGTTAGCGTTAGGTCGCCGCTGCGGAATCGATCTCCGATGTTTTCTGGAAGACCCTCACCGATTTCATCGGAACAAGTGATGGCCAGTTTTTTCGCGAACTCGTGTTGTTCCGCGGTAAAGAAGGACTGCACAAAAGGAAGTATTATTAGATGAATTTCATTCCGTGCTTTAAATTTAAGCATTTACCTGAGAACCTACGGCTAGCAGGGTAACTAAAATTAAGCACTTCATGTTGGATATTTCGAATCGTTTGACACACCGAAGACTGGTCACGTTACCGATCGGAACAGATTTAAACGTCTGATGAGCAAACCATACGTTGGACCTACTTTTATACTATCCTGGCGAACCCATGCCAGTTTCGGATGTGGAGAGCTACTTTTGAACCACCAGATATTGCCATAATAATAAGGCTTCTTAGTTTTATTCGTGCTCTGGTCATCCCTGCAGTGATCACTTTTATGCATTTATGTACAATCGAGCATCGCGACTGCAAGGATAATCGGAAGGTAGACCAATAAATTATTTTTCTTCGTTGAAGATGTTTCTTGTTTCGCATGTAAATTACTCGTGTTTTCGCGGTCATGGTGTGGTTTCGAGTTGAAGGTTATCCAGTTTAGTTTTCACTAAGAATGTTTTTTAAATACATGATAAATATAAATTTTTCTGGCATGTGATATATTTTTCTGAATTCAAGGTGATCCTTGTAACATATGTTCTATGACTTTGCAGAGAAATATTATTAGCTCAACCTGCATTTTTTAAAATTAAACTCACCGCTTGTACTCTGATATCAGAAAACACTAATTGTTAATAAATTTGAATGCTTAATAACATTTGCGAGTTTTAGGTATACAACACAACCCCTAACTACAAAATGAAAAAATGTTTCATGTGTTTCAGATATTTTGTCTAAGCTGTAGCGTGATTACCTTAAAAAATTTAACGGATTTTGCTGCGTGAAAGTTCAAAATACTAAAATATGAAAAAGTAACAAACCAACGAAACGATTTATATCAGATACGAATATAAAGCAACTGAAAGTGATATAATGATTGAAACAAATATTGTATGAAATGTACAAAATGGCTATAACGAATGGAGGAAAATAAGTAAATGGAAGTAAATGAAGAAAATGAGTAAATTGACAAAAATATTTATACAAATACAATAAATACTTAGAAGTAAATGAATAATAGGGGAGCACGGGGCTAGTTGGCGGTTGGGGTAAGTTGGCGGAACCTCATTTTCTCCGTTTCTATTAGACATAAAGCGCTGCTTCTCGTTGTGTATCTCAAGTAATGTGAAACGCATTATCCAAGATGTTTTTGTTGCGAAACATTATGTTTTTTAGAAGCTGTGGGCGATATTGTGTTTTTGAGCATACTTAGTAAATTTACTTAATTTTGAACATTTTGTGTTATTTAAGGTGGTTTTCAATCTATTCCCCGAACGATTATATTTTTCGATAGCGCGTGAAAAAAGCTTTCAGCATCCGTATAGATATTATTCCTATTCATACCCAAAAGTATTTTTTTAAATCCTTTTTTATAAAATATGCGGTTGGGATAAGTTGGTGGTAACGCACACTAGGCAAGTTGGCGGTACTATTTATAGTGCAAAAATAGTCATCATATATTTTAATTTCTGGAATTCACTCCAAAGTAAGAGAAACTTTTTCTTGTGTCTCTCGTCAATGCAGGGGACAATTATTTCAGCCAATCGCCTGAAGAATTTCGAAAATTTGCTTTTGAATATGGAGTACGCGTCGAAGTCAAAATGACGGGGTATTGAGACTGACATATAATGAAAAGTGTCGAATACTATACAGTTTTATTGAAAAGACAATCGGCACATTTAATATGGACTACTTATGTAATTGTATTTCCATTGGATTGCTTATTTTCTTACCCCATACATACCACCAACTTACCCCGAGGCTGGGGTAAGTTGGCGGCTTTTCCGCATCACCAATTTTTGTCTCTAGAAGTGAAGGCAACGTATCAAACATTTTCATAAAATTCAGAGATGTTGCCAACAGTCTACCCTTTCATGCAATGTGTTCTATTTTGTAAGAACTACCAAAATCAAAGCGGTAAAAAATGAAAACTGAAAACACCGCCAACTAGCCCCGGTCTCCCCTATAATATATGATATATGATGATAATAAATTGTTCCTGGTTTATAAAATTAGTAAAATAAATGAAATTTATAAAATAAAAAAAATATGAAACTATCAAAATCAATAGTATTAATGAAATAAATGAAATTAAGAAAATTATTAAATTATGAAGTAATTAAAATAAGTGAAAGGAATAAAACGTACATTTTGAATCAAAGAAACAAAAAGAATAAAAAGCGAATTAAATTACCAAATTAAACAGTGTGCACAAAATAATTAAAATGATGGAACTAAATAAAATAAAAATAAATAAAAACAAAATGTAGAAAATGAACAAATTTATAAAAACATTTTAACTTAGTAAAGCTAATACAATGCAGAAAATAAGATGTTACAGAGCAATCACTTTTACTGTTTAAATTAATTAGGGGAATGTTTTCGGTTGTCGACACACTTTTTCCTAACATTACCCCAATTGCGCAATATATGGGAATAAACATACCAATGGAAAGCTAGAGGCCTTAGCTAATAACTGAATGATGAAAGAATTTAATTTATTCTGTCAACATAAACAAATTATTAACAATTTCGTAAAATTATAACTTTTTACCATTTTGAAAAATGTGGTCGGTTGTCGGAACCCTAAGAAAAGGTACTAAAAATGGAAAAATATGCATGAAAATCATCAAGATTTAAAGGGAAAAAGAAATGTATTCATTTCAACAACCATCAAAGGCATTTTGAACATCGTTCTTCATCAGAACCACAGTCTGTGTATGTGAAAGACTGGTGCGAATATTATGCACTGCTAATGAACTGACAGATCGCATTCACTGCAATTGAGTGAGTTTCAGGCAACCCATTTTTTGACCAATGCTTCAGACCAATCAGATAGAAGCCAAAGGGGGAGGGGGCTACAGGGTAACCCCGTTATACCCACTCCCCAATTTTTTGGTCGTGACAATCTGGTATATACGGTGCGACCCAGCGGTGAAAACACAACCAAATGGGTTTTCTTTATGTAAACGTAAAACACTAATCCGGAAGTCGCCTTCCTGGGTTTCAGAATGATGCCAAAGATCGATCTCTGGTATCTATTCGTTACACCCGTTCCGAAAATAGGGGAGCCCGGGGATACTTGACGGTTGGAGTAAGTTGGCGGAATCCCCTTTTCTCTGTTTCTTTTAGACATTTAGACGGGTCCGGGGTAAGTTGGCGGGTTTTCCGCGTCACATATTTTTGTCTCTAAAAATGGAGACAATGCATCAAACACTTTAAAAAAAATCAGAGATGTTGCCAACAGTCTGCTCTTTCTTCCCGCGTGTTCTATTTTGAAAGATCTACCTACATCAAAGCGATAAAAATTGAAAACTGAAAACACCGCCAACTAGCCCCGGTCTCCCCTACCCCTATTGATGAGGTTATTGAGAACTCAGCATTTGCCTCAAAAAATGGGGTGCCGACAACCGATTTTAGTAACCTTTTTGAAAACTGAACAAAAAAAATTGTGGCGAACTTTTCGGCGCCATTCACTGTGGAATCTCAAAATAAAATAAATTCACAACGTAAATATTCAATGCGCATACTTTTTCGATCGATTTACTTCTCTCTATAACACTAAACAACACGATTTTTAACATTTTATCCCCCCTTTGGATTTTTTCGAACATTATGAAATCAATATTCAAACGCGGTACGCTCTTAATGATGTCCGATTGAGCTAAAAATTTCAGATTCCTTTTTCGATGCAAAAACCATTTTATGTAAGACTTTATTCGGAAATTTAAGATAACCATTTCCATTGGTATCTTCTGCTCTGACTCTATATACGAGAAATAGAGAGTGCGCCATCGCACCCGACGCGGCATCTCTCCCGAAATCACCCTACATAACAACCAATTCCCAAATCTTAACATAACTGACAATAATATGGACGAAAGTAATTAGCGAATAACATATAAAAACGATAATCTCCATGTCTGTGTTTAATTTATTTTATAATCATTCCGAAACTATTCAGATCGTAATTGAAAGTTTTGGCGTATTCTAAAAATAATACTATCAAATCGGCTGAAGCAGTCGTATCTTTTAATGATCTTTTTTTGTTTTCAGTTATTTTCTGAAAACCATCGATAAAATTTTATTGCCATCTTTATGTGTCCTCAAATAACTGAACTATAATATTCTCCAAGAAAAAAAAACAAATTGACGTGCTAAATGGTCCACCAGGCATTCAATTTTCCACGCTCAGCCGATTTGCATAATTTATTGGCCATTATGACCAATTGCAATGGAATCATCGGTGGACTAGATCGAGCTGGGTCGCTGCTTGGCGGCTTCATTTACCTTTGTTCGCGTAAGAAGCGCAGCGATATATGGAGTACGGTTTTTACGAGTTTTAATTTGTCGGAGCAGCAAATCAGCCAAACGATAATAATAATCGAAGAATTCAGGCTACTTCCGCCTAAAAAGAAGAAACGGGTTCTTTTACTTCGCTTTTGGTCGAGTGGTATATGGTAGAGGCACCGCCTCAATATACAGAAATCGTGACATCATTTTCGGCCGACCAATGTCCAACTGATTGGACATGCATTTTTATTTTTATCACACTTCTTTCTGTCTGCATCAATTCCAGGGAGTAAGATTAATGATACATAGGTACTAGTAAAACAGGAAATGGCATGAGTACGGGAATCTGGTGTGTGACGGAATGTGCGTGGTAATATCACGTGATAATAATACGTCTCTTGCAATGCAAAATTATGTATTCAGTTACATAGCATTAGTGATTAAAACAATTTTAAATTCAATGTCTTTATCATGCTTTGTGCCTTTGTAGGGGAGACCGGGGCTAGTTGGCGGTGTTTTCAGTTTTCATTTTTTACCGCTTTGATTTTAGTAGATCTTGCAAAATAGAACACGTTGCATGAAAGGGTAGACTGTTGGCAACATCTTTGAATTTTATTAAATTGTTTGATACGTTGTCTTCATTTCTAGAGACAAAAATATGTGACGCAGAAAAGCCGCCAACTTACCCCAGCCTCGGGGTAAGTTGGCGGTATGTATGGGGTAAGTTGGCGGACTGCCAGAAAATAAGCAATCCAATGGAAATACAATTACATAAGTGGTCCATATGAAATGTGCCGATTGTCTTTCAATAAAACTGTATAGTATTCGACACTTTTCATTATATTTCAGTCTCAATACCCCGCCATTTTGACTTCGACGACATATTCAAAAGCAAATTTTCAAAATTCTTCAGGCGGTCGGCTGAAATAATTGTCCTCTGCGTTGACGAGAGACACAAGAAAAAGTTTGTCTTACTTTGGAATGAATTCCAGAAATAAAAATATATGATGACTATTTTTGCACTATAAATAGTACCGCCAACTTGCCTAGTGTGCGTTACCACCAACTTACCCCAACCGCATATTTTATAAAAAAGGATTTAAAAAAATACTTTTGGGTATGAATAGGAATAATATCTATACGGATGCTGAAAGCTCTTTTTACGCACTAACGAAAAGTATAATCGTTCGGGGAATAGATTGAAAACCACCTTAAATAACACAAAATGTTTAAGATTAAGAAAATTTACAGAGCTTGTTCAAAAACACAATATCGCCTACAGCTTCTACAAAACACAATGTTTCACAACAAAAACACATTGGATAATGCGTTTCACATTACTTGAGGTACACAACGAGAGACAGCGCTTTATGTCTAATAGAAACGGAGAAAATGGGGTTCCGCCAACTTACCCCAACCGCCAACTAGCCCCGGGTTCCCCTATATATTTTGTTTTTGCATCAATTGAAAGGCAAAATAAACGAAAGCAAGTTTTGGTCAATCAAACTCATTTTTCTCCGGCTTCACTACTTACTGAGAATAGACTATACGTGTGTCACACAAGTGGTATTTTGTAAAATGTTTTAATAGCCACATCAAGTTTTAAAATGAAGTTAAATATATTATAATGTATCATGACCGTCAGCAAGGGATTATTTTCAATGACTGCAGAAACCAGAACCATAAAAAGTTTCCTGTTCTTTAGATAGTAAAAAATAAGGTTTTTCCGTTATCCGTGTGATTCAGTAATGTACAGATATGAGATCTGAAGGCTTTAAAGGCATGATTTTCGAGGATTTCGACGAGGATAGAATTTTTATTAGATTTAAATTATTTGCAACCATGATGTATTTAAAACTTGTAGGACATTTTCATTTCTAAAATATTTTAAAATGCATTGCCTTTCTAAAATATTTTAAAATGCATTGCCTTGTGGGGGGTTTCGTTCGCTGTGCAAATGAGTAACTGAAACAAATTCTTGGCCTAATCTTTCAAGTTATTTATTTAGATTATTTGGATAAAAAGCTAAGTCGATTAGTATATAAGACTCGAACAAATTCTTCAATGTACGACCGGTTATCGTCTACGTCCCTTTCAAACATGTTTCAGAAAATTTTGAATTAATTGGAAAATGCGTGTAAAATACCTCGAAAAAAACACATAACAATATGTGTTTATATCTTTTCCCAATATATTCTAGACAGTTTTAAAGGCACCTACCTAATCATATCTTTGTTCTAATTTACATTATCGTAGTAATTGAGAAAATTTTGTTTGCTCCATTCTCACCCCACCATCGACTGTAATTTCGATTGATGATAACATATTTACACTTTTAAGTCATAATTTGTGAATGGGCAACTATGTCAAGCTGAATATGGTTGAACTAAAAATAATCGTGCTTCACTAGTGGACATGTTGTGATTTACTGGACGAAAATTCTTAGAAATCATCGTACTAATTTTTGCAAATGGTTGTCAATGATTGAAATATAGTTTTTACCCAGAGTGCGATGTGTTGTTATAAACCGTGAGTTCCAGGAATATCAGAACATGCATTGTAAACGTGGAAACATTTAGGCATCTTTCACGATTCCATACACTAATAATGTTAACTAGTCAAATGAAATACGTTTATTTCTCTAAACTCTAGAAAGAGCCTAAATTGGAGATAAGTGACCTTGCTCAGTGATAACAAAATGAGTTGTATTGATACGCGTATTTTACTGTCTTCAGTGCATGTAGGCGAAAGAATATTGTATCATCTATAATGTGTTGTAATTTATAGCTTTTTGTAATTTGTAGCAAAACCGCTCATTGTAGCAATTCTGTGCCAAATCTGTTAACGAGTAAATATGACACAAAAGTCTTCAATATATAAGATGATGTATTTTTTACCGGTGGAGGAACCCTCTTGACCTAAGAATAACTTTTGAAAATAGCGTATGTATGCTTTGAAATATGTTTTTAAAAAAACCGTAACTCGAAAACCGTTCAGGGTTGCTTTGAAATTATGTCTGCGAAGAAGTAGGGAAACAATATAATTTTATAAAGACTAGGGGGTACTGGGCCAATTCGGGCCTAGTAAGGGTCTATGAGCTATAGAACTGGAAAGCGTCAACCGATTCACAAATAAATATTTTTTTCTTGAAAGCCTGATCAATAGCGCACATTTTTTCCTAGGGTGACTTTATCCGATCTTTTACGAATTTCCAATCTCTCCATCGAAATATTTGAAAAAAATCTTAAGACTGTTGCAGTGGTAGGGAAACAAATTAGAACTCGTCATAGATAGAGCAACATTAGTCACAAAAATCGAAGTTAAACTTTTCGCATAATATTAAAATTTAGCCTTTTCATACAAATAAGTAAATTTAAGTAATATATTGTGATTATCGAAGATATTTGCAATCAGAATACTTTTAGCACTCAACTTCCTAGATGCAGTCGTTTTCGAGATATTATAGATTTTGTTTCAACAAAAGGAATTATTACGTTATTCACGTTTCTCCATTAACGTTTTTCATGGAAAATATGGTCGGTGTGAAGCCAGACCGGACTAAGTCGCAAAATATCAAAAAATGAGATAATGATAGCACTGGATAAAGATCTTCAGCTACATTAGACTTTTGCAAAATTTGAAATAAGTAACAATAAACAAGAATTATGGTAAAAAATAATTTCCAGTTATAACGTAAAGGATGCTCCGATTCAAATTTTAAACTCGTTTTTCTCGAAATCAATATATTGTCATTTAGTCCGGTCTGACTTAACACCGACCATATAGAAATGTGTAATTGTAATGTAGAAGTAATGTAAGTGTACTTGGATAACGGGGAAGGCTTTTTTTATACTCTTGCAATTAGCACCGCCACATGCATTTTTTATTAACTATGCTACCTAAGAGTGATTTGCCATCAAAATATCTTTAACAAAAATCGTCCAAAATGTTGTAGTTTACCAGATATTTTTAGTTAATTTCAATAAAACGAGTTAGTTTGAAAGTTCCCTCGGCGATCCGAGGTTTTTCCACTAAAAAAGAATTAGAGTGATTATATCACATAAAAACTTTGAGTGCGAATTAGTACTTAACTTGGTGACCTTTATTACCAACCTATGCCTTGCACGAAATAATGTACAAAGTGGATTTGAGGCCAACTTCTCTCTAGAGGTGTCCTGGGTTTGACGATGAGCCCTGATTTTGGACTCTTTTAAACTTGATGTGTCCCATGCCAACACTCCCGAAGATGAGAATGTACCAGATGATCTTTCCCTTCACGATCAACCACGCTCGCGATCTTCCGAGTATGATAATACTCCGGTGATAAAGTGAACCGTCTAGCACTTATAAATTTACAAACGCGGTCTCAAACGTGCATCTACAAATGCCTGTGTTCGCGTTAAATTCAAATACATAGGGGAGACCGGGGCTGGTTGTCCGAGTTTTGCTTTCGGAATTTCTGTACTCATCTTGGTTAGACTTTTGAAAAACGGTTTGCGCTGTCATAAAGATACACTCCTTGAGCACATATGTAATTTTTTTTCATTCATACAAAAAAATCAGGAAAAAAGGTAATTAGTAAATAAATGCGGAAAGAAAAATCGGTCAACCAAACCCAGGGCTGGGGTAGGTTGGCCGAGTTTGGTAAAATAAGTTAAACACGTCAAATGTATCAGTGAAAAACCTTTATTGATTATAAAAAAACATTATTATATAGGTAAAGAAAATAAAACCCACTTTTTACTTTTTAGTCTTTTTAACCTTTTTGAACTTAGTTTCGACAGCTTTAGTGAACTTTTTACCAGCTCTCGATGCTGTTTTTCCTTCACCTGCGTAGGCTTACGTTTGAATTCATTTTTCTCCTCCTCCAATGCTGCTTTTATTGGGGAATCCGTCAAAATTAGAGTCGATCGGTCTCGGGATGTCTACAACCTTGCCGCTTATTCAACTCAGATCGTGCATTCGCCTTGTGGAGAGGTCTGACGTCTTCAGGGAGGCTTTCATCTCCAGCAGATTCTATGCTAATATGGACGAGTATTCAGGGTTGGGTCGATCTGTGACAAATCCTGCCAGAAACTCCTCAGGAGGAAAAATTTCATCATTGAAGAGGTACACGCCAGATACTCTGAAACCAGCTTGGCATTTAATTTATAAAATATTGGAATCAACTTTTTTATGAACAATTTCCAAACTTTTAATGATTCTAATCTCTTATTTCTATTTGGTAATAATTTTAATTTATTTTTATTACTTATTTCTCGTGTATATTTTCCTCATAATCATCAATATTAGCATAATATCAAATTTCGCTTTGGAAAAGGTTGGCATTTCACAAATATTGAGGTGCACATTGTTCTACGCTAAATTTACATCTCGGCCTACCAACCCCAATGCATATTTTCGAGAACACTCACGATGTACACAAACAAATAAAAGATTACACTGGTAACCGTTATATCATTTTGTTGGGTTTTGAATACCCTTTCCAACGGTATCAAGTTGTTGGAAATCGGATGTAAATTGATTCGCGTTACACATATTATTTAAATATATGCACGCGAAGCTACATACACGCTAGCGCACACGACATACAAAAGCCCACGCGATCAAACACGTTAACATACAAACACTCGAGCCCTTACGATGATACACGTGATCGTGAAGTTGCTACGTTGGCACAGTTGAACCGTACACTGCCCACCCTAGTAACAATTGTAGTTTTATGATACTCCTGAAGGTTTTCTTAAAACCTAGATTACACTTGTAGTGTGCTATAAAACCTCAATTGTTACTTGGGCATGATCGCATATCAGTCCCATAAAGATAGGAAATTCCATAGAAAACGGGACAACTATGCGATCAAGGGTAGTACACTCAATATTACATTCAGAATCAAGGCCAACTGCCTTTGGCCTTTAGCAGTGTTCTAGTGGGTAACAGTTTCCGTCTCGTCTGAAATTGTAGTAAGTTATTCTGACAGGGAGCCCTTCCGAGAACCCAGCTCCAGTAGGACAACTCTCAAAAATAAATAAATAAAACTAACTTTTTTTTTACCCCAGGGCGACTAAATCTATCGAGAGGGGGGTATGGTAATTTTGGGAGAGATGCCGCGTCAGGTGAGATGCCGCACTACCTACATCTCGTGTATAGAGTGACTTTTCTACGATGATATGGTGTTGCTAGTTCGTTATTCGAAAAGTTACAATACTAGAAAGTGTCAAATGTTTCTTTATTATTCATTTACAAAAGTATTGTTAATGATAATGTGCGTCCAGTTACATCGCGGACTTCCAAAAACTTTCAGTATTTCGTTATAAATTTTGTTTTCTGTAAATTGGGTGATTTTTAGTGAAATATGTGTCAGTTGACTAGTCGTAGCCTTATAGAAAGTATTCGGATTCCGTGAACCGTAAATCTATATTTTTAGAGGAAAATATCGTGCAGCCTCTCTCTCTCTCTCCTAGATGCCGCATCACAACTGCAGATGAGCTGCCGCGCTCGATGGCTGAAATGCATTTTTTGACACTTTCGACAAATTTGCTGAATTTTATTTCTTCTAAAACCCGAAGAAGTGAATTTTGTATCTACTTTAATTGAAAAGATTGCTTCTGCAGCGCCTTTACAGACATACTTCGAACATGGTTGTCAACTCCAAAAGAAGCCTCATTTACTCGCTTGCGAAGTAACTAAATAGTTCATATGAATGGTTTGTACACTATAGAAGAAAGTTAGAAAGTTTGCATACATGTCGACCGCAACCAGCAGTGGTGGATCTTTTTGCGGTCTTCGAGACTTTGTTAAATTGGCAAAGCAGATTTCAGCTGCCGAGCTACGAAAACCGTTGTCAGTTAATACAGCTCAACACTCTAGGCGTCCGGAGGGACTACTCTCGAGTCCTGTTTGTCTCGGACTTACTGTCTGCCACAGTGGGTTGCCCCACGATCTTCGGACGTCTGGATCTTCAAGCCCGCGATCGAGCTTTACGCAATAACTCTCTTCTGCGAGTTCCGTTCAGGAGAACCATCTATGGTCGCCAGAGCGCTGTTACCGGACTCCAGCGAATTTTCAAACGGTGTCGCGATGGCCTTTGATTTCAACCATAATAAACATAAACTCGAACACGCTATTTCGTAACAAAACACGTACACATGTTCGCCTGCATAACCGTATCCCATGTATGTACACGATGTACGTTCGTGGCACCAGTTTTCTCTTTCTCACTCTGATCATCACTAGCGTTGACTCTATTTGCCTTGTGTAAATAGTTCTCGTGTGCACACCGGGTGTATGTAAACGGATGTTTGAACTAGAGTTTGTGCATCGTTCGTTTGGGTTCGATGTTCGAGGCGAACCTGTACATCGAGAAGAAGCATGTTTGAGGTTGAACGCGTGCACGAAATTTCGTACACAGGTACACACTTGTCGATGTGCATAGGAAGCTTGTTTGAAATTGTCGCAGTAATTATCGACTCACCCTTTACTACGACTTTCGATTGCTGTTTTATATGTTTACCTCTCGTCTCGATCCAAGCGCCATTTCTGGGCCTGGTTCAGGTCCGATACTGGTCTAAGGAAAGCAGATGGTTAGGATGTAAGCACTGGTCCTAATCTGGCAAATTATCCGGACCCTTGGAATTGATTTAACCCTCTCTATGCTGATAACTATCACATACGAAAGGCGCCGAAATTGACACATGCTAAATGACTGTTTTATTGGGCGATGCGCAAAAATATACGGCTTTTGAAGTGCGTCGTTTTACCGTTCATTATCTTCGCGGTAGTATGAGTTTAATACCGAAATGTGCAATAATATATACACTATACATATATAATATACGGTTTAAAAATGGCACATTCTAATACTATGACTGGTATCGCTTTATACGAGAAGTCGTACTTGGTGTTTAATCAACATTAAACAACTACGAAGCTAAATGTGCATTGAGGAAACTAATTCACCCTCTAGTGCTAGTTATAGGAGATAATAAAAAGTAATTTTAACTTTTCTGAACATCGTATATATCGGTTGTTTTACTATTATTGAGTTGAATACAAATTCAAATTCTTTAAATCTTACAGCGTTTCAACTTTAAACGTTACAGCTCAAACTTTTTCTCAGCCCAGAAGCACTTGTGAAAATTGTAACCCTTATCCTCAACAGTATCTCCCTCGACCCCGGCACATTTCTCAACGACCTCTGCAACGGCATTAGCGTCATGGCCCTCGGACAGGAAATCGATGAACTTCTGTTTCTGAATCTTACCGTCAGCAGTCAGCGCGCCTGTTTTGGTTAGGAAACAAGCGACAAAACTCTGCGAAAATATAATAAGCAATTTGCTATTGTATAATGTTGCTCTTATTTGAAGTTCGAAACCCGGACGTACCTTCGATTTCTCATTATCCGGGAATGGGTTTCCACTGGATTTGGATCGTTCTATAAGGTCACTGTTCAACGTAACGCCCAGTTCTAAAGCACATTTTCCAACAACATCAGCTAGCAGTGCTTGTTGCTTTTCTGTATAGGCAGCCTGTCGAATCGTATGTCGCAAATTAATGGAGATACTTTGATGTCATATATTAGAACTTACCAAACACGAGGCAGCTAATCCCAAAAATATTAAACTTGCGATGAAATTCATTCTTGTTTAGGTTGATTTGACGTTGTCGTTCAGGGAGTGATGTTGCGATGAACTGAGTTAATCGTGCGACTCGTAGACTATTTTATAGCTAGCCAAAAATCCGCGAAGCTGAAATCCGGTCCCCATTGTAATGCATCTGATATAAAAAAAAATCTTATTATTTTCGCACCATCTTGATTGATGGAATCGTCGGTCCTTTAAATCTTTTGAAATAGCACCGTCAGCGCCGTTTTACGACAGCAAACCAAAGGATAAAAACTTCCCTATAACTGGTTTTACTGTTGACTATCGTTTCACGTGAAACTGAAACAGCAGGTTTGTCTTAGTGCAGTATGTTTTTTCATAGCCAAAGTACTTCTAATCTTCTTCTTCCTTACAGCCCCAAGTCCCGACAGGCCACTTGACCTTCGTCGAATAACACCGCTTTCAACGTTCTCAGCCGAGTGATTACCAAAGCACTCTAGAATTTTGCACATTAGTCTGCAGTGTGACATGCATGGAAAATCAATGCGGTAAAAACCTCTGTCCACTTGCAGCTGACATTAAAACTTTGAATTGAATATATTTTTCTTATATCATTTTTATGTCAGTATATGCGGAACATGAAGAAAAACAATCTGCTACTTATCGGAATAAGAATAAATTGTTATCATAAATCTAGACGGTAGGTTGAACCTTCATGTAGTGTCTTCTCGCCAACATTGTATTCCTAATATTGTATCTAGCTTTATCATAACGAGCTCCTATTAACTTGACATGTTTATTACAACCGATAAAAATAAACAAATTAAATTAAATTGAACATTTACGATTATTCCGTGTATTTCAATCCGTACTGCATTTGATGGTACTGTAGCTACCAATAAAATTCTTCTCATTATCAACTCAAACCTGTTACCTGTATGGACGCCACCAACAGAACCAGAAAGTAAGAGTTTTTTTTGCTTCTTCTTTATTACAGTTTGTTCAACTCCACACATATCAGCGACAGCCACGATTGTACGATTCTACCAGATCGAGCTGAAATTCCAGAACGCAACAGCTCGGCTCAAACCCAGCAAAAGTAGCAGTCTTCCAACGATGAGGTGGTTCAAACGATCCACCGAATCACCGAAATTACTCAGTCTCTCGCCATTGCGACATTCCGAGCTGGAGAATGCCTACGATAGTCAGGAGCAGCAGCAGCACGAACAATCCGCCCACGAGAATGGTGATGAACAGGCAAGGGTCGAACCGGTCGCACCTGGAACGCTGCTGTCGGATCTTTTCGCTGCCTCGTCCGGTTGCTCATCCACCTCGTCCGGTTCGGCGTCCTACACCACAACCAGCTGTAGCTCACCGTCGACCACTTCGTCACCCTCTACCTCAGCTACCTTCTCCTATACCAGTGATAGCAGTAGCCTAAGTAACCAGGGCACCAGAAATCACCCCAAGATGGCCAACGGCGGAACAAGCAACGGAGTCACGCCACGAAAATCGAGGATAGGTGAGTGCAAATAAGTTTGACCTAACGTCGAGAAAGAAAATCGTCGCGACTTTTTGTTGGAGTTTTGCATGCATTTTACAATTGTAAAATATCTTATACAGTTAATCACATAATTTATAGTACGCCCATGATCAGTAAAGTTTGTCCATTGTTTTGAAGGGAGTACATTTTGACACGTGCACAGTTTCTGAAATGTTTTCTAGAACTCTTGCATTTAATACAAGAATTTAAAAATGTTCAATTTTGAAAGACGTTAAAATAGCTTGTCTTCAGGAAACAGTTGCGACTAGCTCAAACGGCACGTTGCTCATGTTGATCGGAGACTTTGCTATGATTTGCCTTTTCATAAATTACCTGATGGGAAGGATTGAGGAAGTGGTAAGGTTAGCGATAAGGAAAATAACGGCACCGAGAGCATAGACTATGCGGGAGTATTCTTCACTTCCAAGAGAGTAAAGACACTTCCTGATCAGCGGATATATCAACACCCCCAAGGGGATATTGAGTTAACAGAACGAATACACCCCCGATGAGATATTGCTTTTCAAATTCTGCTGAAAACTTTAGTTTTGTAAACATTCGCCGTGACTTTTTGGAAGTCATAGTTCAGTTTATAACTCTTTTTTCGCCAGAATTTTTTGAGAACGGTCCGAGATACTGCAAAAATACTGCTGTATTTTCTCTTGGTTCTCAGAACTTCCCAGCTGGAAAGCTAGCCTCATCAAAACATCAGTACACTTTAAACATTACTTGGGATTCCACGGAATGTTATTCTGATGAAGGCAATATGGTTAGACAATAAAACGGAAGTATCTCGTCCAATTTCTATTTCGGCTCCGTTATCTGAAAAGAACCAACTAAAATTATTATATATTAAGCCAAACCCACTGACACTGCGGATGAATGAGTTGGGAGGGATTGAAAAGACACCAGCAGATCATCCTTCAGCGCAATCGAGAAGTGACCTTTCTCCAACCTTGCTTGCACTCGATAAGTATTGAGACTCGAAGACTTTGTACCATGAGCCGTAGCATTGTTCAACACCTATGGAATTGTGCAAGGAAGGAGCACGCTTCTCGCAACTGTCAGTATTCACAGTATTCATATTGTGGGAAGTGACTCAGTTTTCGATTCCCTGAAAATTCTAATAGGAGTGGAAATGATTGGCACGTATCAACGTTTTGATCAGAAAGAGTGGGAATATACATTCTAGAAAAGTATACACAATTAAATCCAATTTTGTAATACCACTTATTCAAAATTGAATTATTACACAGTAGAACCGCAAGAGTGCCTAGACGTTTAAATGATCAAAGACGATGTACTTATGATCAGATAACGATGGTTCGAGCTCGTTGGGTACGAGCCAGTTTGCCTACTCATGTCCAATACCGTCAGAGTAGAGAGTTACATCTAACACCTATTATATGCCAGATCGTGCAAATGTTGGGAAATTTCCTACATTAAGTATATGCAGAGTTGCGCTACGTACCATCAATTAGGTGCCTCTAAAAATGATCTCTGAGCTGCTCCAAATTATGTGGTGGGCATTTGCATCACTGCCGATTATGAATGAAAATCCATTTCTGCCACATTATACTACCCCTTTTGAAATCATCAGATGGTGATGATTAATTATGCGCAAATATAGACAAAACTTTAAATTTTTGTAACGGTGCGTTGTCATATTTTTATTGAATACATGTTATATATCTGGCGTACCACAATGTCTAATTTGTAAAATCAGCTTGAGAACATGAAAAAATACTAAAAGTTATCAATTTCCGCAAAACATGTTTTTTCAAAGAGGCTTTCGTGACTATGATTCCAGCTCAACAACTCTACTGAAAGCATAACAGCAATCAAATTTCATTAGTACACGGTCTTGTGGTTTCATCGAACGATTAATTCAAGAAAAAAAAATGCGAGCGTTTTTCATCTGAAAAAAAAAAATAAATGAAAAATTTATAACATTTATATGAAAATTTAAGAAATAAATTACGCAGAATAAAAATAAAATAAAATCTACCTTAAGCTTTTTCGGCTATCTTGGTCATTACAACGAACGGAATAGCACGATTTCGAGCTTAAAAGATTGA
This sequence comes from Topomyia yanbarensis, assembly GCF_030247195.1. Taxonomy (NCBI): domain Eukaryota; kingdom Metazoa; phylum Arthropoda; class Insecta; order Diptera; family Culicidae; genus Topomyia; species Topomyia yanbarensis. Next base: position 150,385,767 of record NC_080671.1, read on the forward strand.
TTGTGTATAACCTAGGGTTGTGTAGAACTTATGGTAAGGGCCACAGCCTCCTGTCGCCACATTCGAGCCTTCAGTATAATCAAATACAAATTAAATACGCCAAGGCCCCATACAAAAGGGTCCGCATTTCTTGACACAACGAAAAATCAAATTTGTCTACCCAATTCCTCTGTTTCGTGTTGAGAGATCAGAATTGCAGAAAAATAATAAAACTGGCAACGGTTTCTGATCAAAGTGAGCTGTTCATATTCGATTAAATTTTTCTTATTTGTTTATAGTTTTTAGTGCCAAATTGGACCCCACTAAAAATTTAGAATCGCTACGAGTTATTGGAAAAGTTCAAGTTAGGCACCAATAGTTTTGCTAGATTTTTCAAAATAATGTATTTTCTGAAGTGACTGCTCTCACAACACAAATAAGCCGGCAAGAGAATTGTTTCCTTATTGAGTCCCTGTGTGATTTCTTTAGTTTTCCAGATTAATAAGAAGAATTAGGCAATGTGTTGGCAATTGAGATCACGCTGAAGTACAATTTTCAGATGAACTGTGCTGCGGTTTTTCAGCTGCCCCTTAAGGGGAAACTTAATGGAATTGCGCTCGGGGCTTTGCCGAATTTTTAAAAATCGCCGGTAAAAAATTTCGAAAAAAGGAAAACATACAAAACTCGAGAATCGTCTAAGCTACATTTTAGTATTTTTTAAGTTGCGAAATTTGGTGTTTTGTTCGAATGGTGTACCGGCAAAGCTTTGATTTTCAAATTTCTCTTATATTTCCTATGCAAGTACTACTTTTTATTTACATACATTTGTTGAGAATTTTATTAGGAACATTTCCACCGCTTACATCACATAGAATCGAAGCACCGTTTCGGAGATATGTACATTTTGCCGTACATCAAATCATATTTAGAAAAATCATACAGTGCTGCATTCGGTAACCATAAACAGAAAACCTTCCTACACAGTTGCAAGTACTCATATTCGACTCTCTTTCCGTATAAGTTCTCACACTGTGACAGCAACATATAGTGTCAGTCATACTACGTGAGTGCCTTTGCGAAAAAAATGTTCTGTCTTTTTGCTCTTTGGTTCACTCAGTTTGACTGAAGCCTCTCGATGACAGTCAGTTTTGAAAATTATTGTCATTATGCCTCGCAAAGGAAATTTTAAATTCTGCACGATGCAAGTCTTTAATTCAATATTACAGTTTAAATACATTACAATTGGTTTGGTTGCTAACCGAATTTTTTTGAGAAATGTTTCTGTCATTGTTTGCAAGCCACGTAAATTGCTCATGCAATGTCATATTTAATTATATAATATTCATTCTGTATTCTATGGGATTCCATAATAACATAAAACTAACATCTGTTTATTCGCAGTCTAGAGCACCCAATCACAGTAGGTAGGGTTAAAATGCAAGTAAGTCAAAAGAAATATATGTTGTGTTTTGATCATGTTGATGTGTTCGTTTAGTTAAAAATACGCTCTGTCTGTTGACAATTTTTTTTGCAGTAATCCAGGTCAAAAAACCACATGCATTACTACCAATTCAAGAGCATATAAGCTATAAGTATATTTCAAGTTTAACTATCAGTATGTTACTGATTTCGATCGATTTTAAGGCAAGTGAATTTGCGTGGTAGACAAAAAGGAAAGAGAAATTATCATTGTGTTGTCACTTGACTCGACTCTCTGCGTCCCGTCAATTTTTTTTCTCACTCTCCCTCGTCACTGTTGTTGGTACTCACTATGCTCAGTTTCGGTTGTTCAAGTTCTCTCAACTGAAAAAGACGATCATTTTGATTTGTGACCGAAGCTTTGCGTACATTTTGAAGAAAAAGTCATAGTCATGATTTTGTGCAAGTCTGAAATCATACTTGCGCCGCAGCGGATTAAAAATTTTACACTGTTGCCGTCATTTTACCCATCCTTGGTTGGTGTGCAAACGAAATGAAATCCCACGTGCTCCTGTTGATTTTTAAATTATTCGAAGTCATTTCCCGCTAATCAGACCAGTTGACATTGATCATGTTATACATATGTATTTTGAATAAATTGATTTTTTTACAGAAAATTCTACAAATTTGGTACACTAAACGAGCAGCCGCCGTTGCTCAAAGATGATTTCGCTAGAGTTTCTCAACGTGGTGCACTCGGGGCACTAGCATGACTGGCGCCGGAAGGTTATTATTATGAATTAGAAATGTATGATGTATGATGTAAAAACTAACTAAAATGCATTTAAACAGTGTTTTATTAGAAATGCTACTTCTGCTTTACTACAAATAATCTGTTAACTGAAATAAATTTTGCAACTGAATTGATAAGGAATATGGATTTAATTTTATCATATGCAATCTTCAGTTACCCGACGACGCGGATCATTGTTTATTTTATAACAGCAGATAGATGGTTTTCGATAACATGTCTCCAAAATGTAGATTGAAGTTTCTATAAACATTTTGTGCATAGATTCTTATAACATGTTCTAGACCAACACAGCACAAGTTAGTTGGTGCTTCAGGCATGTCGGACAGGTTCACAGTTTTTTGAAACTGTTTGTAATCTGTGAATATGAATGAAAAGTATGGAACGAATAAAAATGCAATTAATATATTGAAAATAAATGTAATGAACTTATGTACATATTATAAATATGATTGACGATAATGGTGATATATGAAGAATGTAAAAAAAAAATACTGACAATACACATCAGTTCCACACTAAATTTAGGAAGACAATGAAACTTTCACCAGATTGTTTAGTTTTAGATATGTATTACCTTCGGGGAACTTTCTTCATATTTCTTGGTTATTGTATCGATGTTTGTGAATTCAAGGTTTAGGAGTTCATACATCAGATATCAGTTTGTCTTCACATCTCGTCCTGAGTAGAAGCTAAAAATAGACCCGCACAAGTGAAACAGTCAATTCTACCTGCAAGCCGATCGGTGCCTATCGCACAGCAGTCCATATCATATCAGTGCACAAACAATATTGTATTGTTACCCCCAGCTGCGGAGTGAAATGAGTTTGCCAAATGAAACAAAAGTGCCCGTGCTACGGGATAACACGATTTTGATCAACTTTAATAAAACTCGTGTTAGACCCACAGTTCAGGAAGTGGAGCAATTAGTTAAAGTTAAAATGGAGCTTAATTTCGCCGAAGTTACGTACATCTACATCACGTTAAAAACTGTGTTTTGATCATGTTTAGAAGTTTAGCACAGGCAGAAAACTTCATTGAAAAGAACAACATGCAACACGAGGTCGAGTTTAATAACACCAGAATCAAGATCCCGGTGCATATGGAAAACGACATGGTGGACGTACGTATCCATGATTTGGCCCGCGCACTAAGAAAGATTAGATCAAACAAATCATGTCGCAATATGGAGAAGTACAATCTATTACGAATGACACCTGGAGATTTTTTTTCACCGGCATTCCCAATGGCGTTCGTATTGTGAGGATGCGAGTGACTAAACCAATACCTTCTTACATGACTATCGAATTCAATTCTCCGAAAGATGGGGTGACCTATAAGCAAACAACGCTAATCACATATCCCGGGCAGACACCAACATGCCAATTCTGTAACCATACAGCCCACTACGGAAAAACATGCGCCGAAGCAACTAGTCAAAGGTCGTCTACTATAGCCAAATCTAACAAGCAGCCACCGACACCTTCAGATAAACCAAAAACAACGATCCAATTAACCAATAATGCAGCTACAACCACGACCACCGCTCCCAAACCAACAACTAACATCGCCAATAAAGAAGAAATACCGATGATGACGGATTTACAACAGCGACCCGTAAGAAAAAGAAACAAATAAGAACCTCTGATCGTGAACAGCAAGAAAGCAGTACCGATGATGACATAGACGGGAACGATAACGCGAGAGAAGGCAGACTGAATGACCCCCAAGCGACTTCACCGCCAAGGAAAAGGATCTCAACACGCAGCAGCAAACTGCGTCAACAAGATCTGGAAGACCGACATTCATAGCATTTTTTTTACTTATTGTAAAAAAATTAAAAGACCCACGGCTAACGGCTGTGCTAACGCATTGAGCCGTTTCAAATAAATCAAATAAATCTGATCTGATGTATTTTTTTGTTATTCGAAGTGAACATGTTCTAACTAAGTATTATCTTACTCTTTGAATCCTTTTCAAATCAAACACGGAAGACTGGCACCTAATAATTGAGCTGCTTTGATCATATTGTTGGGTATTGAGCCCACAAAAAAATTCTAAAAAAAATTCCATTTTTCAAAATAAAATGCTAATTTCAAACATTTATAGATCAGGTAAGAATGAATTCGTACTCGTATGATATTGTATAGGTTGTTACGCACAATGTCAAAGAAATTATCCTAAGTTTTCTTCGAACTCATCATCGGACAATTGTTGATTTTATTTTATCTTTTATCAAACTGGAATTAATTTCTTAGACCTCCTGTACTTTGCATAATTTCCAGAAAGGGTTTCGTTTACTGAAGGGTAAATCTAATTTCATAGCAAATTATTGGTTGGCCGCAACTCGAGAATGTAGGTTTTCGAATGGTCATCGATTTAATTAAATTTTCTCGTAATAATTATTAATAGGAGTATTGACTTAGTTAAATAAATAGCATTGACTATTAAATTTTGTTATAAAGCAAAGCACTGGTACTACATTTCATTGCGGAACTTGACATTCTATGTCAACAATTTTCTTAGTATACCTTGTACAAAACAATGGCAGGGCTAGTGCTACGATCCTACTGACCACTACAATATTGTTATGTGGTATCAATGTCGGATTTGTTTTGTAAATCATGATGATAATTTAAAACAGAACTAGTGCATATTCATAATTTAAAAAAAAAATTGCTGCAATTGTGCCTTTCTCAACCATGTGTACTAGGATTTCACGGTTGGTTATGTTCATTATAAACTTTCAAATGCATATAACTTTATACAAAAATACGAATCAATATTCGGGATCAAAAAGTAATCGGCGGTTTGAGACTTAGGTTGGTCGTCATGATCTGCTGGTGGAAGAAGATGAGTACTAATCGCACCACGAATAGGAAGAATATTTTATGCCCAAATAATTTATGCGCCAAAACATTTTCACGAAAATTTTCGGAACACGGTAATAATCAATTGAAAAACTTATTTGAATCCACCTAGTTGTGCAATTGTGCTTTTGTTATTTCTCTAAACCATGACTTCATGATTGGGATTAATATAATTGTGGGAGTATCTATTGCATTCTTAGTACACTTTGCACCTATACACAATAGCTCGCCAGTCACGAACGTAATGAGCTACGTGTCGACGGTTATAATATATAACAAAAACTATTATTTTGAATTAGCTATCTCAGTATTAGTTCAATATTGTCTTCCTGCTACCATATTTTGACAGGCGGGGGTGAGTAATCCACAACCGAATCAGCCCCAGCTTATTTTGGTATACCTGTATACCTGGTGATATAGTATTGGTATAAAGATTTTGGGGTTAAGAGGGAGGGGGTGTTGGCGCCAAATGCAGTACATAAATATAATCGTCTAAATTTATAAGTTTGAACCATAAAAAAATGTTATTACACTCTGTGCGTTAAACAATTATTGAACACATTGTTTATGGTGAGACAGTCTAGATTATTGATTGAGTCATAAAAGTAGCAAACAAAATAGAAGGTGGGAAAGACCGCAACCGCAAGATCCGCCAGTTTTTTATAATCGCAAAAATTGTGTTCGCAAAAATTTTCGTTCCGAAACATCGCGACTCCTTCACCATACTAATCGTGAAATTATCAATAGGTCTGCTTTGGCATCAAAAATACAAATTGGATGTTTTAATTTTCCCTTTACTCCCTCTCCGCTTACATAGTTCCAGCTTCTGTGGACCCAGGAATCGTCGTAGGTGGCCAATGTGTTCAAATCGACTGTGGTTTGTCATTAGTGATCTAGACTGGAAAATCCAAGTAATATTGCAGCCATTTTAAGAAGTTTTGCGTTATTTTAATAGCATTATGGTACCAGTTTATATGGAAATTGCTTGTGGTCGCACTCTTTAACTCGGAACCGGAATTCCGACCGACACAAAGTTCAATAGCAGCCGATGGGAAGGTTGTACCTTCCATGAGACTAAGATTGAGCAAATCGGTCCAGCCATCTTTAAGAAAAATGAGTAACATTTTAGAAATATGCACACATACATACACATGGGCAGAAGGAGTTCAGGACAAGAGTTCAGGGCGTCACGACCCCCCACCCCTGGGATTTATTGCGAGTTGGGGAGTCTTGTTAGGACATAATGGGGTAAGCAATGTTGGGCTCTGCAGAACCTCTGTGAAAAGCTGGTGAACCCGTTCAACAAAAATGTACTAGCGAGGCCGCCGACCCAGCAAAACAACCAAGGGCAACAGCATATGCAACCGCCACAGCAGTGAGAGCAGCCCAGAGCACAGTGGCACGACTTAGAACAAAAGGTGGACTAAAGTCCAAACTTTTCCGTATCGGTTCATATAGGACGTTTTTATGTAATTTTGGTACGCTGAACTCGTTTTCGATATTAAAACATTTCAAAAATGAACATTTACTATTCATTAGGGTGTCTCAAAAATATTTTTTTTTCTAAATCGTTCTTAAAATTTGTGTATATTAAATTTTGTGTGCAAAATCGTTTTTGATATTAACATTTGCAAAAAAAAATTTCATTATACATTAGGGTGGCTCAAAAATAATTATTTTGCTGTGAAGGTTCAAATTTTTTTTAATAACATTTTTGTGCGCTGAATTCCTATGTTGGTTATAGAAAATAGAAATTAACTCTACTACTTATTAGAGTGGCTCAAAAGTAAATATTTTGTCTTTTATAAAGATTTCTTTCAATTGTAATTTTGAAACTTATTTTCCGTATTGAAACGAATTGATTGACATCTTATTATGGGGCTTTAGAAATGACTATATTATTTTAAAGGATCAAATAAGATGTGATTGTCTAATTTTGGAACGTTTAATTCATTAGTGGATTACTTGGTATGAAAACATTTTTTTTCATTTTCAAAACAAACATTTTGAGCGTCTTAGTGGAATATTGATTTACATTCACTAATCAACAAGATGGTTAACGATTTTGTTTTCGCAGGTGTGTTTTAAGTTGCTTAGATTGCTTATTTCATACCTTAAATTAAAATAAATCCAAAATCCTTTTTTCGCGTATGTGGTTCATTTAAAAATGGTCTTATTTTATTTGGATAATATCGCATACCCTTAAGCTATATCAGTGCTACGCAAACTCGGAAAAAATAGTCTCACCAAATGACTAGAACTCAACTGTGTTCAGTCAATTTGACAGTTATTGCCTAAGTTAGCAAAAATAGTTCATGAAACATTTTATGACACATTTCAGATGGTTGAAAATATTTACTGAATTTTAAACATTCTTAATTCCTTTATCACCCAAAAACCATACTTCTCATTCGGTTCCTTACTCTTGATCACTAGTAAAACCCTTGTAGAGTATGATCTAAATGTTATTTGAAAGTTGTGCATATATTCGTGTCACTATTCTAGTCATAAAGTGAATATTCAAATTAAATATCAGTAATAACCATGCGTCTCCATTCACAGTTTTTTCAAATTTTGACTGCTTATCGCAAGTTTTCGCAAAACTAGCATAGGCTCATTTTATAGAAAAAATGAAAAGCTTTCGAACGAGCATAGTGTGATCGCGGGCATTCACGGGCGTCGTTGTTGTTATCGCTTTAGAAGTTCGAATTCAATAAAAATTCATGACAAACAGTTATCTAAACACTAACTAAACCAACTAGTGACTTATTTTTGGCGATTTTACGATGTAATTTTATCACACGGATAATTTTGGTGAAGTAATGCAATTCATAAAATCAACCGTTTCTTTGAAAAACGAGAATAACAGTATATAGTTCCTACGGTCAAATAATGCAAAAAACACTTGAGTTATGCCCTTCAAAAAGCTGTCAAAAATTCATTTTGCATTCAAATCACCTAAAATCTCGTGAAAATGTTTCTGATGGCTCAGCTGATACGAGAAAAATACTAGTGAGAATATCGCATAACCTTCATATATGGACTTAAGTCCGGGCTCGTCCCACTGTGCAGAGAGGTCATACCAAGCACGAGCTGTGACAAAGCAATAGGTCGCCAAAGAAAGCTAAGGTTTCAGGTGTGTTACCCAAAAAGACCAGCCTAAAGTGACGAAACTGAGGCAAAAATCATAAAAGTCTACAAATGCGCGAAAAGCAGGGGCGACGTGACGGACAGATCAGGGATCAAGTGATTAGCATCAAATCTGCCGTAGCAGTAGCGAACCAATGCCGTTACTGGAGAGTACAAGAAACGCTGAAAAGAGAACGATGACCACGGAGATAGTGAAGTAAAACCTATGAGACGCCGAAAGTTGACCGGTATTCCCTTTCTGCGAAAAGAGCAAGCTTAGCAAAAGATAGTGAAACAGCCGACAAATGAGAGAGTATGAGAGATGCTCTAGTCGTCAAAGCAAACGACGGCGTGACGTACTCTGCGATCCTCAAAAAGGGTGAGAAAGGGTCACAAGCTGAAGGAGCTGGAGGACAATGTAGTAAGAACCAGGCGCACTCAGAAAGGCGAGATACTGTTTGAGCTGAAGAAGAATCAATTAATCAAGAGCTCGACCTATCTGGAACTTGTGGCAGAAGCGATGGAAGGAGAAGCAAATGTGAGAGCTTTAGTTCAAAAAGCGATGGTCGAATGCAGAAATCTGGACGAGATCACAACGGAAGACGAAGTGAGAAGCGCGCTATTAGAGCAATGTAACGTGACTAATAGCAGATGCCAATCAGGTTGAGGAAGGCATATAGTGGCACACAGACAGCAGCGATACACTTACCGCCAGCTACAGACAACCAGCCTCTGTTGCCGAAGCCCGGGAAGCCGCCAGGCGACCCATCGGCGTACAGACCAATCTGTCTGATCAACACGACTGGCAAACTGCTTGAGAGGATCATCCTCAACAGGCTAACCCCGTACGCGGAAGGTACGGACGGTCTGTCAAGCAACCAGTTTGGCTTTCGAAAGGGTAAGTCCACAGTGGACGCTCTCAACTCAGTGATAAATACTGCGGAGATAGCGATCCAACGGAAAAGGCGAGGTATTCGATACTGTGCGTTAGTGACACTTGACGTGAAGAACACATTCAACAGCGCAAGCTGGGATGCCATCGCGCTCTCGTTACACCGGCTTAGCCTACCGGTGGGTATGTACAGGATCCTGGAAAGTTACTTCCAAAACCGCGTACTGCTATACGAGACCGATGCCGGTCAGAAAAGGGTTCCGATTACCGCTGGAGTCCCACAGGGCTCGATCCTAGGCCCGGTGTTATGGAACCTCATGTATGACGGGGTTCTGAGACTGAAGTTCCCTCCTGGGGTCAAGATCGTCGGCTTTGCCGACGACGTAACCTTGGAGGTCTACGGGGAGTCAATTCCTGAGGTAGAACTAACCGCAGAACACGCGATTAGCACGGTGGAGGAATGGATGAGCGCGAGAGGCCTGGAGCTCGCTCATCATAAGACGGAGGTAGTTATCGTCAACAACCGCAAGTCGGCACAACATGCAGTTATCCATGTGGGAGAAGTCGCGATCACTTCACAGCGAAGTCTGAAGTCTCTCGGAGTCATTATAGACGACAAGCTGACCTTCGGCAGCCATGTCGACTATACATGCAAGAGAGCGTCGACTGCTGTTGCGGCTCTATCAAGAATGATGTCCAACAGCTCAAAGGTGTGCGCCAGTAGACGTAGGTTACTGGCAGGCGTTGCCGTATCTATCCTCAGATACGGCGGCCCGTCATGGTCAAGAGCACTGAGGGTAACCAGTTACCTACAGAAACTGGAGAGCACCTACCGCGTGATGTGCCTCAGAGTGATATCTGCCTACCGCACGGTATCACACGATGCATCCTGCGTGATAGCGAGCATGATGCCAGTCGGGCTGGTCATTCGGGAAGATGAGGAGTGCTTCGAGCTACGTGGAAATAGGGGAGCCCGCGAGCGCACTAGGGTGACCTCGGTCGCCAGATGGCAGCGTGAGTGGGATAACTCCTCGAAAGGTAGGTGGACCCACCGTCTGATACCTAGCATATCGAGCTGGGTAGGAAGACCCCATGGGGAAGTTCACTTCCACCTGACACAATTTCTGTCAGGCCATGGCTGTTTCCGACAGTACCTCCACAGGTTCGGGCACGCGGAGGTCCCAGTCTGCCCGGACTGCCCAGGTGTAGACGAAACTGCCGAACACATACTGTTCGTATATCATCGGTTCGACGTCGAAAGAAGAGTAATGCTTGACGTCTGTGGCTGGGACACAACCCCTGATACCCTTATTCAGTGGATGTGTCAATCGGTGGAGAAGTGGAACGCAGTCTCGGCTGCTACCATTCAGATTGCCTGTAGGCTACAGGTAATCTGGCGAACCGAGCAACAGACGACGGGCACGGCTAACTAGTGATTGGTTAGCTGGAGCGAAAAAGGCCAAGCGCAAAAAAGGGAGTGAATGGTCTGTTCATGCCGAGGCAGGTTTGGCGCAGCGACTGGCAACCGCGTAAGGGGTAAACCCAGCCACCCCGAAGCAAGACAGAAGAGTGAGTGTATAGGCGTATAAGTGGACTGCCTCATGCCAAGACGGGAGGGTCATAGCGTAGTATGTTGGGACTTAGCTATCGATACCTCATGGCGTGGCAGAGGAGTGAAAGGGTGAGCATCCAAGTCAGTCTCACACGGCATGTTAAGGGTGAGCACAAAAGTCAGCCTCACATGGTATGGTAGAGGCTAGCCCAAAAGTAAGCCTAGCAAGGAATGAAAAAGGAGAGCACACAAGTCAGCCTCATGTGGGAGTGTTTGAGAGTGAATCAAGGTGCGATAGAGAGAGCACTCAAGTAAGCCTCATACAGGACGTATGAACGCGTGAGTGAGAGTGAAAGAGTACACTAAGTACAGCCATCCCCCAGAAGTGATACCGAGAGGTAGTTCCTGGGAGGAACGATGGCGGAGCCCAATGGAGTTTAGTCGGTATTAATGGCAGCGTCACCATTCGAGCCCGACACGCCCCCAGTGCACCCCGTGCGGTAGATTGGACCCTACCAATAGCACGTGTACTGGGCTAGGACGTAAAGGTCTTCTCCATTGTAAAAAAACATACAACCAGCTTATGTCGACCGGTAAGATCAAAGTCGGATGGTCGGTATACTCATTACAATTGATACCTAGAACCACTAATCAAATGGAAAGGTGTTTCAGGTGTGTTTCGACCATCAGACGAGAAACTGTAGAGGACACAACTGATCTGTGCAGAAAATGTGGGGAGAAGAGACACATTGCTAGTGACTGCACAAAGCAACCGAAGTGCTTGCTCTACACGAATGATGCTTCTTATGTCCAGAGCACAAAAAGGCGAAGGCTCTCAAACATTGCGAAATAGCACAGCAACTGTTGTGTCAGTCAACAACAGAAACGAAGGGCGACGTTGCAATTATTTCAGAGGTGTATCGTGTTCCTCCCAATAACGGTAACTGGGTGGTGGGTAGTGCAGAGATGACTGCAATTCAAGTAATGGGTGGTTTCCCTGTCCAAGAGACGATGGATAACACACACGAAGGCTTTGTGATCGTCAGGATCATCGGTGTATTCGTCTGTAGCTGCTATGCTCCTCCGAGATGGACACTAGAACAGTACAATCAGATACTGGACGCACTAACCGACTCGTTAGTCGGACGAACGCCAGTTGTTAGTATACTTTAACGCTTGGGCCGTGGAGTGGGGTAGCAGGCTGACCAACGCAGCATGTTGGAAGCCCTGGCGGTCGAGAATCCAACGAGTGTATTGGTAGAACGAAAGGCTCAGCATCCTTAGTGCTGCCGTTGATGTAAACAGTGGTTAATCTGGTGACAATCGAGTCTCCAACGACGAGCTCCTTATAGTGACAAAAGGGCTGAATGCGAAGAAAGCTCCCGTTACGAAAACGGTATCCCCAACGTGGCACTGAAGACCGCGATGCTGGCGTTTCCGGACAAGTTCAGGATAGTCCTACAGAAATGCCTAAACGATGGCTACTTCGCGGACCAGGGATTCAGCATGGTATCAGCCAACATGCCTGCTGGATGTCTTGGTAAACTTCTGGAACAGGCTGACGACCTACGCTGAAAGTGAGAATGGACTATAGCAGAGGCAGTTCGGATTCCGAAAAGGGATATCGACGGTGGACGCCATCGACACAGTCATCGTGAGCGCGGAGAAAGCACCGAAACAAACGAGAAGGGGAAAACGCTATTGTTCCGTGTTAACGATCGACGTGAAGAACGCGTTCGGAAGTGTCAGCTGGGTGGCTATCGCCGTAGCGCTGCACAGCATGCGGGTTCCGGACTATCTGTGCAAGGTTCTGAAAAGTTACTTTCAGAACCGAGTATTGCTCTAAGAAAACCGAACATGGGCCAGAGGTCGATTAGGACCACGGTGATACTCCTCAGGGCACTTGGCCCACGCTCTGGAATATAATGTACAACGGAATGTTAACACTGGAACTGCCCAGGTGAATTTAGATCTTCGACTTTGCAGATGGCCTGACAATTACCGTCGAGACCCTGGAGGAGGTGGAGATGTTGACGGTAGGCGTCCTGGAAATCTGGATGGTTGATGTCAAGTTGCAGGTGACTCACCACAAGACGGAGGTGCTGCCGGAAAAAAATCAAGGTGTCGTGATCAGCGTCGGCGGACACTCAATACCATCGATGCGCGCGCTAATTCACCTAGGTGTGGTAATCGACGATCGGTTCAACTAAAGCATCCATGTTTACTATGTATGCGAGAAGGCAGCGAGAACAACTAACGTATTGGCAGGGATCATGCCAAACGTCGGAGCAAGACGGCTCCAGGCGAACCGGTCTAGGCTGCTGCGCTGAACTCAAAGCGAAACCGGACGACGTTGACAAGCACAAGCGGCACCTACTGACTGGCCCGTTGAGTACGCAAGGTCCACCGCCGGGACTATACCCAGTAGATCAGGAAGAAGCGGGGAGCTAAATGGTTCACGGAAACGAAAATTGGTATCGGGAGAAATCTACCGCCGGGGAATTCACTGTAGGGTGATTCACCACCTTGCCTGCACTATCCGACTGCATCAAGCCAAGCAAGGTGGTGTCATATTTTTCAATATTAAGAGCAATAGTACTCAAAAAAGGGCAAGGAGTTGAAGGAAGATAGTAACGAGAGAAATTCCGCCTCAGAGAATTTTCAGTCGGAGTAGAGTGAGTTCACTGCCGGGGACTACCCGAGTAGCTCGAAAAAAGACTGAGAGCTGCAAGTCACACAGAAACAGGAGTTAAATGGAATCAGCAGCTATGGCTCACTGAGACAGGAGGTCAATGGCGATGTATTAGATGAAGATGAAAAGCATGAGTCGAGAGTTAAATGGTTCACGGATTTAATTTTCCGACCACAATGTACCGTTTTTCTCTTGATCCCTTATTGCTCGGTCAACTTTCAATGTAGCGACATGACACTTTCACTGGAATTTTCGAAAAATTACGTTTAACAATATACATTCACGCAAGAAATCTATATTGGATAGAAAATAGCCATACATAGCAACAACAGCTACAACATTACATTTACTGATGGCAAATCGATAGACTATTTTTTCTTGAAACCTTGGAAAAAGAATGAGAAAACTCGAATTTCCATAAAACACAATGTGGGACTAGTCCCTTTTGGACGCCAGCTAGTACTGAAGTAACCCACATGGTTAACTTTGACTGCTAATAGCAAAAATTCTAAAAATTTAAATGTTCAAATTTCTCAAATGACAGTCCGCATAAATTACTTAGAACTATTAAAAAAGACAAAAATGTCAATTTTGGAAAAATAATTGTAATTGTAAATAAGAAAAATAATTGTAAATAAGTAATTGGGTATCTCCTCCTCTATACTGAAGTATGGCGTTTCCAGCTTAGACTGCTGCGCTGAGCTTAAAGAGGAAACAAACAAAGCTAACGTGCACGTATCTTCTAATGGCTATTCGTGTCGCGGGCGCGTACAGAACGGTATCGTCGATACCAGTGGAGGAATACACGAAATTTAAGGAGACTTAGAGTGGACTCGTTTGCAAAATGGCTACAAGAGCAGAACAACGCGGAAATAGCTGTATCGGTTTGGATATGATTCATCAGCACTTTTTTATTCAATTCGTTTATTTGATAAGGCACGTTTGCGTTGGCTTAAAGGTGCCATTTTTTTTCTTTTTTTACGTTTTGAATTCCTTAAAACTAGGGGGTTACACATTTAAATAATATTTTGTTTTTATATAATGAAACCAAAGAAATTTCACAGCTAACCTATACATATACAAGAGGGGATAATATAATATTCATAGGATTAGGGGGTTATTTTTGTGTTTTTGTATAGTAATGCACTTTAGGATTTCGGGGGAGGGAGATTATTGGAGCAATTAATTATTAACATTTTACATATTAAAACTAGAAATAACTAGTTCAATTTTATTAAGATTAGGGGGGATTAATTAGGGTTATTTTTAAGTATTGGTACTGTTGGGCATTTCTTAACGAGATTATATATTGATCAACTAAAACGAGAGGACAAGAGGGCACTTAAGTTTTGCGAAGAATTCAAGAGGGAGAAGGGGGATGGAGTGTGAAGTCCTACATCTGTGTATCAGAGACAGAGGAGAGGGGGTGGACAGGAATGGAGGGGGGGGGACCGATATCAAACTTTCAATTTCCGGCATCGGGAATCAACGGTAAGGATTACATATTCGGACGGATGCATCATGTATTGGGGCACCGGTAGGTCCTTCTCGAGCCGGCAGGGGTCCTCCAGACTATTCATCACCCCTTTGTCCGGACTGTGTGAATAGGCAGATTGCGCCCGAATACGTGGATTTCGAAGTCCATAGATTCAAAGAACTTGTCCTTCGTGATAGTCCATATTATTATCAAAGAGGTGTCTCACGACGAACATACTTTGAACGCTGTCATCAGAGTAGTGACGCCTATACTCTTCAGGCTGCACTGCAAGTGGCGAAGGGGTCATCAAAATAGTACTGCCGGCTAGAAAACCGCCATGAAACAACAATTCGCGTTCGAGAGAATTTCCATCTTCGGGAAACTCTCCATCGGAGTAGATTAGACCGGTTGTGGGTAGTCGAGGCGCCGACGTACCGCTCCACCTGGAATCGCCGGACTGATCTCGACACTCTATCGGGTAGCTCGTGAGCGGGCTAGATCCACCACTGGATCTGTATCGAGTAGATCGAAGCGAAGCTGGAAGCTCACTTGCCCATTGGTACCCAGGAAAATTCCTTCGCCGGAGAACTGGCAGTCGGAGTAGAGTAGTTTCATCGCTGGGAAATATTCGAAACTGGAGTATTACTCGTGGAATCAGCAGCTAAACGGATCACGACAACATGAGCTAAATGACTCACAGAAACCGAAGCTAAACGGTTTGCGATATTTTCCGCAGGAGAATATCCGAGTGGAGTTCGGGGCGAAATGGCTCAAGTACGCAGAAGTTCTAAGAGGTGTAATGTATGGCGAGAATGACGAAACGCAGGACGCAGCTACATGGTTTAAAGGTCGAGGAATTTCATGGATTAAACAAGACTTGGAGTTGACTGCGGAAATGTAATGTAGCTCCGTTGGGTAAAAGCAGACGAAGAATCGCTTACTATTACTAAAATATAAGATTTGTTTATTGAATAAAAATATACAATTTAGGCGTACTCACAAAAAACTGCACAATATAATTTGTACATAAACATCGGACAATATTCTTGAAAAGTGTGACAAAACAGTATTTTATCAGTTTAGAGAAAAAATTAATTTGAAACATAAATGATTCGACAGACCATTCAAAATAAATAAGCAATCTAAGAAAAAAGTCGCACTGCTAATCAAAGATTTACCTTTTCTTAGTATTACAATTTTATTAATAATACGCAATGTTCTGCAAAAATGCAATCCGATGTAAACTTTCTAAAAAAAAAAGAAATTAAAATTTGTTGTAAAGAGACGCCATCAAAAAATTAATTGTAAGCTGGCTCTGGTGCCACATACAAATAAATCACCCATATAAATATTTACATGGTGTCTTTGGAAAAGCTATGACCATTGAACTGTGATATAACCTGGCAGATTTTTTTTTATTGTTGAATAATAAAAGGATTTCTCGAAATACCTTTGAAATACAAGGTGTCAAAATGTTTTGATGCATAATCCAGTTTTATTAAACTTTGCTGAAGATGTCATCTTATGCCAGAAAATACTTTTCATGGCTTGGCAACCTTGTACGGCATGGTGCTCAACGTGTGTTTTGTGATCCACTGGGGCGTAGGTTGGAGTGATTCAAACAGAAGGTTTTTGATTGATACAGAAGTATAGTAGACCCTAGGTCAAACTGAGAGCACCTTGACATGTTAAAAAAATCAAGGAATTCGCTAGGTTTAATTTATTTTAAAAGAACTTTTCAAATAAACTTTTAACAGATTAACTGGCTGACTACACACTTTGTTCTCAATAAGACTGAGAAAATAATTAGGTAGTCTAAGAAATATCACATGTTTTGACCGAAGCGCCTACGCATTTGAAAAGAGGTGAAGAGGCTCCTCGAAATCTGCAATACTTTCACTTTAAATCGTAACGCCCGGTTTATTAGGTAAAGATGACGGTTTTTATTAATTCATAACAATGCATTGCACAATGGTTCCTAAGCCGTTTCATGCTTATCATCATCATCATCGTGGCGGCCTCTTCTATGTTACCTACTGGACATAACTTTAGCTTGTCCCTTTTCTGGCATTCGTACTACATATTCAGCCAACTTCTGCCGATGTCAAAATATTTATACACTTCGTATGAATATCAATGAGGAAATGTCTATAATATTCTTAATACACTTTGCACCTACATACAATGGCTTGTCAGCCAAGAACTTGATTAGTTACGTGTCGACGCTGAAGCACTTGAAACAAATAAATATAATATTTATGTAGCTAAATCGCCATTTGTTCAATGTTGTCTTCCTGTTAACTTAGTTTGGTATGCAGGGTGGGTAGGTGAGTGGAGTGAATAACCTACAACCGAACCGCAGTTTGTTTCCGTATGCCTGGTAGGCGAAGGCTCTGATAATATGAAGGGGTGGGTCTAACGGAGGTTGGCCTGAAGAAGATGATATGGGGTTGCGGTTTGAGAGGGTATGATGGGGGAGATTTAATAGGTTTAATGGGAGGAGGTGATATGTGGTAACACCTCACCGCACGCTCATAGCTGCGCCAAAAAGCTTATTTTAGACAAAAAAGTAGGATAAGGTTGACAATTTTCAGTGTGTTAGCATGACCTTTCTGTATAAAAAAGGCAAATATAATATAAAAACAAAAAAAGAAGGCAAAAATAATCAAAATCAAATAAGTCCAACAAACCGGCCGTCGAAAGTGGCCAAAGCGAATTTGGTTAGTCATTAGCGAGTGCTAAATTCAGGTAATTTGGAACCCATTTCAATAAGTTTTGCATCACTGTGATATCACGGCGATCCAGTTTCTACACCATGTATACACGTACATGTGCAAGAATACATATATACATACATATATACACAGACATTTTACGACCTTGACGAAGTGAGTCGAATGGAATATGACACATCACCTTTCGGGCCAAATCTTTAACTATTTTTAGAGTTATGACAAAACTTAAACACAAACAGGATTCAAAGAGTAAAATAATACTTAGTTAGAACATGTTTGTTTAAATGAAATTGATTTAGAATTTCGTAAAGCATTTTGCAGGTTTACTTCGAATAACAAAAAAATCTGATCTGATATCTGATGTATGAACTCCTAAACCTTGAATTCACAAACATCGATACAATAACCAAGAAATATGAAGAAAGTTCCCCGAAGGTAATACATATCTAAAACTAAACAATCTGGTGAAAGTTTCATTGTCTTCCTAAATTTAGTGTGGAACTGATGTGTATTGTCAGTATTTTTTTTTTACATTCTTCATATATCACCATTATCGTCAATCATATTTATAATATGTACATAAGTTCATTACATTTATTTTCAATATATTAATTGCATTTTTATTCGTTCCATACTTTTCATTCATATTCACAGATTACAAACAGTTTCAAAAAACTGTGAACCTGTCCGACATGCCTGAAGCACCAACTAACTTGTGCTGTGTTGGTCTAGAACATGTTATAAGAATCTATGCACAAAATGTTTATAGAAACTTCAATCTACATTTTGGAGACATGTTATCGAAAACCATCTATCTGCTGTTATAAAATAAACAATGATCCGCGTCGTCGGGTAACTGAAGATTGCATATGATAAAATTAAATCCATATTCCTTATCAATTCAGTTGCAAAATTTATTTCAGTTAACAGATTATTTGTAGTAAAGCAGAAGTAGCATTTCTAATAAAACACTGTTTAAATGAATTTTAGTTAGTTTTTACATCATACATCATACATTTCTAATTCATAATAATAACCTTCCGGCGCCAGTCATGCTAGTGCCCCGAGTGCACCACGTTGAGAAACTCTAGCGAAATCATCTTTGAGCAACGGCGGCTGCTCGTTTAGTGTACCAAATTTGTAGAATTTTCTGTAAAAAAATCAATTTATTCAAAATACATATGTATAACATGATCAATGTCAACTGGTCTGATTAGCGGGAAATGACTTCGAATAATTTAAAAATCAACAGGAGCACGTGGGATTTCATTTCGTTTGCACACCAACCAAGGATGGGTAAAATGACGGCAACAGTGTAAAATTTTTAATCCGCTGCGGCGCAAGTATGATTTTTCTAAATATGATTTGATGTACGGCAAAATGTACATATCTCCGAAACGGTGCTTCGATTCTATGTGATGTAAGCGGTGGAAATGTTCCTAATAAAATTCTCAACAAATGTATGTAAATAAAAAGTAGTACTTGCATAGGAAATATAAGAGAAATTTGAAAATCAAAGCTTTGCCGGTACACCATTCTAACAAAACACCAAATTTCGCAACTTAAAAAATATTAAAATATAGCTTAGACGATGCTCGAGTTTTGTATGTTTTCCTTTTTTCGAAATTCTTTACCGGCGATTTTTAAAAAATCGGCAAAGCCCCGCGCGCAATTCCATTAAGTTTCCCCTTAAGGACAACTGACAAATGGTTTTCACTATAAAATGCAACACAAACATGCCAACCTGCACCACAAAAATTGTGCATAAGGTGAAGCCTGGGCTTCCATCTTTCGAATAGTCCGTATTTTCCGGTAGAACTTCTAGCAGCAGTTTTCCGGGTACTTCATTCCGATAACAACAATGTGACAGGACTCGGTGGAAATAGTTGAAATAGTTGCAGGCAAAGTAGCGATAGGTCTGGAATTGTTCGAACGCTAACCAGGTTCGAAGATTTAACTTGTGATGCTGGCGATGCAGCAAATCCTGCTGAAAGCGAACTGTTCAAACTTATGAAATGAGAAAAATGGTTATAAATGATATTTCAAACGTTCTGGTTCTCGGAGATTCAAGATTTGGACGCAGCCGTGATGACATTCCTATTTGCTATGCAAATGGAATGGAATGGTGGAACGGTTTGAATATCACAGCAGTACAGCAAAATAAACTGCAATAGTCGGAATATACAGAGATAGAATTGGATGCACATCAAAATTACTTTCAGGAGATATAAATAAAGAAATCTGTCGAAGTGGACGCCAACAATTATCGTGATTGATTGAAGATACAAACATAAGAGAAAGCGTTGGAACTGTAATTTTCCAACGATTTCAAGAGTGCCCTTTACACATTCGATACTGTTGTCAATACGCTCTAGTATTGACAAAAATATTGAATGCATGCGCGGGCCGTAATGTTGAAAGCTGCTACGATTCTTTTTGTGAGTCCACGAGTAAATTTTGCCAAGATGAGTAATTATATACAAATGCAGGGTACCAATCGTCCGATAACTTTCACAGGTATGGTATTAGGGTTGCCACCTCTGGAGATACTTTGACCCGGAGATTTTCACTGATCCGGGAGGTGGTGGATTTTGAGTGGAACGAGACAGAAATTGGAATCAAAGCGATTGCTAGGCATTTTAGAGCACTTTAATCGCTTTTTATTACCACGTTAAAGTAAAACTGTAAATTTTTCACGCTTGAGAACGGTTTTATCGGTTTAATGTGGTATAGTATTTCACTTCTCCGACTAAGTGCCAAGAATACAAAAGCACCAGCTACTCTCACTGTGGAGGTCGAACGAGCATTGCTCTCCTCCACTAACAGGAGAAGGAGAGCAAAGGAGGCAGAGCTACGACATCACACTATGTGGTGTCGGTTATTCGTCACCAACAAATTTTAATTTCGCAACAAAGGGGCAAAACTCACCTCCCTGGCCCAGTTAAGAGTGAAATGATTTGGTAAAATTGCAGCAAAATAACTTTTTTACACCATTTTGAGCGACTTAGTGGAATGCAACATTTCAATTGTAGCACATAGCGAAATATTACTTTCCTTAACCCTCCGGAAGTCGCGCATATGGCTTACCGAACGAGCAGCCGCTGGTCCCCTAAGACGATTTCGCTAGATTCTCAGAGCAGCGTGCACACAGTGCACTAGCGCGACTTCCGGAAGGTAACCGAGTAAATTTTATTTGTTTTTCATTTTCATTGCTTTGTGAAAGAAATTAGCAATATTTGGTTAACTCTTCGCCACCTTGAAACGAAGGGTTAGTCGGGAAAAATAAATCTGAACCAGAGTAATAGTTAATTTAGACTTTTTAAATATTTTGTAAAGAATAAATTAATCCTAAATGAACCTATGCTTCTTACCACCAAACCCGGAGAAATTGAAGTAAAACCCGGAGACCCGGAGATCGCTCCCGAAAACCGGAGTCTCCGGGTCAAACCCGGAGGGGTGGCAACCCTATATGGTATCGTTGGACGAAAATCCCGAGCTATTAGTTAATCGCCCGGAGAGTATTTTAAAGCTCCAAGTAGCTTCTAATATCTTAAACGTCAAAAGCTAGTTTCAATGAGAGCAACGAAAGGATACTAAGTTAGACAAATGTATCTTATTGCCAATCACTACATCCCGGATATGATTCTTCAAGGATTGGCTGCTTCTTCCATCAAATGGTATCCTATGGTACATTAGAAAAGACCTTTGTTTCACAAAAAGCAAACGAATGAATTCTTTTTCGCCATATCGCACTGAAAACCATACGCAATACAATGTGCAATGAAATTTTATCATCCAAAAACCAGACCAGACGTTTTTGATTTCCGGCATAGTGTGGTACAACCAGGAGTGGCGGAACTGGTATTTCGTAACCAACATCACCTGGACCTGACCCGAATATCCCGGTTAAACAGCAATAAACAAAACCTTTTGCAAGTATTGCCAACGAATAGTACACGAGATATGCTAACGACTAGTACACGAGATATGCGAAATCGCTTATCCTATATTCTCTTTTCGTGGTGAAGTAACCAAAAAACGGGGTCCGAAGAGCTGGACCGAGGTAAGATGTTGGGTTCGCACAAAATATATGCCGTTCGACAACCACAGCCTACCCTTGGATACAACACGCTATCTTGCTTGATATTTTCAGAAACTCATTTGATTTGATATGTATACGTATACTATATTGTGCGTTATGGTTAGTTTACAGTTTGGAATGTGGGTTACAAGATTTTGCACGGGATTTGAGCCGGAATTTGATTAGGAAAATTGTACCTGAAATATAAAAATATACCAACAGTTTCAAAACAGCACCGAATTTTAGACCTAATATAAACACCATTTCTCCGTCAGAAACAAATTATGTATGTTAAATTGATCCCGGCCGGATTTTTTGTGTCGAGAGTTTTAAAATCCCGTGACGTTCCCCGTGGTTGGGTTTACACTTAACGAAAACTATAATGTTTTGTGTAGAATCATTTACCGCCACGCGATTTTAAATCCCGGGCACCATTCGAAATACACAAGGACCCAAATCCCGTGACACGTTTCCGCAACTAAACTAGCCTTTACCGTCTTCCAATACCACATTCGACCTTGCTATCTGAAGTGATTATTAGAAAAGATATATTATTCAAACAACCTAAACTGGGTGCCTATGAATATACCACTTCTTACGACTATTCTAGTAATCAATCGAGGCAAAGATCGTCTGTCGGACTCGGTGCTTATTTCCAAGAAATCCAGGAATAGTGCACATGAGCAATGTGGAACCGGAACTGGTGATAATGTAACAAATACCCGGTCAATTGTGCGGACCGGAGTCTAAATAAACCAGCTTTTGGGGTAATTCTAGCGGATGAGTTTAGTTTTTAGGAACGTGGAAAAGCCGAGTAGGACTACAAGCATGTCTTTGGATTGTTTTCACCATAACAATCTTCTCACTAATTTGCGCGTCTTCTGCCGTACCGAAGAAATAGGTTTTCTTAAAACAACCTCTCTTCCGAGCTTTGTAGTCGCAAAAGTTGGTGAAGGTTGATTAGCACGAAAACCAGAAAATGAATAACATGGCGAGAGGTGATAGTTCAGTTCTAGCAGAACTTCTTAATGTGAATGTCGTACATAGAATGTTCGATGAGTTTGTAGCCCCACACTCTGGTTAAATATGGGTTTGACTCTTAGTGTGAATGTCGCATACAAAATGTTCGACGAGTTTGTAGCTCTGGTTAAATATGGGTTTGACTGACCATGAATTATTTCTGAAATGGGAAAATATTACTTCAAATGATTCAGGTAAATCGTCAAATCCATATTTATTATTCTGTTTTCATATGGTCGGTGTTAAGTCAGACCGGACCAAGTCGCAAAACATCAAAAAATGAGTTAATGATAGCACTGGATAAAGAATTTCTTCATCTACATTCCACTTTTACCAGATTTGAAATATGAAACAATAAACAAGAATTATGGCAAAAATTATTTTGCAATTATAACGTAAAGGGTGCTGCGGTTCAAACTTTAAACGCGTTTTTCTCGAAATCAATGCACTATCACTTAGTCCGGTCTGACCTAACACCGACCATATACTGTTGAAATTTTAGAATAGTTACCGTAGAAACCAAAAAATTGTTTATCATGCAACCGGGCAGCCAGTTTAAGTACTATTTCATCAAAGTACACTGTCACTCTGACAGTGAACCATTTTTGGTGTACCTGGGTTATAAAATGTGTCTTCGAAAAATCGTCAGAGCATTCCGTATTAACATATTTGTATTTGGTATAATATTCTTCTTCCAGAAACGGATGGCTCCCGTCCCTGCCCCTAACAGTGACGACAGTGTTGTTTGCGTAACTCATTACTTCGAATCTCAGACCTTTCAGTTAGTTCAGAAGTCCCTACACTACCTGGGACCACAGAAGGGCGTTCTCTGGCGTCGGTGTTTGGCCTCGTAGCGGAAATAGGCCGATGTAAAATAACTAGAACATGAAGAAGAAAAAGAGAAATTAAAATCATTGTTTTTTTAAATGAACCTAATTTCACACATTTCACTGCGCTAATTGAACGAAGCTGCGAGTCTTTTATATATTTACCAGATACAACATGCGAATTGCGATTGGCATTGCGCGTTGAAACCTTCTTTCTCGGCGGGAAACATTTGTTTACTCACCAACTACGTCTTGGAAGTAATTCATTTATCACTTGTTGTCATATGCATTCATGCTGTCATCGTTAATGCTGTTTTGATGCTCGTGATCAGGTGTTATTCCTTGCTTCCTGCATTTACGGGTCACGAGTGGGAACCCGCCTTTGTTGGTATTAGATTACTCGTTGAAGGTGCCGCCTGATTTTGTGATAGTTTTCTCCATCATTACTGTCTGCACAACAGCTACGTTTTAGCAACCCGTTTTTGATTCAGTTAACAGTTTTATAGATTGTGTTTTGGATGTGTTTCATGATATGTTAAAAATATAATGGTGCTACCGTATTAGGTAGAAAGGTAGGAAAAATGGGTCGGTTTAGCAACATTTTCGCCACGGAAACATCATTGGGAATACCTGAGAAGCAGTTTCTATAAGTATATTCCGTAACACAAGTATGCTGTGTCAGATTGTGTACCCGCATCTTTTTCCATTTTCTATATATTAATTTTAGATCCGTGATACACACCACGTGTTTTTTAAGTTCGCCGGAGCTCCACTTCTTGCTTCTGCGACTTACTCATCTCGATATTTTACCAATAAATAGTGAAAGTAAACTATTTTGTGCATGAAGGACACAATACCTGAATAGTGGTCGCAGTGGCAAAATTTCCCCTAACAAAAAATGAAAAAAAATCTGATACTGATTTAGCTTAAACTCTCTTTTGGAGATATATCGCATCAAAAGCTAGTCAAGTAGTTACCAAAACGAGAGACCGTTTGTCGGAACCAAAACATTAGAATGAGTTTGAGTAAAATGTTCTACATTTGCGATTAAAGCCTTCCCTCAGAGCCTGTACAGTCGTTCCGGTACATTTTGCTCAGTTTGTCACGTCCTCATCGTTTCCTTTTCGTCCTTCGACACTCCATTGGCCTTCTGAAGTTCAGGATAGTTTGGCGTGTTCACAGTGCATATGCAAAATTTTCCTTACTCTTGAATTATTTCTGTTTCGGCAGCTGCCTAAAAAATGATTTGATGTAGGTCTTATCATCAATGATGCAGCATCGGCGTTTCGTTAGCATCGTCGTGTAGAGTTTTCAGGCGCGCATTTAGGTAACACTTTGTTTGTGTTCTTCCTGACTTGGAAAGTTCTGTACCTTGTACGTTTCCAATCCGGATCGGATGCATCACTGTTTCGTGCGGAATCCGAAAATTTTGCATGCGCGCCGTCGTTCAATTTTAAAGAATCTGAAATAAGAAATCTGAAAATAAGAATTTTTTGTTTCGACTTCGTCTCCTCCGAATCTGGCACTTGACTAGGGCATCAGATTGACGTCCAACATTGGACACACTATTTGTGAACAGACTTAAACGACTTTTAGCTTGTGGATCATTCTGTTTTCGGATGAGATATATTGAAATGGACCCTTGTTTTCAGTTAGCTGCAGTAATGCGTAGCAATATTCTATATTGCTAGGTGAAGCTATTGGACAAAACAAATATCAGTGCTAAGTATCCTACCTAGACGATAGTTCAACCTTCTCCTACTAAAACCTTTTTATGAACCCCCATCGACTAGCAGAACTGCACGTACATAATAGAACCGATTTCAGTATTGTTGAATAACCAATCAATTTCTCTGCCTTTCTCTACCGGATATGAGCACGGTTTGCCTAAGGCCGGCCGGTTCCTGCCACCCTTAGTCGTCCAAACGAGGCACCGTGTGGCTATTTAAATTAGTACCGAAAACCGGTCGGTTCGGTTTCACCTCGGTATGTTTGTCTATTAAATAATACCGAGCGCATATTGGCTTGCTTTGCGCCCTATCGATGCGGTAAACCTCCTGAGGATGCTTCCAACAGAGTCCCAAGGCATGCGAATGTGAACCTGTCGGCTGATCGAACACACGCTATGAATAATTCATCGGAAATATTTCAGCTAAATAAATACACTTTTCCTCTTCTACTCGTCGGAGCGGCACTTTTGCGACCGGCAGGTATATCTACGGAAATTTCTACTGATTTGCGCAATGAAGATGTCACTGCTCGGTAGTCGTTCAAATTATATGAAATGGAAAGTTCGTGGGTGCAAACTCGATGCGTTAGCTATGTTTGAGAAAAATTACACGACTTTTGCTGATTTTGTTATCGTCCTTGTGCGGGCCTGTATATGGAAGAATATAAAAGACAATGTTCCTTCTTATTTGTGTATGTAAATTAACTCTTTCTTGCCCAACTTTTTTCTCGTGCATTTAAGGTTCCAAAACTATTCTTCCTTGAAAACGGTGGGGACAAGAAACACAAAAAGCCTTTTTTCATAAAGATAGGTGCTTTCTTCGCAGTGCTAGAAGCGGCTCATTTTTTACCTTCCAATGCTCAATACACTTCTCCTAGAATATTTGCAATAGTCCAATTGCATAGAAAACATAGCCAAAGACAGTCCAAATTAATAAGTTTGATCAGTTTTCAATAATATTGCAACATAACGGAGATATATGAAAAATTAATTTTCAGTCGTCAACGGAAACTGTCCCTGGCAGCACTGCTCCATTGGAATCCAATCAGACTAATTGCAATAACTTCAGTTCTAGAGCTGGTCCTTCTAACTGTTAATACTCAAATAAAAGGCAATAGTTGCAGTTATTAGCCTTACTTGTTTTTGTAAGCAAATATTGCCTCCATCAAAAGTTATAGCTGTTAAAAAACGTTGTTGTCCACAAACAGCATGGGCATGAATGGGTTAATGCATTTTCATTTGAATGTTTCGACATCATTTGAAAATCGTTATTTTTTGTTTTGTTCTGTCTGCACTGAGTACCTATCCACTACACCAGAGAAGAAGAGCTTCTGGATCCCGAATATCGGCCCATCAATACATTACCTGGAACAAACGGCTTTACCTCCCCTCCGAAGTAAGACGTTACCATAGATTTTTCACCTCAGGAAATCTCAACGACCATGGCTGCTATTGAAACCCAGTCCCACAGGGGTAAGAAGCGGTTACGATTACCACTCAACCACCACCGAGAAGGTTTGCTTTTGTAGGGCTGTAGTTCAATTAATCCTCGGTTGCCCAAATTTTTGTTTCGCTTAAAAAAGCTATTGTATATTGTTTTGTAATGAGAAAACCTAAAAATCTATTGCCAGTTCATGAAAGCTACGGATTACATTTCATTTGACGAGTCAAAACTATATTGCTAATTACTTTTATTTCCACACCGTTCACAACACTATATTACAGTTACAGAGGAGAACTACAAGTTAGCAACTAATTTTTTTATATTTTCTCCTACAATTTAACAAAGCATAAACATTTTTTAATTAAATTACGCTGTCATATACAAAATAGTTTTTTTTCTCGTTTTCCTCTAATGTTCAACTTTCAACGTTGAATGTATTCAACATAATGATTTCAAAATGCAAACAATGTATTTGTATGATTTCTGGGAATGTTGCGAAGAGATTTTCATAGTGGTGACAACATACAATCGTGTTTTGAATATTGTATGGCGATTTTCCCGTAACCTACCAAAAGGCGGGGTTGGGCAGCAAAGAGTTAAATTAATCTAGGAAATATTATTAATATGTAGTTTGCAATAATACGTTGATCAGAATTTGGTTTATGTTAACTCAATTGGTTTACAAAATCAGCTGATTTTCCTCGCTAACATGGCGCTAACTCATTGTCGGTTTCTTTGTGGCCAAGCTATGAGTCGACTTTCACGAACATTCTTTTCTTTCTCGATTCAACTTAGCTAAAAATAAAACCCCATTTGAACTCTGCCCTGGCCTGTCTAATCGATCACCCTTGCACTACGCTATGGAAGCATACTGAAAATAGGTTAAACACTTGACAGCACTAGAACGGTTTATCTTATAGCTTTATGGGACTCTAACATGCTGTCGACCATAGTGGAACAATGGGAGAAAACTGCAAATCATAAGACTCAATAATTCCCGATTCGAATGAATCAGTGCAATAGTGTTCGGTTTATGAATCTCCACGTTTTCCACTTGCAATTAGTCTATGTTTATTAAACAGCAATTTTTATAGGAAATTGTGAGTTTTTTGCATGATGCACTCCACAAAATAATGTTTGAAAATCGCATTCTAATGAAAATAGGAGCATAATTCTATCAGCATCTTAAATAAGTCATAATAATCTGCAGAATTCTATCTTGAAAAGGGTTCCACTAGACCTCTAAGAAACTTTTCTGCATCCAAATTCAGAAAAAAAACTGTAGAAATATGGATAAGAAAAAACTGTTGAAGTACGGATAAACTGTAGAAATGCGGATAAGGACTCAATCGAAATTCTAAAATAGATTTCATTGAAATGGTAAGAAAATTTTGTTCAGAATTCTGAAAAGTATCCAAACAGAATCCTGAGAAGTATGTCATCATTATCCCAGGAGAGTGCCAGAAACCGACCGAGCAAAGTAGGTATAATGACATTTATGTGTCTAAAATACTTGCAGTAACCGATATATGTATAACAAGAAAAATGTACTTTTCGTTTAAAGCTAAAAAGTTGCATATTTGGCAACACTGCCGTTATAAGCTAGTCTTTTCTAGCTTCCTTGAAAAAATCCTTCCAAAATCATCTCGCTGATTGATTCTAGTGCAAACAGTACCAAAGATTATAAACCGACGGGTGGTTTAAACAACACAATAATTTAGATTATTATATATAGATGAACTATTTCTACTAAACTGATTCCAATCCGTTCCGATTCCAAGTTTTTGTTTGTTGGTCACTTTGTTCCCTTCCACGAAAAAAAAGGTATTGACTGATATGATCGAATTTGCGCTGTAATCAGACATTCGATAATCGAATCATTTTTCCTGGATAATCGAATCACGGATAATAGAATCACCGGATAAACAAGTCCGACCTATATAGAATTTTATTTTAAATGCAATGTCAAATCAAAATATTCCTAACGAAAACCTTCAAAAAATGTAAAAATGTGGCACTTGCACAAAATTATAATTATTTTCTTATATTTATATTTATTCAAATTTAATTCGCCTGTTGGATCGCCCAACTGCTTTAATTCGCCTGTTGGATCGCCCAAACTTCCGATTAAAAACCACTAGTTTACTACTTCTTTAAGCGAACTCGAACGAAAATTGATTTTCGAGCTCAGATCAAAAGCAATAATGCGGAGCAAATTAAACAGAATTTAATAATTAAACTACACATTGTTACGAGAGCCGGGGCAATATGGTCACAGTTTTGAATTATGATTTATTAACGAAAATTCAAGTAAACTATTTTAATCCATCGATTATTTTCCCCACTGTGCACGTTTTTTCAAGCCGGTCAATTCCTACTGCATAAATGCATAGTGGGGCTAAATAGGTTAGCAATGGAAAATGCCATAAGCGGTCCAATTAGACCTAGAAGAAGTAGAGAACGGGTGAAATTGCAACCTTAAAGAGATCAAATATTCTGCACGGCATTGATTGCTGAAGCTGGGCAAAGTGGAAAATTGCTGGCCTCTTTCTAAGTGGTAAAATGCTCTCTGTACCGTGCACGTGCACTCTGATCTGATGATTACTGTTAATTGGTGCAGAGGTTTACTGCTTGCCCGTCGCAACAATGAAACAATGCCAAGCTGCAATAATTCAAAGAGTGGTAATCGTAGACATACATGTTTGAAAATATGTGTAAACAAACCGCGGTCCCCCTATAACAGTTTATGAAGGCATAATATAAGATAGGCTTTATAAGATATTTATGTAATGTAAACTGCTCGGAACAGTTATGTTTAATAATCGTACCAAAGTACTAAATCATCACTGTTGTGCTATTAAATATTCGCGAAAAACTGCTTTTTTTAAATTTTAGATTGAATGAATACTTTTAAAATTATATTTGGTTGATACATTTTAGAGAAGACAATCACAAGTACGGTGACAAGATAAAGTACGGTGTATAACTCGATTGTAGTACCTTACTAGATAATCTATTATACCGAGTCCGCAGAGCTCACCTTCCTCATCATGAAAATGTTCTTGGCTTGGCACATTTTGCTCTCTCTGATGAATTCGGGCCTGTTTTGCCGCGACACCAACTCTGCGTTCAGAACGAATTATACGTTTTCTGTTGAGTCGAGTAGCACATCTTTCAGCTTCAGTCCCCAAGGTAATTCCCATCACCTTCATAGCTTGTAAGATCGACTGCCAAATAAGTCACAACATTGTCCACCTGCCTGCCAAAATTTGTGAATGTGTTTTGGCGCTAAGGAACATATTCCTCTATTCAGAATAATTTATTGGATGATAGACTTTCGTAGGTCCTGACATGTTCGCAAATTTCTAAAGTTTCTTTTACTTTAGCCTGACGTCACTTGCACCAACTGTCCTCGCTGGGTGAACACTTTCAGTTTTGTGGATTTTTGTTCGATGACGAGCAGTGTTCAAGGGAAGCCCAGATTTCATTTCGCAGATGTTCTAAAGAATTTAAGTTTCTCCGAATCGCCAGCCCATAACATTTTGTTAGCTGGCCGATTGATTTGTCCCTCAATTTTCCCTTTCCTTTCCCACCGACACCTTTGTTTTCTTTCTTCAGTTTTCGTAATCTTGTTCCCATACGATTCTCAACATATCCGATGCATTCTTTCTTCCGTATGATAATCTCGTCCCCAATAAAAGCAAGAAACCATTCACAGACGCTCACATATACATAAACCATAAAGAATGGACCGGTGAATTCTTTAAACAATGATTTTTCCATAGACAAGCGTCATCGTGGTCCTGCCGCGCTTAGTATCTCAGAAACGGCCAGAGATGGGTACCTTTCGGTTCCTAGAAACATGCCAAGGAATATGTTTTGACGTATGACTACGTCTTTGTTATCGATATAGGGGTGCACGTTGCCAATTCTACAAAAATGGTATGTAACGAAAAGTGGTCCAATTTTAAACGCATATAATTCAGCCATCTCACGATAAATTTTCAAATTTTTTGCCCAGATCGCCCCGAAATACTTCTAAGAATAGATTCCAATAGATAAACCCAAAGATTTTTGATATCATAGCATTAAAAAATTAAATAATATACAACCTTGTCAAAATATCGCGCATTTACACACAGAAGATAGCGCTTCCCTAGTCCAGCAGTACAGATTTGTGTACCTAGCGCGCTACGCTTCTATGAATGACGTCAACCGGAACCGACAGCATGAAGTAACAAGTTACTTTGCGCTTGTTCGGACATGCCGTAGACTCAGGTGATTCGCATTTCTAATGCCAAAAGACCTTGACCACTACGGTAGCAGACAAAGGGTTAAGTCGCCGGTGAGCTCTAAGCTTGCATATATGATCCTTCCACGCTTTTCTAAACTTTCTCCTTTCAACACCTTGCTCTCCCTTGAGTACTATGGCTCTAAATATTGAAAAATATACTTCACCTTCCAGTCCCTTGCTAATTAAATGCCGAAAAAACTGTTGACAAATTAACTCAATAGGTCGTTAACAAAAATGGTTAACAAAAAAAATGGTAAAAAAAGGTATCCTATGGCAATTTAAAAAATGGAATTGGAATGGATTGGCCACTCACGGCCCCACGGGAACCTGCTCCGGAATGTCTGTTCTGGGGTCAATTCACCAAATGGTTCCAAAACCACGAGATACAGCCTACTGATGCAATTCCAAGAATTTTGATACCCATATGGCTAGTATTCCATTGAAGTTTACAAATAGTATCCCAGTACTGGAACCTGCTTCCGAAAATCCGGATTCCCGGGAACCGAATGAAGTAAACCGATTCATTTTTACCAAGTCCAAAAGCGGATGAGTTCCTGAATCCAAAACACCCAAAATCATCAAAATCGGTTGGAAATTACCTTTGTTATTGGTATTTCGGTTTTGTGGGTACCCGGGTACCCACGTCGGCCTGTTACGTAGTAAAAAAATCAGGAGCCCCTCCTAACTCCCCCTTACTATATCAACAATATTGTTAACCCAAAAGCTTGACTTAGTGAAGTTCTAAGATGTCACAAAGTTTCAATTTCAAGCTATGGATAAAACATAGGAATTTCATTAATTGAAACCTGAAAAGGTACCCGGGAACCGCGTCGGATACATAACGGTTAAACGGACAGATTTCGCCGAACACGCTCAGTTGCCTGTTGAGCGGCAGGCGAAGCAGATCACTGCGCTGTGTGTTTTCACAACCAGTGTAGCTGAGTTAGAAGTCCGTTACATTGCCTGTGGAGGTACACTACCCAGTGAATGCGACTGAGCTTGTCCGTTCAAACACTATGCTATCTTTTGTGTTGTGCTCGTTTCCAGCACACTTTTATGTATAATTATTCGTACACAAAATAGTTTGTACATGCGAGCTTCATTTGCAAACACGGTTAACATAGTGTCGTAGTATTAGTTGTCTCTTTTGCTCTGCCCATCATCATCAGCGTTTATTCATTTTGCTTTGTGCGCTTGGGTTTAATGTTTGAGGCGAATGTGTAGGTAGGCAGATCTAATTTGTTACGAAATTGTACAACGAAAGTTTATTATTTACGTTCGATCAATTCATTGATTCATTTCCCCATCACGTGATTCATTTTCACTTAGCCTATAGTGTTTTGATTCTACTAATAGGTACATACTACAAAGCCTATTTATTAATTGAATACACTGCCACTTGAAAACCCGTTGCAAAGACGCATCTTGTCCATATATAAAATTGTTTTCGATTCTTGTATATTTATAGTTTCGATATATGATTAAGACCACTGCATTCGCTATATTTGTATGCGTACTTTAGGAAAGTTACAATAATGGCAAAATATAGCTAGAATGCTTGGTCTATACATGAAATGTGATTATATTGTCTAAAATTTGATTTTTCTTCACTGGTCCGGTTTTTTTACCACACACAATCGAAAAGTTTTTACAAGCTAATCTTATGCTATAAAGACTTAGTTCCAGATATTAGTTCGGTCACAGTTTTCTGTCTTCTTTCTTCAGATCTTCTTAAATAAGTTTAATCGGATTCGACCACATACTACAAATGAAATGACCTGATAACCAAGAAGGTTTGGTTCAATATGTAATATTCGATGTTGATTGGTTGTAATTAAACCATACGTAAGAAATATGTTTGATCTATTATTACTATAAATGTACTAAGAAAATAAATATTTTACATTAAGTAGTATAGTCCTACGTCTACAGCTCGTGCAACACCATAGGGCTGCCCCTTGTAGTTTTTCACCAAATCCTTTCTGTGGCGTATTCTCAGATACATATAGATTGAAATAAACAAAGAGAAAAAAACGATTTTTGAAACCGTGAGAGTAGAGGACCCCATTAAATATTTTTTTCAATTTTGGTTTTTTAGTATAACTCTAAAATCGTTTCAACCAAATGAAGCTATGTCACGCACAATAATTGTTTCTAATGCATCAAATCTCGAAATTTAAAGTATGTGAATAATTTTGCTTCCCAGACCAGTGTGGTGTGTGAAAAATCCACGATCACTCTACTTTACTTTGTTGTTTACAACATCGCTCAAGCAATCTAGGTTGGGGACCATCCATAAATGACGTAAAATTTTTTAAGTGATTTTAAACACCCCCTCCCCCATCGTAGCATTTCGTCACAAATCTCTAAATACCCCCTGGTAATTGCGTAACTTGACGGTAACTCTACTCCCCCTGTGTCCCCGCAATTTTTTTTAAATAAAAGAACAATGTTAGTTATCCCCCTTTAAAAAAGCTACGTAGCATGGCATGACCCCCTACCCCCCTTACGTGTCACATCATCACAAAATACAAAACTCCCCTTCCCCCATATAATGCTACGTCATTTATGGATGGTCCCTTGGATGTATTCCTAGATGTTAAGGCTGCTTTTGACAATGTGTGTTGCCAGTCTAATCTGGAAGCGACGCGTGGTCATAGGGTATCTGCATGTATTACGGGTTGGATAAACGCAATGCTTAGTAACCGCATTCGTTGCTCGTCACTGAGACAGAGGATTTCCAACCTACGGGTTTGCTGACGATTGCCAAACTACTGGACTACGCATCGGAACAATCTTTTATTTAATGAAACAAGCATTAAGAGCTTTCGAACAGTGGTATCAGCTAAATTATCAGTTATTTCAAAGAAAACTTCAATGGTTCTTTTCGCGAATAAGCGAATAACAACCGAGGTCCGTCCCTTGCAGTTCTTTGATTCTGAGTTACCTGTGTGCAGATCAAGTTATATTGAATTCCAAACTGAACTGATCAGCTCACATTGAGTTCAAAGTCAAGAAATCAGATGTAAAATATTCAACCTTTCCAGATTAAAATAAATAGTGCCTTTTTGTAGAAATACATGTATTTTAACGTTGAACATTCTAATGCCATCTATATCAATACCACTTATATCTATACTGGCTCCGTTGGTCTTATACACATTTGCAAGATGTGTAAAATAATAATTCCAAATATAAGTGACAGTTCCTCACATCTCGTGAGGACTATTTGTCATTGTGAGTGGAGATACAACAAGATGTAATAAAGGTGACTTCTGTAAATCTATGCTCCATTTTCACCTACAAGAAATGTTCCACAACACGAATTCTCGATCAAATACTTAAAAACCCGGAATCCGGTTTGAGTCGGAACTCCTTTTCTTGCCTTTGCGATTTACGTATCTCGATAGATCACAAGAGCAAGATCAAAAGTCACAGTTTCCTTTGGTCTTCAGACAATGCACACAAGATTAAAGTAACTATTTTTGTTGCTCGCTTCGTACTGGCAGAAGCAGAGATTAGATATGAGTATCGTTATCGATGTCATCGGTGGAAAGAAGCAGACTATGCGGGATTGGTTGACTGTGTTCTTAATTATCAGTTTACATTTTTCTAGTTTAGGTAAATAGTATAAAATATATTAATAATACACATGATCGAATTATGACACCAATTGTGTATTCCACTGTCACTGGCTATATCTTAAAACTGTATGAAATAGTAGGAACATTCCGTACAGTTACCCTGGTTCCATGGCAAGTTGGTAGTATACATAAGGAAAGTAGACAGTACGTCCGGATGAAGCTATCAAAATATAGTTGAAAAGTTGATTCATTAGACCTGGTAGATAGTATTGACCAAAATAGAAGATATCTCTCTAGCTTGGGTTGCACTGATGTTTCGATACTAGTGTTTTAACTGGTATCCGTTCAAATGTTTATGCAAATATTCTTTAGCTATTTGTTCAAAGAATTTGACTTTTTTGCACATTCCTTATTCACAAGCAAATTTCATCTTATGAGGAAAAGCATAAAAAATGGTAAATTTAAAATAGTAGTATATAAATAAATTAATCAATAAAAACGAATAAGTAAATGTACGATGATTGAATTAATAATACAAACTACGATAGGTTCATAGTATACCAACGCGAGCGACAAAACAAAAAGTATCGAATAACGAAGACAGTCTGAAAGAAAGTAAAACTCACAAAAAAAACGATCGCCGATCGCTATCTGACAGTTTTTGTCGTATGATTTAACATGCCTTCCTGGTAAACAGTAGGCGCCAACAACCGTACTGCGGAGTGACCGGCACGCGCGATCAATCAAATGCTAGTTCGTTGAACACATTAAATTTCATGAACGTTCTCCATGCCTTCACTTTGATTTTTCCTTGCCGAAATGTGTTCATTGATGCTTGAGTGAAGAAGGAAGTTCGCAAGTATAATTTTTTAGCTTGTTTTCATCGTTATTTTCAGTTGACCAGGGCATGCTCGACTGAGTTGAATCCGCCCAAAGCTAGAGCTAAATTAAATCTGTTAATTTAAAATAACCCATAACAAAAATGACACAGCTATCACAGTCACTTAAAAATATTTTTTAACAGACTGTGATACTTTTCGATTCTTTTTTATCATCCTTAATCAATAATATAGTCAAAAATATTAACTTCTTATTGTAACGTGCTATAGTTTTGGCGTGCTTACCAAAGTTTTTCGGCATTTTCATGGCAAACCGTTTGTGATGATGGTTAGGTATTATAATGGGGTGATTCTTGTACGCGCAGGAATACACCAGCACAAATTTTGAATATGACAATCAAATACTATTTTTTTTAAAACAAAAAAGTTTATTATATTTTAGTATCGTCATCGTAGCATAGGTGGCGGGCGCAATAAATTGCTTATGGCTTGTAATTGAAATTGACAGGGAATTAACAACGGGGTTCATAGAACTTAAGGGGGGTAAGGGTTTCAGCAAGAAAAAAATCACTTTTTCGCGATTTTTTTTAGAACTTTGGGTGAAGCGATTTTACCAAAACTTTTGAGTAATATAATGTATCATTTCAATAACATTCTGTAATTTTTTCGTGCAAAAATATCGACAAGCGACTCGGCGACGAAGCTTTTTGTAGAACATCTCTAGAAAAAACACGATTTGCCGTGTTACCTGCCATTCAAAACTACTTAACCGATTTCTTTCAAATTTTGCCTACACATTCTATGTAAAAATACCTAACCCCTACGTCCAGTTTTTGAGATATTTTTTCAAACTCATTAGAAATAAAAATTGACATTTTTCAACAAAAATTCCGCTTTTTTATGAGTAGAAAACCCCCGTAATCGAAAAATTATCTTAAAAACTCAACGTGGGGATTAGGTATTTTTTACATAGAATGTGTAGGCAAAATTTGAAAGAAATCGGTTAAGTAGTTTTTGAATGGCAGGTTACACCGCAAATCCTGTTTTTTCCAGAGACATTCTACAAAAAGCTTCATCACCGAGTCGATATTTATGCACGAAAAAATTACAGAATGTTATTGAAATGATACATTATAATACACAAAAGTTTTGGTCAATTGGTTTCACTCAAAATTCTAAAATAAATTCGCAAAAAAGAGATTTTTTTCTTGCTGAAACCCTTACCCCCCTTAAAGTCAGTAATAAAACACAAATTTTGCGTTATTTTATGCCGAAGGGGAGTATCTACGTATTAGTTTTAGATGAGATTTTTAATTTATCTTTTGAATTTTCGCGGCTTCAGTACCGCGGTATGGAGCGTGGGCTGCTCCATATAGAGTAATGGGCCTATTATGATAGTAGAGTCCGTATTTCGCATTTCTCGGTTTTGAACCAAGCATATGAGATAATAAGAGATCTATTTGGTCGGCAATGACGATTCTCATGCTATTGGTTTACTGAGCTCAAAACGGATTAAGTTCATCCCTGATTTTTATCTCAACATATTAATTGTTAGTATCCCCCTCCCCAAAATTTAGGGGTTTGACGGTATTGCAAACATCATCAAGCATTAATTGCTTTAAGATGGGTATTGCATTACGCCTCGATAGCGGTGCATCGAGGAGACCGAGAGGGCTTATGCGCGTTATATGTTTTTTTCATACTCTGCACCTGCGCATACCAACGCTAAACCACTGGTCTATGCGCGGTGTCGTGGCCGACTGGCGGATCGACGTAGATTGACTTTTGCTGTGTGCCATGTTTGCAAATATTGTTCTATTGGTGGTATTCGTGGACGGGGCTCACGGAGAGAGTCATTGTGTGTCCATTTATCGATCGACTTCGTCATCATGCATATACTAATTAAATTAATTTAATAATTAAATTAATTTAATAAAGTAAAATAAGTAGAAACCTATTAGTTGTAGCTTTGTGATAATCGTAGTTTCTCGTGCTAGTGTACAACTGTTATGTGCTAGTCGTATGTCTATCTATGTATGTATTCGTCTGAGTATGTGTGACAGTTGGGTCAGGGAATGGATGCAGAACTGACGTATATGATAGAATAGTGGCTGATACTTCTGGTGATCAATCTGAGCATTTAGTTCTATTCATTCGGGAAAGTCGGGTTGGATAAATTAGGGTACAATGAATTTACCGACGCACGTTAGTCATCCATTCCCGGCCAGCATAGCATGATGAAAGTCTAACAACAAGCAATTGTCGTTAATATAATAATATTAACATTTGCTGCAGTTAGACGAGTTTGATTGCATGTTGTATGTGTTTTTCTATTCTACTTCATTAGTCTGTTTCTTTTGTACATCTATTAGTTTGCTTTTCGATTATTTATGTATACCAGAATAGTAATGTTCAATTTATACACTTCTAATCAAGCTCTTTGCATCTTTTTTACTTTGTTCGGCATGTTACGATTCCTTTTATTAGTATATCTCTACTATATGCAATCTATACTCATATAGGTACGGACGCTCGTGGCCTTCGCGATAACACAAACCTGGCCACGGGCGCGACCCTGCAATTGCAATAATCCACGTATACTTGTGCTCGCGATTTCGCCTACATGAAGACTCCCCGGTAGTTAAGTAAACGTGGCATCTTTAAACTTCCAAATGTGGTCTCAAACATTAACCCACCACACGCGCGATCATGAAACGGTCACGTCCGAAAGTTTTACCAGTCTGGACTAATGCTTTCAGTTGAATCAATCAAAAAAGTGACGCTCATATTCACTAAACAACACGTTACATGGTGACATGACCTGGAACTCAAGTTTCTCCATAGGGAAACGGACTACCATCTGTACCATTCACTAAAAATAAAGCATCAGATTCACGGTCCGCGCGCGATCAAACAAGAATACACGCTACATCATTATAAAACCAAAATTATACACGCGAAGTCACATACACGTGACAAACACGTTAATATATAAATGCTTGAGCCCTTCGCGACCATCCCCGGCACCTACACCCGCGATCTCGTAAACATGATAACATCCCGGTGATAAAGCGAATGTCCCCTATAAATTTTCAAACGCAGTCTCAAGCGTGAACCTAAAAACTCCCGCACTCGCGCGATCATGAATCGGTCACTTACCGATGTTTCTATCCTTGATATCAACAGACTAGGTCCTTGCCTTCAATTTGATCAATTAAAAAAAAAGCTCTCATATCCACTGGACACCACGTTACATGGCGACATGACCAAGGTTCTAGTGATATGGGGTAACTTACTCCCTGTCAGAATGTGAATTGTACACCAAAAACTAACTATCAGAATGAAGGTCCGCGTGACCATCCAAGAACGCACGCGTCTATAGGAAATGCCACGGTTACAAAATCCAGTCTTGTACACGCGAAGTCACATGAACGCGAGCACACGTGACAAACACGTTAACGTACGAACGCTTAAGCCCTTCGCGATTAACAACGCACACCTACGTTCGCGATCGCGCAAACTTCATAACACCTCGGTAGTAAGGAGAATGTTTTAGCACTCACGAAGTTTCAAACGCTGTCTCAAACACGAACCTACAAACGTCCGTTTTCGCGCGCTCATGAATCGGTCACGTCCGGAAACCATTACTCTCTGTCCTAATAACTTAGGTCCATACATTCAGTAGGACCAATCAAAAAATAAAGCACATATCCACCAGACAATACGTTCCATGGCGACATCACCGGGCACTCTAGTGATATGGAAGATCTCACACTCTTTTAGCATCTTAGCAACAAAAGATAAAGTATTAGACTCACGGTCCGCGCACGATTATCCAAGAACACATGCAAATATGCGAAAGGCACACGGTTATAAAATAGAATTCATACACGCGAAGTTACATACACGTTAGCACACGAGACATACAAATGCACACGCGATCGAACACGTTAACTACAAATGCTCGAACTCTTCGCGATGATACACGCGATCGCGAGTCCCTACGCCCGCACATACCTGAACCGTACAATGAATATCACATTCAGAATCACGGCCCGCTACAATTGGCCTAATGCAGTGTTTTAGTGGGCGAAATTGCCTGTATCGTCTGCAAATTGTAGTATGTGATTCTGACGGGGAGCCCTGCCGAGAACCTAGCTCTACAGCTCCAGTAGGACAACTCTCGAAAAAAAAAAACATATTAATCGTTAGTATCCAATATACGAAAGGCACTGTGCTTCGAAACGCAATGTAACGCAAAATTCATTGCAATTACCTGTGTTCCCAAATTCAATGCAATAATTATACGATGTGATCAAAAGTCGCACAATTACCCACAATTAAGTGTCAACACAAGTGTTCACAAGTATGCCTCACCGTCCTCATCTGGAAAAAAAAAAAAGAAAAAAGCGTCCCTCGGAATCCCGCGCGTAAACTACTACAACACTTTCTCGGAAACCATCAACCAAGATTGTGACCCGTAACGGTAGTCTACCAAGAACTATCAGTCGGCGCCACCAAGTACGGACCAGTCAGCATCGTAGCGAATTCACCGACTTAGATTCAAGATTCCGATGAAAACCCGATAACCGCACACACATGTGCGACTCCACAACGTGACAGCGGCATCCTTCTCGGGTGAATTATCACCGGTACAGGTAGTCACGGCTACAAATGAGAACAAACGACATCGGCGACGGATGTGCGTAATGGCTGCAGATCTGAGAGGTGCATTTTCACTACCGCTCGGAAGTGTGAGAACACCAAATAATTTGGGAGAGTGTTTCTCTTGGTCAATTTTGTCAAAACTATCGAAACGTCATTCAGGTAGTTTTTCAATTGGAACACCCAAACAGTCGGGATTCAATAATAATAACAATTTAAAGAAATAGACTCAATATCACTCATCATCCTAAGTAATGTTCGCTGACAAAATGACACAGATACGACGTTATGAAATATCGGTACGGCAGTGCGTTCGACACGAGGATGGAAAATGTTCGAATGCCGCACAAGAAGAATTATTGTGGTCCGAAGATGAAGGCACGGTGCGGCGGCCGCAATGGAATTGTTCTAATTGGATGAAATTAAGTGAATTATCACAGCTGTTGAAGAAAAACCTGATTTTTTGTATGCATACAGTGAGAACGTCGGGGAAGGAAATCGAACGTGAATGATTTTTTCATCTGCGAATCAATAGTATAACGGATTTTTTCAATTCGTGATTGAAGATGCTTTATTGTGCAGAAGGAGAAAAAACCATTGCAACGAGATAAGTGTTTCGAGTGAAAGAATAATTGTTCTGTGCTGAATGCCGGAAACGAACCAGATCAAGTTTGTACAGAAACTGGTGCGCGTCCGGATAGCCATAATAGCTAGTTGGAAGCCATTCATTAAATGCTAAACAATTGATTGGCACATTGACCATAACAATCAACCTGTTTGTTGAAATTAATTAGTCAATCTTGAAGAGCTGTCAAAAATTGATTTCCTCACGTTACCTGTCTTCATTCGAGGCAAAAAGCGATCGGACGTCTCTCATTGCTATTCAAATGATCAGAATTCCACCCATTTGTTTGTTTCGCAGCCGATTTTTTTTGAGATATGGTCCGCGAATGAAGAATTTGAAGTTCATCTAGGCACGCAATTCCTAGTTTATTCTCAGTCGATGGATGTGGATTATGACAGTTGAGGAGTTATTCGAAACTTATTTGACGGAAAAATAATGTAGGGTTGATTGTCTCATGATTAAGGGTTGGTTGGTGGTGGGGGTATGTTGGCGATAGGGGTAAGTGATCCTCTTTTACGTTTGTAGTAGATATATGGCGCTATCTTTCATTGTGTACACTTTTTTACACGGTTTAATTGCGCGTTTTTTATGAGTTTTTATTACGTGAATTTTTAAATTAACGCGGATTTTTGCAAAAATATTGTAAGTCCTTTTGAATGCAAAAGTCATAGACTTTTTTGCCTGATGGAAGAGACGGGTCTTGAAGACTCCTTATGGCTAGCACCCTAACAATATGGGTATTTTCGGAATGGTCTTGACGAGTGGGCTTCAGAAATTGATTTTTGACGCTATTGTTGAATCCAAGAAGTTCGCTATTAATCAATCAATATGGGAATTTTAGGAAGTTGAAGCTATAGTAGAAATAGTTTTGAACAGTTTAGTTTTAAACAGTTGAATTTACTTGAATTTTAGCAATGTGTTTAATTTGAACCAATTTAAACCCACAACTCACACCACATCCTTCTCTTTCTCCTCTCACTTCCGTTCTCATTGCACTATTTTGGATGGACGCATAAAAATATCGCATCGCATCGCTCGCATATATAATCGAATAAGTTTTGAATGATCACCCAAGTTTTTTATGCGGAAGATAGCGCGTCAATTGAAAAATTTTTATTGATTAGTCCATAGAGAATTTCGGTGGATCGGAAGTCACCATCTTGAATTTCAAAATGACGTCAAACATCGTCCTTTGTATCATACTCGTCAAGACTATTCCGAAAATATCCATATTGATTGAATTATAAAAAAATCACTATATTGAAATTCGTCATCTTAGTTTTCAAAGTGGCATCAAAAATCTTTTTCTCGCACCTCGTTAAGACCAATCCGAAAATACCCATGAAGATTGGGTTATAGCGAATTACACTAAACCGGAATTCGCCATCTTAGATTCAAAATGGAGTCAAAAATCAATTTCTGGCTCCTGCTCGTCAAGACCATTCCGAAAATAAACACATCGATTATAGAGGTTATAGAGAATTTACCGGCATGTTGGATTTCAAAGTGGCATCAATTTCTGGCACTCACT
The DNA here is from genome assembly GCF_030247195.1 of Topomyia yanbarensis. Lineage (NCBI taxonomy): Eukaryota > Metazoa > Arthropoda > Insecta > Diptera > Culicidae > Topomyia > Topomyia yanbarensis. The sequence continues at coordinate 150,427,962 of NC_080671.1, forward strand.
CATCAAGACTATTCCGAGAATGCCCAAATGTTGAGGTGCGGGAGTCTTTCAGACCAGTCTCGTATAATTTACACTGTATTTTTATCGCTGTCAGTTTTTCGAAAATTGTTGCTGGTAGATTGAAATCTGTTTGTGTTACAGCATATAATCGCGAGGAATGCATGTGTGTTTAAAACAAATGAAGTTCAGCGTGGCCAGCAAGATTGCGAGAGACTATTCTAGAGGTTTAATACTAATAATTAAGCGGATAAAAATGAAGTTGATTCCCCCCCCCCCCCTTAAAAAATACTTACCTGTTATTTTTTCACTTTTTTGTTGCTTTAATCACGGCCAAAACTAGGGTAAATTACCTATTTTCACCATACTAAGCAGGGTGCCTAACTAATTCCTTAATTTCTCGGCCTATAATCAATGGAATGCATAAAAATTGCCATCAACAGCTTTGCTTCGTTGTTGAGAACCAATATAATAACACAAATGCGCTGAAAACAGTGAAATTCTCGTGTTTGAGCGCAAAGAAAACATGAATCGAGTGCCCCTATTGTTGCGCTACTATTTGACTCAATGCGTTGAACAAAGATGGCAGACACTGCTCTAACCAACGGCTTCAAATGGGTAGGGTGACAATAGAAACATGACGAAAATGGGCTCATCACCCTATAATGTTTGAGGTAAGATCGCAGTAGGTAAAAGCATCGGTCGCGGATATTTTTTCTTTCACCGCCAAATCTGTTTCTTAGGCTGTGAACCATTTGACGATTTTTTAACTGGTAGTTACAATTTAAAAGTTCGGAAGTTATTTTCTCTCGAATGGTAAAATTTAACCGAGAGAACGAACCATTTCAGAAGTTGACTTTGGATAGTTATGTAGAATTGGCAGCTGCGATGACCACGAGTAGGTAGAGGTGTGAACATTTGTCGATATTATAAAATTAGTTTTTTTTCTTATTACATTAAGTATGACAGTCTTATTACATTTAGTATGACAGTCTTATTACATTAAGTATGACAGTCACAAACAAATCTTCACACAACACATTATCGATTCCATCTTTATCCCTTCATTTTGTTTTGAAACATATTGACAACCTCAATCAGGTATAGAAAATGTTTCCACTTTTTTATTCTGTACCCTGGGCAACATTATAAATATCGAGTTGTCAAATTTACCTATCGCCCTGTCAATTTTAACCATACTCCAGAGCAGGGTTATTTTGCAAATAACTTTCGAAGTGTCCGATTTTAACCAAAAGTTAAAAATTTCGCCAAATGGTTGCATCGGTCGAAATGAACTTGAGTGATCACAATGAGCTTAATATTCGGTGTATCTGTGCGGCCGTAGTGGACTTCAGAGGCGTTAAAATAAGACACCCTATTCAAGAAGTGGAGCGTTTGCTGAAGGATGAATTGTGTCTATAAGGTTCATGCAATTCAACTGCAACATGTACAAAATGTTGTACTAATAAGATTCGATAGTTCCGGCGCAACAATTTTGATGAATGTGACAATGTTAGAGTGAACAATAGGGTGGGACAAAAATTAGATTACTGCTCCGAGAAACTTTTGAGGTACTATTTGGGTCCTATAAAAACTGTGCTAATTCTTAGCTATATTTTTCCGCCCACTGTTTAAAGTTTACATGGGATTTTGTATGGGGAAATTAACTATCATAAAATAATTCCTCCAGGAGTCGCCCGTTGCTTCCTAAAAATAAATCGTTTTGTGGCTTTTACAGAAAACTTAACAAAGAAACAAAGTCTCGAAGACCACGAAACGATTTGACGCTTGAGAAAAATGTTGTTAACCCTTTCATGCCCAACTTTTTTCTAGTGCATGTAGGGTTTTAAAACTATTTTTCCTTGAAAACGGTGGGATCAAGAAACACGAAAACCCTTTTTTCATAAAGATAGGTGCTTCCCTTGCAGTGCTAGAAGCTGCTCAATTTTTACCTTTTAATGCTCAATACAATTCTCCTAGAATATTTACAATAGTCCAATTGCGTGAAAAACATAGCCAAAGACAGCCCAAATTGATAAACTTTATCAGTTTTCAATAATATTGCACCATACCGAAGATATATGAAAAATTCATTTTCCATCATCAGCGTAAACTGTCCCTGGCAGCACTGCTCCATCGGAATCCAATCAGACTATTTGCAATAACTTCGGTTCTAGAGCTGATCCTGGTAACTGTTATTGCTCAAATGAAAGGCAACAGTAACATTTATTAGTCTTACTTGTTTTTGTGAGCAAGTCTAGCCCCAATGAAAAGTTATAGCTGTTGAAAAACGTTGTTGTCCACAAACAACATGGGCATGAATGGGTTAAGAAGAAACCGATTAATGCTCTGACTATTGATGAAATATTCATTTTTTCTAGCACCACTGCTGTTGGTTGTCTAATTATATCCAATTTTGTTCCGATCTTCTTTTAATGCGTCTAAATCAACTATCTGAACTGTTTGGTCACTTCACAAGAGTTTTGAGGGGTAAATTGAGGCTTCTTTTGTACATAATGTGCAGTGATGCTATGAAAATTGAAATTTTCATCAATTTTCAGGGCATTAATCGATTTTTGCTTAATAACTTTTTCCATAAGCATCAGATCATTTCGCGGTCTTCGAGATTTTGTTTCCATGACAAATTTCCTATAAAAATCAGATATCTGTTTATTTTTTGGAGGTAACGGGCGATTCATGGAAGAATTATTTTGCGAAAGTCGATTTCCGCATGCGAAATCTCATGTAAACTTTAAACCGTGGGCGCAAAAATAGAGTTTCACCGATCGAGTCTAAAATTTACAGAGTTGTTCTGGGACCTAAATGGGACCCAGAAAGTTACTCGGATCAAATTTTTTTTTTCATGTACTCGTGTCCCATTCTAGTGAACAACCCAGTGTACTTCGTTTACTTCTAACATGATACAGTGGACGTAAAACTACTCAATCTGTCTCTGGGAACACCTGATGCTGGTGTTGAAAAAATATTCTCTCCGTTGAGGAGAATAAAAAGAAAAATTTCTTCCTAGGCATAAATAATAAATATAAATATAAATAAATATAAACATATAATTAGTTATGCAAATAATCAGCACACTACGGAAACCCCTACACGGGAGTACTCAAGATAAAAACAGTGATGACAACAAAACCGGATACAGAAACTTCGGCACAAACTATTATCTAACCAGTAACCCTGCTAAACCACCAGTAAATGCTAACTCCGCGACTCCATCATCCAGCACATTAACAAAAAACAGCACCACCAACGAGAAGGTAGGAAGCAAGGAAGGTGATTTCATGACCGTAATCAGCAATCCGAAGATATGAGATAAAACAGTCTGCAGTATCCCATGCACCAGCGACAACCAAGGAAGCAGACCGAAAGATCCTCAGATATAATCAGCTGATGCTAAAAATGCTCCCCCGCTTTGGAAAAAAGGTTCCGTCAAGTTCACGCATCTCGTGTCAAAAACGACATGAAAAAAAGTTTCAAGACGTCCGGCCAGGTGGAGATTCTTTACTACAGGTTCGAACTACAATCTTTCGTGCAGTACATCAATATGCATCCGCTTGGTGATCTATCTACAATACGTTTGAAGTCATCCTATTTCGGCTATTCCAGAATTCGATTCTTCTAAACACAATTTTTGGGTAACGTTTCTGTTAAATGGCACATCTAATTTCGTCAGCATGGTGAGATTCGAACAATGCAATCGTATTTGAAGACAACTGGCAGGACACACGGGAGTACTTTACAACCGGCTCTAATTATTCTGGAATCCGATTCTTCGGTCTACAATTTGTTGGTGAATATTCTTACCATGCGAAAGCTATATATTATATTGTGGTTCGAACAACTGAGTTCTGGAATAACTCTTATTTTCTTCATGAAAATCTGTTTCTTAAAGCGTTTGGTATAGATTAGTACCCTATATATTTTTTTTATTTAACTGACACAACTCATTCCTTAGAAATGTTTCTATACATACAGCATCCATGTGCAGACATAGATGCTGTGGGTATAGACATAAACTAACTCAATTTTTCCAAGCTATGCCATCATTCGATTGTATAGTGTACGTCCAAGGTGCACAGGCTGAAACCGTTACCGTCCAATCTAAGTTCGATTACAGTGAACCCGTCGAAAATGTTTTGCCAACGTGACCTGACCGATGGCTATTACCCTCCATTCGACGAAGATCATGACAATCCTTTTAACACCACCACAAGTAGTTATGCGGGGGATCATCTTTTCAGCAATCATCGTTAGATTGCTTGCAAAGGTGTTAAAAGCGTCATAAATTTCAGCGCAAAGCGATAATTTTACGGTTATTGCATCAGCGCCAGTGCGGAACGATGTGAATTCCAAATTCTGCTAGCTGGTTACAGCGCTGTGTCAGGAGATTAAAATGCACTTAAAATTTGCGTTTCGCGTTAAGAGAACAAGGATGACGTTGTGCATCCCAAAACAAACCGTTTTTCGAATGAGAATTAGTATGAAAAATTGCTTCGTCTTGACCGCAATTGTGTGGATATAACGAAGTCATTGCAGAAAAGGAAAGTGAATTAAATAATGATGCTTCATAATTCGAGTGTTTCCCGTATACATACTCTGATCGTTGGATTCATTACTGATTAAGTTGAATGTGCATTCTTCGACATCGTGATAATTGAAAACTTGTTGGCCCTATGTTAAACGACTGTTGGATACAGTAACGGCTTTTTAAATCGACACGTGTCACCCCCATCGCCACAGAAGACATTTTGTTGTGGGTTTCATCTGTTGTAAGGTTGATTTATCGAATGATTCGTCAAGGTTATTGGTCTGATCGCGCTATCGATGACGTCAGCAGTCACGCGGCTCGATTGATCTGCTTACTACAATTCTTGTTTTGTGTTAAATTAATGAATATACTGTAGGCAAAACCGCTTTAATAGTAATAAAAGCACCGAAACCAAGTACAACGTTTGACGAAGGTGTTCTTTCATTCGTTACGCATATTGGAAACTTCTTACTGCAAAGGCGTAAAGCGGCAGATTACCATTATATTCGACAATATGGGTCATTCCACGCGAAGTGATCAAAAAAAGATGCAAACTTGAAATCGACCTTCACGGATTTGAACAAAATTTGGAGGAATTGTTCATCTAGGGCCAATATATAAAAACCCAAATTTTTGTGTCAATTGAACCACCCCTCGGGTCATGGGAGCACCCCCCGTTTTGGCAAATTGCCACAACCCTTGATTTTCTTTTGATCATATCTCCGGTTCTATTTAATCTAGAATCAAACCACAAGATGGCTTTTGAAGAAAATTGTTCAAGGAGACTATAAAAAATATTATTTTTTGCCGACAGTGTTGCCAACTATGCAATTTTTTCAGTTAAATATTAAAAGTTAATTTTTCTCAAAATACGTATATTTTAATTTTGAAAATTTTAATGCCATCGCGTTCCTCAGACATTTTTACATAAAAAACACTTATCATCCCAATATAATATGAGCGCATCCTGAGATATACCGTTTTGAAGGGAAAAACTCCGATTTTCTCATATAAAAATCCATTTTTATTGGCCAAAATTGAGAAAATCTTCAAACTGTCATAAAAATCGACCCTGATCTGCTAGAAGCAAACCAAATACGTAGTTTTTCATCATTTCTCGTCTACTTCACGAAAAATTATGTTTGAACTCAGAATACTCAAGTTGGTTTTTTAGTGTTGTGCGCTTGCGATTTTATATGGGAAATTGCGGTTTTTTCTCTTCAAAACGGTGTATCTCAGGATGCGCTCATATTATATTGAGATGATAAGTGTTTTTTATGTAAAAATGTCTGAGGAATGCGATGGCATTAAAATTTTCAAAATTAAAATATACGTATTTTGAGAAAAATTAACTTTTAATATTTAACTGAAAAAATTGCATACTTGGCAACACTGTCGGCAAAAAATAATATTTTTTATAGACTCCTTGAACAATTTTCTTCAAAAGCCATCCTGTGGTTTGATTCTAGAGTAAATAGAACCGGAGATATGATCAAAAGAAAATCAAGGGTTTTGACAATTTGCCAAAACGGGGGGTGCTCCCATGACCCGAGGGGTGGTTCAATTGTCACAAAAATTTGGGTTTTTATATATTGGCCCTAGATGAACAATTCCTCTAAATTTTGTTCAAATCCGTGGAGGTCGATTACACGTGCCTTGATCACTTCGCATGGAAGGACCCATATATAAATATTATGAGCTAACTGGACGTGACTTGGCTCGCAAGCAAAACACCCACCTTTGGCCGATTAGCTGCCATCTATAATGGCGACGGGGTATTGTTGGAGAGGAAATCGAATTGTTTACTAACACGCGTCAGTTCTGCTACCGCGGTTCGTCGATTGGAAAAATTAAAAATTAGACCTAATTTGTCAACGTGAAATGTTAATTTGTTGGATGGGTAATAACTATTTTGGTCACAGTAGAATGATTCAATAAATCTAGCATCAAATGGGACTACAATTGAAATGTTTCTAATAATGATAGTAATTGATTATTCAGAAAAAAAGTCAGAAGCTGTCGTAATAACACAACATACTTTAACCGTTTTGTGTCCGTCAATTTGAACACTTTTGTATGTTTTGGACTCAAGAACTCATCCTATTTTAGACTAAAGGGTGCTATGATCAAAAATTGGTCAAACAAATATGTGTGTACATCGGTAAAACCTTTTATCAAAGAGTCGAATCATGTTTCTGTTGCAAGTTTAATTCATATAGGGTAGACCAGCCCTTATTCACCTCATTAGTCACGGAGTCACACTATTTCGCTGATAACTCGGCTTACGGTGATTGGATTGCGCTTAAATAGATATCAACATCTTTGCTTCGTTTCTAAGAAGCAGATTAATAAAAAATCTGTCTTGGAAAATGCAAAAAACTAGCGTTTGAGCGAAGCGAAAAGTCGAGTACAATGCACCCTTATTCATCCTACCATTTGAACTAATGCGTTGAATAGCGATAGCAGACCCTGCTCTAATCAGACTTTTCCTGAACATGGTCAATTTTGTACCTGTGTACAAAATTTCGTGCACGCGTTCAACTTCAAACATGCTTCGTCTCGATGTACAAGTTCGCCTCGAACATCGAACCCAAACGAACGATGTGCAAACTCTAGTTCAAACATCCGCGTACGTACACCGGGTGCGTACACGAGAACGATTCGCACATGGCAAGAAGAGTCAGTGCTAGTGATGGTGAGAGTGAGAAGGAGAAAACTGGTGCCACGAACCGATGTGTACGCACACCCTGTACGTACATGCGGTTCAGTTGTGCAGCAGGCGAACATGTGCACGTGTTTAGGTACGAAATAGCGTGCTTGAGTTCGTACACGAAGTGTGTGTTTAATATGAGCACAGAACCAGAGCGAATTGTGTGTGCGATGTGCATATGGGAAAACTGGCTCTAACTGATTCCATGAGAAACCTGGCAGACCACAAAATATGACCATCGTCGATTCAAACGAAACTTTGAACTTGTGTTCGGTTTATGAATCTCCATAATTTTCTCTAACAATTGCAATATTTTGATACAAGAGCAATTTTCCAAAAGGGCGTAAACATTTATACGTGCATTATTTTTTTTTCTTCGATTACTGTATTTTATACATCAAAACTTTCTGAGAACGAGTTACAGGAAATCAATATTTCTGTACGATAAAATATGCACTGAAAAAAACGTTGTCATTTTTCACAAAAACAAAAATTTGTGTTATAAGTTTAAATTGCCATTTTAAATCAAAATGATAATAACAAAAATTTTCTGAAATGTAGTGGTTCTCGAGATATTTTAAATTTTGCTTGAACAACACAATTTTTTGTTTTATAACGACCTTTTCAGAAGTTATTCGAGTTTCTTCACTAACAACAATTGGTTTTTCAGAACACAACTTATAACATTTCCTGTAGCTTCTCTTTTGATATCAAGACGATATTATAACCCATTTGAAAGCTACATGAAAACATCCAAAGTATGATCGATGGTATTTAGTTCAATCAGAAGACCCTATGGTTGAATAGTACTTTGGTTGTCTTCGTATAGCTTTCAAATGGTTTACAGTATCACCTTGATATCAAAGAGAAAGTTACAGGAAATGTTATAGGCCTTTTGAAAAACTTATTATTGTTGATGGAGAAACGCGAACAACTTCTGAAAAGGTCGTAATAAAACAAAAGAATTGTGTTGTTAAAACAAAATTTAAAATATCTCGAGAACCATTTCCAGATTACATTTCAGAATTTTTTTGTTATGAGCTTTTTGATTTAAAATGGTGTTTAGAATCATATTCAAAATGAAAAGTGTATTTTTGATTGCAAATAGTATGAATTATAAAAATATACTAAAAGTTGTTGTTAGGAAAACATTTTTATTGAATACTTCTCCATGATCCAAATACACTGAAAAAGTTTCTTTTGCGTCTTTAAAACGATAGACATTTGATTTTTGATATTTTATGATGGGGTAACGCGAATAACATTTGAAAAGGGCATAATCACACGAATTAACTGTTTTTGCTGGAACAACATTCTAAATATCTTGAAAACTATCGCATTTTGGAAGGTTTTTGTTAAATGAATTTTGATTTAAAATGATACTTAGAAATATGTTCTGTAATAAAATTACAGTTTCTCTTTAGGTTTTTGTTGACAAAATATAAAAACTAGAAAAAATGGGTTTTTTGCAATTTAAATTTTTAACACAAATTCTTGTTTTTATGAAAAATGACAAAATTTTTTTCAGTGTATATATTTTTTGTACATCAATACTTATTCCCTGAAACTTGCACTCAGAAAGTGTTGGTGCATAAAATACAGTAATCAAGCAAAAAAAAAATTGAAATTAATGCACGTAGAAATGTTTACGCCCTTTCAAAAAATTACTCCTGAGTGAAAATAATCTTACTGATTATGGAAAATGTTTAGTCTTCCATTCCCGTGAAACGTGTAAAGTTTCATAGGAATCTAAGATAGTCGGTCACGATTTTAAATATTTTCGGGCGGACCTTCATGGAATTCCTCTAATGTGTTCAAATTGGTGGGATGAATAGAGGCGCTAAGATGAATTAGAACACAGTAACCGTAGAATGAGGAAAAAATATTCTCCCATGTTTACCTTTTTGCGAATGCAATTTGCCGGGCCTTTCGTTTGACTTCTTCCATCGCAAGTATTGCTCAGCCGTCTTGGTTACTTTTCCCGCTGCAGAATGCCAGTTTGCCTTGAACTTCTGCCTGCCCATGATCGCATATCTATCCCATTTGCATCTTTGTCGATTTCGCCTTTATTTCCCCATTTCCCACATCTTATTACATCACGGATAAAACGCTGTAGAAAATTACCTAGTGGACCGATCCTTTTCAACTTTTCAGACAATAAAATATAACTCAGTTGTAAGCTTTTGGTATATTTATTTCATTCAGCTTCAATATCATAACCGTACGCTCGCACCTTACGCTTAACTCCACTCATTAGGTTGTGTACAACATATGGCTGCAGCTTCTTCTGTGCGGAAACCACTTTTCTTCATGTCCTACCTAGATTTGACCTCCTTGGGATGCTTCCTTAGTGCCTACTTCATAGTTGCCCAGTATTTTTCGATGAGCCTTAGTTCCGGTGCGTTGGGGGGGGGTCATGTTTTTGGCACGAACTCCAGGATAACATTTGAATAGTGGCACGAAGCTAGATCTGGCCAGAAGATCGTAAGGCCCTCGTGCTGCTTCAACAGAGGAAACAGACGCTTCTGTAGACACTCCTTGAGGTACATCTCCCCATTTATACTCCCGCTAGTGACTAATGGCGCACTCAGTTTGCCAGATAGGCAGATCGCTTGCCAAATCATGTATTAATTGACATATTTTGAAAGTTTCTACTTCCTTACTTCACCCGGAACATTAAACTTGTGCTAGGCGGTGAAGAACAGTAAGTCTCATCATCCATGATGAGGCTTCGTCAGAATCTGGGTGTACGGTTACCGGGCTCGTGACTTTCCCATCATATTTTGCACTTTGTACTTATGCAGTCCCTCCCGATCCTTGGCTCTTTGTACGAAAGACTTGGACAGATTCAACTTTTTGGCTACAGCCACAGATTCAACTTTTAGACCCCATCATTGGGATTCCGCTTAAACACATTCACTACACGCTTGTGATCCGGATTGCTGGATCATTCCTTCTGACCGCATTTCGCCTTTCGTTCGATGCTCAAAGTTTTGTAGTAACGTTTAATCACATGACTCACTATTGACTTCACGATTCCGATTTGTTTTCCGATGTCCCGATGAGAGAGTTGAAGATTTTCCAGGTGCTTGCGCAAAATTAATTCGCGACGTTGCTTTTCGGGTGACGCCTATTTTTCCATTTTTCGAAAAACTGACAGCGGTAAAAATACAGTGTAAACAATACACTCTACACTACTTCTACCCATATTTTCAACAGAACATACCCCAGTCTGGGGTGGCATTACGCATCTCGATTCGATCAAAATTCTATCGACTCGACCTTGTTTCGCATTATGTATTTCGAACCGAGCTCGAAAGTAAATTTTCGTTCGAGTTCGCTCGAAGACGTACTAGATTATCGAGAAGTGTTGGCATTATGGAACCATAACAATCGAACTCGAAAGCGACTCGAGTCGAACGTATTTGCTCGATAGTTTTATTGCTGTCGACTGTCGTTCGAGATTATGATTTGTGTTTTTATTTCGGAATACTTAGAGAATATAAAATTACCAAAAGGTGTAAAAAGCTCCCACGTACTTTGAGTTACTTTATGTTATATCTATTTTCACCATCAGGAACATACTTTTTTTGGAAAAAGTAATACTAAATATTGATAATAAATTATCTTACACCAAGTAATAATAAAAAAGTGTTAAAACAAATCGATGGAGCAAAGTGAAGATACCTTGACTTGTCTAATCGCTATCTGATAGATGTAAAGAATCACAATCATTCTTGATTTCAAAGTGGTGATTTAAACAATTTTATATTCTAATTGATGCATTTGTTCCCGACTATACCTCAATTGTTTTCAATATCACAATATAACCTTGAATTCAATTCCCTAATGTACGTTTTATACACCGACAGAATTAGGTGTTATATCGTCATTTGTATTAAATGCATGAAAATACAGGATATTATCTAATATAGCAAAGAAATTTGAATCAAATCGAATTACTAACATATTAAAATGCATCAACCGATTGAAAATTATGCCATCTACAATTTCTGGAAACACTTCATTTCGATTGTGTTCTCCCTATCTCAAGTTGTATGCTATAACAGAATAATTAACTAACAAGTACACGCACAGAAAAAAAATGTTGGTAAAAATAAGAGTTTTTCACTCTTAGCAAAAAACAACAACTCTTAGTTTAAAAATAAAACTTTTGTTTTGAATACTTTTCTTCATTTGATTAAAAGGAAAACTTTTACTTTGATTATTATTCTTGATTAATTTAAAAGTTTTACTTTCAACCTAATAGTTGGCGTTGGTTGTTTTTTGCTAAGAGCGGAAAACTCTTACTTTTACCAATATTTTTTTTCTGTGTGCGGACAATCCCGCAATCACGAAAACGCATTTTTGTCTTGACTAATTCAACTAACAATGGCTCTTTTAACGAACTAGTTTTTAAATTTTTGCGTCATCAATTGCATAAAAAAATTGTTGCTTTTTGGAGCTATCAGTTTCCTGAAAAAACCCTGAAAACCAAAATTTTAATGCAAAATTAGCCATTTTTATTGAAAAGGGAGTTTGCTCGCTATGATTATTTTCCAAAAGACTTCAGAAAAGCGGTTTCGAAGTTGTGTTGTTTTAAACAATTATTTGGATATTAAATATGTTAAGAATAATTGTGAATAACTCATTCTGCAGATAATACATCTGATTTTTCAACCACTGATAACTCAGAAACTCTTAGTTGTACGGAAAAATTTATTAATAATGAAAAGTGCGTTTTCGAATGAACTCACCAATAAAAATATGGTATAGTTTTTTTTGTTATTTATGTTATGAATTCTGCAAATGTTAGAAACTTATCGAAAAAACAAGCTTGGACTAATAAGTTTTTTATTCTATGAAAACATACATAATTATATTGAGAACCTTATTACTATACGAGATATTTCAATTAAAGCTGGCCCATAACATGGCGTTTAATGTAAAATTGCCCTTTTTAATGTTATAATTGTAATATCTCACAAAACATTTTGAGATCCACTGCAAAATTTTTACACAATATTTCTAACATGATTTTTACTATTTGAAGAAAAAATAAGCAAAAAATTTAATCCAACTTTTAAATAAATTCTCAATTTTTCTGGCAAGCTCATGCGAAAATGCAACGTTTTATATTTAATATTTTTTCCATGCATCAAATACTTTACGATACGATATTATATTCAGCCATAACAAAAATACCTGTCAAATATTTTTAGCTAAAGACTGCAAGAAAAAAATTTGGAATGAACCAAAATTTTAGTTGTAAATCTGACGTTGATTGGCTTATCATCGATGTCTAAACTATTTTTCGTCAATGAAACGAAATGATTCGTTCTTTTATCAATTGTTTTATATAGTATAAATATTTTTGGAAAGGGTGCATTTATTTTTCGTACATGAAAGGAAAAAAATCGTATTTCCGTATTACATCGGATCTTTTTGGATCTATGTTTAACAACATCGATTTTATTTCAAAGAGCTCACCCCTATTGTGCACTAGAAAAAAAGTTATATTTGAAAAACTTATCCAAATATATTTCGATAACAAGCAACTAAAAACTAAACAAATTAAAACAATTCCTATATTTTACCAAAGTTGGTTTTATGAAACTTATTCATAGCAGAATTAAAAATATTTTTTCTCAGTGTATACTCTTATTTGACAGTTTGCGCTCGAACAGGCAGTCGAAATCTAGTACCGCAATCTAACAAGCTCGAACGCTTGGTCGAATGCGATACGTAATGCCGCAATTTAGTCGAAACGACTTCAAAACGTTTCGAATCGAGATGCGGAATGCCACCCCTGGTTTCTTATCTTGCTCAGTTCAGAAATCACTCCGCTGGAATAGCAGGGCAAGTAACCAAATTTACACGCGCGCCGCTTGGCCTATTTGCTAAAACAAAAATTTATTCCTTCTACCTAGTGTGTGAAACGTGAACAAACAATGAGTCACAATGCAAAGTAAGTTTTTTTAATAGCAAACTCCCCCACATAACGCTACGTCATTTATGAATGGACCCTTAGGGAAATTGTTTTATTGAAACCTTCTCAATGATCCTAATTCACTGAAAAAGTTTCTTTTACGTCTTTAAAACGATAAACATTGATTGTTAACATTTTATGATGGTGCAACGCGAACTTGCAAACTTATATACGCTGATGATCTCAAACGCTTTCTCATTGTGCGGTCAATAGAGGACTGTTTTTTTTTATTTCGATTATAGAGGTTTTAACCTTAAGGTCATTCGCCTCTTCGGGTTAGAAAAATCTCTTATGAAAATTTTCTAACCCTATGTGCGGGGTTGGGAATCGAACCCAGGTACGCTGCGTACAAGGCAATCGATTTACCAATACGCTACGCCCACCCACAATAGAGGACTGTATCGAACTTCAGCGACATGCTTTCTGTAATTGATTAACATAAATTTTCGTTTTTGTGGAAAATGATGCAACATTTTTTTGAGTGTATATTTTCTCATGAAGAAGTATTCATTCCCTGTAACTCGTTCTCAGATAGTTTTGCTGTATCAAATAGGATAATCGAATAAAAAATTGAGATTAATGTACATAGAAACGTCTACACCCTTTTGAAAAATTGCTCTTGAGTCTAAATAATCTTGTTGGCTCTGTAAAATGTTTAGTCTTCAATGCCGGTGAAACCTGTGAAGTTTCGTCAGAATCTAAGATGGTCGATCACGATTTTAGAGATTTTTGGACGGATTTTCGTGAAATTCCTTATATCAGGCCAAAACACAGTAAAACTACACTGCTGTCTTAATAGAGAGGTTTTAATTTTGGAAGGCACTTGGTTCAAATTCCTGGTATTGACAAAAATTGTCTGGCTAATTCTGATTTTTTTTTTAATATTTTTCTGTGGCGTCAAATGTACTTCTGGCGCAAAAAAAATCAGCCATCCTCGATACTGTTGTGTGCGCTACCCGTGTAGTTCGCATTCTTGTGACATGTGCAAGTGAATTTTCTTACGTTTCTTTATCTGATTTTTCTGCTACACTTCTATGTTTTGAAAACACACATATATTGATCAAATTTACAAAAAATAAACGTTACAGATTCGATTATATTATAGGTAACATAAAATGGGGTATGTTTGATCACCGGGGTAGGTTTGATCAAATTAGACTTTTTTCAGTAACGTATGATAAGATGATTCTCTTTAACAAAATCATCGAAACAAAATACAAACTATTCTCTAAACATGCTCAGTATCTATTATTTATTATACGATTATTTCGTATTATTATACGATTATTTCGTCTTTTATGAACACGCTTATGCATCGTTTCAATTTCGACTCTTTGCCCTAAAAAGTTCAATAAAAGTCTGTATCCTTTTAGGCAATTTAATTTTGTTACGAGATGACACAATATCGGGCTATGAAACTGACTACGGATATGCAATTTACACAGCATTTTAAGCATTTTCTCTCATTTGCTCTCTCATATTGCTGATCCCTCGAAAACAACGAATGAGTGAATGTGATCAATGTTCCCCCATTTTACGGTACTGTAAATCCGCCCTACGTCATCATTTCTTTTCCTTGCCCAAGAGACTCTTCATTATCAAACACTGCAATGTAACTATGGAGATCATATTTCTATTGTTAGTTCTGTCATTCTGTCAGTATGTTTTCGTATATTTAGATCCCTGTATGCTTCAAATCCTATATGCTGATCTTATTCCTGTGATGTAATGCGTTCACATTCATCGAATGTAACTCATATTCTATTTAACTATAGGAGTCTCATGCAATAGTGCCTAGAGGCCCCGAATGGTTTTTAGACGAGCGTTGTAATGTGGTAGTATCTCTGATAGGGTGAAAATAATCTTATCACTCTATATAGAGTTTGAATAGCAATGCGCCTTAGACATATCGCGACTGTGCCGGGATCGTGCGTATTTTCTTTCTGTGCAAATGGGATCGACCAGATTTGAAATCTTTAATAAGAATAGAAATATTCTGGCGAAGATTGCTTCCAGTCGTACTCATAATTCCAGACACATAGCATGGACAACTCCTCTTGGCATGTTATGAAGTTATCAAGAAATATCACGACTTACTTCTTAGCAAACCACTTTGCATTTTCTACACTGTTCTGCCGTAGCAATCCCATTAGAAGAAGTACGTGGTGGTTCTTATACTTTCGCGATTAAAAATTCTTTTAGTAATGGGCTGACCATATATAAATCAACGATAAAAAATCGCACATCAGCTGACAACTCAAATTGAATCCCATTTCGACAACAGTGTTCCAGATCCACCCTACAACCGGCATTGCTCACTTATCACTCACTCACACGCGGATCATGCAGTTCACCGTGGTTGGCATTATGACTCTCTGCACCGACCGTTCCGCTGACGGACGGCACAGGATGGAGTCAAATCGTTTGTAGTTGGTACGCGCCAGTAGTCGAGTCGCGATCGTCACTCGATGCGTGGAGTACTCGGACGCGGCAGACGTGTGTGTTTCGTTAAGCTTTCGCCCTGCATCATGCGATCGTGATGAACGATGATGAGTCGCGTGGTGGTGATGGATCAGTTTTTTTCGCTGCTCCTCGCGTTGTTCAGCGCAGATTACCGACGGGAACAAATTAAATTAAGAAGGAACTCACGCAGAGTGTGAGAAGTGGTTTCTTGTGCGATACAGTTGCCGGAAAAGTCTGAAGGTAGGATATCGTGTTGATTACTTTACGGGCTGCGAAGTCAGTTACCGTGGTCACCCTCCCAGTGACGGTTCTTCTTATTATTTTGCGGGTAACCTTTGCGAACGCCCATTTGCATATGCATACAATTTCACTCACACAACATCGAAGAGAGGACATATCGTCGAACTGCGCATTTTAAATGTTTAACACGAAAGTTTTTTCTTGAACTGTCAAAATTACGATTTGATATGTAATAATGTTCTGAAACATAGTTTTTGAGAGAGCATAAATTGATAATTGTTGCTGTACCTTAATCCATCTCTGCTTTTCTATTAATCTCAACATTTAAAATCCATCAGTTAGTGGAATGTGGAATAGAATGGGGAGCCAACGTCAAATTGGTTCATGAATTCATGAATAAACAACAATTTCGTGAACGGAACAGTTTACTTCAGTTTTTGTTATGATTCTTAATAATCTTCATAATTTGTATTGTTGGTTATATTAACTTATCAACTAAAAGAGCCGAAAGGTTCCTTCATGATTTCAGGAGCTTAAGAGCGATTTTCGTACTTCGTGATATTTTATTCGTGTTTGCTATCGGATCGCTTCTGATAGAGTAGTATGATTAATGTTCATGATTTCAGGATCTTAGTCACGATTTTCTTATTATTTATTCATGTTGAATTTTTCTGGCAGAGTAATGTAATTAGTTACGATTTTTGTAATGTATTTTCACATTAATCTTAAGTGTACAGAGACCACATACTGTTTTTCGGAAAAAAGAAGAAAAAAAAAGAAAAAATGGCTTTCCGTTTGTTTCTAGTACGCCAGGATCGGTTTTTAAGAGCATTTGAAGATTTTTGTGTCTTTTAAAAAGTTGTTTTAATATCATTATCAACAACTTTACCGAAGATACCAAGCCTCTAAATAATGTTTTTAGTTTATTTTCCGTAATTATGTCCAAGAGAATTAATTTCCAAATTTTTTTTTCGAGGGAGTTGTATAATTTCTTTAAAAAAACATTAAACCTCCAAAGTTGGTGGTTGCAAAATAATGTGATCTTGGCCGTGAAAAAAATGGTTTCGAACCTTTATTTCAGAATTCTTGACATAACAAGTGCATAACTTGAGAACGTGGCCTTGTGTACTAATTACGCCATCAATTTAGCACTCAAATATACGTCATAAATAGCATCTTATTTCACTTTTTTTTTAATTTGCTAAATTTTCAATCCCACCGTGTGGCTATTTTTATAATTGATAATTCATAAAATCTTTAAATGCTCCTAAAAACCTATTCTGACATACTAGAAATATACTGATATTGCCATTTTTCATCATTTTCCTTTTATCTTTACGAAATATAATATGCAGTCTCAACACACCCAAGTTTTTCTGACAAGTAAAGTTGTAAATGTTAAATTAAAATGAATTCTTTATTTTAGAAAATGCGATAAATGCGTGATGTTTTGTTGTTGAAAAAGCCTCTGATATCAGTATAAATTAATGATATTTCAATGAATGTAAATAAAACTGGTATTTTTTAATTTTATATCGAATTCAAGAAGTGTGCAAGGTAGTCCACAAAAATATTTTTGACCGCTATATGAACAAGTTTTTAATGTGTGAACCAATTCTGCTCATATTTGGCATAATTAATACATACACGATGAACTTTCAACGGCGAGGGATAGAAATTAGATGTCTTCTACAAATTTGTAGAACAGGCATTTCGCAGTAACATCCTGTTGTTCTATCTCTCTTCTGTGAAAAGTTAGTTTTGGTGCCCTCTATGCGGTTACAGGTGGAACTAAAATTTTCTAACCAAATTCTTCTGACCATATTATTAAGCTAAATCTAACCATTATTTCACGAAAATTTATAGTTTGTGGGAATCGAGTACTGATACACAACCAGTCACTGCTAGGCCCCATGCAAAACTGACTCAGATATCACTTCGTTAAAAGATTAATAACTTCTTTTAACAAAACCGGATTGACTAGAAGTCTTGGACAAAGTTGTAGACAATTAAATTATCTTTCTTATTTTCACTTGCAGTGATAACACGATGCATACAGTGCCAGCTAGCGGCGAAAATGCGAACTAGTTGGTTTTCTCCATGTAAATTGTCGAAAAATCCCAAGTAAATTTCTGGCACGTTGGTCCGATAGCTAGACTTGTACGATTTGTTTCAAATTCGGTACTCCAAAGCACAATGTGAGCACTCCCAATTTGTTCACGCATATCCGATTGATTCACTTCTATAATTACCCCAGCAAAACACGCTACCTCGAAATACACAGGATGTTAACAATAAAAAATTACAGTTACTTGTAAGTGTTGCTTTTTTTATTTTGATTATATAGGTTTTAACCTTAGGGTCATTCGCCTCTTTTCGGGTTAGAGAAATTTCTTTTGGAAAAATCTCCAACCCGATGTGAAGGGTTGGAATCGATCTCAAGAGAGCTGCGTACAAGTAGAGCTTGTACCCGGGAATTTATTTCATGGGAATCCCGGTATTTTTAGATTTCCCGGGATTCCAGCTTCCCGGGAAATTATGTTTTCTCATTCCCGGGATTCGGGAAACCCGGGAAAAAAAATGTTGGCTTAGGTTCTGTAAATGAAATTCTGTAGGAAATATTTTGACCGGCAAACATTTGAAATGAGTGGTGATTGTAAATTATGCTTTTTCAACTGATTTGCAGATCAGTGGACTATATATCTTTAAGCTCGCCAATATTTTTTTGTGATTACATAGTCCAAGCATTACTCAAGTCACTGTTAAAGAATGTGCGTATGTTCATGCAAAAATTGATATATTTGCCGACCGTTGTTTCGAAGCATTTCCTTACAGTAGCGTTAGTGGTGCGCAAGATATCTCTGCAACCGATGAACCGATTGATCAGATTTTTTAACAATTCTTTTAACAATTCATTTCAATAGCTAGATCTTGAATGAAAGGGCTTGCAAACACAAATTAGTTATGGTAATGGTGTTAATTTCCTAAAAAATGGATTAGTGTTTGTTTCAAAAATTGGGATGGTATGTAGAGATATTGTGCTTAGCTCAAACGCTATTTAAAATAAGAAATGTTTCTAGAACATCTGCAGAAATATTTGGTCAGTTCATCGAATGCATACTTCGTATAATTCTAGATCCTGGTGGTCAACTGCTTCATATCCTTGGCCCGCCAATTGTTTTTGTACACTAGGGTACGAAGGAGCCGAAAAAATCCTCAATGGGACGGCACTGGGGTAAGCTAGTCGGTTTCCTTTCTTTCGGCGAGTACGCGTCAAGCCGTGTGGTGTGCGGCGGGCCAAATTTTTTTTGCATTATTCGAGCCAAGAACTGAACCACTGGGAACCTGCTCCCATGTCGTAAGAGGCGACTAACGACATGCTAGGAGTCCCTTGGTCAAGGTATTCATCCGTACCGATGATGAGCTTAAGGTTTTGCATCATACTGCCAATGATCGTATATTTCTCGACAAACATGTCAAATGGTCCTAAGTGCAAATGAGAACCTCTCTTTGTTTACTTTCTCTTTCGATTATTACGGCGTCAGAATAAAACTTTTCAGTATTGTTTCAGAATATATCGAAAACGCTGATTTCGACTAGCATATTATGCTAAGAGTTAATAAACAAACGTATAAACGGACGAGTTATTAGCGAAAGAGAAAGTAAACAAAGAGAAACTATCATTTTCACTTAGGATCATTTGACATGTTTGGCTAGATTTATTTCATTTTCTTTGTGATTTCCTATCTTTGTGAGACTAATTTGCGATCATAGGCATTGTCTTTATCCATTCTATATTGAGTGTATCACTGACATATAGTCACCGTTTCTGATTCACAATTCTCGATTGTGTACCAACGTTTTAGGTTTCTTCTGGCGGTTGTACAATAGAAGTGAAGGATGAAGTCTAATTCTACACTAAGTAATAGCATATATTAATATACCGGCTCTTCCACGACAAGGTATAACTTCCAAAGCTTTGGTTTTAAAAACCGTATTTAAAAAAAGCAAATTTTCATGTAGGAAATTTTATGATTTGGCCTAAGATGAAGCTGTCGAATTGCACAAAAAGTTTTTTGTGTGCAAGCGATCTGTAGATATGTCAAAATAAGCCAGTTTTTTAATTTAATCTAGAACCGTCTACCGACAAATCTACATTGATGAATACCTCTAGAAGTGAATTCTTGAGGTCTGGTGCTAGCTTTGTACTACTTTTGCTGTCCTACACAGTGGTAAACCTCTCAACACTCCATAACTTCGCTCTGTCAGAAAATGTAGGGCCATTGGAAGCTAAAAATTCGGAAAATCGCACTCCTGGTCCTTTCTTCAAAATCATCCAGTGCAGTACTCTGCGTGACTCTTTCAAGTTTGAACCGCTCATATGGTACTCAGTCTTTGCCAGTTTTGTTCTTCTCGCATCCTTTTTTTCTGGGCCGCCGATGGATATTAAACAAGTCGTTTGCAATTCGGCTTTTAACTCAATTAGGGAAAGGTGGCTGATAGAGGAAGGGGAGATGCCAACTTGTCATTTACATTTCGCAGTGAATTTCTTCAGATTTTCATTTCTTTTATGCTTTTTGTACACTTGCTTTGTAGAAGCAATACACCCGATGGCCGGCTGTTCGGAGTACAAATTGCTCGTTTGGAATTATCGGAAATTGTTTGCGAGCGACTATCGTACATATTGCTAAGATCATAATGTCTATAGATGAATAGATACCTCTATTATATTCCGCGCGGCTGTATCCTTTTATATACGCCCCTCGGAAAAATATTTTTAAAAATGTCTATTCGAACGGCATTCATATTTCTGCTGGAAACTTTAATCTAAAAGCGCGTGAGTACTTAGATAAATCACAATATCTACCAAAATATATCCTGCTTCATTTCCCTGCCTACTAACACCAATCCTATCCTGCGACACTTATGGATGATGCAGAGAATTCTTCGGTCATAATAGATACTAGTGTTGAAGTTCTTCTCATCCCAAAATTGACCTGCCTGAGCGTGGCCATCTACGTTATTGATCATACTATAATCTTATGCTGATTTCGTTTTTAGAAACGAGTCGCTCTAGGTTCGCTCTGAGCTGTCACTTTTGTATGGATTTTGTAAATATTAGAGCGAACCTAGGGCGACTCTGATCTAAAACCGAAATCAGCATTAGTCTCTTTAGGTTACACGTTGAGTATGATGTACTACTCCCAAGTATTATACAATTGGTTCAATATGCAATTTAAACTGGCTTTGATCAATCACGGGAAACTCACGTGCGGTCAACTCAGCTAAGCTAAGCTAAGCTCAAGATACTCCAGTGTCTTCTTGGCGTAATGGGAAGACGTCTTGTCCGGCCAGAAGATGTACTTCCTATCCATATGATGCTCCTTTAACCCTCCGGAAGTCGCGCAAATGGCTCACTGAACGAGCAACCGCTGTTGCGCTAACACAGTTTTGGTAACTTTTCAGATCAGCGTGCACTCAGTGCACTAGCACGACCGCCGGAGGGTTAAGAACAGCAGAAGAATTTTCTCAAGACACTCCTCCTGGTACACTTGTTGATTGATGGCCAGACCGCTCTGCTTGAACCACGGCTTTGATATCCCTCTGTCCGATATACAGTATAACTTTTTTTTTTAAATTTATGCTTACTTCAGGGGGTGTGGCTGACTCGTCGCTGGAATGGTAGCTGTCATTTCCTAGAATGTGGGTGTTCGAGAACGGAAAGTAACTTTCGGTCGTCCAGCACGAGCGACGTCCTGCGGTAGTTCTTCGTCATCCTCCGGCACTACGATTTCACGATCGCTATCTACTCGTCCGTATACTCGGGGAACCGAGTATTGAGGGTTCGGTGAATGGGAGCAGGCGTCACGCAAACTTGTTCCGTCCTTGTTGTCAAACAGCTTTTTCAACGCATTCTTCTTCTGCTTCGTCATTATCTTCGCCGGAAGGCCGCTACCGGCCTTCCGCTCCACGCTCAGGGATGCCAGGATCCGGTAAAATGTACTCACGGGCACGTTTTCGTCTCGAAAGTGCTCTACCGCTTTCTACGATGACCATGGGTTTCGTAAAACCGTACAACACGCTCGCGGAGTGCTTGCTGTTTCGATGCCATCTTCGATTGAACTAACAGCACCCGAGCGAAAAGAAACATGCCACCCATTTCTAGAGAATCCAGAGAGCAATTCTCTTGAAGAGAAAAAAATTACGCTCTTTACTTTAATTGCAGAAAGGTATTGAAATCATTCTCATTTTTTATTGAACACCCGTTAGAATACGAATATGTTCCTAATTTTATGTCTCGTTATTTTGATGACATCCCGTTAAAATGTCAATTCATTGTGGCGCAGAAAGAAATGTTTACACCGAAGTGATCTTATTGTTTTGTCCGTAACTGTAGTTGGCATGTCCCGAAAGATTGTGCCTGATACAGGTTTTGCAATTGTGGACAATTGAAATTAATTCAAATAATGTTTTTTTCTTGTGATTCATATGAAGATGTATAATATTTGGAATCAAAGCTGTTGGAAGTTTTTTTTATTTTTAATTTGAAATCTAAACGTGAGTGATATTTTCTAAGAAAACGCGGGCATGGCGTAATTGGTAAAATGATTGCCTTGTATGTAGCTCACCTGGGTTCGATCCCAACCCCAAAAAATATTTATCGAGCCCGATAAAAGTGACGAATTACCCCAAAGTTTAAACGTCTATAATCGAAATAAAAAACAGAATTTGTGCTTTAGGTTTTATTTGATTTGATTCGATTTATTTGATTCGAGCTTCACTACAATTTTATTTTGATGCAAGTTTGTTGCCATCAAACACTAGAATGTATTTTATGCTAATGACGTTTTTGTGTGGTAAAACAGTCTCGGTTCTCCTGTTCGTATAAAGTATCACTTCACTGCTTCGACCACTTTTCTAATTTTCTGGTGTAACTTGTTTGCAATGCAATAAAAAGTTGCGTCGATTAATGCTCGTTTTATTTCAATTGAATAATGTTGCTCTATCGATTAATGGCAAAAAATCTGAAATCATTTCACGGTGGGTCGTTACATTTGCACACACCACCGGATCGGTCGTTGAATTTAGGCGAAATGTTTGATACCGTTTCTCCGTGACCGAGGGCGGCCAGTTGGAGGGACCTCTTTTGCCATTTCTTATACCATCGCACAGTGGTCGCAATGGTACCAAAAGGTGCGTTTTGGGATTTGATTTTAGCGGTTTAGTGTGTTAGGAACACTTTTTCAAAATGGAAGCCCCCTTATTTTTATGTATACTGAATTGTGATTAATCCACCTAAAAGTGAGATAGAAAATTTATTTCCACTAACTTTCAAGATAGAGACATGATGTCAATGACAAAGTTATAGAAAATTCTACTGCGAGGAAACTTGTTGAACATGCAAACTCTCCAAAATGTAATGGTGTTGAGATAAAGCGCGTTGTTTGTGGGAGACACCCAAAAATCATTTTTTCATTATAACTTTTTTCTGAGATTTTTGCAATTCTTCAAATGTTCTATGAAGTTGTTGAAATTAAAAAATTACAGATATTTGTCGAAGATGTCAACATTTTATATTTCAAAACGGAAAGTATTTTTTATATACAGGCGGGTGGACGCCTGTTGTGAGTAGTATTTTTTCTTGTAGTACTTGTCACTATCTTTCTCATAGAATCGAAATGTCTTCCACATATTTCCACATCTCTTAGTAATTGACGTTCAAAATGGCAGTATTTTTAACTCACTTTATTTAATAACTCTTAAGTTTTGAATTAAAAAATGTTGACGGCTTCGACAAACATCTGAAATTTCTTAAACTTCATAGAACATTTGAAGAATTGCAAAAATCTCAGAAATAAGTTATAATGAAAAAATGATATTTTGGGTGCCTCCCACAAACAACGCGCTTTATCTCAACTCCATTACATTTGGAGAGTTTGCATGTTCAACAAGTTTTCTCGCCGTAGAATTTTCTATAACTTTGTCATTGACATCATGCCTCTATTTCGAAAGTTAGTGGAAATAACTTTTCTATCTCACTATTAGGTAGAACAATCACAATTCAGTATACATCAAAAGAAGGGGGCTCCCATTCTGAAAAAGTGTTCCTAACATACCAAATCACTAAAATCAACTCCTAGAGCACCATTAATTAAACGCACGTTTTGGTACCATTACGACCACTGTGCATCGCACAGTGGTCCCAAAGAGTAAAAAAGGGGGTTTTTTATATTGCGTCAAAACGGTTGACTTTAGCAATATGGTGTCTTTGAGAAAGTTTCTTGGAGTAGAACTCCCCTTCTTTTTGTCTTATCGGATTGATGATTAATACCCCTAAAAGTGAGTTACGAAATTTGTTTTCTTCAATAATTCAGATAGCCAAACACTTACTTCAGCAAAGTTGTAGAAAAACTCGTTACAAACATTTTACCTGAAGACTTCAACTCTCTATCTTTTAAGGTTTTTTGATATATGGGACATTATTTGCGAAAGGCCCCTTAAAAACAGTTTTTTCATCATAAGTTTTCTTCTAGATTTTTTCCATGATATAAATGTTCTAGAACATTGTTTGGACTATTAAACTGCATTACTTTGCCGAAGACGGAAACCTGCTATCGCTAGTATGTGTGGAGATATTCACATTTTTTGATTGAAAATAGCTCTTTTTCCAATGCCGATAACTTTTAAACGGACTATGTAAACAAATTAAAGTGCAAGAAAAGCACAACAAATGCTGGAAAAATCAGATCTCCCCAAGGCGGCCCTCTATGGAAATACTTGAGCTGAAATTTGTCTCATTCCGTCATCAAATGCAATTGATTACTCGCCGTTTGGTTGCACTTGCGCCATTTTTATGAAGTAGGCGCAAGGGAATTGTCAGTTTCCGGTGTCAGGCGCATGCATTGAATTTTTGAACAACTGTAACTATTGACCTAAGCAAACAGAAGTTCGGATAATACTTAAAAAGCACACTTTAAAATTCACAAAAAGTTCTTAGCGAACTTTCAAGCTGCTCAAGCTTTAACAGAACTGCTTAACCCGCTATTAGAACATAAAACGTATTGCAAAATTACTTAAAACGAGAAGCTTATGTAGTTCCTTTGTATCAACTTTTGGTTGCTGGGGTATTTACTCAAGACGTGCTTACAAAAGTAAGAAAGGCTAATTATTACGACTTTAAGCCTTTATTTCAGAACTAACAGTAGGGGGTGGATGTAGCGTAGTTGGTAAATCGATTGCCTTGTGCGCAGCGCACCTGGGTTCGAGTCCCGACCCCGCACATAGGGTTAGAAATTTTTCACAAGAGATTTTGCTAACCCGAAGAGGAGAATGACCTTAAGGTGAAAACCTCTATAATCGAAATAAAAAAACTAATAGTAATATATGGTGATGTATTTAATGCCGGAATAGCTCTAGTATGGACAAACTTAAGCTCTAGTATTTCCATAGAGGGCCGCCTTGGGGAGATCTGATTTTTCCAGCATTTGTTGTGCTTTTCTTGCACTTTAATTTGTTTACAAAGTGGTTTGCCCGTTTTTGCCCGTTTAAAAGTTATCGGCATTGGAAAAAGAGCTATTTTCAATCAAAAAATGTGAATATATCCACACATACTAGCGATAGCAAGTTTCCGTCTTTGGCAAAGTAATGCAGTTTAATAGTCCAAACAATGTTCTAGAACATTTATATCATGGAAAAAATCTAGAAGAAAACTTATGATGAAAAAACTGTTTTTAAGGGGCCTTTCGCAAATAATGTCCCATATCTCAAAAACCTTAAAAGATAGAGAGTTGAAGTCTTCTGATAAAATGTTTGTAACAAGTTTTTCTACAACTTTGCTGAAGTAAGTATTTGTCTATCTCAATTGTTGAACAAAATAAATTTCGTAACTTACTATTAGGGGGATTAATCATTAATCTGATAAGAAAGAAAGAAGGGGAGTTCTACTCCAAGAAACTTTCTCAAAGACACCATATTGCTAAAGTCAACCGTTTTGACGCAATCTAAAAAAAACCCCTTTTTTGCGCTTTGGGACCACTGTGCATCGGTCCGATTCTTTTCGTACATGCGTTGCGAGTTGTGTGTGGCGGCAGCAAGCGCGGGTTCGTCATCGCGTCTTTATTATGTTTCGCAAAAACTGTTTTCCCCTCCTTCGGGTCGATGCAGCTACACTGGCGCACTGATACAATTTCGACTCATGTTGTTCTAGTTTCTTGCACGGCGTGGGTCTGTTTCTCAGTCAGAGCAGGCACCATTCGTCATTTTTCGTTTCAAGGGTCAAAGTTCTTGGGTGTAGTCGCGAGTTTTTATGGTGGGAACCAACATTTTCAGAATAGTCATTTTTTTAATTTTTTGACTTTCTTTTGTCTCCGTTTGCAGATTTATCACCGGTCAACTGGGCCAAGAAGTCGTCCATCAATTGCTACAACATCGAGGAGGGACGAGTAGTGGACAGACCTAGAGGTCGTTACATATCACCGATTCGGATTAAAAACAAGCAACAGGCACTAGCCCAACAGACTGGTGCGAGTACACCTGTCTCGAGACGCATTTTACAGCGTGATAAGGGGTCCCTAGACTCAAGTTCACCTGGTGACGGGAATTTAATAAGAAATTTGAGTAAATCGATCGGAAACATTAGTGCTTCGATAGTGGACAAAAGTCCGTCGTTAAGTCAGCGGTCAATAGTTTATCGAGAAAAGGAGAAAAAGAATCCTCTTGGCAGTACGCGGCTATCTTGCTATCAAACGATAAATTTCGATTCTAGTGAAACCGTGAACAAGGGCCAATTGTATAAATCCGTAGACGATTTAATATTTATCAAAGGGGCCAGGGATGATTGTGAAAGAGACTTTTCCGGCGATAGTGCACTGAACAAAGAACGAACTGAGACGGAAAGCATCAACCACAGCACATCTACATCGACCATCCCCGCTTCTGTCGGTCAATTAAACCAAAGTCTTATCACTAGTAACGTTAGTAGTAATAGTACCGGCAGTCGAACAACAACAGAGCAGCACTTATCAGCAACCGCAACCGATGAACCAAAGAACGACGGATCCAACATGGCTGACAACGTCGGTGATCACGACGAAACGTACGGATTTGCGCAAATGCGAGAAACCGCTATCGAGACCATGTATCGACTAAAGCTAAATGCGTTGAAAGATGAAGAAAAAGCTGCGCTCGAAGGTGTCAATGGATCAAGAACACCACAGAAAAAGAAGGATAACTTTACCAACAAAATCAAAGCGATGTCCGATCGTACCCAAAAGCTGTTCTCCAAAATTTATTTCAACTCTTCGTATAAAACCAATAGCACTGATGAGAGCAACTTTCAGTCAGGTTCGAAATCGTTGAAAAAATCTCCCTCAAAAGCTGCAAACAACCGGCGGAGTATAAGTTACGGTGCCCTTCCGGGCTTAACAGATTTCCAGAAAAATTTAGAAAAGACTCAGCTTAAACTGCAAATCTCCAACCAACAGTCCGAGGACGAACTGAACGGGTCCACTGTAATTCATCTTGCTGCTCCAAACAATCGCCTAGACGCTGAAGACTGTGATTCGGGAATTCTGGTCAATGAGTCCGGTGCGTCATCGATTCTAGAAACGGAGGACGTGTTCTTACCAAACATTCCGTCAAAGGTGTTAAATAATTGTACTGAAAATTCCGAATTCAAGCTAGTGACTATTAAACTCGACGATAGTAACGACGAGGCTAATTTGGGAATAATTGTCAGCCATATGGGAAATGGCGAAGGAGAAATCAGCAATCGGTACAAGGTAGCGCATGTACTGCCGGGCGGTTTGGTGTATACGTGAGTTAACTCTGACATCTCAAGTTAAAAAAAAACAGCACTAATCCGGTTCATGTTATTTTTTTTAGCGAGGGCACCATTCAACCAAATGACGAAATCGTCAACATTCTTGGTAAACGACTGCGCGGGTTGTCGATGCGTCAGGTGCAGGACCTGCTGAACAGTTGCACCCGGCGTAGCAGTGGCCGAACAAGTATCGATCTTGTCATCTGCAGAAATAAGGCAAATGATAGTGATCTGCTAGGAGAGGAGTTGGACCAGCAGCAACCGGTGAACCGACGGTTGTTCAGGGACAATCGAATGATTTCACTTGACTCCTATCTGGATGCGGGGAAACATCAGCAGAACTACAGCAGCGACGAGCCACAGCATAGCGATGCGAGCTCCGATCAAGACAGTTACGCTTCGATTGCTATCAAGTAAGTGTGCATCTGTGTTCCCTTGTTTTGCTCTTTTTTTCGTAACATTATAACTTATTGGTCGTATTAGCTGGGTTTTATTTTCGTCGGAATGCGATTAGAATGACGACTTTGGACTCTATTCTTTGCTTTGATGATAAGGTTCAATCTAAAAACGTAATGCAAAATTGTGCGTAATAGACTAGACAGCATGCTATATATTATAGTAGGTAATTATCATCGCACATATTACTCAAGTAATAGCGCAAAAGAGGCATTAGAGTCAGGCAAGAAGTTCAGGGGGCTCTTCACAAATAAAGCTTTTTTTAATACTTTTTTGAGGATGGATTGTAGGAGAACCATTACTACGAATGGGTTGACTGCCTATAATCGGAAGTCAGTCCCATGTAGATATGGAATCCCATAGAACATGGGGCTGACTTGCGATTATGGGCAGTTGAGACCTTTAGGGTTGGAATAGTTTATTACTGAACTTTTAACATTATTTTTTGCGAATTTTTCCTGATATAATCCTTTTCCGTTTTATCCAAATAAAATTCGGAAAAAAATCTTGACAGTTTGAGCCAATTCTATACATTTCTTTTATAACAAATGTAAAAGCCTGGAATGAAGTGACTAACATTAAATGAAAATATTCGTTTTTTGAAATAAACTCTGACAGATTTCAAACAAGCCAAATAATAGAAACAAAAATGAAGAAAAGTTGAAGTAAACTTAACCGCGCGTGATACCATATAGACCAGACATGACTTGTGCAATTGTATAGTAATAGCTTGCTGAACATTTTCGAACTGATTCTTGTACTTAATGAACAGAGCGTAGATAAAGCGGTTTTGATTCGCTTATAATCATAAAAATACGGAGCAAAAGAAAAGGATTAAGGACTCTCAACAATCGACGAGAATAAGAACGTGCACTTCAAAATAAAATTATTTCATTCACCGAAACTTAGCTATAACAAATTTATGTAAGTTTCATCATCTACTGGAAAATAAAAAATGAAGACCTTACGTACCAACCATTTCGTTAGATGCTATCATAAATAATGTGATATTTATTAATCGGTGGGAGTTTCAAAGCTAAAAGTGATTATAGCTCTTTTGATGCATCCAGTTGCGTCCTGAACAGAGCTTAAAAAAATTGACATCGTTGCCTGAACTTGAAAGAAAACAAAATTCAATTCACGCCCGCAGCGATGAATGAAATTTTTGGTTCGTTTCAATCGTCATTCGTTCGGTCGACGCAGCGCATTCAGGTACGGACATGTTAGGTTTCAGAAGCAAAGTGAATTTTATTTCTATTCTAGCTCTGAGAGGGATTATTGATCAAAAGTGCACCAAATATAGATTACGCAGTTCCCTTATGCTCGAAAATGTAGAAGATGCTAACTTCTGCCTTGAAACTGTCCACATAATAACAAATGAATGCTTTGGTTGGTGAATGAATCTATATTACCTCTGCACTCAAGCATTCGATTCTGCATGAAATTTCAGTCAGCTGGAAAGTGAATGAATGAGGGAGGCGTTGAATCTGAATGACAGTTTCGGTAAATGCAAGCAGAAATAGGTAACAGATTTTGAAATTTCGTAACACTGGTCCTGAATCTTGGCAGTGGGGTGGAATATAGTTATTAAATTCTATATCCTGGTATGTAAGCCTTGTTTTAAGCGCCAATACTCACCAATACGTTTTAGAAATGTAAATAGCGGGTTAACCACTACTTGGGTTCTTGTCTGCCTAGCAGACCCTATTTGTCAGGGCAACCTAGATGCTTCTATCTGAATTTAGGATTTTTGTAAACAACAAAACAAAAGTAAACAAAACAACTAAATTGAACTTTACGTTTATTTTCCCACCACTCTCCGCTGCTGATCGTTTCGGAACTCCAACGGCCGTGTTCTGCTAGTCCCGTGGCTGCTAGCTTGGGAGATAAGCAAGGCCCTTTTGTTGGAACCTCCCTAGCGACAGGGTGACCAATCGCCGGGTCCACTCACTCTCCGTGAATAGCCGTAATAGACACCGCAGTAAACTTTCTCAGGTGGATCCGTTATCCGATCTGCTTCGCCCTTCTTTGCGATTAAGGGGGCGTCTGGTGTAAAGTGCTCAAATCGAAAGTTATTTTGTTTTACGATTTTGAAGGCAAGGCAACAATGAATTTTTTGTGTTATTGTTAAGATTTATTTATACATTCATTGCGTACGAAAAAAAATTCGGTCACGCAAATTCACACATACGAGCGTTCCAAGAGTAGACGTCCAACCATTTCTATGTCAGGAGCCCTGCCGCAAACACGATAACTCTTGATAAAATTGTCTGACACGGGAAATTCAATAAAATAAAGCGTAGATTTGTAGTTACGCGATAAACTAAAAAAATAGAAAGGAATGAGATTTGGAAAATGGTTTCATGGAAGCCGAAAAATTTCATATTTTACTTTAAAATTTGCTCACTTTTCTACCAAATAGTAAAGAGAAATTTTATTAAATTTTCTGTAGTTCATCGACACATATTGTGCATTCTCATAAAAATATCAAGTCAATTAGTTTTTGAGTTATCGTGTTCTCCAATTTGAAGAACGCGGTTTCGAGAAAGGCGGCTGCCGATAGATTGAAATCTACGTGTGTTACAGCAAATATGCGCGAGGAATGCATGGCTGTATTAAGGTTCAAGAAACCTTTTTTGTGCTTGTGTAACAATTGAACGCTTGGTAGTATGTGTAAGTAAAATTGTGTTCAGCTTTGCGCCCGGTTCATCCATATAAAACCTTTGCAAAACTCTAAAAGAAGAATATCAGTCGATTTATTCGATCATCACGATTAAAATTATACCAAATAGTTGTTGGAAATACATTCGACCTTTTGGAAAAGTGCCTATGATTTTTTGTTACATTACCACTCTGTGCTGGGACACGCCAAACAACTGCGTAATGAAAAAAAACCACAACCACTTTTTCAAAAGCACCATTCCGCTCGGTCAATTGATTTTCCATCAACTATTTTGCGTAATTTGAATCGTGATAATCTGATAAGTCGACTGATGCTTTTCTTTACGAGTTTTGAAAAGGTTTTATATGCGGATAAACCGGATGCAAAGCTGAACATAATGTTTCCTAGGCATACTACCAAGCGTTCAATTTTTACACATGCTCAAGGTTTCTTGAGCCTTAAACAAAACAAGTTTAGCGTGGTCACCGAGATTGCAGGAGACTGTTCTAGAGGTTCAATACTAACAATTAGACGAATAAAAAAGAGGGCGACGTGGTATTACTGGGTTCTTTGTAATTAACCGGGGGAAGCGAGAGGCTCCTTTGCAATTAGCTTCCGTTTTCCGGTGACCCAACACCACAAACTTACGCACCCGAACCACAAGCTGGCAACGGAAAGCTACCCGAGCAGAGTTTGACAACAAACTAAACTTGATGTTGTGATGTTCATCAAATCACCGCTCAGGTTGTTGTCGTTTTGGTCGTTTTAACGGTTAAAATATCAAAATGGAGAGCAACAAAATTGGCCTATGGCATCAAACAGAAGACTAATTCTGCTATCAGTGAGAGTAAATTGAAAGCTCATTGAGATGTTGCAATTTTTATTGATAACAAAATATGTACTCACTTTGATGTTTTACAACAGAAATATAAACATAAAAATTCTTCTAAGAAACAAAGATAGCAAAATTAAATCAAAATTTGATGTCATATTTAAAAAATCTAAAACTGATAGCAAAATTAGATTTCATTTTGCTGCTATTATCAAAATATTAATTATTCTTGTTGTAATTTTGATGTTCGACTTTGCTCGGGTATCATCGCACATGCGCACTAATCTTTTCGTTACGGTGGCGGGAAACTGTCCCGAAAAAAAGCAATTTCTGGACGTTTGGTCACTACCGTGGTTCGTCGCTATCTACTCTTTTCGATGACCACCTTTCGAACTTTTTTAGTCACCAAAAAACGTACCGCCGCATAGTTATCAGCGCTGTGGTACAGTATGGTCAGCACACTTTTGCAGCGAGAGGATAGCGATGACCTACCACATCCCTATGTTATTTCAAATATTCAACAAAAATTACACCTATTCACGGTGTGTTTGGTAGAACAATTTTATTCGAAAAAAAATCGGCATCGCTAAAACTTCAGCATATGATAGAATGGGCTTTTCCCTTTCATTTGAAAGTAAAATTAAAATATTCTGTCGGGGGCTCCAGAACAACTTTATATTTTAAAGTTTTTTTTTTGTTTGAAAACTTAGGTTTTTCAATGAAACTGGTTCACATTTTTGCCCCTAGGTAGTACTTTAGACATTCAAATATTACCAGAAGTGAGAATCTGATGGACAATTTCATTGTGTACAACTTTGTAGAAAACTACATCGCGATCTAAAATCGCCAGAGAAAGCTATTAAATTTTTATCAAAGTTTCTAGATTTGCACGGGGCCTATTGGTTAAGAAGCTTTATTCCAACAACATTTTTATTTGTAAAAAAATGGATTACCTTATTTTAACAGTGTGCTCAGAAGAACCTGAATGCTAGCAAAGTCCCACCTTTAAGCGTAAAAAACATAATTCCAGATTCCACCGTTTTATGCGCTCCAATGTTATTTTAGAAGCATGGACATATAGAGAAGAGTAGATAAAATTTGAACGAAATTCAGACTCTTTTGAAAGATGCTGGGTAATGCAGCAAAATGAAACAGTTTTTTTTTCTGTCACAGATATATTTGTTTTTGCCTTTCTCAATAGAAAGGTATTGCAATTGCTCTGAAAACCGACTTTTTAACGGAGGCCCGGATGGCCGAGTGACATATACCATTCGATTCAGTTCGTCGAGTTCGGCAAATGTCTGTGTGTGTACGCGAACACAATCTCACTCACTTTTCTCAGAGATGGCTGAACCGATTTTCACAAACTACACTATAATCAATGTTGAGAAATAGATTTCACTACAATCCACTTGAAATTGGTATTGTGATATGCACGGAATTGTTTTAAGAAGTTATTTTTTTTCACCAGCGCATTGCAAACTACTTACTCAACAATAAGAGATCACCAAGTGAAAATTTCATAGGTCTATAAACAAGAACAAGTTTTTTTTTATTAGAACGATACGGGGAATGTTTTGAGATGAATCTTTGTGAATGAAAGAATGCATTCATTTGCGATCCTTTCTGTTTTCATTCAAAACACTACGTATGCGACGGAGAATGAATCATAGGCGGGCGCTGTCACTTTTTTCAGTTTTGTGTTTTGCTTCTCGCTTTCGCAAGAACGCGTAACTCTGCACAAGAAGGGTTGCCGAGATCGGGTTTCACAGTAAGAGCATGTTGGTGGATGATTTCAAATTGATCGTTTCGTGAAATGATTTTTCCCATGCCTGGTCCCAAATGAAAGGTGCAACGTTCCCATAGGCTGCTATTGAATTGGAATCTAATGGATCCGACTTCCGGTTCCGAAATTACAGGGTGATGAGTACGATCACGTAGAAAATGTCGATTTTAATAAATTCTGCAATGAATGTATAATGGTGAAAATTTTTTCCAAAATGTGACCACAACTGCTTCGATTTGCAGTACTAAGTCACTAATAACCATTCAAAGTCTCTTTGGTCACATTGGCCACCATCATCGGTTCCGGAAGCCCCGGCGGAAGTATCCAAATTCAGAATAACAGTCACATCGGTTTCTCGGAGATGGCTAGACCGAATCAACCAAACTTAGTCTCAAATGAAAGATGTTGCGTCCCCGTAAATGGCTATTTAATTATATCCCGAACCGACTTCCGGTTCCGGAGTTACGGGTTGTGGTGTGCGATCACATAGCAAATTGTGATTCAAACCGATACTCCGATGAAAGCAAAAAAGGTAAAAATTTCACTAAAATGTCTCTCAAACAACTTAAATTTGCAGTTCTAGGTCACCGACGGCCAAACAAACTTTCGTTGACTACATTGACCACCATAGACGGTCTCGGAAGTGCCCGGGAAAAGCGGCCATCTTTCAAATCTAGCAAACTCATATCAGTTTCTCCGAAACGGTTGGGCCGATTTTCACAAGCTTAGTCCCAAATGATAGCTATATTATCCCCACAGATTTCTATAAAATTTCGCACGGATCGCTTATATGGTTCCGGAAATATAGACTGAACCGTCCGGTCACATATGAAATTCCCATATAAGCCGGAACTCAAAAAAAATTTCAAAGGGGGGACCCCATGAAATTTCAGAAATCAAATTCATATTTTTGATGCAAAACATCTTTAAAATGCATGAAACGTCGAGATTTTATGTTATCACGAAATTTTTTTTTTATAAAAATCGACTTTTTGGTACTTTGCCGATTTCGCACCTTTTTTCAGTTCAATATTACCGTGGCTGTTTTTTTCTTTTACAAAATTTTAGAACTCGAATAATGATTTCTTTTCTTGTATATTTGTCATGTCATGTGTAATAATAAAATGTAATATATGCATTTAAAAGCTTTTAATGAATATAAACAACGCAAACATTCACGTGTTCATGATTGAGAAAGGCACAATTGCACCGCTAGGTGGATTAAAACAGGTTTTTGATATTTGTTTCTTCTTTTTTTCTTCACTCATTCTGGAGTAGGCTTGATGTAATCTTGAATCAATCTTTTTGCTCGTTAGCATCTTGTGGGATATATTTGGCCTAATTTTTAACTTTATATTTCATAAAACTCGATTAGATATTCAGTCATTTGATTTTATTTCGATTGAGAATCCTGTTTGACAGTTTCATGAAGGATAGAAAAATAATTCGATCAGATTAATGTTCAAGTATGTTAACTTTTGGGAATCGCTGTACATTTAACAGAAATCGCAATAGTAAATGAGAAATAAAGGTTTTGTCTATTGTACGAAGATAGCGATCTCAATATAATAGTAGATGTAGAAAGTATCACCTTTACCCGAAAGACGTGTTGCTGTTAATGTCTTCAGATTCTGAACTGAACTGGCAACTCTGTCTTCTTGATATGTTGTCTTTGCTCTTATCCCATATTATGAGAGAAATCTTCAATAAACACACTTGAATTACTTTGAGAATTTACTGAATGTATGGTCCAGCCTGATATTTTCTTGTTCGTTTTCTGTTGTGATCCGTGTACAACGAGTAACGACTCCGGAATTTCTTCTTAAAGGAAATTATGAAACATGGTTTTGTTCTTTTTTCTAAGATTATGTGAAGTGTGCTCGATTTGGAAATAAAATTTCAGGACAAGCAAAAATCTGCATCTATAAATTCTGATGAAATGAATCTACCCCACAAGATAACAAACATGGATCAAAAACTCGAAGATCTTTTTTCTCTTTCAATCATCTCTCTTTTAATGTTGATAAGGGCAAACAGGATTCTCACCCCGAAATTGCAATAAAATCCGTCGTTTATTACAATGACTCGAACTGTTTACTTTAGTTCATTCAAATATACTGCTTTGAATTTAAGCCAATTGTATTTTACCAGGCAGGATAGGATCAGGAAGAAGGGTCATTCTAGTTTACATTAGCTATCTCCCAGAGCGAGAAAGGAAATGAAAAAGGCATGATAAAATCCATCACTACATTAATCAACATCTTGAAAAGGTATAAGATTATTGAATAAATTTGGACAACACCTATCCACACCTCCTTGTTCATAATGTATCATTTTCACCTAAGACCCGGAGGAATCTGAAAATATATTTTTTCTGCTGAGAATGGGACTTTGTATATATTGAAATTTACCTGAATTTACTGTTATTTACATTTAAACCCAACATTTTTTGTAAGTCCTTGTTAATCGACTTCTTAATCCATAGGCCCCGCGCACACCTAAAAACTGATAAAATTTTAATAACTTTCTCGGGTGATTTTTTATCGATCTATAGCATTCTACGAAGTTGTGGACAATGGGATTGTTCATCAGATTCTCACTTTTAGTATTTTTTGAATGTCTATAGTACCAATTAGTAGCCAAAATGCGAATTAATTTCATTAAAAAGCTGAAGTTTTCAATCAAAAAACTTTAAAATAAAAAGTTGTTCTAGACCCCCCGACAGAATATTTTAATTTTACTTTCAAGTGAAAGGGAAAAGTCCATTCTTTCATATCCCGAAGTTTTACAGATGCCGATTTTTTTTCGAATAAAATTGTTGGACAAAGACACCGTGCTGCACGAACACAACCGTTCACAAACGAGAAAATGAAAAAAAAATCACAACTAAATGTGAGCGGTACAGAACAGCGATGAGTACACTCAAGTTTTTTTACGCGGTTTTTTTTGCGCGGTATTTTTTTACGCGGTTTTTTTACGCGGATTTTGAAATTTACGCGGTTTTCATTTACGCGGATTTTGAAATTTACGCGGTTTTCATTTACGCGGTTTTTGAAATTTACGCGGTTTTCATTTACGCGGATTTTGGAATTTACGCGGTATCCATCAATGAGGTTCCCTTTATCGCGGATTCTTAAATTTAAGTGGTCTTCATTTACGCGGATTTTGAAATTTACGCGGTTTTCATTTACGCGGATTTTGAAATTTACGCGGTTTTCATTTACGCGGATTTTGAAATTTAAAAAAAAAACCTGAGTGTATAATGTTGCGTAAACAAATATACGGAGTGTATACACAAAACAATATTTCCACCCAGTGCTTAATTGTTATCCTGACCGGTTATAGTAAATAGTATTCTGCAAAACCACTACTTTTTGATAAATACATTTAATGTGATTGATCATCTGTGGAATGTGATAATCAGAACCCGCAATTCTTTCTATAACTCAATATTGAAGTTTAACCGGAAAGAGGCATTCTATCTACAATCAATTCCATGGAGCTTCTTACGTAAGAAATACTACTTTTGATCAGCAACTTTCAACCTCTTTCGGAGATGTATCTGGTCTATAAATTTGAGGTCAGCAAAAATTGTGATGAAACGAATTAAAACGTTCCGTGCAGTCAATTCCGCTATGTTCTATAGAATTATTGAACTTTTTTGCGCAATGAAAATTAACGTTGGTTCAAATTCAGCCAATTTATTCTGATATGAGGTACCTTTGCCAACTACTAGTAGGAGACAGTTCATTATTCTTTGCGAAAATTTCTCAGTCTTCAAAAGTTGTACAGATATCTGAGAATCGTACATCTGTATTGGGTCTCACAATATTTGGTCACTTTAGGTAAATACCAAACTAGTTGGAAATCATAACTCCTTTTACGAATCTTTTGCCTTCTAATTGTCTTCCGAGTGTATCCAAAATCTATAATTATGTTTTCTGTATCCCCTTCCAGAATTGACGGCAGCAAGTACAACACGCTGGGTACACCGCGCCGCCAAAAGACACTCGCGGTGGCAAGTAAACGACACGAATCTCCAACCCCTTGTGATATGCCCAGCATCGATGTCGATTCCCAGCCGCCGTCGCTGGACGGCTGCATCAAGCGGCGCTCGTTTACCAAAAATAATGCCAACAGTTCGAAGCTGATAAGACGATCGCTGGTGGGCAAACAGTCGCCCGTATACAACGTGGACCAAGTCACCAAAAGCACGATGAACTTGTGCGACGATGAGAAGCTAGAGCTCAGTGGAGCTTCCGACGATGCAGAAACGAGCAGCGGAACGGGCTCTCTGGAGATGGACAAAAGCATGGCCAATTTTTGTACCCTGCCTAGGCGACCGAAGAGTTCGCTCTGCTCATTTCTAACGGTCACCTTCGAGAAGGGACCGGGGAAAAAATCGCTGGGATTTACGATTGTTGGCGGTAGAGATAGTCCGCGGGGGGCGTTGGGTATTTTTATCAAAAGCATTTTACCGACCGGACAGGCGGCCGAAGATGGTCGCCTGAAAGCGGGAGATGAAGTTCTTGCAGTTAACGGGCAGGTTTGCCATGATCTGACGCATCTGGAAGCGGTAAAAATGTTCAAGAGCATTAAATCAGGCGAAATAGTTCTGCAATTGTGTAGGAGAAGTAAGATTAATAAAGAGGATCGGGATGGTATAGTAAAAGGTTAGGGTCTGCTCAGTACGTTTTCATGAATCCTTGTTTTAAAAGGCTGTGTAGAGAGTTTTGATGTGAAAATATTTCTGTGCAATTTGTTTCAAAAGAACACATATAATACAATTTGAGAGCGAACTACTTTTTCAAGAGACTTATTAGATTAGTGAAAAAATATTTCAGAAATGTAAAAAGTTATACTACTAAGATTCAAAGATGTACACCCTTTATGTCAAGTCTGCTGTTGTTAACCTTGAAACAAGCATTTTTGGAGTCTATATGTAAAACATTAGGAAACATCTGAGAATGAAACAATATACAATATACAATATAATGACGAAGCAGTTCTGTATGATTTTTCCGAAAACCTTTGCGGAAGCTTTTATCAAATGCCAAACAATGTTTTATAAGGGCACTTATCATATCATATAAATGACACAGTGGATTCTTGTCAATCCAGATTAATGTCGAGTAGTTGCACTTCACCATCCTCCGAGGGTAGTTCACAAATCATGAGTCTCGATTTGAATCTTGTAACGGAAGTGTTTCCTACCACATTTAGCACCATCAGTTCGATTGAACATGCAAGTCATCAGATTCATCGTTTCACGGTGTTTGACTACGGAATTTTTGTGCTGCTGCTGGGAATTTCAGTTTTCATTGGAATCTATTTTGGATTCTTCTCGAAAATCAAACAGGACAACGTGGAAGAATATTTGTTGGGTGGCAAATCTATGCCGAAATTTCCCGTGGCAGCATCGTTGATAGCAACGTAAGTTTAGTACATTAGGGTTGTGAGTAAAAATATCATCATAAGTTAATTATTTTTGTTCTCTTCGTTTTTATTTTAATTGTGCAAAAAATGATAGAGTAGTGTACGTTTAAAACCTTTACTTTCTAATAGTGTAAAGTGACTGGACTAAGGAGGTTTGAATAAATGACAAAGTATATATTGATAAACAGGAATCAGAACAGAATGGTTCAGGTGTTACATTCCTTATATTATTCGGGGATTTGTGCCTAACCGTACAATGAATTTACAGTTTCTTGATAGGTACTTTAAAGCCACAAAGAATCGATTCATCGATCGGTTGTCGGAATCGTGGAACATCGCAGCGAATTAAAACATCGGTAATTTGTAGACCCCTTTTATGTCTGTTGAGATATAAAAGAGTAACTTATTTTAATCAAGGTTGTATTATTCGATATTAAATACACTAGGCACAAAAATTGTCCATACCGCATGCTTTTTTATAACTTTTCAATAAGACCATACAGGTCAGTTGGAATATAACAAATAAACAAATAACAACGCGTCAAGAAATGATCGTTTTACTCACAAAATCGAGTGATTATAATTTTTTGCACATTCTTCGTGCTGCCACCTCCAATATTTAACAGTTTTTGGACTACCTACTAATTAACAAGGGGTGGGCGTAGCGTAGTTGGTAAACCCAGGTGTACGCAGCGCACCTGGGGTCGAGTTCCGACCCCGCACATAAGGTTAGAAATTTTTCATAAGAGATTTTCTAACCCCAAGGGGCGAATGACCTTAAGGTTAAAACCTCTATAATCGAAATTAAAAAAATGAGTAGGTAATATTAGAGACATAACCGAAGTGAAGTAGAATACTATAGGCTGGTAATTCGAATACTAGGCTGATAATTCGAATGCTGTAATTTTTACTGTCTTCTGCATGGTTGCATTAAATTCTGCTATCAAATGTTTCTGTTATTTATATACATATATGCATTACCTACTCGTATATCACTCGCGATGTGTTTATGCAAATGAATTTTCGGTCCTACCGTGGCAAAATTTAACTGCTAGGTTTGTTCCCAAGTTTCCAGTGGGTAATTGTTTTTCAAGTACTACCTTTACTACTCACATTATTGAATATTTCATTCCACATATGTATAGTGGGATCAAAAGGCATTCGTCTAGCTGTTTTATTTTAGAAATAGGCCACTTTAAAGCATGGCATGCACAAATAAAATAAATTAAAGGCCAAATCGGATAACAAATACTATTTGGACTCACTGGAAGTTAAACTCACTCCACAGTTAAAAGCCAATAGAAGGACATTTGCGCGTGGAATGTCAGCATTAGAGAGTTCATGCGAATGTCCTATAAACATAATATATTCAAACCCTAACCAACCAAGTTTCTTCGCAATAACCCTGCAATTGTCACGTATGATAATAACCGACAACAAATGTAGTACCAGGACATTACTTTTAACGGAGCAGTGAATTCGCAAACAAAGTAAGTAAAATGAAAATCCCGTTTCACTTTTCCCAGTTTGCCCCCAGTATCAAACCATCAACAGAACATAATCTCCTTCAAATCGTCAATCGCAGTCACACTACCGTTTGCTAGAAGAAAACTAATAAAAGAGCACACTCCTTCGTGGTGCACTGGAGCGCGCGCCGCGGCGAATTTATTCGAGAACGCGCTGTGGTGAATTTATTCAAGAACGCCACACATATTTGAAAGAACAAGAGAACGCGGTCTCTCGCACCCAACCGCACGATCGCCTTGGAATTAGTTTATTTAGCTCCAAAAGGTGCCGTACACTAATTACGTAAGGCTTTTTTAGAGCTTTTCAACCTCCCCCTCCCCCCAGATAAGAGTTCGTAAGATTTTGGTGAACTCCCCCTCCCCCTACATAAGATCTTATCATGATTATCGTAATAAAAAAATCGAATTGTTAATTCATCAAATAATAAGATAGCGAAAGCGATATGTATAGAATTATTACAAGAAAACTCATGACAAAATTTAACTGTAATCATCTGCAGAATTTTAATTGCATGCCAAACTCGCCCAGTAGAAAGAATAACTGTTGTCAGATATTCAGTAACTCCATTTGGGTCCACATGATCTGCTTTGCTATATTCCATTTCCTTTGAATCTATTTTCTTGTGATGTAGAATTTAAAAGAGTTTATCACCTCTTTTGACATGAATTTATTCTGAGTTCCAGCTGTGACACTTATCGTACGCATAGCTCCGAGTAGAATTTTCTTGAATTCTTTCTAGCTCATCTTAGAATTTTCTTGAATTAAAATACAGTTCACACTCTGCAAGTATTTGACATTCAAGATCTTTGACAATCGCATGTTAAAACATTTTCCAGATACCTTGCGGGTTTGAATCGAACGTTGGAAAAGAACAAAGTCGGTCTAACAACACGAAGGGTATCAACACTTCTAAACTTGTTAGGCATATTGTGACTCCAGTTCCCTAACAGAACAATGTACAACCAAGAGCTAAAAAATTACTCATATTGTTTGATATACAAGGATTATATGGTACAAATGAAAATATTTCCCTTTTCTTATTAAAAAGAATGTTTTCCTTATGGATTTAATTTTTTAAACTTTTTTATGATATAACGTAAGAAAGGACAATCCTCCCTCCCCCTCAGATAAGAATTTGTAAGATATTTTGAAAATCCCCCTCCCCCCATATGCACTTACGTAATTAGTGTATGGCTCCAAAGAGCCTTCTGTTTTTTCTGTGGTCTGTAATCATTGTATGTATAAAACTGGCATGCCTGTACATCATTGAAATGATGCCTGGCAGCAGTTATGGAATAGGGGAGCCCGGGGCTAGTTGGCGGTAGGGGTAAGTTGGCGGAATCCCCTTTTCTTCGTTTCTAATAGACATAAAGCGCAGTCTGTCGTTGTGAACCTTAAGTAATGTGAAACGCATTATTCAATGTGTTTTTGTTGCAGAACATTTTGTTTAGTAGAAGCTGTGGGCCATATTGTGTTTTTGAGCATACTTTGTAAATTTTCATCATTTTGAGTTATTCAAGGTGATTTTCAATCAATTCCTCGGATGATTATATTTTTCGATAGTGCGTGAAACGATCTTTCAGTATCCGTATAGATATTTCACCTATCTATACACAAAAGTAATTTTTTAAATCCTTTTTCATAAAATATGCTGCTGGGGTAAGTTGGCGGTGACGCACACGGGGCAAGTTGGCGGTACTATTTACAGTGCAAAAATAGTCATCAAATATTTTCATTTCTGGAATTCACTCCAAAGTAGGAGAAACTTTTTCTTGTTTCTCTCGTCAATGCAGGGGACAATTATTTCGGACAATCGCCTAAAAAACTTCGAAAATTTGCTTTTGAATATGAAGTACGCGTCGAAGTCAAAATGATGGAGAATTTAGCCTGAAATATAATAAAAAGTGTCGATTAATACACAGTTTTATTGAAAAGATAATCGCCACATTTCATAAGGACCATTGATGTAATCGGATTTCCATTTGATTGCTTATTTTCTGGCATTCCGCTAACTTACCCCATACGTACCGCCCGGGGTTGGGGTAAGTTGGCCGCTTTTCTGCGTCACATAATTTTGTCTTTAGAAATGAAGACAACGTATCAATCATTTTCATAAAATTCAGGGATGTTGCCAACAGTCTGCCCTTTCATGTAACGTGTTCTATTTTGCAAGATCTACCAAAATCAAAGCGGTAAAAAATGATAACTGAAAACACCGCCAACTAGCCCCGGTCTCCTCTATATTGCTTCGAGATGACGGAACGATGAACAACTACGAGTTCAGAAAGCAAACTGACAATTTATTTTTTATGTTCTGCTTTTATATGTGTGTCGCGGTTCATTGGATGGCAAAGAGGCGGTCCTAGCAACGCTCGCTGCTTGGTTGAATTGTTCGGCGCAATCAGCGCTGATAATTACCACTTTCAAAAAATATCATCATATAGTGCAAAAATATAGCGATTTCGATCAGTACAACAGAAGTTATTCGCTTTTGAAAACTGGGAAAATATCTCAGCAGAAACTTTGAAACGGGACCGCTATATTAAAACGTTAGAAGTATTCTACTTCAAAAAAAATACTAACTAGTCTAAAAAGATTTTCAATAAAAAGTATAATATACAATAATATGAATATTGTGAACATTTTTTTACTTTCTTTCATTTTAACATTCACACAGTGTTTTTATCAAAAGAATATAACATAGCATACCGTTAAAAGGTAATTTATTCTTCTATTCAGAGCAATTAAAGAATTGAAAATCGATTGAAAAATGGCAGCATCGCTAATTTTTTAGTACCGAATGGCCCGAAAAATAGCATATTTTGATATAAATCAAGATTTTAAGGGTATACAACATTTTCACATTTCTTGCACATATATAGGATCCGCTAAAACTACGAAAACTTTCCGAGGCTCGGAGGGCCGAGTTTCATATACCAATTGACTCCGTTAAAGCCTATTTTTAAAAACATCGCTTGATACAGAGAAGTCAAAACATTCATACACATTATTAAATACGCTATACATCGCCCTTATGGGTTCATTCTTTCTATAATCAGTACTTTGATAGTCAAGTCTTAAAATATTCCACGATCTTAAGCTTCTAGGGGGCATATTACATTAATCTGAGAAAGTATATTTGGGGCATCAATTTCACCACTTAGAACTTTTCCTACAAACACGGCTCTGGATATATTTGATTAATGTAAACGATTTGTTTTCCTCCTCCAATTTAAACGTCAAAACGGCAAAATACCACCGCAGCTGGATAAGTCAATGGCAGGGTTTTAAGAGCATATCGGAGAAACCTAGCTTGTATAGATTCAATTCAGTTAATTCAGACATTTGCGTACGGGCACCAAATGACAGCCGAAGCTTCCAGGATGGAACGAACAAGAGAGAAGTACAGTGCTCTCAGGCAGTAAGGGTCAGACGGCGATTGGACCAAAATGGGTTTTGGTTTAGGACGCGGTGCTGGGACATAATATCAAACAGTTGGGTCAGGATCGATGAGAACTTTTCCACTGCGTCATTTACATCGGTTACGCTATTGAGCAAAGTCACCCAGTCAATCGTTTGCAGTGAGTTGTTAAGTCCAGGAAAATCGGTTTTTGAAAAGTTATGCTTCAAATCGTCAAGAATCTCGTCAAAAATGACCTGTCCAGGACCGGTCTGCTCAACTAAAAGGGGAGGATGATATTTCAACAAGTGGCTCATCTACACGATAGACATGGCAGTTCTTGTATGCATCTTCATTTACGAACAGAAGATCTAACGTGCGATTTAGTCTGTTCGTGATCGTACACATTTGCAGCATGTTAAGTAATTACATCCCGTCTAGTAAAGCAATGCTAGATCCCGAAAGGGATGAGTCGGAATGGTAGGCGAAAGCATAACCGAAAGAAGTAGTGTTCCATACAAGACCAGGCTGGTTGTAGTCTTCAAATAACAAATGAGAGGCTTGGGGTTCTAGCGAATTAGCAATGTCAAGTGGCTATTAAGGTTTACCTAGAGTTGTTCTACGCTAATACTATTACAACTTTTTTGTTTAGACGCTAACCGATTAGAATCAGCTATAAGTACACTCCCGCCCCTTTTTACATTTCTTATAAAAGAAATGTATAGAATTCGCTCAAAATTTCAAGATTTTTTCCGAGGCCCGGAGGGCCGAGTCATATTTACCAATCGACTCAGCTCGACGATTTGGGACAATGTTTGTGTCTGTGTGTGTATGTAACAGACAAACTCTAATTCGTGTTTCTCAACAATGGCTGAACCGATCTTATCCAAACCAATTTTA
Organism: Topomyia yanbarensis; assembly: GCF_030247195.1. Lineage (NCBI taxonomy): Eukaryota > Metazoa > Arthropoda > Insecta > Diptera > Culicidae > Topomyia > Topomyia yanbarensis. The sequence goes on from NC_080671.1 coordinate 150,472,727, forward strand.
AATGAAAGACCTATCAGCCAGACAGAACGCTATTAACATGTTTTTTATTCTGATGTTTAGTTTTCACGATATGAATGTTTGAATGCGTAAAGTTTTTTTTTGCGAATAACTTTACTGAAGACATGAAATATATATTTTGAATACTTTAACAGTTATGGCTTGTTGTTTGTGGATTACCCTTTGTCGCCTATTTATTGTTCAATATAGTAATAATCCATTTAAATAAGCCAAATGTCATTTCGATAAAACGAATTTCATTTTTTTATCATAATCCTCAGATTTCCTTTCATATTGACCTCGCTTTGGAAGAGAAGTACTGTAATAAAAGGAAGGAAGCGAAGTTGGAATTGATTTAATGTCTATGAAAAATAGAACTGCTCACCAAAAATTGCATAACTTTCAACATTTGATAAAAATGTTTTTTATTTTGGGAATGCATCGAGTTGAGGCGAAAACATAGTATGATTGATTACGAGGATAACACTTTCCTAATGTAGAGCGAAATTTATGAAAAAATGCGTTTTCCATTCGACTCTAGCAGGTCCTGATCGATTTTGATGAGCATTTGATTTTTTTTTGTATGACCAATTATATGAATAAGTCATATAAATGTTCCAAAACAGTAATTTAAGGTCAAGATAACATCATTTTGAAACCGCCAATTTCGGAGGTTTAGTATCTTCGATAAGTTTTACAAACGTTAAATAGCACATCATTTTATAAAATAGGAGAATTTACTCAGGTTAATATTCATGTCTAAATTAAAGTTTTTTTAAATGATAGTCTCAACAAATTCGCTAAAGACACGAACGCTGTTACTATTTTTTGAAAAATTAATTCTGCATAATTTCAAAACTTCAAAAATTATCGTTTCGGAATTGTGCCGTTTGGACAATACGTTCGATTTTCACCAAACCCCCACCAAACGGAATATCTGGCTATACTGCTGACTTCAAGTAAGTAGAAACAAAGTTGTTCTACACTCGTTCACAAGAAACTTCTTCGAATACTGAATATCTATTATAATACATTGAAAACCCGATTTTATCAGCCACATATGAACATATGTTTGATGGGCTCTAGCAGACGTACAAGACTCACCCCGAAGCAAGGCAGAAGAGTGAGTGTATAGGCGTATAAGTGGACTGCCTCATGCCAAGACGGGAGGGTCGTAGCGTAGTATGTTGGGACTTAGCTATCGATGCCTCATGGCGTGGCAGAGGAGTGAAAGGGTGAGCATCCAAGTCAGTCTCACACGGCATGTTAAGGGTGAGCACAAAAGTCAGCCTCACATGGTATGTTAGAAGTGGGGCCTAAGAAAAATATCCCATATCTGGGATGCCAGGGGGAGTGATAGAGGTACAATAGAGTGGCACGATCGAGATTGAACCAGGTGATAGGGTGAGCACCCAAGTCAGCCTCACATGGTATGGGTGGGGCGAGCACAAAAGTAAACCTAGCAAGGAATGAGTAAGGTGAGCACACAAGTCAGCCTCGCAAGGAACGAAAAAGGTGAGCACAAAAGTCAGCCTCATGCGGGAGTGTTTGAGAGCACCCAAGTAAGCCTCATACAGGACGTATGAACGCGTGAGTGAGAGTGAAAGTAAGTACAGCCATCCCCCCAGAAGTAATACCGAGAGGTAGTTCCTGGGAGCAGTGCTCTCGACAGTCGACCGTTTTTGCGAACGCACGAACGGCGACTGATTTCATTTTACACATTGCTTTTTGCGCTATCCTTCGTAACATATTCGATCGAACCAACGGGGGCAGTGCGTTCATTTGAATGAACACCATGTTCGGGCGAGATACAAAAAAATCTATTGCAGTTTAAAGCTATCATTGGATTACGTTCTCACAATAGCATGAACTGCGTTGATGTATCGATCATCGCTCCCGTTCGTTCGTTGTCCAATGAATACAAGGGGGCTTGACACGTTGGTTTAAAATTCAGACGAAAGCATTCGTTTGATATTTGTACAGCCTATTTGGACTGCTTGTTTCTTACTTGTTACGCATGGTGGTATGGATACACTCACCAAGTTTTTACTTATAGTAATATTCCTAAAAGGTTTAAGAATTTTGAAACACATATCAGTGTGATAAAGTTATTCATAGCAGTGAATAACTTATGCTTTTTATTCGGCAAAAAGATTTACCCTCCGGAAGTCGCGCTTATGGCCCACTGAACGAGCAGCCGCTGGTGTCCTAAGACGATTTCGCTAGGTGTTCAGAGCAGCATGCACTCAGTGCACTAGCGCGACTGCCGGAAAATTAATGATCATATGGGGATTGACATAAGCGTGTTGTTTGTATTTAATAAGGACGGCAAATGATATAGTTGAGTGTATTTTAAACTATTGCGAACAACAGTACTAGCATTCGCTTTATTCAACAATAACTTGTTTCAACAGTTAGTAAGTTAGTGTTGCCTTTTGTTTCATCCATTTTTTACGTTGTGGAACTGGAGTTTTAAGCAACAATGAAATAAATAAATGGGTCGAAAATATTAAAAATTTCAAAAACCTCTGATCATTATTTCATACATATTACAACGAGTCTACAAATAGATTGGATACAGTAGATCGAGTATCAAAAACGTTCAGATAACTATTTAGGACGTTCTACAGACAAAATGAAATAAGTTGTGGATTCATTGTACCATTGCCAGTTCATATTATGTTAAATATGTCCTTGAACATGGCGAGCATGTAAATGCTGTTTTATTGTTGAATGTATGCTACAAATACATAGGGGAGACCGGGGCTAGTTGGCGGTGTTTATAGTTTTCAATTTTTATCGCTTTGATGTAGGTAGATCTTGCAAAATAGAACACGCGGCATGAAAGAGCAGACTGTTGGCAACATCTCTGACTTTTTTGAAAGTGTTTGATGCATTGTCTCCTTTTTTAGAGACAAAAATACGTGACTCGGAAAACCCGCCAACTTACCCCGGCCCCGGGGTAAGTTGGCGGTATGTGAGTATACGCCAAAAACTAAGCATTCAAATGGAGATTCAATTACTTCATGGGTCCTTTTGGAATGTGCTGAATGTCTTTTCGAGAAAACTGTGTATTAACCGACATTTGCTATTATATTTCAGTTTCAATACCCCGGCATTTTGACTTTGACGCGTACTGCCTATTCAAAAGCAAATTTTCGAAATTCTTCATGCAATTGGCCGGAATAAATGTCTCCTACATTGGCGAGATACACAAGAAAAAGATTTTTTTACTTTGGAGTGAATTCCAGAAATAAAAATTTTGATGACTTTTTTGCATTGTAAATAGTACCGCCAACTTGCCCCGCATGCAGCAAGTACCGCCAACTTACCCCAACCGCATATTTTATTAAAAACTATTTAAAAAAAACTTTTGTTTGTGGATAGAAATAATATCTATACGGATACTGAAAGCTCTTTTCACGCGCTATCGAAAAATATAATCATTCGGGAAATAGATTGAAAATCACCCTAAATAACGCAAAGTATTTAAAATTTAGAAAATTTACTTGGTATGCTCGAAAACACAATATCACCCACAACTTCCACCAAACAAATCGTTTTGCAACAAAACCACATTGGATAACGGGTTTCACATAACTTGAGGTACACAAGAAGAGACAGCGCTATATGTCTAATAGAAACAGAGAAAAAGGGATTCCGCCAACTTACCCCAACCACCAACTAGCCCCGGGCTCCCCTACTATTGCACTAGTCCAAGATAAGAATACATTAGTATTTGTTTTTCTGACTTTATTTTGAGTTAGTACATGCTCAATTTAAATAAAAAATGAACAGCACGCAGAATAAAAATAGCACGTTTGTTTACGAGAGGGGAGGGAGGTTGAATTTTTGCTATTCTTGTATTACTAATTATAAATGGGTTTTAAAGAGAATTGTGCTCAACATTCTAGTCGACTCAGCTAGATGTATTTATGCAGACACGACGAAGCTAGTACGCTATTAAGGTAATTACACTCAGGTTTTTTACGCGGTTTTTTGCGCAGAATTTTTCACGCGGTTTTCATTTACCCGGATTTTGAAATTTACGCGGTTTTCATTTACGCGGCTTTTGAAATTTACGCGGTATCCATTAACGAGGTTCCCATTAACGCGGATTCTTAAATTTACGCGGATTTTGAAATTTACGCGGTTTTCATTTACGTGGTTTTCATTTACATGGTTTTCATTTATGCGGCCTACAAAAATACAAAATAACAGTTGCAAAGATAATCGCAAGAAATTCCTCTCCGAAGAAGATTTTGACTGTGCAAATCCTGCAGTCCTAAATCATCATCTGGGACATAAAAAATTGTAAAAGTTAAGCATTAAAACCAATGTATTAACTTAATATAGGGGAACACGAGGGTATTCGGACTTACTTAAGCAAATCGCCCTTTTAGGATAGATGTAAAAAAAAAAATTACCGGTTAAAGGACCTAATTGTTAGTTTGAAACCTCTGCTACATTTTAGTGCCATAAAAGGTTCATTTGCACCACTCAATGGCAGCGCTAGGCGACGATTTGCAAACCTCTACGGTTTTCCATCCTTTTACAATGTAGGGGTAATTCGGACCTCCCTACGGGGCAATTCAGACCGTCATTTTTCTTTAATTTTTTTGGAATGGAATTATGTTTACCTATGAATTAGTTACAAGAGACACTCCTTAAGAAGCAAAAAAATTGCTTTACTAATCTGGTATGTCACAGCTGTCGATTGGCGGCCCATGTATTTTCTTTGCTGTGGCGTGTGCAAGGGTGTGCGCAGCCGCAAGCCGCTGAACGGTGATTGACTGAATACCCGAGCAAATATTCATGGGTTCAAACACCACATAGCCCCTTGAAAAGACCTTAAATATGGTCCGTGACAAAATTCACAACCATCAAGATACCATAAAATGGTCTCAATAACGCATAAATATACCAACATACGGTATTTTATATGGGATCTACCGGACCATGGTGATGGTATTTTCATGGTTTGAACCCATTTCAAACACCCATGTCAAACCCCATGACCATGGGGGTATTATGGACTTTTCGTTTGCTCAGGTAGGGGGTCCGAATAGCCCCGTACGCTCATTTCGCACAAAAGTGGTGAGCGTCTCGTAAACACCTGTGTTTTCACCCAAAACAAAAAAATCATTCCATAAAATAGGAGCTTTCCAAAACATTTACCATTTTTTTACATATATTTGCTGATTTAATCACGGTTTTTCCATTATAATGATTTTTGTTTTGAGAATGGTAAAAAACGAATCATATTGTATCTCCTTTCTACAAAGAACAAAGAATCAAATTCAGCTCTTTGTCATGTTTCAGAATAGCGGCTCCACGAATAGTTACGATAGTCAGAAAGTCTTGCTATTTTCTGAGAAATCGAAGGGGTTCGAATTACCTCCACTGTCTTAATAGCCCCGGGTCCCTATTAAAAAGCCCGATGGTAAACGTTAGGTGGATTGATTTTTTTTTAAATTTCGATGGCTAAAACAGTAGTGAACCTTTGTAATCATTTACACGGATTTCATAATCTTTAAACGCTGTTAAATTCTACGTGTTGACTCGGCACAACTCCGTGCAAACCGGTTCTAATATATTTGTCTCCGAAAATATTCGGCGTTTACAATACTGTGATATGAGTTATGACTATTAATTACATACGAAAAATAAATATTTTTAGATTTGGATAGCTTTATCCTCTTAATAGATATCTTATTTTTTTTCATTATAGAGGTCAAATTGTGAGTCTACGTTATTTATGAATGGTCCTTTAGAAGTCGTCATTTAATCAAGTCGTGCACCGTATTATGATAACAATGAAAAGTGTAAAGAAAGTGAAATCTTTATACCTCGAAAGTATGTACATCTTCGCTTAGCGGGGCATGATAAATTAAACCGTCTTTTCTCCTGATAAAAATGAATTGGGAAAACCCGATTAAAAATCAAAAATAGAAACTCTCAGTATATCCCAGCACACATTAAAAAGTGTGAAATTTTCCGTTAAATAATATACTCGTAGCTTCCAGTTAAGGGAATTATGTAACTGGCCATATTTAAACAATACTTTTACTGTAATTTATTAAACTGTTCTTGTAGTCTATTCGCATGTGCTTAAAACTCTTAATCGTAAGGTATGTTACATCTCCACAACTTTAGTTCTAAATGTTCACTTGAAGCCTTCTACTGAAAGATATGAGAACATTATTCAGTCTAAAATTAACTTATGTGTCGAATGGGACGAGTGGTATGATAATAAAATTTTTACTGATCGAGTTAGGAGCATTTTAAGACAAATATTCAGTTACAGGAAAAGTTCAGTAACGTTTGTGGTTAGACCAAATACGTCATCATTCATGCAACTTTTATCGGTGGATTTTGGAAATAACCCAGCAAATATTTTCAATAATAATATTCGCTGACGCTCCTTCATTATATTTATTTTTGGTTATTGCACACTCGGCCACCCGCCCCTTTCAAACATGTGATTATATAAACAACCACAAAAAGCTATGATTAGAAGAGTCTTAATACCAAATTCGCCATTCGTGCAGTGAGATGCAGAGGATTTATATATTCAAGAAGCAGTACCTACCGTACTCGATAGTGCAGCATTAGTGCATTGCACCAAACATAAAGCATGCCAATTAAAATGGTAAGTCAGCAGATTCACCTTGCAATAGTATGATAAAAGTCGGTTGGGAAGATTATTAAAATCATAAATTCGGCATTGCAACACAAATAAGTTGAACTCCTTGATACTATCTCTCTCATATGTACATGAATATTGAATAGCAAAATATACCACGGCTATTTTTCACCATCGGCGAAACAGTCGAAACCTATGGCAGCAAAATGTCAAACGAAATTTTCGTTCGAATGCTATAGCAATTCATCACACCTCTTTGTGGTCAAGGGAATACGAACGGTAGCACAAGATGATTGAAATTTCTTGGTTGTTTGCAACGACTGTGACCGTGTCGGCAACACGAGGAGTGATAGCTACCCAACTGCCAGCTTCGGTCAAATGAACACTCGTCCGAAAAAGAAGCAATCGTTCTTTTATGACGAACGGTATATTGAAGCACGAACGAATGAATTCGTCAAGATGCGACTGATGATATGGCGCGCGTTCGCCGATCAGCGCATTATTTCAAATGAAGCTCCTTTTTTAAGGCCTGCCTGGGAGGAACGATGGCGGAGCCCAATGGAGTTTAGTCGGTATTAATGGCAGCGTCACCATTCGAGCCCGACACGCCCCCAGTGCACCCCGTGCGGTAACTTGGACCCTACCAATAGCACGTGTACAGGGCTAGGACGTAGAGGTCTTCTCCATTGTAAAAAAAGACGTACAAGACTGAATTCGAGTAAATCCTTTCTTGAGCATGCTTTCCTTATCATGAAGATGCAAATATGCCACAATAAAAAGTTCATTTTTTTTATTTTACGCTATAAAACTCCTTTAAGAGAAATTTATATTAAATAATCGGAAATAGTTAACAGACAACATCAAGGGACGGAAAGAATATTTTGAAAGCTTCAGTTTATTATAAAGAAAAAGAAAATTGCCCGATTTAATCAAAGTCCACATTTTGTCAGCCTAAAATGCACCATGAGACTGATTAAAACTGGTCTTCTGTATGTGTTATTCACTGTGTTCCATATTGATAGGTACATTCCATTTTTGGAGGTTTTTTTATTGCATCGAACTACTACTATTTTTAGGTAGTTTTCAAGAGGTTATTTTATCGACTTTGGCGAACCTATTCCAATTCGTATACCAATTAATTACTACTTATGGGTTTAAATGTTGCAGATACTTAAGGGTTTATATATTGCAGATAGAGAAAATACTGAAATTTTCGTCTTTCTTCCTACACAATATTACGAAAGCAGTTTCTCTGATAAGTGTGTGAAAATTATAAACTATTTGAATTTTTTTAATAGTTTTATTTTTTATTAATCCGTGATTTTTTAATACATAGTGACCGTCGCTTCACAACGCAGTTTATTTTTCATGACGAGCACGATCTCTCGAATTGCTGAAATGAAAATTATGGAATAGAAGTTAATTTTTAGTATTCTTTACAGATTCAACTCGCCACGCAAATGGCTCTGAATGAAACCCGCTGGTGGTCTAATAAAATTTCGCTAGATTTTCAGAGCATTGTGCACCCAGTGCATTAACGCAAGGGACGGAAGGTTATCGAAAAGTTTCGTGTCTGATGACTTTCCCAAACGGTTCGGTTTCGAGAGGTTTTTATTTGTTCTTTGGCATTAGGATTAGCGATAAATCAAGGATACTACTGGGAAGTCACTTTTAGAAAAAGTCGATGTCGAAGTAAAGTTTGAACTATGCACGTCAGTGGTAGCGTGATATCAGTAGCTGCGATTTCATTTCTTAGTTCTCAGTCGCGTTGGAAATTTGAGTAAACGCTATTGAGAGTATAAACTTCAAATCGATTAAAAAATCGATTTTTTTGGCTCAGCACCATATTGAGGAATTTAGATATTTTATTAACAGAGCAATAGCAATAATTCGTTTGTATGTCTGTTTTATGGGCCATTTTTTCGCTTTACCATTGATGTGGTTTGAGATTTCTAGCACTGATGTTGTCCTATGCTGATTTGAGCGATTCTCTGAGTCCTGCCTAAGTCAAGTCCTAATTATTCTCAGTCGATATATTATCCGAAGAGAGTGATGTGAGTTATAAGAAATGTCTCATCACACTATTTGGTGGATTAAAAGCGTTTTTTACCAGCAGCGACTGGGTGACCCAGTCGTTACGATAGAACTTATATCTAGGTCCAAACAGCTGCAGGGAATTGATTTCGTCGTTCAGCCATGTTTCTGTCAGGATAATGACATCGTGGTCTGCGTCGGATACTGCTACGAACAGTTCATCGATCTTTGTGCGTAGTCCTCTCACGTTCTGGTAGTATATTCTGAGCTGGGAACGGCAATTCATTTCCAAGGAGGCAGTATCTGTATGTCTAGCTACGGAGGAACATATACATTTCTGGCTTTTACCTGGAGGAACAGTCGTGGTGTCTTCATAATTTGAGTCACGGTGGATGTCAGCTACGGAGCCGGAAGTATGTTGTCCAACGGTAGACTGGAACCGAAAATTACTTTGAAGAGGTGCAGTATCAAACGTAGCTTCGCGAGGACATATCTTTGGCTTTACCTGGAGAATCAGTCGTGGGTTCATCATAATTTGGATTGTAGATGGCACAGATAGCACTTTGAAGCCAAAAATCACGTTAAAAAATCGGTTAACATGTTATTTTAAAAAAATAATAATAATATTATAAACAGTCCCTTAGTTACCTGAGCAATGATGTGAATTTTGACTCCCTGAAGGGATTTTTGACATTAAAAATGTCTTACTCCACTATCTGGGGCTAGGTGTCATTCTAAAATCTAAACTATCTCCCATGTAACGAAACTATGTAAGGTTTGCACGCTTATAACTCCGATATTACTAGGTGGATTTTAATCATTCATACACCAACCGATTCAGAAACACCTAACTTAAATATTGGTAATAATTTAATATCTCCCCAATAAAAGCAGACTTTTGGAAATTGGTAAAATTAAAAAGTTCACAAAAAACGGGAAAAATACCATTCGTGAGGCAGATTTCTCAGACACAGCCGTCAAAAGAGGGCAGCTTAGTTGCTCAATGAAACACGAAAAGTCATAAATAGAAGCAACGCATGTCCGTTTAAATCAGTTGTTGCTCTTATCCCACACGAGCAACGTCGTCTCCGGGCGATGCAATAAGCGCTATCGATTTTCGGTAACGTTGGCATTTGCACACACTCGCACCTAAGTGACTAAACCATATACGGTTAGTTTATAAATAGAGGTGACGCGTACCCGTTTGAATCAGTTTTTGTTCTTATGTCGAACGGGTAAGATCATGTTTGCAGCGTCTGGGCACTACAATAAGCGGTAGACGCTATGCATTTTCGGCAGCGGTGGTCGTGTGCGGATTTTTCGGGTACCAGCACGGTGTCACAGAATGATTTGCAAAGTGGGTGGGTGGGGTGGTTTGGATTTAATTCAATACGGTGTGTGCTGCTTAAGAGTGTTGCGTTTGAAAAAAATATATTTTTATGCATGCGTGTGCGTTGTAACTTGTTAATCCATGTTTACGGCGCTTTGTAGCTGCGTAGGGTAAAGAGCCTATTGGTTTTCATATTTCGGTTATATGTTTTTTTATCAGTAAGGCATCTGAAAACGTGCTTCTGTAGTTATTGCACTGTTCAGCAGCGTAGTATTTTATATAGGAGAGTACACTCAGGTTTTTTTACGCGGATTTTGAAATTTACGCGGTTTTCATTAACGCGTTTTTTTTAAATTTACGCGGTTTTCATTTACACGGCCTCTATTCCCTGCGTGAAAAATCTGAGTTTAATTGCATCGGAAACAATCACATTCCCAGCAGAACTTTTTGTTTTCTAATTTCAAACACTTTTGTTTCGTACTGCACACAACGGAAAATTTTAAAACAGAACTTACCGTCCCAGCAGCAGTTGAAGCGGGTGTTCTTTTTCGATTCAAATTCAAGCCATGTCTTAAGCGTTACTGGACTTAAAATTGTTTTCCCAGTTTAACCAGTCAGAATATCTGTCCTACCCTATGTATTTAAAACACAGTTCTAATTGCGTTTTAAGGTATACAACAAATACGGTTGGGTATACTAATTTAAATTTTAAAATAAATCTGTTTTAAATTATGAAACAAACCGCTGTACTGAAGATATAATTATGTCAGTCCTATTACCACATAAAACACCTATATAACATAAAACGCTGCAGAATTGGTTTAATAATACAATGTTTACACTACAGAGTTATAACACGTTTTAATAATTAGCAACAAGAAAGATGTCACCAAGATGGCATAAAAACCCGTTTTAACTGGTAGTGCGAACGTTGCATAACAATGTAATTTATCAAATAATTTCATTTTTCCACCACTAATCGATTAAGAAATACTTAAACTTAAGATTGTTTACTTAAGTTCATTAGTACATTATTGAAAATTTAAATGGAAAATGAAATTTCATATTTTATGGACAATCTGTATATTTCCGTTGGCGAGCGTGGGTTTCCTCATCACAGCTCTCAATATGGAACTTTTCTTTTGAATATATTTTCTGGACAGACCAGCCTATTTTTACTAGATGGATCAGCCAAATAATGCCAATCACCTAGTGAGATACTTGATTAATTAATAGATTACCGTTAAAAGACCTTCAATAAATTATGTTTTAATGGGGAGGGTCAGGGTATATAGCAAATTGTAACATATGAAAACAGGCGAGTGAACAAGAACGTGTGTCGATATGTGTGATAGATAAAATTCATTTGCACGCTCTTGAGAAAAGCTATATTTTTAATGTCACCGTGGTCGTGTCCTGTACACAACCCTTTAATTTTTTAAATTTAGATTCTGTGCTTGGTGACCCAAAACACCACTCAGGGCCAGTCGGTTGCTTTAAGTGTTCATATGTTATGTTAACTGGTTCTCTATTGCTTCCTTACATTCTGTGCTTCTTTCTGTAATCCACAATGAGCCCTGAAAAGAATGAGAGAAAGTGCTTCATTGCGTGTTTACTATTCGATCAGCCGAAGAGATCGCCGCTCTCTAAATCAACGTTCTCTCGAGCAACTTGAAGATGTTTGCGGACAAGTTGGCTACCGCACACTGAAGAGATTAAATCGAAACGTTAACCCCAACTACTAACTTACAAATGCAATCAGTCGCCTAATTTTAGTCGCTCTCCGTAAATGGAGGGATTCCATGAGAAACCGGCCGACCGCAAAATATGACCATCGTCGATTCGAACGAAACTTTGCAAGTGTGTTCACTGTATGAATCTCCATGATATTCTCTGGCAAATGGAATATTTTGATACAAGAGCAATTTTTCAAAAGGGCGTAAACGTTTCTACGCGCATGAATTTCAAAAATTTGTTGTTCGATTACTGTATTTTATACAGCAAAACTCTCTGAGAACAAGTTACAGGGAATGAATAATTCTGTCTGTCAAAAATATACACTGAAAAAAATGTGTTATTTTTCAAAAAAAAAAATTTATGATAAAAATTTAAATGGCGAAAAAACCCATTTTTTTAAATTTTTTATATTTTGTTACCAAAACCCTAAAGAGAAAAAAAAACATTTTGAATGTGATTGCATGATGGAGAAAAAATTGGTAAAAAAGTTTTTCTAACAATAACTTCGTACATGTTTTTAAATTTCATACTAATTGACATACAAAATTGTAATTTTATTACAGAATATAATTCTAAGCACCATTTAAAATCAAAATGCATTTAACAAAAATCTTCCAAAATGCGATAGTTTTCGAGATATTTGAAATTTTGCTCCTTCAAAACAATTAATTCGTGTAATTATGCTCTTTTCAAAAGTTTTTCGCGTTACCCCATCATAAAATGTGAAAAATTTAATGTTAATCGTTTAAAGACGTAAAAGCAACTTTTTTAGTGTATTTGGATCATGGAGAAGCTTTCAATAAAAAAGTTTTCCTAACAACAACTTTTGACATATTTTTATAATTCTTACTATTTGCAGTCAAAAATACAATTTTCTTTTTGAATATGATTCTAAACGCCATTCTAAATCGAAATGCTCTTAACAAAAATTTTCTAAAATGTAGCAGTTCTCGAGATATTTTAACTTTTGTTTTAACAACACAATTATTTTGTTTTATTACGACCTTTTCATAAGTTAGTCGCATTTCTCCATCAAAAATAATAGGTTTTTCAAAAGGCCCGTAAACTTTCCTGCAACTTCCTTTTTGACATGAAGGCGATATTGTAAACCATTTGAAAGTTACATGAAAGCAACCATGTAAACATAGCCCTAGAGTGAAAATTGGAAGAAGTAGATAAATAAGTGATTGGTTGTCTAAAATTGATGTGAAGAAGAACTGTGCGAAATTTCAAAGCGATTGGTGTTGAGTTATGGTGTTCACCGCATTGTTCCGAGGTGCTTTCTGAAAATTCATTGATACTCGCCCAATTTTCAATATTTTTAGCGAGAGTTTAGGAAATTATTGATCAAATGTTGCATCATTGCATGGAAATTGACTGAGTAGATTAACACTTTATGCATCATCATTCGTAACCCAACTTTGTACCGGGAAACAAGTGCTTTTTGTTCTCTCCGGTGTGGTTTAGTTTTTTCGGTGGTACGAAGGTGCTTGCTGTGGCAGAGGCTGCAGTAAAGCATTACTAATAAACAGTCCCGCGAGTGATAATTGTTACCTGCGATATCAGTTAAAGTAGTGCAGTGAAGTGCGTTACTAAACATTTTTCTTGCCTGAAAGACGGCTTTGTTTAGACGAGCTATATCAGCTCTACTGTGTGAAGGTCACGCGGGTGACGGATAAAACAAACGAAGGATCAATTCACCTACCAGCTCGTCAGGAACCAACTGGTGAAGTGTTTCGTTTTTTACTTTTCTTATCGATTTTTTTCTTTTTATTGCTTTTGATTTTTTATTTTGATTTAAGTTAAACAGTGCGGTCGAGCGTGTTGCTCCCGCAACAAAATGGAACAAACAGAAGGATCACCCTCCGAAGAGGAATATTATGAAGAAGAAGAACGTATATCTGATACTGAGACAGATAATGTTATGGTCGATCCACTTCCCCCAGTTTCCCCCAATGTCTCACAGCCCCCCCGAGTCAAGGTTTACCAGGATGGATCCGCTGGTCCTTGGGTGGTATACTTTCGGCCCAAAAATAAACCGTTAAACAGCATAACTGTTGCACGGGAGCTGACAAAACGTTACTCGGCCGTAACCGAGATTAAAAAGGTTCAGTCAGATAAACTGCGCGTAGTCGTTACTGACTTGAAACAGGCCAATGATATCGTTAGCAATAGCCTCTTTACGCTGGAGTATCGCGTCTACATCCCTTCTCGTGATGTGGAGATCGACGGTGTGGTAAGTGATGCGGGTCTAACTGTCGATGATCTGATGAATGATGGGGCTGGCCGCTTTAAGGACCCTAACCTTCAATCAGTTAAGATTTTGGAGTGCAAGCAATTGCACTCAAAGTCCATCGAAGATGGTAATTACTATCCATCAGACTCGTTTCGCGTAACCTTCGCCGGATCTGCACTTCCGAGCTACGTTGAAGTGGGAGGAGCTCGTCTACCTGTACGCCTGTTTGTACCGCGGGTCATGAATTGTTCCAATTGCAAGCAGCTAGGTCACACGGCCACCTACTGTAGCAACAAGCAACGGTGCGGTAAATGTGGGGAACGCCATGCGGATGATACTTGCAGTAGCCCCGCTGAGAAGTGTGTTTACTGTGGGGAGAATCCGCATGCACTTTTGACATGCCCAACGTACAAACTTCGCGCGGATAAACTGAAGCGATCCGCCAAAGATCGCTCCAGACGCTCTTACGCAGAAATGCTTAAAAGAGCTGTTCCACTTATCTCCGAAAACCCATTCGCTCTCTTGCCAACTGACGATAACGCCTCTAACGACCCTTGCGAGGGGCATTCTTTGGCTCCGCTTGGAAACTCTAGGAAAAGACCTAATCAAAACTCACCTGAACTTCCTCGTAAGGGTCCTAGGTTGTCCCAAACAAGGGTACAAAATAAAAATAATTCATCAACTGGAAGTGCTGGTACAAATCCGAAGATAATACCTCCTGGTTTTGGGAAATTGAGATACAACCAGGAGTTCCCAGCACTCCCCGGGGCACCAAAAATCCCAAGTGCTCCAATTTTACAGTCAGAAACTCAACCTAAAACGGGATTCCTTAAATTTTCTGACATTGTGGACTGGATATTCACAGCTTTCAACATTACCGATCCTATGAAAAGCTTGCTGGTTGCTATTCTACCAACAGTAAGAACATTTTTAAAACAGTTGACTGAACAATGGCCCCTCCTTACAGCGATCGTATCCTTCGATGGCTAACTTATTAGACGGAATCAGGGATCTGATCACTGTTTTACAGTGGAACTGCAGAAGTATTATCCCCAAAATTGATTCATTAAAACACTTGCTAAATTACAATCATTGTGATGCATTTTCCCTATGTGAAACATGGCTAACTTCTAATATAAACCTCAACTTCCACGATTTTAACATTATCCGCTTGGATCGAGAAGACTCATATGGGGGGGTACTTTTAGGGATCAAAAAGTGCTACTCCTTCAATCGAATCAACCTCCCTTCGACGCCAGGCATTGAAGTTGTCGCTTGTCAAACAACAATCAAAGGCAAAGATCTTTGCATTGCTTCTATTTACATTCCTCCTAGGGCCATGATGGGATATCGAAGATTCTCCAACGTGATTGAACACCTTCCCTCGCCCCGCCTGCTTCTTGGAGACTTTAACTCTCACGGTACGGGGTGGGGCTGTCTATACGACGATAATCGATCTTCGACAATTCAAGACCTTTGTGACAACTTCAATATGACAATTCTGAACACAGGGGAAATGACACGAATTCCTAGACCACCTGCGCAAGCAAGTGCACTGGACATATCTTTATGCTCGACATCACTACGGTTAGATTGCAAGTGGAAGGTAATATCTGATCCCCACGGTAGTGACCACTTACCAATTGTAATTGCAATCACCACTGGTTCAAGACCATCGACACCAATCAATGTTCCTTCCTGACCTCACACGAAACATTGATTGGAAGAGCTACGCTGCTGAGATATCCAAAACTATCGATTCAACACAGATACTTCCCCCGGAGGAAGAATATAAGTTTTTGTCCAACTCGATTCTCGATAGCGCGATTCAAACTCAAACGAAACGAGTACCCGACGTGAACACCCAAAAACGTTCTCCCAACCCGTGGTGGGACAAAGAGTGCTCAGACGTGTACGCGGAGAAAGCTGCCGCGTATAAAACCTTCCGGAACGACGGGTTAGTTGCTAGTTATCGAGTGTACGCGATATTAGAAAAGCGAATGAAAAATTTAATGAAAGCTAAGAAACGCAGTTACTGGCGCCGGTTTGTCGACGGGTTAACAAGAGAAACATCGATGAGCACTCTTTGGGGCACGGCCCGACGTATGCGAAACCGAAACAGTACTAACGA
Organism: Topomyia yanbarensis; assembly: GCF_030247195.1. Classification (NCBI taxonomy): domain Eukaryota; kingdom Metazoa; phylum Arthropoda; class Insecta; order Diptera; family Culicidae; genus Topomyia; species Topomyia yanbarensis. The sequence continues at coordinate 150,488,838 of NC_080671.1, forward strand.
GAGCGTGGAATATTCAAACCGTTGGATATTCGATTTCGCCAAGAAGGTTTGTCCGGATTCCGCCCCGGCACAGAAAATCTACCGCGCCGCGTCGCCTTACAATACCGCGAACGAAACACCGTTTACGATGGTGGAGTTCTCACTTGCTCTCTTATCATGTAACAATAAAGCCCCGGGGCCAGATAGAATTAAATTCAACTTATTGAAGAATCTGCCAGACTCTGCCAAAAGACGCTTGTTGAATTTATTTAATAGGTTTCTTGAGGGTAACATTGTCCCACATGACTGGAGACAGGTGAGGGTCATCGCCATCCAAAAACCAGGAAAACCAGCCTCCAACCACAATTCGTATCGTCCGATTGCAATGCTGTCCTGTATCCGGAAGTTGTTCGAGAAAATGATCCTGTTTCGGCTCGACAATTGGGTCGAAAAAAATGGCTTACTGTCAGATACACAATTTGGCTTCCGCAAAGGCAAAGGGACGAACGATTGCCTTGCGTTGCTCTCAACAGAAATTCAAATGGCATATGCTAACAAAGAGCAGATGGCATCAGTATTCTTGGATATTAAGGGGGCTTTCGATTCAGTTTCGATCAACATTCTTTATGAGAAGTTGCACCAGCATGGTCTTTCGCCAATTTTAAATAACTTTTTGCTAAACCTGTTGTCTGAAAAACAAATGCATTTCTCGCATGGCGATTTATCGACATCACGATTTAGCTACATGGGCCTTCCCCAGGGCTCATGTCTAAGCCCTCTCCTCTACAATTTTTACGTGAATGACATTGACGAATGTCTTGTCAATTCCTGCACGCTAAGGCAGCTTGCAGATGACGGTGTGGTCTCTATTACAGGTCCTAAAGCCGTCGACTTGCAAGGACCACTGCAAGATACCTTGGACAATTTGTCTGCTTGGGCTCTCCAGCTGGGTATCGAGTTCTCCACGGAGAAAACTGAGCTAGTCGTATTTTCTAGAAAGCGTGAACCAGCGCAACTACAGCTTCAATTAATGGATCAAACTATTGCTCAGGCTTCAACATTCAAATATCTCGGGGTATGGTTCGACTCTAAAGGTACCTGGGGATGTCACATTAGGTATCTGAAACAGAAGTGCCAACAAAGGATCAACTTTTTCCGTACAATAACTGGAACATGGTGGGGTGCCCATCCAGGAGACCTAATCAGGTTGTACCAAACAACGATATTATCAGTGTTGGAGTACGGATGTTTCTGCTTTCGCTCCGCTGCGAACATACACTTCATCAAACTGGAGCGAATCCAGTATCGTTGCTTGCGTATTGCCTTGGGTTGCATGCACTCGACCCATACGATGAGTCTCGAAGTGCTGGCGGGCGTTCTTCCGCTGAAAAATCGATTTTGGGACCTTTCATATCGATTGCTCATTCGATGCGATATTCTGAACCCATTGGTGATTGCAAATTGCGAAAGGCTTGTCGAGCTTAATTCTCAGACCCGATTCATGTCCTTGTACTTCGATTACATGGCACAGAACATCAATTCATCTACGTATAACGTCAACCGTGCTCATCTCTTAGATACTTCTGATCCAACTGTATTTTTCGATACATCCATGAAGGAAGAGATTTGTGGAATTCCGGATCATATTCGCCCACAAGTGGTCCCAAATATTTTCTATAACAAATACCATCAAGTCGACTGCGCCAAAATGTTCTACACTGACGGATCAATTCTCGACGGGTCCACAGGCTTCGGTATCTTCAACGAAAATCTTGCTGCCTCATTCAAACTCAATGATCCTGCTTCAATTTACGTCGCAGAATTAGCTGCCATTCAGTATACTCTCGGGATCATTGACACCCTGCCCTCAGACCATTACTTCATCGTTTCGGATAGTCTCAGCTCCATTGAGGCCATCCGTGCGGCGAAGCCTGGAAAGCACTCACCGTATTTCCTGGGGAAAATACGGGAATATCTGAGTGCTTTATCTGAAAAATCTTACCAGATTACCTTGGTTTGGGTCCCGTCACATTGTTCTATTGCGGGCAATGAGAAGGCGGACTCTTTAGCCAAGGTGGGCGCATTAGAAGGCGACACTTACGAAAGACCAATTTGCTTCAACGAATTTTTCAGTATCTCTCGTCAGAGGACGCTCGATAGTTGGCAAACCTCATGGAGCAATGGGCATCTGGGACGGTGGCTACATTCCATTATCCCGAAGGTATCAACGAATGCTTGGTTTAAGGGGTTGGATGTGAACCGGGACTTTATTCGTACGATGTCAAGGATCATGTCCAACCATTACTCGTTTGACGCGCATCTCCGTCGTATAGGGCTTGCTGAAAATAATCATTGTGTTTGTGAGAACGGCTATCACGACATCGAGCATGTTGTTTGGCTGTGCGCAGAGTACTGTGTTGCCAGGTCCCAACTAATAGATTCCCTTCGGGCCCGAGGTAGATCACCCTATGTGCCAGTCCGGGACGTCCTGGCAAGCCGTGACCACCCCTATATTTTTCTTATCTATATCTTTTTGAAAACCATTGATGTCCAAGTTTAATACATTTTACCCTCTCTCATTCACAGTAGAATCTCACCAACCTATCCCTGTATCTACAATATGGCATTGCTTCACGAGTCTTCGGTGCACACTCTTCTTGATAACCGTCTATCCAGAACATCATGACATACCGCACATGCAGATGATATAGAGTGCCAATAATTATCCGAAATATCGACCCCCCCCCCCCTCGCCCCTGCGATTACACGCTGGAAACTACAACACTACAACAAAGTGTGCATATCCGCCACAATGATCAATCAGCAAACGACGATGTCAATTACACAATATGTATCCCACTTCCTACCTTTTTCCTTTACTTACATAAGAGGGGAGCAAGCCGCCCCTAAATACGGCTTTCCCTTCCCCCACTAACATGTGACATGTAATATAAAAAAAAATGAATTATCGGCCTCGTTAAGCTACAGCATTTGGGCCTAAATAAACGTATTTTAAGAGAGAGACTTTATGCATCACCAAAAAATTGTTTGAGGACGTTATTTTTTCAGAGAAAACACCTTACGAACCCCGCTCCCCTCTTCCTCGACCTCTCCAAATTTGTTTAAATCGAATCTATCGTATTCATGAGACACAAATTTGTTAAGGGTCACCGATATTCATGTTTTTCTAAAACTTTTTTTTTCTTGATAGTTTCGGGAGGAGCTTTAGCATTCTAGCCCTCCCTCTGACTACGTGTCTGGATAATATAGCTTCATTTAAGAATTGCTCAAAAGTAGTACAGCTTTCTCCCTATTAAGCGGACCCTACACTATGCAACAATATTGTCAATAAAAGTATTGACAAGACTACTTCAATACGTCAACCCCTTAAAACCCCTTCATACCATCAATATATTGATCAATAAATGGTCTATTGTCAATATTTCCACTTGTATAAGGTTTAGGGACAAAATAGGTTCGTTACCCTATATCTCAGAAACCTTCAACTTTATGGTGCACATATTGCATTACCTTGCTCATCGAATTTGAGTACGTTGCCATACACTTTAACATTAATGGAAATATTATTTTTTTTATTAAGGTCCGTCTCCGGAATCACTTTACTAGGCGTGCCAACGGATATTTATGCCTACGGAACTCAAATATGGATGTTCATGATTTCTGCTGTTGTTGTATGTTTAATTTTTTTTAACAATAAAACATTTCCTAGAATAACCGAAAGTTATAAAATTCCAGGTCGGTCTCGTAATGCACTATATCTATCTCCCAGTATTCCTAGATATGCAACTAACTTCCAGTTTCAGCTATTTGGAGCAGCGTTTCGACCGCATTGTTCGTTTAACGGCTAGCTTTGTATTTGCCTTATCGGCGCTATTCCTTATCCCGGTAGTAATCTACGTTCCAGCGTTAGCTTTCAGCCAAGTTTCGGGCATCAACCTTCATTTGGTTACACCGATTTTGTGCGTAGTCTGCATATTCTACACCACAGTTGGGGGACTGAGAGCCGTTGTTTGGACAGATACACTACAGTTCCTGTTAATGATAGCAGCCATTCTTGCGATCGTTATATTGGGAATAGTCGACGTGGGTAGTTTTGCAGAAGTTTGGCGACGGGCAGATCGTGGTGGTCGACTGATATTTTTTGGGTGAGTATATCCGATCATAATTACCATGAATGAATTTTTAATCATTGAAACTGATTTGCAAATACGGTTTCTACTTTAGAACGGATCCAGATCCAACCCAGCGTACGTCTTTCTGGTGTGTTGTGTTCGGTCTGACTACCAACTGGATTGCTGTTTTCGGAATCAACCAGGCCTGTATTCAGCGTTTCCTTGCCGTACCGACGCGCAAAGCTGCAAAAAACTCACTAAAGATATACATCTTTGGACTCATTACAATCAATTCACTGGCTTGTTTCATCGGATTACTGATGTACGCCAAATACGAGGCTTGCGACCCTGTGACCACCAAACAAGTTGAAAAACTAGATCAAGTGGTTCCGTTTTACGTTATGGATGCAGGTGGTAAAATCCCTGGACTTCCGGGCCTATTCATAGTCGGAGTCTTCTCAGCTGCACTATCTACAATGTCGTCTAGCCTGAACACCTTAGCTGGAACAATCTACGAAGACTTTATCCGCCCCTTTCGGCCCAATGTTTCGGAACGATCATCTAGCACCGCAATGAAAATGATTGTAGTTATATTGGGAGTGGTTGTAATTGTTCTAGTTTTTGTCGTGGAAAAGATGGGTTCTGTCATACAAATTGTAGTTTCATGTACTGGTGTCATATCCGGTTCAGTGATGGGAATGTTTACTCTTGGAATGGTGTCGACAAGAGCCAATACGAAAGGAGTTGTTTCAGGTGTCGTAATATCCATCAGTTGTATGATCACTCTCTGGATCTCATCCCTTGGGAAGCTACACTACGATTACCTCCTCCTGCGCAATGATGGATGCGACGAGGGAATTCTTTTCTCGCTAGATAATTCTACAGTAACAAATAACTCACCATCCCCAAGTGAAGATTTACCGTACATTTTCAGAATTAGTTTTATGTACTACTCGCTTATTGGGCTGATTATATTCTTGGTTGTTGCCTACTCCGTTAGTATCTGTACAGGAGGTGGAAAAGTGGTCGACCAGCGACTGTTGACACCGTTTGTCAGGTGTAAAGACGACATCAATTGTAATATAAAATTAACTGTCAAGATAAGTGACGATCGTCTGTTGGATGATTCGGCGAAAGATAAAATTTGATAAGGATAAAAATACTAGCGTTAATTTTGGGAGCAATGAAACGTGTAGATTTAAGGAGTCTGCGATAATGATGCTAATATAAAAACATCGGACTTTAGAGGACGTGTACAAAATGCTCTTCAACTGGAGGGAAAACTCTTTTTACAAACAGTTCAAGTACAAGACAATTATACAATAGGTGTTTTTATATCACAATTCAATTAAAAGTTTATGAAATAATAAAGAATTCAACTAGTATAATTACAAATATTAAAATTCATTGAAGGAAAATTGATCATATTCAGCCGCATTCATCTTCAAACATAGCTCTGCTAGGCGGTAAGTTTTTTCTAGCTTACATCTGTCTTTGAAGAAATAAAAAAAAAGAATATAAAACCATAGGCTAGACCCGCGAGACCCAATATTTACTACTATCGACGCTGCCGGAAACGTCAAACGAACCAATTGCCCATTCAAGCGTAATCAATGCAGGTTTTCATTTGTCTCCGGTTATTGAATACTTTACGCTGACGTCACAAATGAACTGAAGTGTTCATTCTTGCCAGTTCGCTTGTACTGTTTACATGGACTTAGACAAATTCTTTGCGAATTGCTTCAAGCGAATCTAGTCATCCACAAAAATTTTCTAAGTCCATGTAAACAGTACACGTGAACTGTCAAGAAAAGTGAGGTTAACTGTGTCCGTAAAGAACCTAATTGCACAAAGCGAACATGTAACAACCAAACAGAGTAGGCCTTGGTATAATGTAAGTGATGCTTATTATTGTTTTCTACGCTCTACCAACATTTGAAATCATTTGCCCAGATATCACTAGTTTACAAATTTGAAAAAGTTGTGATATCCTCAACTTTTTTTATCATTTCCATAGTAAAATGGCCCGCTGAAAACGAAAATGCGATTGAAAAAATTCTGTATGAACCAGATTTTGAGATATTGCGAAAAAATCCGTTTTTGTATTTTAAAAAATTGGCCCTTCACTTCATCACAAATATCTCCAGTTGTAGTCTACCGATTTTAATGATTTTAATATCATTTGATCGACAATTGCAAGACCTATCAATTATTATTAGAACATTTTTTGATCACTATTACAATTAGATCTCTATTCAGTAATTAATTAAAAAATAATTGCTATTTCTTGCAAAATTTTGGAATTTTTTTTTATTTGACGTAAATTACTCAAAGAAGAACGATTTATTAAATATTTTTTATTCGTGGGTATTGAAATATGATCAATTACGAATAAATAATGGTTGTTCATTGGAATCTAAATAAAAATATATAAGTCATAAGTATTTTTGTAAAACATAGAAAAAGTCAGTTTTTTAGAGTTTTGCGTTTCTCATATAGAAAGGTTATGCAATCGGTCGGAATTTCGACTTTTCAACCGAGTCCTGAAGAGCCGAATATCTTATACCATTCGACTCAGTTCGTCGAAATCGTAAAATGACTGTATGTGTGTATGCGTGTGTATGTGTGTATGTATATGTGCATGTGTCAAACAATCTCACCGATTTTTTTCAGAGATGGTTGGACTGATTTGTACAAACTTAGTCTCAAATGAAAGGTACTACCTTTCGGTCGGTCGCTATTGATCTTTTATTGATCCGGTTTCCGGTTCCGGAGTTACCGATTGAAGAGTACGATCACACTGCAAATTCATATATACACTGGTACCACCATGATGTCCAAATGATGCAATACATATTAAATGTGTGCAACATTACTTGTATTTGCGAGTCCAGATTGTTGATAACCCATCGGAGTTTAGAGTTTGTTTATGTTCAACATAATTGTGGAAATGTCCATTACATTCTTAGTACACTTTGAACTTATACACAATGGCTTGCCAGCCACGAACTTGATGAGCTACGTGTCGACGGTGAAACACATGAAATAAAAAAATATCATACTTCATTAGCCTAATCAGCATTAGATCAATGTTATCTGCTTGCTAACTCATTTTGTCATCCGGGGTGGGTGTGTGACTCCCCAGCTTAAATTGGTATGCTTTGTGATATAGTGGTGGTTCAAAGATTATGGGGTTGAAAGGTAGGGGTATGAGGGCTGGAAGGGGTGGTGGTCTGAGGGGTGATTTAAGGAGATTTTTAAGGGAGGGGAGTGAACAGTAGAGGGGGGTGTAACCCCTCCCCGTAAACCATCAACTACGCCCCTGTTAAAATCCAGAAACCTTATGCGAGTCAAAAATTTTTTTTTGCCGGGATTAGGTTGAGGTTTTTCAGAGTGATTGCATAACCTTTCTATATGAGAAAGGCAAAAATGTGCCAAAATCCAAAAAAGTGAATCGTCGTCAAATTTTTTTTTCGAGTTTGCTTCAAATATCGACGTTTCATGCACCTTGAATACATTTAGCATCAAAAATAAAAATTCTATTTTTATTTTTTCCTATAGTTTACATGAGAAATTTCTATGTGGCCGCACTCTTAAATCCGTAATTCCGGAACCAAAATTCCGATCGATCCATAATTTAATAGCAGCTGATGGGAAGGTTGCACCTTTCATTTGAGACCAAGTTTGGGCAAATCGGTTCAGCCATCTCTGAGAAAAATGGGTGACATTATTTGACACATACGCACATACATACACACACATACACACACATACAAAATAACGGAAATTCGGTTCCGACTGCATGAAGTGAAAAATTCTTTAGTCCGAACATGCCGCAGACTCAGGTGATTCGTATTTCTAATGCCAAAAGATCCTGACTCCTGCGGTAGCAGACAAAGGGTTAATTCGCCGGTAAACTTAAAGCTTGCGCCTTTTCTACGCTTTTCTAAACTTTCTTCCTTCAACTCCTTGCTCTCCCTTGAGTACTATGGCTCTTAATATTGAAAAATATACTTCACTTTCGAGGCCCTTGCTATGACGTTAAAGACACAAAAAAGTAAAATTGACTCACTCTTAGTTGTTAATAAAAAAAACCTGTTTTAATCCACCTAGCGGTGCAATTGTGCCTTTCTCATTTCTCTAAACTATGGCACGGAGGCTTTTTATGTTCAATATAATTGTGGAAATGTCCATTACATTCTTAGTACACTTTGCACTTATACACAATGGCATGCCAGCCACGAACTTGATGAGCTACGTGTCGACGGTGAAACACTTGAAACAAAAAAATATCATACTCCATTAGCCTAATCAGCATTAGATCAATGTTATCTGCTTGCTAACTCATTTTGTCATGCGGGGATGGGTATGTGAGGAGGGCGAAAGTCCCATGAACGAACGACTCCCCAGCTTAAATTGGTATGCTTTGTAATATAGTGGTGGTTTAAAGATGATGGTGTTGAAAGGGAGGGGTATGAGGTGGTGGTCTGAGGGGTGATTTAAGGAGATTTTTAAAGGAGGGGAGTGAACAGTAGAGGGGGGGTGTAACCCCTCTCCGTAAACCATCAACTACGCCCCTGTTAAAATCCAGAAACCTTATGCGAGTCGATAAAAAAATTTGGCCGGGATTAGGTTGACGTTTTTCAGAGTGATTGCATAACCTTTCTATATGAGAAAGGCAAAAATGTGCAAAATCCAAAAAAGTGAATCTTCGTCAAATTTTTTTCGTGTTTGCATCAAATCTCGACGTTTTATGAGCCTTGAATACATTTAGCATCAAAAATAAAAATTCTATTTTTAATTTTTCCTATAGTTTTTATGAGAAATTTCTGTGTGGCCGCACTCTGAAACCCGTAATTCCGGAACCAGAATTCCGATCGATCCAAAATTCAATAGCAGCCGATGGGAAGGTTGCACCTTTCATTTGAGACTAAGTTTGGGCAAATCGGTCCAGCCATGTCTGAGAAAAATGAGCGACATTATTTGACACATACGCACATACACACACACATACACACATACACACACACATACACACACATACACACACATACATACACACATACACACACACATACAGACTTTTTCGGATCTCGACGAACTGAGTCGAATGGGATATGACACTCGGCCCTCCGGGCCGGGATTAGGTTGACGTTTTTCAGAGTGATTGCATAACCTTTCTATATGAGAAAGGCAAAAATATTTAATAAATCGTTCTTCTTTGAGTAATTTACGTCAAATAAAAAAAATCCAAAATTTTGCAAGAAATAGCAATTATTTTTTAATTAATTACTGAATAGAGATCTAATTGTAATAGTGATCAAAAAATGTTCTAATAATAATTGATAGGTCTTGCAATTTTTTTTTTTATTCATTTCGTTTATTTGATAGGCACAAATGCGTTAGCTTGGCGGTGCCAAATTCTTTTGTTTTTACATTTTTTATATTTTAAAACTAGGAGGTTACAATGTTGAAATATTTTTTTTAAAAAAGAAAAATTTTACAGCTATCTTAAGACTAGAAATACGATTCTATATACAAGAGAGGGGGCGAAAGATTTTTTTTATGAAAAAATTTTAAAACAAGGAATTCAATAGTAATAATTTTTAGGAAATATTTACAGTTATCTTAAAACTAACAATATAGTTTGGTACACAAAAGGGGGAACAAATATTTATGAGAAAATTCGCAGGTGTTTTAAGACTAGGGATACAATACTATTTACAAGATGGGGGACAATAGTTTTAACAAAGAGGTAAAATTACAACTATCTTAAAACTAGGAATACAGAATACAAATTTGAACTTTTTTAGCGGAGACTTATGCTTGGTCAAGATATTCAGAGGGGGGCTGTAGAAGCAGTTGTATCAAGGACAGGGGAGAGAAAGCGTAGATGGTGACCGGGAGAGAAGAGCAAAACTTGCAACTTTCGCTCAAACGGGAGATCAGCGAAAGATTACCGCCTCAGTCTAGTAGGTCGGATTGGCGGATGGTATTCTTCGGACCCGCGGGGAATCCTTCAAAAGTCATCGGACCTTGAGTCGCTCTCGCTTCAGTTTCCGTAGTGGTAAGTGCGACGGCGGTTACATAGTTGCAGTCTGGAGCTGATCGGTCCCACAAGGCAAGAGAAAGCTTCTAAAACGAGAAATAAAAAGAGAGGGGCTAAAGGTCTTGCAATTGTCAATCAAATGATATTAAAATCATTAAAATCGGTAGAGTACAACTGGAGATATTTGTGATGAAGTAAAGGGCCAATTTTTTAAAATACAAAAACGGATTTTTTCGCAATATCTCAAAATCTGTTCCATACAGAATTTTTTCAATCGCATTTTTGTTTTCAGCGGGCCATTTTACTACGGAAATGATAAAAATATTGTGAGGATACAAATCACTGTAAACTAGTGTATTAACTGAAATGAGTATTATTGTATGATATTCAATTTCTATTTCTCGCGCGTCGCACCAAGATTATCATTTTCAGCCGTCAAAAAAGAGCTTCGATTATTTACAACTCTGACTGGCCTGTTTCAACTCATACTCATACTGATTGAACAATAAAAAGAAATATTCCATTATGGAGTATTCCTCCCTTAAAAAAAGATTGGTTTATTTTTTTGCGAAGCGCCTAAAAACCTAACTGTATAAGTCTAGGAGTTTGCGCTTCGATTTCGTCTCTTCAGGTGTTCTACACCCATATTGAAACCTGTAAGAATTACCCTCATGAATATACAGGGCCGCAGAGAGAAATAAAAATTTGAAAAAGGTGGACTAAATACAAATAGAGAAAAAATATATGAACATCAAAGTAATAATGTTTAAAAAAATATAAAAAATGAACCAAATAAAAAAATAAAAAAAAATAGTGAAACTGAAGAAATGGAAGGATTAATAATGTAGCAATTTCAAAAATTAAAAATAGTGTAAGGTGCCCATTTTACATTGGATCATTTTACTCACACCTTGAAAAAATGTTGAGATACAAGCGTTTAAGTGAAGACTGCATATCAAGAAGACTGGCAACTCTGTCCAGAATCTGGAGACAGTAACAGCAACGCCACTTGCGGGTGAAGGTGGTACTTCCCATGGTGATGCACACACACATATACACTTTTACATAAAGCTTCCTACCTTCCTCCAATAGAGGCGCTGTAACCTCTGTCGCTTCTCGTTTGTATGGGGGAAGGAAAGAAATATCAGCCTTCTTAATATGTAGTCTTCGGTTTAAGGCTCAAGGCTTCTTTGAGCATGTGTAAGAATTGAACGCTTGGTAGTATGCGTAGCAAATATTGTGTTGCCGTCGATTTATCCTTACAAAGCATTAAATAAACTCTAAAAGAAAAAAAACCAGTCGATTTCTTAGATTATCAGGATTAAAATTATGCAAAATAGTTGGTGGAAAAACAATTAAGCGGGCGGGACGATGCTTTTGAAAAAGTGGCTGTGGTTTTTTCACTACGCAGTTGTGTTGCGTGCCCCAGGACAGCGTGGCGGTGTTACGAAAAATCACCCCCATTTTTTTTTCAAAAGCACCGTTCCGCCCGGTCAATTATTTTTCCGCCAATTATTTTGCATGATTTGAATCGTGATAATCTAATAAATCGACTGAGTTTCTTCTTTTAGAGTTTAATAAATGCTTTATATGGATAAACCGGTGACAAAGTTGAACGCATTTTTTCTGATGAGACGAAGTCGGAACGCAAATTCCATAGCTATAGGTTTTGTGTTCTTCATGCGTAAACATGATTTTAAACAATTTTCTCCTTAATGGAGAAAAAACAGTTTTTACCAAAACTGTTCTCATACAATTTGTTAGTTTGAAACAATTTAATTTATTCTATCGAGTTTATTTGTCCAATTTTGCATTATGCGAGCTAAACCAATATGATTTTTTTTATTAATTTGATTCATATCAATCATTCTATTCATTTTATGAACTTGATAAGTTCTGTTAATTTTTTTTATTTCATTTTGTTTTATTGATTTTCTATAATTTATTCAGTTTATTCAAGATTTAATTCGTATAGGACTCGAAACAGTATTCATTCCAACACTAGATGGGTGCCTACTTCGCATGAGCTATGCAAATTAATGAATGATCGAACAGTGATATGTATAAAAACGTCTCATCTCACTGCTTGATGGATTAAAACGGGTTTTTGTTGTTTTAGCAACAACAAAAAAATTACAAAGCAAAGTTTTAGAGGAGATCAAGGGCTACGCGATTATGGACATTTAAAATTGAAATGGATCACCCAGGCGGTGCTAGTGAGCATGTATTATTTTTCAAAGCCTCTCGAGATCGCTAGTGATCTCCTCTAGAACTTTGCTGAAAACACCATCTTTCTATGTTATTAGACTTTTGAGATGTATTACATTCTATAATGTGCTGAAAGATGGTGCGCTCACTAGCGCCACATAGTGAGAGTATCTCAAACTAACATGTCACCATCTGGTAGTTTTTGATTTCTCGAGCAATTTTACTGAAGACAGAACCCCTCTAAATATTCTCATTGTTGAGATAAAGTGTGATTTTGACATTAGTTGAACATTCGCATTCGCACTGGCTCCGCCTGGTGGGACAAGTCCTAGTTATTTTTTCCACCATCCAGAAGCTTTTGACTTTCTGGACAAAACTTTCTAAGACACCACCTTTCAAACTAATCAGTTTTTTTTACATTCAGTACTTTATTGTTTCTTTTGTATTTTACATTTCTGTAATAATTTACATTTTAAGTGACGCAATTTTTACAAAAAATTTCATCCTTGTTTCAGAAAATAATCAGCGCGTCGATATATTTCATGTTAAACACATTCAACGATAGTCTAATTCACGATGAAAGTTTCGATTTCGATATTCGACTCTCTTTTGAAGCACCCCTGGCGGTACAGTTCTCAACTAATTGGATATCCATTTACACTAAATTGTAGGTCTAAGTAAGTACAACAACTTTGCCAAAGAAAGTATGGCGCTAAATGTTATTATTAAATATTAAGCCACAGCCCCAATTATTCAGCTATGGGATTCCTATTACGCGGGTAATAGCGCAGTAGAAATCAGCGCAGTACGAATCCGCGTAGTAGAAGACCCGACTGTACAAGGCAATCGATTTACCTACGCTCTGCCTAAACAACCCCTCCCCCACCCCAATAAGGGACATTGTCATTGTTTACATTAGATGAGAGCAGGGGAAAGAGGGTAACAGTGAAACTATGAAAACGTATTGTTTTCATAGTTCCACTGTTACACTCTTTCCTCTACGCCTTTGACAACGAAATTTTTGTACAAGTAGTATTATTTCTTCTTCTACCAACTTGCTTGGATTATATTGTTATACAGTACTGCCGATCAAAATAACTTTTCAAAACTTCATATAAAAAGTTAGTTTCGTGATATAAAGAGATGAAATAAGCCAGGTTTGTGAAAACAGTTATTTTTGATTGAATGCCATTCTTGACTATGTGGGAAGTCGATCCTGCTAAACGTCGGATACATACGTAGCTCACCCGTTTCCGGTACCCAACTCCGCACAGTTGCGTAGCCAGAGTAAGGTATATTTGGATTGAAAAAAAAGCTTAAAGCTGACTAATTTAACTAAATACGGCACAATGCAAATTTTTGAAGGATATTGTCTGATCACGACATTAAGAATCGATTGTTTTAGGCATCATGGGGACTTTTGGAAAACAGTGGGAATTAGATCATGTAACTGAACTTTTATCCGAGGTCCTACAGTTGTTAAATTATCACGAGTTCTTTTTGAAGGGATGTTCCAAAATATGGATTAGGGACAATGCTTCGAATTGGGAGCGAAGTTTGATTGTCTTTAAAACAAACTGCATCACCAAAAAATTTTATAATTTTAAATTTTTGCTAAAATATTTTTTTTTGGGAATGCGTAGAGTTGACATAAAACCTCAATGTGATTTACAACGATAAGAATATTGTGAAAAATAGAAGGAAAATGATGAAAATATACTTTTTCCGTTTGGTCAGTACCGATTTTTATGACCACTTGATTTTTGTTGTTTAATCATTTATACAAATAGCCTTTAAGCAGTATTGGAAATAATAAAATTTCAAAATATTTCAAATTAGTGGCTATAAATGGTGTATATTTGAGTGTTCAATTGGATGGTATAATAAAATGTTTTATACGAGGACTCGTTTTGGATTTGCGAGCTTTAATAGAGAAGAAAAATAAAATTACTGCTCGAAATTACTGTTTACGGTCACGATCATTTTATTTCGAAACTGTCAACTTTTGATGTTTAATATCTTTGAAGTATATTACAACATAAAGCAGCACATCTTCTAATAAAATAATTTTGCACGATAATCCTCCTAGAAGTAATTATGAAGTATATTATCTTCAAACAAATTTAGTTCGAGAGTTAATTCATTCAGCAAATGTTTCGAAAATGCTATTTCAAACAACTTTGTCGAAAAGAGTGGGCAAAGCGTTGTTGGTAAGTCGATTGCCATCTCACCTAGATTCGATTCCCAATCCCCGCACATAAGGTTAGAAATTTTTCTAACTTGAAAAAAAAAGCAGAAAGACCCTATGGTTAACGCTCCTACAATCAAAATGAAAAGAAAAACTACATGGGGCAGCCCTAAGGGGTTGCACGAACTGTAGACGTAGGACTATACTACTTAATGTAAAATATTTATTTTCTTAGTACTTAGTGTGTGGGAAAAAAACACCCGGACCGGTGAAGAAAAATCAAATTTTAGACAATATAATCACATCTCATGTATAGAACAAGCTTTCTAGTTGCTCTCAAACAGATCCTAGAAGTTCAAACACCCATGAATAACCCCAAGTTTGTAGATGTGTTTCGATGCCACAGGATTGTAAAATGGTTAATATTACGTCATGAAAATTCAATTCTTCCGTGACAATTTTTTTTGCCTGCAAAATGCCCTGTGTGTACGCAAAGCTCATGATTTGTTGGGATATTAGCATTGATCGGAAAATGCTTTCCAACGCTGCGCATTGCATACATACAGGACATTTTGCAGGTCACCAGAAGCTGTTCATTTTACCACCGCCACATGTTCATTTTACCCACTCGCTATAAACATGTCTCATTTTTGGACATGTTTAGAAATCAAGAATCATGTTTGAAAAAATGTGTTTATGACGAAGTATTTTTACCAGATATGTGCAAAACATGTCTAACAAGAAACATAAGGTGTAATATCTCATTCACTTATTAGTTAGAAAATAATGACTTTGCTTAACGTGTTCATTTTACCGCCAGTTGCCCTACCTACCAACACATTCGCCCCAAACATTGAACTCAAGCGTACAATGCAAAATGAGTCAACGCTGATGATGATGGGTAGAGCGAAAGAGACAACTAGTACCACCACGACAATATTAGCGTGTTTCACCAAAATTCCACGCGGCCTTTCCCGATTGAAAGGAACGGCCGCGCTTAGCCCTTCTGTCATAATATCGTGATTTTGCATAGCGAAGGGCTGAATGATTTTGTTCCAAAAACAGCCCTGCGTTATGCAACACTTTGTGCAGGTTGGTTATACCGGTTGCAAGTGGGGCCAAGTTCACCAAGTTCCGTAAAATTCCTTTTAAATTACAGAATTGATAAAATTGCTTAGATGAGCTAAACTAATTAATCAAATCCTGTTTTAAAAACTGTCCTTGCGTTTAAACCAAAATGGGAAGCTTATTACTACCACTACATTACTTAATTTCAAGCGCAAATGGCAAATACGTGTGCTAGTTAAACTAAAAATTTACTGGCAACATTACAGCGGCATTTAGGAAGCAGTTGGAGCGGTCGCCTGTTGGACGACACAGGGTAGCGTCCCTCCACAGCCAGTGTAACGGACTTCTAGCTCAGCTACACTGGCTGTAAAAAACACAGCGCAGTGATCTGCTTCGCCAGCCGTTCAACAGGGAACTGAGCGTGTCTGGCCAAGTCCGTTCTTTAAATAGTCGATGATGACGTCATTCATAGAAGCGTTGCGCGCTAGGTACACCAATCCGTCGTCCAGGGCTTGGGAAGCGCTATCTTCTGTGTGTTGATGCGCGATATTTTGACAAGGTTGTATATTATTTAATTTTTTAATGCTATGATATCAAAAATCTTTGGGTTTATCTATTGGAATCTATTCTTAGAAGTATTTCGGGGCGATTTGGGCAAAAAAATTGAAAATTTATCGTGAGATGGCTAAATTATATGCGTTTAAAATTGGACCACTTTTCGTTACATACCATTTTTGTAGAATTTGCAGAGTGCACCCCCATATCGAAAACAAAGACGTAGTCCTACGTCAAAACTTTGTTGAAGACATTCCATAACTAAGTTTGAAGAAGACCGTATGTTCAGAATATTGAAATATATTAGACTATATGGTTGGTGTTAAGTCGGACCGGACTAAGTAACTTTGTGTTCAATTCGAGAAAAACGAGTTTGAATCGCAGTATCGCTTACATTATAATTTGAAATTAATTTTTGCTCTAATTCTTGCTCATTGTAACATAATTCAAATTAGCTAAAAGCCGAATGTAGCTGAAGAAATTATTTATCCAGCGTTATGATTATCTCTTTTTAAGGAATTTGCGACTCAGCCCGGTCTGGCTTAACACCACCATATGTGATATAAACTAGTGGCGGATCACTTTAGGAATGTATAACAAATTTGCAACAAATTAATAAAAATGCATTTAATTTCCATTTTTGCGTCAACTTCGCACTCCCTCGCAGAAAAGTTTGTTCAACAAACGTCCTACGCTGATCCATTTTGTGCGATGTTTTGTTGAATGTAGGGCTAAATTTTTGTAGGGTTTTGACGCCTTACACGCAGCGCAAAATACATTGCACGCAACGCAAAAAACATTATAAATTTCTATTTTGATGGAAAGAAATGCAATTAATTTCGCTGATTTTTTAAAATACATCAGAAGTGATCTGCCCCTAGGATACCAAACTTTTAAAACGAGTTATTCTGATTTAACTGTAATTGATAAATCTCTTCTACTGTGTATAAGTAATAAAATTCACATTCTATTCAAAGTAGTCTTTAAAGTTTTAATCAAAAACTGGCTATAAGAAAATTTATTGAATATTGTTTTGTATATCATTTATGTAGCCTTCATAATTTCAACAAAATTTTGGGAAATGACATCAATAACTTTGCTGAAGACACAAAATCTCTTACTATTTTTAAAGTCTCTCTAGGAGTTATCTAAAAATTATTATATTAAAATATCTTTTTATGTTGGAAAGCTTTTTCGAAGTTGTTAAACCTTCAAAGTTGATGATTTCGAAATTATGTGATCTCGACCGTTAGAAAAGTTTTTGAACTTTTAAAATTACACCTTGTATTTGCATTCTTTGACTTTATTGATATATTACAAAAAAAATATATAAAAGGCATCTGTTAGACTAATTTTGTTTCTGAACTTCCACTAATTTATCCAACTTACAATAAAATTTTAACGTTTTCGAAAAAACAACGATTTTCATCCAACCCCCCCCCCCCCAACCTAATTTCTGGCTGGCTACGCCACTGATTCCTTACATAGGGTTAGAAATTTTTATAGCCTTAAAATAAGCGAACGTACCTAAGGTTGAAACCTCTATCATCAAAAAACGGCCCGTATTGCGTCTGTATAGGGTTCGTCGCGGTTGCGGTAATTACCGCAACCGCGCGGTATTTACCGCACCCGCACCGCAAAAACTGCGGTGCGGTGAGACATTTTTTCTCGCGGATGCGGCGCGGGAAATGAACTTTTACCGCGCGTTATTACCGCAACCGCACTTCAAAAAATAATTGATAAAGTCTGCATTAAAAAGTGAATTAAAACTATGACTTTTATCATTTAAGATGGATGCAACTGGATTTATTTTCTACTTATTATCTTACAATAATAAACATTTTATTGCTCTAATTTCCATAGACTTCACAATGATTTGAAAAGAAATCCGAATATAATCTGTATTCGTCCTATCGCTACTTGATTTTTTGTACATTTTGCATATTCTAATATGATAAAACATTCTGTTACTAAGAAATAATATCTATAAGCTGTGTCCAATATGATTTGGCATCATTAATTTTTCGACATGTTTTGAACCCATTTGAAAAATTTACAAGCGAACCTTTTCAACATAAAACGCACAATCCAATCATTGAAAAACAATTTAATTGTACTGTCTAATCCAATTTAAAATCATTTCTCCCGATTCCCCTTGGCAATCGATGACATTTTCTCAACTGTGAATTTTGAATAATTTGGAGAGCTTAAAGATGAACTTAAAAAAAGACTTAAGACTTAAAAACAACCCAAAGAATTTAATTATCATCATCAAACCAAAGACAAATGTTTGAAAAGCGTCCAAAATAAGGAGAGGTCCAAATTAGGCTGATAACCATATCATTCGTTCTTCAACATCGTATTTCTATTTCTTTTGATCTCTGTGTAAATTCGCAATGAATTTGTCTGCAGTCCGTTTTATAAGACTCTTTCTCAAAAAGTATTCTACATGACTTTTTTTCGCTTACGTCCATTGTTCGTCCAACTGGGAATATTTTCTACCAAATTAACAACTCATATTTTCCAGTTAGGAGTACTTTTTGAAATTAAAGCTTTCGAAGTTAGTGTAGGGTATTTCGATTTATTTGTGTTTCTCAAAGCCTCCCTTCATATTGTGACAAGTGTCAAAGTTAGCCCAGATGCCAAGTTTTGCACAGTTTGGACAATTTTTGACCCCTACCAACTTCAATTGAAGTTTATGCCATTGACATTATGGAAAAATATTAGAAAAAATATATAAAAAGGTAGAACTTTCGAACTAGTCATTAGAAAATTAAAGCTCATACATTTGTAAGAGAGAAATCTTAGTATTTGAATAAGAATACATGCATTTCTTGAAAAATACGAAGTAAGTGTTTTGAGGTATTTTGTTCTTAAAATCCCCAATGGGGCCATTCATAAACCACGTGGACAGTTTGGTGGAGGGCAGGGGGTACGAAAAAGTCCACGCTAGTCCAAGGAGAGGGGTTTGAGGCATAGAAATAGTCCACGTGGACTCATACTTATTATTTTTCCTAATAAGGTCGTGAAACAAACTTCAATAAATCATTAGCATAATCGCTTGAGGTTTTCCTTTTAATCATCCCCAAAACTGTGCAGCACTTGAAGGGCTCCTAATAGCATCGCATGTGTTTGCCAAAAAATCAGTGAAAATACACAGAGCAAAATGTTGCTCCCAGAAACACTTGATTCAATCTTCTATATCGTTCTCAAAAACTATTTTAGAATTTTAAATCATGTTGATTTTACATGGCCTGTGTTAAGCCAAAGAGGACCAACCGCCATTTAGGGGTACCTCCCTAAAAATCGCTACCGCATCCAATGTAGTGCTAGAATAACCTACATCAATTTATTTTTGAGAACTCAAATAGTAGTCGAAAGCAAATGAGTACCCATAAATTTTTGATGTTTGTAATTTACACAAATGTCTAAGAAAACCTACAAAGTTTGAACTATGTTTTTATTCAATTCTTCAGGTTATAGCCAGTATCAAAACAGTCCAACACAATACGAATACCTAAAATTGAAAACCCTCTTTATTATATTACTTGACAAAAAAATCGGGAAAGTCCACGTAGACATTGTGGGGAGGGGGGGGGGGTTAAAGGTACATGAATTGTCCACGCTTGTCCACGCAGGAGGAGGGGGGGGGTCATAATCGATGATTTTTTGGTCCACGTGGTATATGAATGGCCCCTATTTGTAATAACATTGCTGCTGTATGCTGTAAATCATACATCTTTTGCAGTTTTTCAAATGTTCTTCAACAACTCTGTTCCGGTTGAGATGGGATAGATTCCTGATTAGATGTTATGTGTAGAACGATTTCGTATAATTAAATTAAAAGTAATCCTATTAATTGTTGCGGAAGAAAGTTTTCGTATGTAAAATAATGAAATACAGCTACATTTCATAGTACTTCAGTGCTATTCTAATATTTATCTTGTTTCGAAAATATTTGTCTCAAAATGTACGGCATTTTATTAATAAAACTTGCAAAGTTGTTTTTTTTAATAAATGTTACATTCTGAGGAGTCCGTCAAAGTAGAATTTTCGTGAAAATAAGAATAACATTTTATTATATATGGTTATACAAAAAATAATAATAAAAATAATTTTTCAACACAATTTTTAAAAATATATGAATTTTACCGCATTTACCGCATTACCGCGCGGTGCGGTGCGGTAAAAGCAGTGCGGTTGCGGTAAGCGGTGCGGTTTTATTATTTTTTTGCGGTTGCGGTGCGGACTAGCCATTTAACGCCCACATCCGCACCGCGACGAACCCTACGTCTGTATCATGAGATTCTTAAACACTGCTGTGTACTGCCGAATATGCATTTTAGGTATTACTGTAATCGAAGTCCACATGAGTAGGAAAGTCCAGGACTAGTAGATCGTGCAATACAGAACTCGTTTCATGCAAGGGTAGACACGGAAATCCTGCCAACTTGTCCCGGTTCGGGAGTTAGTTCGGTGGTAAGTTGGTGGTACACCAGGAAATAGGCAATCAGAAGGAAATAAAATTTCTTCAGCTGTCTTTGTAGATCGTGCTGAATGTGTTTCCAAGAAAAACTGAATATTTAATTACACTAGTAATTATATTTGAGTTTAATACACAAGAGATTCTCTTGCTTTGGATTGATATCTAGAAATAAAAATAATTGATGATTATTTTAGAACTGAGAATACCACCGCTAATTTGATCTGAGTGCATCTCCGCCAACCTACACCAACCACACATTTTTAACAAAGTTTTAAAACAACTTTTATGTGTGTTTAGGTGTTATCTTTATACAAATTATGCTCTTTCCGCAAACTATCGAAAAATATTATAATTCGTGAAAATGATTAAAAATCACCATAAGTAACACAAAATGTTTAAAATTATGAAAATTTACCTATTATACTCTAAAACACAATATCACTCATAACTTCTACATAAAAAATAAAATGCAACATAACATGAACAGAGTAGAGAATGTATTTCACATTACTAGACGTTTTTAACAAAGGACAGCACTTAACCTACTAACCAAGTAGCCCCAGTCCCGGGCTCCCTTATGCATTATAATCATGATAATTTTTAAACCATATCATATAGCATTTACCATTATCAACATAACAATATGGAAACTGAGAGGGACCATCAGGATACCCGATTGAAACTGTTTGGGCAGGGAGAGAAAAAATGCTAACTTCCTGTTTCTAACATTTCGTACACAAAAGCGGGCTCTTCTCCCCAGGTACTGGAAGGCTAAAAAAATCTCAATCATTTTTGTGGACCGTATGAGCGAAGTGGAAGTGAGTAAGCGAATTGCCCTGCCGACAACTTTCTCCTTATTAGCCTTCATACAGTGTTTAGTTGATTATTGAACTTGAACTTGAAGATTGAACTAGTCGTAATGTAAGAAAACGCTAAGCTGAACTAGCGGGAATAACTGAATTGAAGATATGCATTCTAAACTTTATTTATTCTAGATGTTGTTAATTAGTTTTATGAAACAAGGTTTCAATAGCTAGCCTAATATAATAATATATACTATTTGAAGAATTCGAAAAATTGTGGTTTAAAATATTTTTGGGTTATAATATTGATTTACATCGATTTCGAACCTTATCTGAATACAGAGCAAACATCCTGCACTAAGCATCCATACATAGGTTCTTTATATTACCTACGCAGCTTCTCCACTTGGTTCACAGCTATCTCTGTGCTTTGGCGATATACTTGATATACTTGCCGGTAGTTGATGAAGATCCAACTATTATTCTTGTCTCATCTCAAATCTTCCGTCAGTCAAGCTCCAGACTGCAGACGGCATCGACGTCTTGGTGGCAACAGTTCCGGCTGGAAACTCAGTGAATTCGGCAAAAAGCAGCGCGCACAGGATTTTTCATTGCCAGTGGCAGTTTGGAGGCAAACTTTTCCAGTATCAGCTGCTACACAATCTGTTCCACCTGAAACAGAGGTCGTATTTATCTTAGATAGCTGAGAACGAAGTGTGTCACTAGGATTTACACGGGTGATTTATACCAGGTTTGTAAATCTCGGTTTTAAACTTGTACGCATTGGAGGCCGTGTTCTACTTGACACCCGAAGATCAGTGGGACTAGGGCGCGATGACGAACTGATTTCAATGTGATGGCTCATGCTGACAGGATATTTGTGTTACCAGCTCCGAAAAATGAAACAAAGATCAGATCTCAGGTGACAATTCATGCAGTCGAATATAAGTAAATTTATTAATCCACGCTAAAAGAAGGCAGGTAGTAGCACAATATATAAACTTAAGTTTGAAATCTGAAGTCGAATATTTAAAACTAGTATATATATACATTCTTCTTCGCGCTGGTCTGGTGATTCTAATCTCATTGTACAATCGGTTAAGCTACGCAACGGAATGCAGACTTGGCCTTTTATAGATACATTCTTCAATTCAATTTGAAAAACTCTCTGGTTTTTTATCATAGAGGTTTAGAGTCATTTGCCTCTTTTCTGTTTATAAAAATCTCCAACCCTATGTGCAGATTCGGGAATCACTATGCCCTGACAATCTCTTTGAAGTATTTATTCCATAAACAAGATGAAAGGATTTGTTGACCGGAACATTCCATATATTCGAAAGATACCTTCTGTTTATCCCTAACGGTCATACGCAAAATAAAAGATAGTTTATAAATAAGCAATCGAATCCGGAAAACCAGTAGTGGGGGCGTATTTGTTTGTCAGTTTACAAGTCTTTATAAAAATTATGTTACTCGACGATTCAAAAAAGCTCGTAAGTACATCGAAAGAATAATTGACATTGCACTTGATACAAGGTGAAGTTGATGGATGGACATTGCACCTGATTCTAGAGACTCTCGTGTTCATATCTCGTGCGTCGTGTTGTGTTGCAATTGACCGACACATAAAGTGAGCACAGAAATTGTCCGTGCAGGGAATGGCTTAAACTTGTTCAGGTGTTAAGTTTATGTAACGAATAACGTGTTACCGGGTCAAATTGACCTGGATTTCGAACTCAGTTTTAAGACACATTTTCTATATATACTTCCACACAAATTGTTTGTTAGAGTTTCAATTTTTAGAACATGATAAACAGGGCCGTAAAAAGAAAATCCGAGAAAATCACTGTACGACATTTGAATAAAGGTAGGGATGCTAATTCATTGAAGTTTTTCGCAATATATCATCATGAGCATGAGCTTGTGCAATTCGAGGATGTTACAACGTATTTGTCCATAATAAGCGAAATTGCATAGAGAATCATCGAATGGGACTTCAATTTTTAACAGGTCTTCAACAAAGAAAACACATTCAATCTGGTCAGTCAAAGAATGAAAATGAAATAAATAGGGGAAACCGAGGAGATTTGAAACAAAGGAGAGTTGAAAAAGTGCCCATCATTAGCGAAACAAAAGCGTTAGAGATTCATAACTAACGCATTTGTTTTATTTATATCGTGTTCACAAATCCTCCAATACACGCCAAAGACGTCAAATGAGTGGTTGAGTATTTACGATAAACACAACAAAAAATGAGTAAAAGTAAGTTTTCGTTATGTTTTTCAAATTACTATAATTAGAATATTAAGAGATGTTTGATCATGACAATATCATTGTTATGTAGTTATACAGTTAACATTTATGAATTATATGCGTTTCTTTCTATCTTTGCAATGTATAAATTGTAAAATGTGGATCAAGCTTTACTTCTGGACCTAGGAGAGTTGAAACACCTTGTTTCAACTCTCCTCGTTGATGATTCTAGTCTTATGGCAATTTTATAATTACATTAACGTTCCTGAACTAATAACAATAATCAAAATTCTTCTTTCCTGGATTAACACCGGGGATATCAACATTCTCAGTTAATTAATTCTAGATCATTTATTACATTTGTTCTAATTGTTTACTCCTAACAGTTTCTGAAATTTAAAATTGAACCAAAAACTACCAACATGGATACCAACTTTCACTTGTAGTCATAAATAGTCATATCAACCATTTAAATCAATGCAGAATGTCCTAGATGAATAACTGGTAACTTGTCTCAACTCACATTGATTGCTGTTTCAACTTACCTCTGTAGGAGGAGAGTTGAAACAAAGAGAACACTGTTAAAAATCAATATATTGATGCTTTGTTATTAATTTGTACCATTTATTCTTGCGTAATTTGATAAAGCATTAACAGAAGTAAGAAATTTAAAAATAAGCAATCATCGAATGACAGTTTTTATCAATTTATCTAATAAAAATAAAAAAATTATTTCAACCCTCTTCGGTCTCCCCTATAAATAAAAAAATATCACACTATTTGAATTGTTTGCAAATTTGAAAAAAATATTGGTAAGTTGCTAACTTATAGTGGTTCACTGTCGCCGTAAAATTTTGTTGTGAACTCACTGGAAATTCTCCGTCAAATAATGGTGTTAATTTCTGGGAATTATATGAAAAAATCGTAATTTTCGTTATGTGTCGGTTTCTCGGTTTTCTCATAGTAAAAGCAATTTAACAGCTTCTTTAAGCAAAACAAAATTTTGGATAGCAGAGAGTTAAAAGTGAAAGAGAAAAAATGGCAAAATATTGATTAAAGCGAAATTAGTCAATAACGTGGCAATATCAAAAGTAGAAAGCCTTAGTAAGCTTAGTACAATGGAAAATCGGAAACATTAAAACAATGAAATAATTGAAAATGTCAAAAATGAACGAAGTAAAAAATAACAAAACCAGTAAAAGATGAAAGCATGATGAAAAGAAAATGAATAATAGAGAAAACGAAAAAAAAAGAAAAATAAAACATGAACCTAAAAAAGTAAGTGAAAAAATTTAAGAAACCGGATATTATTGAATAAAAAAAAGAAAAAAAACAAGAGTGGGAAAAATAAACAGATCAATAAAAATGAAGGAAGAAACACAAAAAAGTAAACACAGATTTGTATAAAACCAATGGATAAAAATGAAAACTTCAATGAATCGAGAATAATAAAAACGTTTAGGAGTGAACATAACGAAGTTTGTAAAACGCCTTCCTTGTACGCAGCTCACCTGGGTTAGATTTCAACTCTGCACATAGGGTCATTGATTTTCCTAAAGAGATCTAAAATGAAATATGGAAAAAAAATTATGTTGTGCATTGAGCAAATTTAAAAAGATTGAAATAGACAAATGAAAAGCATGAAAAAGTGAAAAAATTCAGAGATTCAAACTAATTAAAAGAAGAAAATGGAAAAAATAGTAACAAAAATGGAAGAAAATTTAATAATTAAAAATATGAAGAGCTTGTGTAAGGGAAAGTAAAATACGTTCTTAGACTAAAAAAAAATTAACAACGCAAGAGAAAAAACCGAGACGAAACTGAAAAAATGGAAAAATTAAAAACAAGTGAAGATTTTTAAGGAGCACGACTAGAACAAAGAAGTAAATAAAAGAACTATAACGATAGAAAATGACGAAATTAGAAAAATAAATGCAAAAGTGGATTGAATGAAACACTAAGAAATATAAATAAAAAACATTTCAAAAAAATGAAAAGTAAATGAAACAAAATAAAAATAAACAAACAAAACAACGGAAAAAAGACCTGTTTTAATCCACTTAGTTGTGCAATTGTGTCTTTCCCATTTCTCCAACCTATTACTAATACACTGGAACTTCTATTTACGAACCAAACCAGGGGTTTGTAAATTGAATTGGTTCGTAAAAAAGTGTTCGTTGTTTGAGTAAAAAAAGTTTGCTTCACATTTTTATTAATATTCGTTCGTTGAGCAATATTCTTGATTAGCGACTTCCGGTCGAGCTATATTCATGGTAACTCTAACAATATGGGTATTTTTGGAACGGGCTTGACGAGTAATGAAAATGGACAATTGAAACCATTTTGAAATTCAAGATGGCGACCATTCCGAAATACCCATATTGTTGAGGTTATAGAGAATCTATCTAAACCGGAAGCTACCATCTTGGATTACAATATGGCTCGTTAACACCATTCCAAAAATACCCATATTGTTGAGGTTATAGAGAATTTACAGGGTGCACCAGTTGGATGTATCGTTTTTCAACATTGAACAACTCCGTCCTTTTTCGGCCGATTTTCACAAGTAAACAAGTATTATTTAGGATATTTCATGCCATTTATTATAAACCAGGTATAGAATACAACGTCGATTAAATGACTACCCCCATTTGATACACAAAAAGCGGGTATTTTGTAGGACATTGGACAGCATTTCGGGCTTAATCGCAGCAATTTCAGCTGGTATATTAGCTTTGAGTTCGTCTTAGGTTTGCTAGAAAAAACTTTACTTTTGAAGTAACCCCACAGAAAATGTCTGACACCGTTAAATCCGGAGAACGAGGAGGCCCTTCCAAATCACCATTTTTTGAGACAACGTGTCCTGGGAATTTGCTCTGTAAGAAAATTGATTGTAGCGGCTGCGGAGTGGCAAGGTACCTCCAAGGTCTTGTTGAAAATAGAAGTTTTCCAGACCTTTTTTCTGTATTTGTGGACAGACAAAGTGCGCCAAAATCCAACGGTAGCGTGAGTCGTTTTGTTTGTAGACGCCGAATGCCTGACATATTTTTACGATAAGCAATTGAACGATCGTTTTCAATATAAAGCACTACGATTTCAGCGCGTTCTTTTGGTGTAAATCGACTCTTAGCTAAAATGGCATAAAATTGTGTTTATCCATTCCGAAAATACCCATATTGGTGAGGTTATAGAGAATTTAGAACATCTTGGATTACATAATGGCTCAAAATATTGATTTCAGTTATACACGCGTCAACCCCATTCTGAAAATCCTTGAAATCTTTTACTAGCAACAGTTAGCTGGGAAAATTGTAAATTGTGTACAACTTCATGTTGTACTGTACAGTTACAGAGTTAAATGTCGATGGAGGCACACCTTAAAAAAATAACAATATCATATTTAGTTAGCCTAATCAGAATTAGTTCAACATTCAACAAAAAAATAAAAATGTCATATTTAGTTAGCCTAATCAGAATTAGTTCAACATTCGATTTTTAAATTTTACCGTCGTAGGTGACCAATGCCAAAGCGACTTTGGAGTGTCCTTAGTTACCTGAACTGGCAAATTCAGATAATTTTGCACCCATTTTAAAATGTTTTGCATAATTTTGAAATCATAGTGGTACCAGTTTATATGGGAAATTCCTGAGTGGTCGCACTCTTTAACCCGTATCTCCGGAACCGGAATTCAGATCGACACAAAATTCAAAAGCAACCGATGGGAAGGGTGTACTTTTCATTTAAGATAAAGTTTGGGCGAATTGGTCCAGCCATATCTGAGAATTTTTTTAACATTTTTGGCACATACATGCGGTCACACATACAGACACATGAAGACTTTCCGATATCGACGAACTGAGTCGAATGGGAAATGATACTCGGC
This sequence comes from Topomyia yanbarensis, assembly GCF_030247195.1. Taxonomy (NCBI): domain Eukaryota; kingdom Metazoa; phylum Arthropoda; class Insecta; order Diptera; family Culicidae; genus Topomyia; species Topomyia yanbarensis. The sequence goes on from NC_080671.1 coordinate 150,516,444, forward strand.
CGGGATGAGTTTGTCGGTTTTCAGAGTAATTGCATAGCATTTCCATATGAGAAAAGCAAAACGGAAAAGAAAAATCAGAAATTCATTGTCAAAATGAAAAATGGTCACAGAGGGCAATAATGGGACACAAAATATGATGCACTATTAAAAATAAGAAAAGTTGTTTGCATGAAAAAATTAAAAATATGAAGGAAAATAGATATTATAAAAAGGTACAATGGGTTAAATAGAACAAAAAAGCAAATGCCACAAAAGTGGATTATTAAAATATGAAGCAGTAAAATAAATGGAATGAAGTCGATTCAAAGGATATAAAATTTGCCACCGCGAAAAACAAATTCGTTAGTTGGGGGTTCGCTAGTCGTGACCCAACTAACGAATTTGCGCTATAGTAGGATAATGTATTAAGACAGCCAAATGAAATGTGTGAAAAGGTAGAGAAATTTCAGCTGATAATAAAAAAGGCAAATATAAAAAAGTAACAAGCATTGCAGTTTGTGGGGTACCCTCATCGATCGTTTAAAAGTGTTTTTTTTTGTTGTTGGACACATAACGTTTAAACCTGGCGGTACGTAGCCCAAAAACTGACAAAGGTTGACTATAGCATCACAAAGTCTGCATAAAAAATTATAACCACGCGGCGCAGTTCATTTTCCGACACGACGTTATAAAAAGGCTTGCTGTACGGACAATTTCTGTGCCTAGTGTAACTCAAACATCGTTTATTATGCATATTGCTAGAGTCGGCTCACAAGATTCCGGCGCTATACTCTATCTGCAAACGGATCACTAATTTGTAAAATCATATTTCATACAGCCATAACTCACAGGGTCTACAAACATAGACGGCATATGAGATTAAGCTATGCATATCGTTTGCAAAAGTGTCTTTATGTGGTACGATGCCGAGTGCCATTTTAAGTGGATGGCGGAAGTTTTCCATTTCTCTTTGTTTGTAAATAAGCGAATTTATTTAACTAACATCATTGCAATTTTACCACAGGTTTACTAATAAATCACCAGAATGGATGACGACGTTTTTATCCTGGACGAGCTGGATCAAAATACCGATGCAACTCTGGAAGGATTGTCCAGCACCAGCAGCTTTAACCAGCCGTACACAACCACCTCCTTCATTACGACCCAACTTGTGACAGAAGCAACAAAAATTCTATCATCCACCGGGACGCCAACGAGTTTCTCTGTTTCAGAAGAAACAACGACGCTGGAATTAACTACGACTACCACAGTCGTTTCCCAGGTATCAACGGTCCTCGGTGAAACTCTTCAATTCACCGTTATCGATTATGCGATATTCGTACTGATGCTTCTACTGTCGGCCTTCATAGGCGTCTACTTTGGGTTTATGTCGAAGATCAAACAGAATAATACCAAAGAGTACCTACTCGGTGGGAAAACCATGAGCAAATTTCCTGTTTCGGCATCACTTATTGCAACGTAAGTTTGTTCATATTTTCGTTAACTAACCAAAATATGTTCATGTTTTTGGATTTTCAAGGCACATTTCTGGTATCACACTGCTGGGTGTTCCTTCAGAACTGTACGCACATGGTACCCAGTACTGGATGTGTATCGTGTGTGCGTTTATGGTGAGTATTATTTTATCCGTTTATATCTTATTAGTAAGTTCGGATTTACTAAAAATTATACATTTGCTGTGAAGTACACGGGGTGGAAAACCGATTATTTCATCCTTGAATAGAACTATTATGAACCCTCTAGGTTGAAATGACCAGATGATTATAACTCTAGCGCGGGACGCAAATTTCTATATGGGCCATTGGGAGGAATTGTTCATCTAGGGTCAATATATAAAAACCCAAATTTTTGTGTCAATTGAATCACCCCTCAGGCTATGGGAGCACCACCCATGATTTTCTTTTAATCATTTCCTCGGTTCTATTTCGTCTAGCATCAAACCACAAGATGGTTATAGTTCAAAGAGTTTTGAAAAAATATAATTTTTTTTTTGCGGCAGCACTGCCAACTATGCGATTTTTCAGTTAAATATTAAAAGTTAATTTTTCTCTCAATACATATATTTTAAGTTTGAAAACTTTAATGCCATCATGTTCCTCAGACATTTTCACATAAAAAGCACTTATAATCTCTATATAATTTGAGCGCATCCTGAGATACTCTGTTTTGAAGCAAAAAAATTCACAATTTCCCATATAAAATTACAAGCGCAGAACAATAAAAAACCTATTCTATAACATTTCTCCGAAAACCATTCCCCAGAAAAAAATTGCCGAAGCTTTTTCCCCAGAAACATATTTTCCAGAGAGTACCAAATCCCTGAAAACTGCTTTCCAAAATGTACCAAATCTCAAAAAAAAACCCAGAAGGAACCTAACCCAGAAAATTTTTCTCAGAAAGTACCAAAACTCAGAACATTATTTAATCAAAAATTCTTTTTTTTTCAACCAAGTTCGTAACAACCATTTAATTTAGATTATATTCACATAAATGCGAGGGCATAGCGTAGTTGGTAAATTTTTCTAACTCGTAAAAAAAGCAACTGACCGTAAGGTTAAAACAACTAAAATCTATATAAAACATATTTGTTATGATCACAATACATATGGGGAAGGCTCCTTTTTGATCTTTGGATATAGAGCACCAATAACAGTTACATGAAGTATTCTGCCGCTATAAGCATAACTGTCCCATGTGCTATGGAATTCCATATACACATGGGACAATTATGCGTAGAGCGGCAGTATTTGTGTACCGTGAAAAATGCTTCGATCAAAATTTGGTCGAATGAAACTTGAGACTTTTCTTTTAAAAGTGGATCAAAACAAATGTTTCTAAAAATGAAACTCAGAAGAACAACTCATGTTTAAAAGAAGGGTAACTCATCATACATAATAAATACCAACAGTGTAATACAACACTTCAAAAAATGTCTAAAATTTTTAAACAAGACTGACATAAATCCATTTGGCATTAGGGATGTTGCGCTATTAAAATGCATCGATACTTGGAATCGATACTGGTATCGAATGCAAGTTCTGATACTTTCGATATAATCGGAGTCGTAGTATTGATACTTGGAAGTACCGCCATTCCCTTCCACATTTTTACAGTAGCTTAATTTCCTGAAATAGGCAATCTACAAACCGTTTGTTTGACAATTAAGCAGTGGGTTTTGTTAGTCAATGTTTTGCTCTGCTGCTGCGAACAGAAAAACCCGTTCGACAGACATCTTTCATGGGTCCGATTCGTTTGATGTTGGATCCAGTCGATGATTCTGTCAGACGTTAAACGTCAAAAACGATAAACAAAAAATAATTAGCTGATAAGAAAGTCTCATGGACTGCCAAATGGGCAATATTTGCAATCGATTGATCATCCATCATTTATTCGATTTTTTCATCAAATGCGATCGGTACTCCAATTATTTTAGCAACTCAAATTGCAACAACCGATTCCGCAAGGGTTGAGCCTGAATCGATAATTGCATTTGACTTGGAAATAATTCCAAAATCGTTCAGAATTCCGAATTATATTATTCCACCTAGTGGTTGGTTCGATTCTTTTCGATGTCGTGAACATTGTATCGATATCAATAAAGCATCGGGCTTGCGGTATCAATACAGAAAAATCAAGTATCGGAAACAGAAGTATCGATTCCTTGCTAAGTATCGAAAATATCGCAACGTCCCTATTTGGCATAATATCGTTTGACATAAGACATTAAATGCTAGTTAGCCATTTGGCATAACAGACCTGTGGTATAAATACCATTTAGCGTAAGTTATGAAAATACTTTTGAAAGTATGTAGTGCCTAATGTTTGAGTAAACCGAGCAATCGGGCGGATCGTACGCTTACGTACGAAACATTTCCAATGCAAAAAGGATATATGCTTACCTTTTGTCAAATTGTGCATTCATTTCGATTTTTATATAGATTAAAAGAAACCTCGAAAGAAGGAATCAATCCCTATGTTTGAATAAACCGGGCAGGCAAAAAAGATCACAGGTTTGCATGCAAGAGTTCTTTGGCATACAGATTCAAAGAACTGCTCATCTTTGAAAGAAGAAATCAATCCCTATGTTGGAGTAAATCTGGTATACGAATGGATAACAGACTTGCTTGCGAGGGACCGCCGCTTCCGACGGCTTACCCTCAGCCTTTTTACACCCCATCACAGGCCTGTGCGCAGAAAATTTTCAAGGGGGGGGGGGTGATTTTTTAACCCTTATTTTAAAAGAAACGTACAGAAACCCTTAAACTTTGAAGATTTTTTCAGAGGCCTGGACCTAGTCCTGTAAACCAAACGACTCAGCTCAACAAATTGGGTAAATGTTTGTTATCGAGAAGGGGTCATCATAAGAGTATTCCCCACAACCTGAGAAAAATAAATATTACTACGATCAAAGTAAAAAAAACTTTTTATGCTGACGAGGTAGAAAGTTGGTGTCTTCGACAAAGTTTTATAAATGCTCGTAATGAAGAATTTTGTTGAACAACTTGAACTTGTAGGACTTAAAGTTAACGATCTATAAAACGTTTTCTATGGCAACACACATAAACTTAGTTTGTTTTTTAATATAAGTTTTTCCACTTTGACTTTTCGTGCAAACAATGTTCAAAACAAATGTGAAGACATTAATTCCACATAATATTGTTGAAGACTGTTAGTAAAAATACTCATTCTTTTCAAAGTTATTGAAGATTTTAACACTTTTTACCATTATCTACAAAATTTTGCAAAGAACCGAAATTTTTATTTATTGATTTTTATATGGAAAAAGTAAAAAAAACATTACAAAGGGAGTTTATCCTATTCATAGGGTTCTGGAGTCCTACGCATCAAACATTCTTACCTTTATTATGCGTAGTCTGAACATTAAAAATAGTGCCAGCTCGTCTATTTTGGATTGCACCTTGGTTTTTGGTATTTCCGACCACTGTGCGCTGCATGCTGGCTCGTGGTGGATTCGGATTGGTTTTGTAGTATTTGTTAAGCCAACCGAAAAAAATAAACCTCTTGTATCTCGCAATCCTCATCCATCTGGGGCAACCGTTAAGTACTGCTTTAGTAGGGATTGTGTTCTTGCTTATTTTGTTTTGTTATAATCGTCATGTTTTTATCCATAGCTACTTTTCCTTACTTGCTGTCCAACGTTCGCGTTATATCTGACCTGCTTGGGATCCGGAGGTGTCGATCATAAGGATTTATATCTATTTACAACTACCTTCGCCGGGTTTCTTATCATTCTTGGTGCTAGTCGTTCCTATTTATCTGCTAGCTGGTGCTGAGAACTTCTCGGCGGCGGTATTTCACCGTATACCGATGCCCATTTCCGCGATCCATTTCGCTGCCACCAACGGAATAATCATCGGCGGTAAAATTACTCTAGACAGCGATATCCCGATTTTCTCCAACTTCGTGTTTTTGCTCCTTAGCTGCCGTTGCTAGCCTGCTGACCGACATCTGCTGTCTACTCACTACTGTTGCACCCAAAACGTACCCGGTAAGATTCGCTTACATTAATTTAATAAATACCAGCGAAAATTGCAAGCGTTCTGGTAATGTGCAAAAATTGCAAGAAGCTTCCTTGCATGTAATACAAGAAACAGGAAAAACGAATTTTGCCTTTGTATGAGCGATGTATGTGTATTGGTGACCAATATGCGTTAGAAAAAAAACTGCTGGCATTAAAAATGAGCACCGCACGAACAGATCACTAAACAATACTTTATCCATGCAACTATGCTACCAGATACTTATGAGTGGACAAAAGTCATATATAAACACTTTGATGGTTTCACGATTAATGAAAAAAGTAAAAGTTGCATCCAGATTTGAACTCATGCCCTTGCGCATCGTAGCACATACCATAAGCACTGATCTATTCTTGCTCATAAGAACAGGGCGTTAAAACTGTGTGCAGTGAAGAAACGTATGTACGAATAGCAAGAGATGAAGTGATTTTATATGCTTGCAAAAATTGCAAGCGGCTTTAACTACAAAATTGCAAGCGATGCTATCATTATTTGCAAGTGATTGTCGCTTGCAATTATTGAAAGAGATTTTTGTTTTGGGTGTGCTAATATCGAAACTTGTCGAAACGTAAACCGATCCTTCAGAGAAGCCGTCCAACTTGACATACATCCCTTTCCAACCACCCTCGCAAAGTGGCGTTTTTGGTTTTCTTCATTAACTTGTTTCTAGAGTGACAGAGCTCAAATGACATTTTATTTTTTTTTCTGAACAAGGAGTTAATAAATTTTTAAAAGTAATTCGAAACCCTCATGGGGAGGGGAACCCCCAACCCTCCCCCCTCCTTGCGCACGGGCCTGGCAGTTCCTTGATTTAGGCAATGCGCATATTTTGAAATCCACCAACTAGCACAACGCATAGCACTATTTTATTCTTTTGGACTCTAGAAGGGGCCACCGCTTCCGATGATTGTTGCCAAATGGCTCCCAAAAATACCTGTACTAAATTCTAAGATTTATCCTACATGTATGTTTACATGTTTAAAAATACTGCTATTGTCTAATGCTGTTAGCAGTGTACTCTTCGAGGGGAGCAAAATGGACAACATTCCGAATAAGATTAATATTTTTCCCAATTGAAAGCAATATGGGTGCTCTTTTAAACTTACCAAAAGTTCTAGGAAATGGTTATATCTGGGGAATGAACCTATCCCTAGGTTCATTCTGGGTAATGCTTTTCTGGGAAAGAATGCATTCTGAAATATTGTTTTTTAGGAATTGGTGCTTTCGAGGAAATAGTTTTCTAGAGAACAGTTCTTTCTGGAGAAAAAAACTTCGGTGTTTTAGTTTCTGGGGAATGGTTTTCGGGGGAATGTCGTAGAACCTAAAAAACCAACTTGAGTATTCTGAGCTCACATATAATTTATCGTGAAGTAGTCGAGAAATGATGAAAAACTACGTTTGGATCAGGGCCGATTTTTATGACCGTTTGAAGATTTTCTCAATTTTGGCTTAATTAAAAATGGATTGTTATAGGAGAAAATGCGACGTTTTCCCTTCAAAACGGTGTATCTCAGGATGCGCTCAAATTACACAATGGGATTAAAATGTGTATTGAGAGAAAAATTTACTTTTAATATTTAACCGAAAAAATCACATAGTTGGCAGCACTGCTACCAACTCCTTCAACAATTTTTTTTCAAAAGCCATCTTGCAAACCACAAGATCCAACCATGCTACCGGTACCGTGAAATAAAGCGAACGTTACCGGTAAGACATTGCAAGTAAGGTTAGAGGTTTCCATGAGCCAGGTATACAAGAAGAGCTTGTATCGAGATGAGGCATTTCCCAGTTAGTTTGGCTCAACTTCAGCTCCGTATTAGTGGATGAAAATATTTACCGTAAAACGGGGTATCTTTGATCACCGGGGTAAATTTGTTCAAATAAGACTTTTTTCAGTAATACACGATAAGATGGTTCCGTCTAATAAAATCATCGAAACAAAACACAAACCTTATTCATACAGGTTCAGCATCTATCAGTAACGCTTATTTTATCTTTTATGTACTATTTATGAGCACAAATTCAAATTGAAAATGATACAACTCTCATGCATATTAATGAAATCATCAACTTCAACTAAACTGATATTTTATTTAGAAACCATAAATATTTTTGTCCAATAATTCATTTAAAAATCCGAGATTTTTGTTGTTAACTATTTCATTTCGAATATTTTCCTGAAAAAGTTCGATAAAAGCCAACTGAATCCTTCGAGGTAATTTTGTTCTCGTTCGAGACACAATATCGGGCCATAAAATTACCTGCAAATATGCAATTTACATAACATTTCAAGCATTATCTCTCATTTCGATAGACATATTTTGTTGATCAAAATTACCCCAAAAGCAACGAATGAAAATTTACAGCAAAGTAATTTTATTTTTTATAGTAAAACAAAATAAAATACGCAACTATTTGAACATTTTCAATCTATGAGTACAGGACTTGTTTTAAAAATGTAAACTGTTACATCTACTTGAAGTGAAGATATTTATTCGAAATACTTTGGAAAAAGTGATCAATGTTCCCCCGTTTTACGGTACAGGAAAAAATTACCCCTATCGGCCCACCCCTGAGTCGATGGGATTTTTCTACAATTTACATGAAGAAAACCCACTAGCTCGCCGCTAGGTGGCACTGTATGCATCGAATTATGCCTGTAAGTGAAAATAAGAAAGATAATTTAACTGTCTACAACTTTGTCGAAGACTGCTAGTTAATCCGGTTTTGATAAAAGAACTGATGTCTGCGCATGTTTTGTCTGGGGCCTAGCAGTGTATGGTTATGTATCAGTACTCGTTTTGCACGAATTAAACATTTTCTTTGTGAAATAACCGTTAGATTTAGCTCAATAGTAATTTCAGAAGAATTGTTATACAAAATGTAAATCCAAACGTAAACAAATAAAAATATAAGCTAAAAAAATTCTTTTTAGTACCAGTCATGTAAAACAGTCGAAATAGGAAACACATCGAATGCACAAATCCTCGACTACCAACGGGATATGTACCATTGGAGGCAGTATATTCAGATTCTGACGGCCTAAAATATTTTGATAAGGCGGAGCGTAGTACAAAAAATTTTTGTACTACACTTTCGCGGCCAAATCAGGCATTTTCCACTATGCCGTCGTATTCTGGTACAGACCCAATTATGTTATTTAATAACATAATTGGGTCTATACCAGAATACGACGGCATAGTGGAAAATACCTGATTTGGCCGCGAAAGTATCGTGAGACCTCAAGAAGTCCATGAGTCGTTTTAGAGGTATTCATGTAGATTTGTCCATTCACAATCCCTGATGTGATGAAGCAATGAAAATCTGCCACATGCGCGAATCGCTTGCCAAACAAGGATTGTGTTACGAATTTCTGTATAGCTTCTGTTAAATTCCAAAATCAATTTTTGCGTATAAAAGTGCTGGTGTCTCAACTGCAGCTACAGATATTCAGCCAAATACTATACATTTGTACATATCTAAATTTGAGTAGTATTCCGTAGTTTGGCTCAAATCGTCATCCTGTGGATTTCTACGATCACAAAATGTTTAGTTTACGAGCATGGAATCATTTGATTTTTTTTCTAGTCTAGAGAATCTGCCAGTTGCTAATCTTGCATGAGTTCGGTTTTTTCATCGTTTTATTTTGCACGTTTCCATGAGTTAGCTTGATTGAGTCGTTGGTCTTTTATAGTACACTATCTATACAAACTAATAAAAATATAACAAATTGTATTCGCTGTATCCTGCTGATGCAGATTCTTTTTCATACGAGTAACGCAATAATCGTATTGACACTCAATCAGAGTGCCTTTTATCGCGTCATCGTAGACGTTCAAGGGCGAACACGAAATTATTGGGACACCGAAAATGTCATGCCAATTTTCTTATAATGTTTAAAATCAAACCAAAATTTTAGGGTAGTTTTATACATATATTTACTTCAAAAATCAAAAGAAAAGTTAATCGATGGAGCCTTGAGTATAAAATTGAACGCATTTTTGCTTGATGTCCTCCATCAAAGTCTTTACAGTGTCATCCGGTACCAGTTTCTCAGTTTTATTTCCATTTTCTTAACATGTCCTTCTCGTCTTTGACTGTCTTCTTGCTCTTCCGAAGTTCCCGCTTCATCATTGCCCAGTACTGCTCCACCGGGCGCAGCTCCGGACAGTTTGGCGGATTCATGTCCTTTGGAACAAAATGGACAGAATTGGCCTCATACCACTCCAGGACACTTTTAGAATAGTGGCATGATGCCAAATCTGGCCAAAATAGCGGAGCTTCGTCATGCTGCTGCAAGAATGGCAAAAGGCGCTTCTCGAGGCACTCAGATTTGTAGATCTCGCCATTTACTGTGCCCTTTGCCACGAAAGGCTCACTCCTCAGTCCGCAAGAGCAGATGGCCTGCCAAATGAGATATTTGGAAGCGAACTTCGACATTTTCTTCTTCCTAAATTTGTCGTCCACATAGAACTTGCTCTTGCCGGTGAAAAACTCCAACCCCGGAATTTGCTTAAAATCGGCTTTTATATACGTTTCGTCGTCCATCACACAGCAGCCATATTTTGTCAGCATCTTCTCGTAGAGCTTCCGTGCCCGAGTTTTAGCCGTCGATTGTTGCCGCTCATCGCGGTTTGGGAAGTTCTGTACCTTGTATGTATGTAGTCCAGCTCTCTTCTTTGCAATCTGGACGTAGCTCTGCGACATGCCGATCTTTTTAGCCAAATCACGGCTTGAGACGTTGGGATTTGCTTTAATCATCCGCTTCACCTTTCCCTCCGTCTTTTTGTTCTCCGGTCCCGGTTTTCTTCCAGCTCCTTTGCCGTGGTCCAACGTCAACCGCTCCTGGAACCGCTTCAACACTCTGGAGACGGTTGAATGGTGAATGTTCAACTTTTTCCCAACTGCCGGTGCGACAGGTCAGGAAATTCCAGGTGTTTGGAAAGAATTTGTTCTCTCGACTCGCGTTGGTTCACCTCCATTTTCGTTGAATCGAAAAACACGACTTCGAGTTTGACAGCATGCAAACGATACACATCAATGAGAAAGTGTGCAACAATTGGTTGATTTTTACCCAATGGTAAAAAAGTTATGCCCTGTTGAATGTGTCGCAATAATTTCGTGTTCGCCCTTTAACTATCGCTACAGCTTTCTTGGCGCTCGTATGTTTATTGGAAATGGAAAAATCAAATAGGGTCTTAAAGTATACTTGATCATTTCGTACTTGACCCATAAAATTGAAGACAAAAATCAATTTTTAGTTCAAAATGCGTCTTTAATGCATCAGAAAAATATTTTTTTTTTCAAATTCCAAATTTTAACTTGGGCCTTTACATATTAGGATTTTGAATAAGTATGCAATCTGTCCACCATGCAAAAGGCATGATCATATGTAAACTGTTTTCTCAACTATGCATGCTATTTCATTTCAGGTATTCGTCCTAATGGAGAAAATCTACCTACCAGTATTTTACGATCTTCAACTGACATCGGCTTTCACCTATCTACAGAAACGGTTCGATCGAACCGTTCGTTCTGCTGCCAGCTTTGTGTACGCGCTGTCCTGTTTGATTTATCTGCCGATCGTAATATATGTTCCTGCATTGGCATTCAGTCAAGTAACCGGCATTAATCTTCATCTTATCACGCCCGTGATATCGGTAGTTTGCATCTTTTACACCACCGTTGGAGGACTTCGAGCTGTCGTTTGGACCGATACGCTTCAGTTCGTTATAATGGTTGGAGCTACCTTGGCAATAATTTGTCTCGGAATTGCTAATGTTGGAGGGTTCTTTGAGGTTTGGGAAGCTGCCGAGCGGGGTGGCCGGTTGATTTTCTTTGAGTAAGTAAATTAAATCAGAAACATTGAAACATTCGTAGAATTTTAACTATTTTTTTTAAATTTAGAATGAACCCAGATCCATTTGTAAGAACATCCTTCTGGGCTGTCGCATTCGGTCTAACAACAATTTGGGTTGCCCAGTTAGGAGTCAGCCAAGGTTGCGTTCAACGATTCCTAGCTGTACCGGACTTGAAAGTAGCCAAAAACTCACTTCTAATTTTCACTGGCGGACTGATCTTCATCAAAAGCTGTTCATGTTTCACGGGATTATTGATGTATGCCAAATATGAGTCTTGCGATCCATTTACGACTAAACAAATCAACAAACTAGATCAAATGCTTCCATATTACATTTTGGACATTGGCGCAAAAATACCCGGGCTTCCGGGACTGTTTGTTTCGGGAATATTTTCTGCCGCCTTGTCGACAATGTCATCCGTACTTAACACGCTGGCAGGAACGATCTACGAAGACTTCATTCGCCACCATTACCCACATTCCACTGAAAAAACAGCGAGCAACGTAATGAAATGTTTGGTGGTCTTGCTGGGAATCATTGTTATTGGACTGGTTTTCATAGTGGAAAAACTGGGTCAGGTTATGCATATGGCCATCTCACTATCTGGAATCACTTCTGGGGCTCTGCTGGGTATGTTCACATCCGGGATGATTTCGACCGTGATCAATACTAAAGGAGTGATAGCTGGTTCCATTACATCAGTGCTTTGTATAGGAACGATTTTAGTGGGAGCTCAAATGAATCCGAAACATCCACCACTACCCTTCAGAACCGACGGTTGCGATGCCAGTTTGCTTCAGAATGTGACACTAGTAAGCCAAGTTCCCCTTGCAGAACATGATGACATCCCACGAATTTTCAAACTTAGCTTCATGTACTACGCCTTTCTGGGTGTTATTATCTACTTCGCGGTTGCCTACGTGGTTAGTATACTAACCGGTGGCGGAGATGTTAATGACCAGCGACTTCTTGCTCCTTTTATGAGAAATCAAAAGCAGTACGAGAAAGAACAAACACTGCGGATGCACAATCTTCAGTATGAGGAAATCGACATGGCACTCAGGGAGCTACAGAAAGCAACTGATATAAAACAGTAGTAGTTGTATATGTAAAAGTAAAGTTTTTAAATAAAATATTGATTTTTTTACTTTTTAATTGCCTCGTTATGTTCTTTGTTTGAAATATCTCGAGACCCACGCGCATTTTTAAATTTATTTATAGTGTGGTGCTCGTAGCACTTTTTGAAAAAAGTTTATTATAAGAGCAGATTTGTTGAGCAATGCAAAGCGACTTTAAAAGCTACTTCCAAAACGGTGTAATGTAGCAGTCCATGCTTAACCGTTCTTATCTCTCAAACAACAATGTATGCTAAAATTTTGATATTTGAAGAAAATCTAAATACAGCAGTATACTTTGATAAAACAATAAATATCGAAAGTATTTTTGTATTAAAATGTTCGTTTGAATGTAAAGTAACGATCCGCGATTTGGTGCATATATTCTTGCTGAATACATTTAGACAACTAGTTCAACCGATGCACAGTGGGAAAAAAATATCAAAAACGCGAATTTACTCAATAGATTGATAGAAGGCTATGTGTTGTAATCAAAAATGCATACTCCGTTTGTAAAAATGTCTGGGGAATCGATTGCAAATATTTAAAATGACCGTAAAGTACGCTATCATGCCTGTTTTCCCAGATTCCCCTTTTCGTTTTAGTTTTTGCTTAAAACTGATTATATAACTCGGAAGAAATTTTATTACGGCTGACCAAAATTAATATTTCTTCTGTTAAAATGTCCAGAAAATCGATTGAAGATAATTAGAATAATTTTACAAAGCGTATACACCCATTTTAGTCCAATTCTTTGCAAAACTATAGTTTGATGTTAATTTTGGTTTTATATTTCGTTAAAAGGTTATATGCGGCTGATTCAAAGTGGTAATTCATATATATAAAAGTCCAGGTTATCGTTTAAATATAGTTTTACTGGCCGCCAAAACGTGTGTACCCGTTTTACCCTAATTCCTCCCATAGCACAGGTATAAAGTTTAACTTGGCTCTACATTTCAAAAGAAGGCTTAATGCGATTGATCAAAAGTAGTATTTCTTATGCCAAAAAATCTGGGGAATTGATTGAAGATAATTAGAATGACCGCACGAAACGTGTGTAGTCGTTTTACCCCAGCTCTTTCCATATCTCAAGAGGGAAGTTAAACCTGGCTGTGCTTTTCGGAAAGAGGCTGAATGTGGCTGATGGAAAGTAATAATTCTTATATAGAAAAATCCGGGGAATCGGCTGAAGATAGTTATAATGACCTCACATACGTTTGTATCCGTTTTACCCCAATTATTCACATAATGCAAGTGTGGATATTTACCTTACTCAACATTTCAGTAACAGGCTGAACACGAATTTTTTGTACATAAGAATTACTACTTTTCAGTTTTTTTCAAAGAAGTACAGCCAGGTTTAACTTCACACTTGAGTCATGGGAGGAACTAGAGTAAAACGGGTACACATCTTTCGTACGGACATTTTAGCTACTTTGAATTGATTCCTTGGACTATTTAACATAAAAAATTACTTTTCATCAGCCACTTTCTGAAATATAATTTTACACTTGGATAAAGGAAAGAATTGGTGTAAAACGGGTAAACACGTTTCGTGCGGTCTTTCCAAGTACTTTTAGTCGATTCCCGGAGCTGATTTACATAAGAAAAACTACTTCGGAGAGCCGCTTTCAGCCTCTTTTTGAAATGATGAGTAAAGTATAACTTCACACATACATTATGTGCAGAATTGGGGCAAAACGAGTATACACGTTTCTTGCGGTCATTATAACTATCTTCAACCGATTCTCCGGATTTTTCTACATAAGAATTACTACTTTTCATCAGCCACATTCAGCCTCTTTCTTAGAAGTATAGTCATGTTTAACTTCCCACTTGAGACATGGGAAGAGTTAGGGTAAAACGGATACACACGTTTCGTGTGGTCTTTCTAACTACCTTCAATCGATTCCACAGAATTTTTTGCATACAAAATACTACTTTTGATCAACCGCATTCAGCCTCTTTCTGAAATGCAGAGCCAGGTTTATCTTTATACCTGAATTATGGGAGGAATTGGGATAAAACGGGTGCACACGTTTCGGGTGGTCAGTCTAACTATATTCAAACGTTAAACTGGGCTTTTACATAAGAATTACAACTTTTGATCAGCCGCATATAGCCTTTTACCGAAATATAAAGGCAGGATTAACTTCAAACTTTGGTTTTGCGGAGAATTGGGCTAAAATGGATGTATAAGTTTCGTGAGATCATTATAATTATCCTCAGTTGATTCTCTGGACTTTTTTTCATAAGAAATACTAATTTTGGTCAGCCATATTCAACTTTCTTCCGAGTTATATAATCAGTTTTGAACATAAACTCAAACGAAAATGGGAATTGGTGCCAAACAGTTTGAATTAATATATTGTCTTCGAATTAATAAATTTTCGTACAGACTGAAATACTATACTAACTTAAACCTATTTTCAATTTGAACATTTCTCTACTTAAGTTAAAGTCAAAATGATGAAAAACGCTATTGAAGAGCTGACAGCAAACATCTACCGGGTTATTCTGGCCGTACTGCGTGCGATGAGTAGAGCGCCGAAAGAAGTCCACTCTCCGCAGAGACCTACCAAAGTCCAGCTTAGCGAGAAGCAGAGGGCAGTCAATGTTGTCAGCGAGAAGATCGAACACAAAAAGTCGCTGCAGAAAAATTCTCCTGTTTCGTAGCGTAGGCAGGTTGATAAGAGCACAACGATGCTCATACGGTGGTAGTTCAAATCGATTTCGCCAGGGAAGCCGTCGAAGGGCATACCGGTCGAAGCTCTTTTGCACCCGTTCTATGCGATTAATGTGTACGGTGTGATACGGGCCCAAACGATAACTCCATACTCTAGAATGCTGCGTACCAGACTGATGTACAGTGCCTTCAGGCAGTAGACGTCGTTGAAATCTTGGGTGTTTCGTTTGATGAGTCCTAGTATTGCAAAGGCTTTAGCAGTAACTGCATTGAAGTGTTCGATGAAACGTAGCTTACGGTCAAGTATAACACCAAGGTCCTTGATTGATGAAACTCGTTTTACTGGGGCAGCGCTCACTGCATACTCAAACGTAATTGGCGAGAGTATTCGTGTGAATGTGATTATGTTGCATTTCTGAATGTTTATAGTCATTCCGTTTCTATCACACCAACTCATGATCCTATCTATGTCCATCTGAAGTGCACAACAATCTACCAGAGTTGTTATGATGCGATAAATTTTCAGATCATCTGCGTACATCACCTTACACGATGTCAATTCGCTGCAAATGTCATTCACAAAGAGCACGAAGAGAAGAGGTCCAAGGTGACTCTCTTGAGGTACACCCGATGTGATGTCGAATGGGTCTGAAAGTACAGTTCCAAGTCGCACAGATGCACTGCGGTTTGTAAGGTACGAGAAGATCCAATTGGTCAGCCAGTCCGGAAATCCGATTCGCCTCAACTTTTCAACAGCTAGCTGATGAGGAAGGCGATTGAAGGCTTTGGAGAAATCTACATACACTGCATCAATTTGTTGTCGTTTCTCTAATTTATCAATCAGCGTTGACACATAGCTCATTAAGTTCGTCGTTGTTGAGCGCTTTCTAACAAACCCATGCTGATCTGTAGTGATGATGTGTTTTACTACAGGGTAGAGAATATCTAACAGCATACTTTCAAAAACTTTTGGGAGGCAGCTCAGGATTGAATTTCCCCTGTAATTTATGACGTCATGGACGTTACCGGCTTTATGAATTGGAGTTATTAAAGCCTCCTTCCACTTGGCGGGAAAAATACTTTCACCGAGAGAGCGATTGAAAAGCATGGATATCGGTACAGCTAACGATGAAGAGCATTCCTTGACGAAACATGGTTGTATTCCGTCCGATCCTGGTCCCTTTGAACCGTCAACACCACGTAGATTGGTGTACACTTCGGACATGATAGTGTACCGTGCGGTCGTTGTAAATACTAGCACTAAATTTTTCAGACCTTTTTACATAAGAAACATTTTTTCTGGTAACGTCATTCAGCCTTTTTAAAAAAGTCGCGTTTTGGGTCCATTTTTTCCCACTGTGTGATGTGTATGTTTTGATTGCATTTTTCTTTAAGGGGTTAAAATTGGTTTTAAGGTGAGCCAACATATTTTTTATTAAATTTGATAAACTGATTGTGCGCATGTCGAGGAGAATTTCATCAATTTAGGAGCACTACAACTTAAGTTTGAGCTATTCATAGACCGCTAGTTGGGACCGCTGCCTCAAAACACATAACATTTCAGCTGCCGCTGCACACTGATTAATGATCGTGGAATTCGGAACTGGCTATTTATTGTAGAAATACACCCATTTCACCTAACCTAAATGACTGTAGATAAAAAGTTCCACCTTGCCCCACCTTTTTCTCTTCGTGGCTATAATGTTAAACTCTAGACTAGTCACAAACAAAATTTCAGATGCCGCCATCTGCCGCTTCGTGGTAAAAGATGTAAAATTTTTGTGCGTCTTTTTTTCAATCTTTATGATGAAAACACCCTTTAAATGTCATGATAACATTTATCTCTCTTTTAACTTTTTCTCTTAATGTATGTTTTTGAAAATTTAGAAATAAACCAAAACTTTCCACAGATTTTTTTCATAAAAAAATGCATAAATTAATCTTTTCGATTTTTTTTAAATGTCATGTAGCGCCATATACATAGGTTGTAAAGCATAAGTGTTTTTAGTACTTATGTTGAACATATCAAAACAAATAACTTTACCGAAACTTTTTGATAGGACACCCCTGTAAAAAGATATTACTGATCTAGATCAGTTATTGCTTATCTACTTATGCCTATTAGGGCATCGTGATTTTTTTTTTGAATTTTCAAAGAACCCTCTCATTTTGTGACAAATGTCAAAGTAAGCTCAGATGCCAAATTTTACATCATTTGGCCAATTATAGACTCCTGCCCACTTCGTTTGAAATTTTTGAAATTGGTACTATGGGACAATATGGAGGAAAAATATGTTAAATGCCATAACTTTTGAACTGGAATTCACAAAATTACAATTCATACCTCATTTTAAAGAAAATAACCTTAGTATTTGAATGGATATATTTTTGTTTCTCGAAAAATACAGGAAAGTGCGGTACTGGGTCAGTTTGTCCCCAATATAACCAACCCAATATAATTTTCTAAATTTTTTCTGAGTGATGCAAATCATTCATATTTTGCAATTTTTCTAATATAAAAAAATCTCAGAAATCGAGCGGAACTTTTTTAATCTTTCTCCAAATACGTGAAGTTGGAATGAAGCCATAGCCTTTTGTCGTTCATATTAAATTTTATCATTTTCTCGTGCATACATCTCTATTATTATTCAATAAACTTTCATAAAACTAACTTGTTGAATGTAGAAAATACTTAGGAATAAAATAAAAATAGATTCGTTACTGGCAAAATTCATAAATTTCAATTTTTTGTCATTAACTATACAAATCACATTTCTTTCATTAAATGTCCTAATACCTCAACTTCGCCTATTTTTCCAGGAATGAAACTTTTCTCATGTGATCCCTGAGATTATTTTACACTAAAAGTAGTAAATAAAATAAAAAAATGTTAAATAGAATTATTATATGCGATTTAATGATAAAAATGTGAAATCGAGACTAAATGTCAGAACATTTGATGTTTATGAATTTTTTCGGTAACGAATCTATTTTTATTGTGTTCCTCAGGATTTTCAACGTTCAACAAGGTACAGTTTATTAAAATTGAGTGAAGAATAATAGAGAAACATGCACAAGAAAATGATAAAATTTAATTTGCATTACAAAAAGCCCCATTGCCCCAACTTCTCGTATTCGGACAAAATTCAAAATGGTTCGATTTCTGATATTTTCTCACATTAGAAAAACTGCAAAATGTGTATGATTTGCATCACGGAGCAGATTTTTTTTAAAAAATAGGGGATTTTGGGGATAAAATGACCCAGTACCACACTTTCCCGTATTTTTCGAGAACAAAAATATCTCCATTCAAATACTAAGGCATGAATTGTAATTTTCTGAGTGCTACTTCAAAAGTTATAGCATTTAATATATTTTTCCTCCATATTTTTCCATAGTACTAAGTTCAAAATTTTCTATCGAAGGGTCTATAATTGTCCAAATGATGTGAAATTTGGTATCTGAGCATCTAGCCTAATAATAATAAAAAAAATTCTGCCATGCTCCAATGCCTATCTACTTACTTATGGTTGTTTCCATCCACGATATTTTGCTGAACACACCGATCCTCCAAGATACATACCCAGAGCGCTAAAGGTTACTCAACAGGCCAGCCAGCAGGTGCTGAAGCGGTCCGGTGGTCTCGGGTGGAGCGTAGCTTCCTGTTCACTGGCGCTTAATCGACCCACTGCTAATCCCCGGCGGTGGATGTAGCCTACTATCAAATAACCCGGTAAGATATCGAGGTCAGTCCGGCGATTCCGGTGGAGTCTGGCGTACGGTTCGTTGGCGCCCAGACGATCCGAACCTGGTGCCACGTAGCATACTACTCAACTGGACTTAATCTACACCGGCAGAGAGTTCTCCGGCAGCGGAATTTCTCCCGAGACCCGATTTGTGGATTCATGGCGGCCGGTGGTGCTACTTTATTGATCTCTTCGCCACTTTCTCTGCAGCTCGAAGAGTATACTCGTAACTACTTCATTGACAGCATCCCAGATATGTTCGTCGTGGCATATCTCTTCGACGATATTGTCGACTGTCATTCCAGACTTCCGGAAGCATCCTTGCCCGGACAAAAACTGCGGCTAATGAAAGTGCATCCAAGCTGACACATTTGGGATAAGTCGGCGGGTTCACCTTTCTTTCTCGGCGTTCTTCCATCCTTGCTACCACTTAGCCAACGAGTCCGCTCAGACCAGTCTCCCTGCATTTCGTGCATTCCTCTGCTGATAGTATTCAACATTATCAGCCAGAGTTTTTACAGTTGGTAACCTGCACTACCTCGGTCTAGTGGTGAGCCAGCTGCAACTTGACGACAGCCATGCAGGTTTCCACGATGCCTATTGTCTCTGCCATCAACATCTTCACTTCCTCAAGGGTCTCGCCGGTTATCGTCAGGACAGCATTATCTGAAAAGCCGACTATCGCAACTCTCCTGGGCAGTTCCAGTGTTAATACTCCATTGTACATTATATTGCGGAATATGGAATCCTGAGGTACTTTCGCCGTGACCCTAATCAACATGTTCCCCACGTTCGTTTAGTAGACCAAAGGATCTGAAAGTAACTTTTCTCGATTCTTGCACAGATAGTCCGGAGCCCGCATTTTGTGCAACACAACGGCAATCGCACCCCAGCTGGCACTGTTGAACGCGTTCTTCACGTCTATCATTACCACGGTGCAGATGGCCTCCACCGTCGAGATCCCTTTACGGAATCCAAATTGCGTCTGCAATAGTCCGTTCTCGCTTTCAGTGAAGTTCGTCAGCATGTTGAGGTTGACCCTTTCCTGAATTCTACCAAGAGTATCCAGCAGGCATATAGACCGATACGGTTTTGGAACTCCTGGTGTTTTCCCTGGTTTTGGCATCAACATCAGCTTCTGGATTTTCTAAGTGATCGGGTAGTAGTGTTCGTTCAGGCCTTTGTGCACTATCCAGAACCTGTCAAGAAACTGTAGGATCTAGGTCTTCAGTACCACGTTGGGGATACCGTCCGGACCGGGAGATTTCTTCGCTTTCGGCCCTTTGGCCATTATAAGGAGCTCTTCGTTGGAGACTCGATTGTCACAAGCATTTCGCCCGTCTGCATCAACGTACGGTGTAACCGACCATGCGGTTGGGTCGTGCTTCGAGAAAAGATCCTCCACGAAAATTTTCAATTTGTCAGCCCACATTCCAGCTGGCGTCGTAGAGTGAGTAGAGGCTGCAGAGTCCCGGACAGATCTTATCTGTACAGAAAACGTGGACGGAGAGAAGGGACATATTGCTAGAGACTGCATAAAGCAGCTCTGCACAAAGGCTTCTTATGCACAGAGTACAAAAGGGCGAAGGCAGGCCAATGTTGATGGAGATAACCCAGCTTAATCTCAATCATTGCGACATTACACAGCAACTGTTGTGGCAGTCAACAACAGAAACGAAGTGCAACGTTGAAATTATTGCAGAGCCCTATCGTGTTGTTCCCGATAACGGTTACTGGGTAGTGGATATTGCAGTTTTGTCGTGTGTGTATGTATGTATGTGGCGAATTATAGACGTCTCAGTAATCCCTGGACCGATTTGCACAGACATAGTGTCGAGCAGAGCTGCCATTTATACAGATTTTCAAGCGCAGATACAGACCTGGTATAGAATACAGATGTAATACAGATTTACATTACACACATTACAGATTCATACAGATTTTTTTGAAATTTGGATTGATAATGTTTGTGGCGGATTCTTTCTGCAGCCGTTTTCATTACCAATGGCTGCTTGTTCAATAAATTATTGCCAAATAAACCATAAAATTGGAATTTATAGTAGGCAATACTTCAAACTTGAGCATTTAACCATCTATTATCAAAATTCTTTTTCTTTATTGAAGACAGACTAGTACAGATTTTGTTATAACAAGCATACAGATTTTCAACCAAATCATCTGGCAGCTCTAGGTGAAAGGTTCAACCTTCTCATGAGCTGCTATTGATTTTTTTTGCCAATCGGAGTTCCGGTTCTGGAGGTGCTGCTTGAAGCGTGCGACCACACAGAAATTGTTCATATAAATTGGTGCAATACATATTGACAATAAAAATTAAAGTTAACATCCACCATCGCCGGCCAAAATGAGCAGCAAGTTAAAATTGAACTACTACTCATTAAACTAATTAAGTATGATATTTTTGCGTTCAAGTTTTCGTGGCTGGCGAGTCATTGTACAAAGGTGCAAAGTGTACTAAGAATGTAATAGACATTTCCACAATTATATCAAACATAATCAGCCATGGAGTGATGGTTTGGAGAAATAAGAAAGGCGCAATTACACAACTAAGTGGATTAAAACAGGTTTTTCTTTATTGTATCAGCTGGATTGTATAGAGAGATGAGCCTATTTTCGCCATGTTTTTTTACCACCCTACCGATCTGAAGCCGTTGGTTAGAGCTGCGTCTGCTATTTTGGTTCAACGTATGGAGTCAAATGGTAGCGCAACAAAAGAGTGACTCGATTCTAGTTTTCGTTGCGCTCAAGCACGATAATTTCACTGTTCTCAGCGCATATGCACTATTATCTTGACTCTTTACAACGAAGCAAAGCTTTTAATGCCAATTTGTAGGGTTTCCATTGATTGTAGGGAGTAATTAATGGATTAGTGAGGCACGCTCTTTAGTATGGTGAAAATAGGCACTTTACCCTACAATATTATATAAATAACTAATAACAAACTATAAGGCAGAATTATCAGTAGTCAATTTCGTCATGTTGGAATTAATAGGTCGATATTTTTGCAAAAAATATTCGCCCGAAATAAAACAAGATCGATGGAATGTTACATTCATCTTTATTGTAGCCAATGTATACCTTAGGGTACAAATTAATGAAAATTATGGTTTTAACAGAGCAGCTTATCTCCTAGGATTTTCAACTTTCCAATCAGTTCAATAAATAGTCGAAATGTTGAAAGCGATACTGTAGTATTATCCTTTTTCTAGAAATGTTACATATAAATAAGCCGGCTAGAAGATCGAGAATATGTTTTTCCCCTATTGCATATAGACATTTATTTATTCGATGCAAAAAGAATATAGCATTTATGTGAGTGAGTGATGGACTGTTGCTAAAAATACCTACATATGGCAGCATCTTTATATTATATTTTTCTGTGGCGTGGTTTTGAAAAAATAGCCAAAAATAAATTGCTTGCGTAAAATAATACTAGCTTCTGTAGTATATCTACCGTTCTGTTTGTCGCTCGATTAAAGTTATTCAATAGTAGGAATTTCCGTTGATTATCACTCTAAAAGGAAATACTAGTTGACTCTTGCCGATAGTTACTTCACAATTCACTCTCATTTCAATTCTTGATATCACTGATGCGTCTGCTGAGGGTGGCGTTCTTTCTGCCGACCGTACCGTTGCTGCGGTGAGTTGGGTATAGGTTGAGCGGAGCCAGGTTAGGATTTTCAATCCGGGTCGGTGATGAAACAATCGATCGGTTCCGGTTGAGTGATCCAATCACTTCCTGGGGTTCTTGGTAACCCGAGTCCATGTCATCAAAGTTATTATACGATTCCATCAGTGGTGTCGGATCCTCATAGTCGTAATCTACGAATCCGGAGTTCTCGAACGAGTTTTTGTTCTTTACGATGGTACTTTGGTTTGACGGTATATACTGCTCGTGCTTACTACCGTAATCTATTACTTCGTAGTGATCTTCTGGGTTACAGTAAGAATCTGAGATGAAGTGCTGAGTCGTTCCGTGTGGAGTCAAAGTGGCCCACAGAGTGCGATTGTCAGGAACAATCTGCTGATTGGTTGGGTATAGGATTGTTCCTGGCATAAATCCGGATTTTGTCGTTCCAAGATGTGCATCATTAAGCGACGCCAATGGTGGATGCTTTAAGTTGCTATCATGGTATGAGTAGTTGTAAGCTCTGAAAAATAGAAAAAGTCAAATATAAATTGTCTTGTTGTCCTACTGCAAACAACTCTTACTCTCTGCATTTAATTAAAATCATCGCGAGAAGAGCTCCTAGCAGCAGCACGCCGACACAGGACGAAACCAGCACAAAAACCCATGTGTCATCCATCCCTGCGGTTGTAATATATTGGTGGGGAAAAGGATGAAAAGCATACAATTAACACACTCCCCATTCGGATGTTGAAAAATCGATTTAAATTATTCACCAGTTCCTGACAGCTCAATGAAATCCATTCCAGACTGCTCGTTTGCCTTCAAGGAAGGTTCACACATGAAGGCGGCTATACAAGACAGGGAATTATTAGCCGGGCGTGGGGCCAGTGCATTCCGGGGCAGCAGAAAGGATGACAACGGTGGCGGAGGCATCGATAGAATCATATCGGGCGGTGGCCCCAATTCGGAGCAATCGCCTTGGCAGTTCATTTTCTGGTAGATCCTGTTTCCAATAAATAAAAAAACAATTACATCACTTCTTCAATAATACCGTCTGTGCCCAAAACGGACCACACTAATTATACGACGATTAAAACAATCTCAAGAACGGAAACCCAAATCACAGCAACTTACTTTTGAGAATTTACTGCTTGCGATGTCCTGTTTCACTTAAGGAATTCCCAACAGTTGGTGAAAAACTGAAAGTTTCTCCATCAAACAAAAAGGAGACGCATGCGCGTGTGACATCGCGCGCCTTACAGGACACCTTTCTCACCCATGCTGCACAGCATAACCAGCATCAGCTAGGAAAAAGGAAGGCTGATGTTTGCTGTTATTGATTTCGGTGTTATGCGCGGGGAGGAAGAATATAGAAACAAAAGGGAGTACATACCATTATACAAAGCTGAGCAGCTATGTATCTGTAGTTATGGAATTGAATGGTGTAAAATCTGCAACACTTTTACTCTCTATAAAGCTATTTAATTACAACGATAGAGGGACAATCTAACTTGTTGGAACGGACATTGTGGACGAAATTTTGTTAGTTAAATGGATAATAATTTGTTATATAATTTTACTGATGTGTGATTTTACCCCATACTGCTCGTAGAAACAATCAGGCCTCATAGGTGTGTCTTTACAAGTTGAATGCTTCGGAAAAAGTAATTTTCTTCTCAGGTTTTGTTAGTAATATGAATAAAGAATGTGTAGATGAAATTAATATTAACTAAATATATATATATGAATAAAGATTATAAGCTGACCATGTATTTAAAAAAATAGTTTATTAAAAAAATCATATGATACACTGAATAAGGAAATCATTGTTCGTTCACAATGCAATGATTATTACTGCAACCTCGCTACATAATATATCTATTTCAATTCACCTATTTGTGAAATTGTACATTTCTAATTGACGCAAACTACAATTCCATGACTGGTATGTACGCAGTAAAAACAGTGTTTTTTCGTCAATTGTTTGATGCTGTCACAAAGGACTTTTCAATTGGTAACATGTTACAATTTACCAGGTGTATAAGCTTATATCCGCTGTTTTCTTGGTCAAAAAACTGATTTTTTATATAGAACGCAAAAAAATAGCTTGTTCAAAGTATTTGCCCTCGCTGGCTACACATTTTTCTCATCTCTCGATAATTTTTTTTGGGTTTTTTTGTTTTTTTTACCTCTGCCATTTTTTTTGGCCTTTGCCATTTTCGGGTGTCTTTGTACGAATCCTTAGATTTTTTAACGTTTATTTTACAATAAACGTACAGAAACCTTAAACTTTGAAGATTTTTTCAGAGGCTGGACCTAGTCTTATGAACCAAACAACTAAGCTCACCAAATTGGGTAAATGTTTGCTATCGAGAAGGAGTTATCAAAAGACACCGCTGCATAGTGGTCGGAAACCCCAAAAACGTAAACTTAATTCACTAGAGGCCTAACGATCGAATATATTCACAGTGTGTCTTTGGACGAACTGTTCGTAAGAATATTCCCCACAACCTGAAAAAAATTAAAATTTGGCATGGCTTACTACGATCAAACTATCAACTTTTTATGATGACGAGGTAGAAAGTTGATGTCTTCGACAAAGTTTTAGAAATGCTCGTAATCAAACCTTCTTACGTTTATTATTATCTGCTAGCTGGTGCTGAGAACATCTCGGCGGCGGTATTTCACCGTATACCAATGCCGATTTTCGCGATCCATATCGCTGCCACTCCAACGGAATAATCATCGGCGGAAAATTTTTTCTGGACAACGATATCCCGATTTTTAGCTCTTTAGCTGCCGTTGCTAGCCCGCTGACCAACATCTGCTGTGTACTCACTACTGTTGCTAATATCGAAGCTTGTCGAAACGCGAACCGATCCTTCAGAGAAGCCGTCCAGCCATCCCTCGCAAAGTTTCGTTCTTGGTTTCTTTATTGACTTGTTTCTAGAGTGACCGAACTCAAATGACATTTTATGTGTCAAAACTGTTTGCAGTATATTTTTTCCTGAACAGGAAGTTAATAAATTTTTAAAAGTAATTCAAAACCCTCTTGGGGGAGGGGGGTTAAACACCCAAACTCCCCCCCCCCCCGTTGCGCACGGCCCTGGACCTGATTACACAAGGGAAAATGTAAGTTGTCATATACTTATGATGTGCAATGATTAATGTAAATAGATGTCGAACTCACACAAAAAAATGTATGACATTTCTATGGTAGCTAAATATGCTCAGTAACGCCATCTATGAGCAAACAGCGGATTAAAGCTAATACACCTGGTACATTCAAATTTTGAAGATAATACGAGCTGTTTCCCTGCAACAATGGTCAAATTATTAACCTTAGGTTACACCACTGTAGAGAACGAAAAATAGGCATATTTCGGGAATCTTGCGCAATAAAGACGCGAATGGAGATCTTAAAAAATGGGAATTATATATTAGTAAATTGTGCATAATTTTTTCAAAAAATTTTGTCACAGGATGGCGACTGTGCAATATTTTCCCACTCGTGCGTAAGCAATTTTGAATATACATACGGCAAAAAAAATCTAAACGAAAAACGTGAAAAACGTAAAATTTTTAGAACACTCTTCTGTTAATTACAGCTGCTTGCTCATTTGCTGACGACACTGTTCTGTTAAATGCAGCTAAGGATATAGATGAAGCCGTGGTACATTTGAGTGAAGACTTGCATTCCCTTGCTCGTTGGTTAAAATTTAAACAGCACATGTTCAAATTTTGCTAAAACTAAATACATGATTATGCTATCGGCTAATACTTGTCCTGACGTTAATGTTGATATAAATGGTGAGACTATTGATCGCCTTTAAGTCTCACATCAACAATGTCATCAAAAAGATTCCTAAAAACTACGGTGTATCGTGTGAAAAATGATTTAACAATTAATAGTAAAAGCTGTTTTGGTAAAAATATATTTGCATTTCCCTACATCAATATGCTAATATTTTACAAGTGATAAACAATGTTACAATTTTTTGTGGCACTTTATTTAACCAAGTAAAATCTAATTAATTAAATTTGGTAACAAATTGTGGTACCGGAAATACCGGTGTCGAAAAACCAGGGAATACCGACCTATATATGCAAAACTTTTGATAAATTTATATCTATTTGATATACCTAATCTAGAGCTAAAACTTGACGAGAATCAAGATGCCTTTTGTCTCCAGAAACCTATACGGTAATAATTGGTATCAAATGACACACTCAACAATAGAATTATGCAGTATAAGCAAACACAAATCGCGACAGTAAAGTTGTTAGTTATCTTAGATTTTCAAAGCCACACTGGACATTCAGAAGTATTTATAGGCACTCAGAAGCGACGTGCTGTTTTTATGGTCTATGTTGTGACACGAGTGCAATTTTGACAGAATAACGAACTCACTTGCGGTAAATGTAATGATTTCTTTTCCATTGAGGAACTATGAAAATTTGAGCCGAGAGAGAATGGTTTATTCAGTTATGTGTGCTATAAGGCTTTCTATACATAGGGTAAACAAGTCTAATACGCCCTCCTTAAGCAAAAATAGCTAGGGGAATGTGGTCGGTTGTCGGCACCCTTTTGTTTTTGGCTCAGAGCAAAGCATTGCAAAATATAGAGGCATAAGCATACCAATGGAAAGCTAGAGGCCTTAGCTAATAAGCGGTGACAGAATTTAATTTATGATAAAATGACCATTTTGCCATTTAGAAAAATGTGTCGACACACTAAGAAAATTTATTAAAAATGGCAAAATATGCATGAAAATCAAAGGCATTTTGAACATAATTCTTCATCAAAACCAATTTGTATGTGAAAAACTGGTACGAATAACACGCACTGCTAATGCACTGACGTATCCTATTCACTGTTATTGAGTGAATTTCAGACAGTCTATTTTTTTAAAAGCTTCAGACTAATCAGATAGAAGTGCACGTTGGCACGTGGTCTGAGGGGGGGGGGGGGGGGGAGGTCTACAAGGTAATCTTGCTCTCCCACCAAATTGTCTGGAAAAAATTATGAATGATAAATCAAAAAAAATCTAACAATTCAATACAAGCCTGTATCTCGGCGAGAGTTTTTTGTATCTTGGATAGCCTAGAAAATGTTCTAACAAATTTATATGAAAATGATGTAGAATAAGTTTGTTAGGAGACTTAGAACTTCCACAAGGCAGTGTTTTTCTTCCAGTGATTGCCATAGTTAACGAATAACGTATAACACAGGTTAAATGATATGCGACTCTAGTGACGAGAGCATTCGATGTTTCCATCTTAGCCAGACTTAGGTTTGTATGCTTTTAACTTGTAAGCGCACCTGTTCAAATTCGAGCCTAGCAAGGGTATATGAGCTAGAGAACTGTATCGTGCCAATCGTTTGGCAAAATCATATGCTTTCCTGATCAATTGTCTTGAGTCAATTACTGGTTCTACCAGAAGTGTCTGCTCTAAATTTGAGCTAAATCGGCCAAGTCTAAGGTCCAGACCAACGTGCTTGAAGTTTGCGTGGGATTTATTGATAGTTTACATGGAAAAAGGCAATCTGGGCGTGTTTTCGCCGCTAGGTGGCATTTATTTATTTATTTATTTATTTATTTATTTATTTATGTATCATCGGACATTATAGTCTAAATGATTCGAGTGGGAAAAAGTCCGTTTGAGTTGGCCTCCTCCTACCAGGCGCCACCCTCAAATGGACGTAAAAACCACTATCTTTTCGTAAGGTTAAAGTACAAAGTCAAGTAAAATTACATGTCAGGTTTCTTATTACTAATACACATAATAATCACAGTAAACGCAATCTTCTTAAATTGCTTGCAAATATTTTCGAGGAGTCACCAAACTCAAAAGCAGCGTCAGCACGAGAAAAGGTTCGAATCATTGAAGACAGTGGCTCATGGAATCCAAAAGACGTCCGATGGAACCTCGGCAATAATAATGATGTATCTCGTGTTATCCTTGCTACTCGGAAATCTAAGCGGGACAGCAATTCAGGCGCATCACATTCTCCATTTAAGATTTTCACCAAGGTAGTAGCTTGCTGGATACTACGACGACATTCTAAAGTCTCCAAATTGAGCAGCTGGCAACGGTCACGGTACGGTGGTAAATTTTGCGGGTCCCGCCAAGGCAAGTTCCTAAGAGCTAAGCGTATAAACCTTTTCTGGACTCTTTCCAATTTTAAACACCAAGTTAGATGATGCGGATTCCAAACCGGTGAGACGAACTCGAGGATTGGTCTAACCAATGCGCAGTATAGGGATTTTAGACAGTAAGGATCCGTAAAATCCCGTGAAATCTTCGAAATAAATCCCAACTGCCGATTTGCTTTCGCAATTATGTTGGTCATGTGAGAATTGAAGGACAGTTTGTGGTCAAGAATTACACCCAGGTCACAGACTTCTTTGACTCTTTGTAGCGCAACCCCGTCGATACTGTAATCGAAGATTAACGGATCGTTCTTCCTATGGAACGTCATCACGGAGCATTTGGCAATATTTACGGTAAGCTGATTCATTCGACACCACTTCACAAAGCGATCCAAAAGTGCTTGCAGCTGGCGGCAGTCCTCAACTGACTGGATGACTAAGTACAGCTTAAGGTCGTCAGCAAATATGAGCTTGCACCCGGAACCTAACACTACTGCTACATCATTAAAAAACAGTGAGAAAAGTAGTGGGCCCAGATTGCTGCCTTGCGGTACACCTGATCTATTGGTAAACGGAGCCGATATAGAAGAGTCCAATTTCACACAAAGCGTTCTGTGCGTAAGGTAGGAGCGTAACCACGATGTAAGCTTGTCGGACGCTCCTAACTTGTACAACTTCTTGAGAAGAATTTCATGGTCGATTCGGTCAAAAGCTGCTTTCAAATCTGTGTATATAGTGTCCACTTGTGTTTTCTTCTCCATGCAATTGATGCAAGTTGACGTAAATTCGAGCAGGTTTGTTAAAACGGATCGCCCGGGCATGAAGCCATGTTGGTCTGGGGAGATGAAACTTCCTGTACGGCTGAGGATGAATTGATTGACAACAATTTCAAACAACTTAGATCCAGCTGAAAGATTCGTTATTCCGCGGTACTGCTTGATATTTCGCTTATCTCCGGCTTTGAACACTGGGAACATGTAGGATTGCTTCCAAACTTCGGGGAACTTAGCCTGGTCAAATGATTGGTTGAAGATGCGAGACAAAGGTTCAGCCAAAGCGACGGCACAGCGACAGTAAACTGCAGCTGGAATCCCATCTGGTCCAGGGGAGAAAGAGCTTTTTAGCTTTCTTGCAGCTGCTATTACCATGTCGGGTGAAACCAAAAAGGTACTTAAATCAGCGATATCTTGCGGAACAGTTCCTAATGCGATTTCGGTTTCCTGATCAGACGCTGAACAGGGAGCAAAGACGGAGGCGAAATGATTGGCAAACAATTCACAGGCTGTTGCAGTGGACGACGCTGCCTTTCCATCGAGGTACACATTGGAAGGAACGCTGTGATTTTTCCGTTTAGAATTCACAAAGTTCCAAAATCCTTTGGGATTACTTCGTAAGCCTACTTGAACTCGTTGTACATACGATCTATACAGAACAGCGTTGAGATTCCGGTATGCTTCACTGGCAACGTGAAAATCGTGACTTGTAGCCGGCGATCGTTTGCGACGAAGTTTGCGTTGGCATGCATTTCGTTTTCGGCGAAGGGATCGCAGCGTCGATGTACTCCACGCCGGGGAAACAGGCTGTCGTTTTACCGGGAGATTATTCTGCAACCAGTCCTGAATTACTCGGCAGAAGTTCATAGTCATTGCATCTGCATCGCTGTTTCCTAGATGCATTGACCAATCCAGATGGAGCAAATAATCACACAGCTCGGAAAAATCAATCCTGCGATAATTCAGCTGTTGGCTAGTTGGAACAACTACTGGCATAGCCGGACAACTAGGCGATTGCATCGTGACAACTAGCGGAGGGTGGTGCGTGTCGACGGGTAGAAGGGGGGATACTGACTTCTCGACCGAAATGTTGTGGTGCATCGAGCAGAAAACTAAGTCAAGGACCCGTCCGATTTGATTGGCGTGTACATTAAACTGGTTAAGATTTAAAAAATCCATTCCCTCAATTAAGGCGGAACTTGTTGGCGGTAACTGGGCAGCATTTTTAACTTGGATTACGTTGTCTTGCGATAACCAACTCAAGCGTGGTTGATTGTAATCTCCGCAAACCAAGACAGTGTCCTCAATTGATCCCTTGTCACAAAGCTCACGCACTGATGCAATGTGTGACTCAATCATACAGACATCTCTACTGTTGTCTGGAGGAATATATATTGCGCAAAGAAAAAGCTTACGTCCATTGATGAATGCCGATACGCAGACTTGTTCCAAATTAGTCCCGTGGGTAATGTTCACACGTGAACTAGAATGTTGCTGAGCAACAGCGATCAGAACACCTCCGAAGGTGGATTTCGTACTGTTGGTTTTGTTCCTATCGCAGCGGAATACATTATAGGAACTGCCGAAAAGTTGAAGAGACTCGATCCGATCATCAAGACCAGTTTCTGTCATAATAACGACATCGAAATTGCAATCGCGTACAGCAAGAAAGGCAGCATCAATTTTGGTTCGTAACCCACGTACGTTCTGGTAATAAAGCCAGATACCGTTGAGGTGATCATGTGAAACAGTGGGAGATTGTGTCTGCAAATGGGTAAACTCTTTCAACGTGTGTGTAGCATCAGACCTAGCTTCGGGAAGACATATACGCTCTATATTTTTACCTGACGAACCAGGGTTGGCACTAGTTTCCAAATGATTCCCCGAGCTTGTAGTTTGAGGCCCAGGTAGGTTGGCGTGCGTGAACTGCAACGGCTGTAATTGCGAGGTTTCTCTCAATGTGATTGCAGTATCAATCCTAGCTTCGTGAAGACATATACTCTCGAATTTTTTACCTGGCCAACCAGGGTAGGCACTGGTTTCCTTTCCGGACAGCTCCATTATTACAGGTAATTGCTACGAGTAATCAATCCTCGATCTAGCCAGCTTTAGGCGCCTTGAATAAAGCGGGCAATCCAAACTCCACGCAGCGTGATTCTCGCTCATTTTCTCGGTGGCAGACTGTGCTGCTGCATTCATTCCAACACAGTTCACACACTTCGCGTTAGCGGCTTCGCAGTCTTTGGCTTTGTGGCCTTCCGCACATTTTGGGCAACATACTGGCTTGGAGCAGGCCTGTGCTTTGTGGCCATATTCAGAGCAATTGTAGCATCGGAAAACATCGACGTCTTCGAAGATTCGGCAGCGGTCCCAGCCAATGTTGACACGTTGAAGTTTTAGCAAGCAGTTGTAGGTGTTGGCATCAGTTTCCAATGTTATTACAAAGGGATTGTTCTTCACATGCTCTCGTTTCTGTGATTTCACGATCTTAAGCTCACAGGATTCCGGCAGACTGTTCTGTGCTTTTAGTTTTCCAATAATTTCATCCTGGGAAAACTCTTCCGAGATTCCAGTCACTTTGATTCTCGGTTTGAGCGGTTTTTGAATCTCGATGTCATATTTCTCGGAGAGCAACTCTTTGGAAGTAGACACTAGTTTTAGAGCGAGTTCGCTAGAATCACATCTAACGGCCACCGCGCCATTATCTTTAAATCTCACATCTTTGACAGAGAATGTAGTCGGATCAAGGTTAATTCGGATGTCTTTTTTAGTTATTTCAGCTACTTGAGAAGTTTTAGGCTTGAAAATCACCGTTTGTTCAATCTTTCGCACAGTTTTTGACTTCGGTACTGGCGTTTTATTTTCACACTCAGTAAAAGCTGGCGAAAGATTTTCATTCTGCACAACGTCGTGCTCGTTATCACGGATGATTCTGCGACGCTTTCCAGACCTTAAAAGACCACCTTCCTCAATTGTGGGAAAATCGCATGAGCTATTTTTCAGTGCTGGTCGCTCTATCGTACCTGTCCGTTTTGCCTTCGAGCGTGACAGAGCTTCTGTGCCACGTACTGTTTATACTAGACTCTCATGACAAAGAAGACAATTCGCACCAATATTATCTTTTCAATGGAGTGAGATAGAAAGTTGGTGTCTTCCACAAAGTTGTATGAAATGTTTTTTGGAGTAATTCATCTGAAGAAGTCAAGGAATCTATCTTCATTGGAAAATGCTAGGACGCCACTACTCTATCTGAAAAAATTAGGAACTAAAATTTTTACGAATTAAATTTTTTTTGGAACATTCATATTCTACTGAATTCAACCATTTTTTGGTAAAACAATAAGTTCATGGATAACGACTTCCGAACCACCACCATGGCTAGGTCTCGTTCCAAACAAACTAAGATACCACTCGTTAAATAATTCAATATCTTTTCTATTCAAGTCGGATCGCTTTGCTGTCTTCGACAAAGTTGGTTCCTTGTTTATGACAATCTGGTGTAAACAGTGCTACCAAGTGGTGAAAACACGATGAGTGGATTTTCTCCATGTAAATTGTCTTTCTCCATGTAAATTGTCAAAAACACTAAACACGAATTCGCCATCTTGATTTTCCGAATGGTGTCAAAAATCGATCTCTGGCATCTAATTCGTATCTACTTTTAAGTAGATTTTCACTTGCTCAAAAAATATGTTGGTTGTTGAACTGAACATACGAGTCTGTTTGCATCAGCAATAGAGGATCATTTATAAATTACGTAACGCTTTTAGGTGGGGGGAGGTGGTACAACGAATTGTGACATGTTGTGATATATGGGGAAGGGGAAGTAAGCTAGAACGTTACATAGCATGTTTTACAGAAGAATTTTTTTAAGGAATTTGTTACGTTACAGTGGAGGGGGCGATAGAGATATTTGTAGCAATTTGTTACATGGGGGAGAGGCCGAAGTTAATTTTGGACAATTTTTGCGTTACGTAATTTATGAATGGTAACTAGGCACAAAAAGAACGTGCTAATATAGTACACAAGAAATATTTGTCAGAATGACCATGTCTGCTTTCTGTCAAAAGTTACGACGGGGTGCCTACAACCGGTCACCGATCACTTTACCCAATATTTCAACGTTGAACACTATGATCTGCGCATCAGCTACTCTAAATTATTAGTTAGAAATTAGTTCCTGTTTCATTTTTTATTAAAAATATTCTATTACAATTATTATTACACATTTTTCAAAGAAGCTGAAATTTTACTTTCTTCTTTCACCCAAGGCGAACTGACTCAGTTTACAGTGTAAGATGCCCACAACAAAAGGATGGTATGCCCTACAGCAATCGGTGAGTATGCCCATAACAATGGGGTTATATGATCTAATCGAATTATGGAAATTTTTATCATGCTGAAAAAAGGTCACATAATGTATGTAACCTCGATTTACTTTAAAAAATCAGTAGGGGAATTGTGGGAAAAACCGACACTGTGGGTAAAACCGACACCCCACAACTTTGCCTAGAAATCAAATTTTTATTCATTTCATAATGATACATTATTATTAGTACGATTATGTAGAGCATTTGAATAAAAATTGGATTTACGTTAGTGCGCCGAATGTCAGAAAAATAAACAAAACATACGACAGCAGCGTTCATACTCGTCTGGATGTAAAATTTCGTTGGTAGATTTTAAGGTTTTAACCGAACAAAAGCTTTTCAAATCACCCCATTTTTCAGTACCTATTATTATCGGCCTTTCCTATGATCAATTAGATGCATTGAAGACGAGTTTGAGAAATTCAATATTTTTAATTGCTTTTATAAAAAAATGTGCGCTGTTGGGGTAAAACCGACACCCTTTGGTTAGGGTAAAACCGACACACTGTTAAGATGGTTGTGTTTACTTGCGATTCATTACAAAAGGCTGGGGATCTTTGTGACACTTCAATTACACTATTAGCACACTATAGTAATAGCTGAAATACACAGAAATACTTTTATTGTGTTTATTTCTTATAAGTCTCTTTAAAAATCAAAAATGGGAATTTTTGCTTATCTAATTCTTTCGAAGCTTTTGCTATTTCTCCAAAAAGCTCATCAAACCGAATTTCTAGTGTTTTCTTGGTTTGTCATAGACGAACTTTATCACAATGAGACAATGATATTATGTATACCCCAATAGATCGTTGATAATCAGAGTCCGAAAAATCAAATCTGAAAAAGATAGTTTTACTAAGAAATGTGTGTGTGTCACTTATAAGTGAATGAATCCAATTAGCAGTACGTAGAACGCTTGCAAATCTTCTCTTACGAAATAAAATGACACTGGAAGTTGCAATGATGTGCGCATGTATTATTTGGAAATACTCATATCAATAAATAATCCTATAGCATAAAATACTCTTATTTATAGTACTACGCTTTCGAACTTTCTTCCCCTCACTACATGATGAAGCAATGAAAAGCACATATTTTGCATCATACATAATCACACTTTATTAATCACGCATATATCTAATTTTTAATAAAGATAAAGATTTTAATAAAGTGGAGAGAAAATAAATTAAAGGGGGTGTCGATCTTACCCCTATAGGGTGTCGGTTTTACCCGCAGTGCCTACAAAAAGCCACTTTGTTTTTCAAGTTTTACAACCAATAATTTTTAATGAAATGAATTTTTCGAAGCGCTGAAAAAATTAAGTCTTGTTAAGAATTTTCTGAAGAAGAATTGTGCATTAAAATTATAATTTTATTGGTTTTGTGGCAACTTAGAAAAAGTGTTAAGCTTAAGGTGTCGGTTTTAACCATAATTCCTCTATTGCTGTTGTTTAAAACACAAAATTGCCCAAAACGTTGTAGGGCACTTTGTCCGGTGATGAGCTTTTGTGAAGACATGAACTTTATTGTTCTAATAAGCTACTTGAAATATCAAATCCGATTGTTTCTAATTGGCTGAAATGCTTATAGAAAAATAGTGGTAAATTACATCGAAATAGCTCTTTTGAAATTTTGTTTATATTGTTGTTTTGCAGCATATTAAAATACCAAACTGAAGTACGTTGATTTCATGAAATGATAATGTTATCAGTCATTTTTACTTCTCAGATAACTGGGGAGTCCTGGGAATAGAAGTGGAGCAATTTGCCCCGGTATGGCGTATTATACTCTCTTACTCTACCTTTTTCGATTGTAGTTGATTTTTACGTTGCAAACTGGAAGCTAACTTTACTACAGAGTTTTACTCTTTGATGGGGCCATATTTGACCCATAATCAAACGTTTCAGTATAAGGGCCCGTTGCAAAATATAGATCAGCAATATGGTATCATATGTTTAACGGTTATGTCTAACTTCAATCATATTGAACGGAATATTTTAACTAATGGGCCTAACATAATTACAACGATCTTGTATAAAACTTCAAAGTATTTACAACTCCATACAACACATATTTTTTGATAATGTTTCATAAGCAAGTTTCCGATTGGTTTCCATTATTCGCTGTGTGCCGACATAATTAGTTTGTGGCGTCACGTCTGGTTTCGGTTTGCTGTTTATTCTCTATCGATTTAGTACATAATGATTTACAAGGTATCCGTACAAGTGTTGAGGAGGGAAATAGAACCGCTAAAAAGCAATTGAATCAATAAGCTCACCAAACCACGGAATCAAAGAATATCTTCTGGTAAAATGTGACATACCTTTGATGAGTAAGTGACACATTAACATGCTTTATTGATCAGATTACTTGCTAAGCATACCAAATTCTGATCAATAAAATCATGATTTTGAAGGTTTAAATCTGGTAAGCCATTTCTGGGCTATATTATTCAAGAAATACTACATGATTATCACATTGGTGATGTTCTCAATTTATTTTAATTTCACGTTCAACAATCCTCTAAGGTACTAGGGATAGTCGTTTCACTGGCCGAGCAACAGTGGTTGTTAAAAATTCTATAATGATTTTGAAATGACTAGATGATTTTTAGAAATGAATGCGCAGGGCTTTCTTGGAATGCCGTCTGCCTGCCGTACTGACTCGGGATTTGGCGTACGTAGCTTGGTCTGGGCTATAAAAAGGGCTTATTGTTTGATTATTGATCGGGCTTGTCGCTTACTCATCACTAGAAATGCCTTTGAGAACATCAAGGGGAAAAGTTCTTAAAAATCCCAAATCACCTTTCTCTAGTGCGACATCGACATGCGGACAACTATGTGGATTCACTTCTTTTGGGCTGAGCTGAACCCCATTATCGTTCTACCATTGAAGCAAGTCTTTGCAGTTATGGCTGCTGGATAGATCTGCCCATAATGTAACTTGAGCATAATGAGACTTAATGCAGAGCAACATCCCTTTTATGTACTTACGAAGTCGTCCAAAAATGTTCCACAAAAATAATTCCCTTGCCAACAATTTTTTTTTGAGGATTTATCCTCGAAAACAAACTTAAATATGCTAGAAAACGCGTAGCCTTGTAAAATTTGAGCCCGAGATTTATTTGAAATAGGCTTTTGCATAAGTTTCATCGTTGATCCAGACACCTCCATCGAGTTTCGTCGACACCGTGCCGTAAAGTTCAAGAACACAAATTGTGCCTCTGTTTTTTTGGAGCTAGCGTCAATCCGGCGCTAGCTTAGTCCTGTTACTAAGCTAGTATCGGATTCTGATGAGACGAAGTCGAAACGCTAATTCCATAACTAGTTTAGTTATAGGTTTTGTGACCTTCACTCGCCAAGATTTTTGGAGATGGATGGAGAAAAAATAGTTTTTCCCAAAATTGTTCTCCAGTAAGGAAAAATATAGCATAGTATGTGACTTTCGATATAGAGTTATGGTGTCTTCGGAAAAGTTACTGTATGGTATCAAGCGCATTATTTGGATGCATTATACTAGATCGGAATTTAGTCGCTAGAGCGGACCTGTTAATAATTTTTTTATCAAAGCTAGATAGAAATATGGTTTCCTCGAATGCGGAAGTTTTTTCCGTTTCCAGTAAAAAATGTCCTTTCGGGCGCCAGCCAATCACTTGTTCTTGGACTAGTGCTAGTTGTTTTCTTATTTACCTTGCGGGATGAACTCAAATTGTCTTAATTTTGCTAGAATCTGCTTTTTGTGGAATGAAGAATTCGCCTTCGGGCGAATAGACAGCCATAAAATTTTAACGAAAATACTACTAACTGTAAATTGAACCATATTGACACGTGCCACAAAGCGAATAATGTTTTATATGAGAAATACATGCATTTTTCATAGTTTTTATATGAAAATTCATAATTTTTTCAGAGAATTAAAGCACATGATGTAAGGTTTCAAATGGATGGTTTTCGATTTCTTTACAAAAAAATTACTTTAAAAATATTGTATTATAAAGTTGTTCAGATTTCGGTTGATTTTTTTCATTTTCTTTCATTTTTTCATAGTGTAATCAAACTTCACCAAGTTTCAAAATTTTTCTATAACTTTCAAAAAAGTTTTGAAATTGTATTGTGCAATTTAGCTCAAATTGCGTTAAAAATGTTTGATACTTGATTAATTTTTGACCAGCGATGGACAAAATCGAACATCGCAAAAATAACGGCCATCTTAATATGTATTGATTTTTCAGGATGGTCACAATGGGGGTCGACCCATAACCAGGGACATTCCCCTACAGTGATAAGAATATACGATCACACGTCAGTCATGCTGCTCTCATCCTAGTAGCATTATTGTCATATTTCTCGTTACTGTTTGCAATTTCAGACAGATCACACGCGCTACAGGGTGAGACTGAAATTATGTGACATTCGATATTGGACTCCGTATATCTTTATTTTGCACCCTATATCGTTAAGACAATTCGGAGCATTTAAGAGTATGTATTCAATTCCGCTAAAGCTACAATTCAAATCAATTCAATAATCAAACTCGTTTCCATAGCTAATAATTCGAAAAGAACCATAAAAGCATTTGAGAATGGTTCAACGATAAATACAAAGTATAACAGATGGAATTTGGGAAAATTTAGTCATACTGATAGAAAAACTTGCTTGGTAACGGTACATACATGCGAAGAGTAATGCTCTTTACTGTGTAAGATAAGCCTCGGCAGTCGCACCGAAATAGGACTTGTTTTTACCCTTACACAAGATAAAATGAACAGATGATTCTGAATGCTGAGTACATAATATGGATAATCCCCGAGGATCAGTATGTTTGAATCGTTGCGCTTCGTGGGGCGTTGAAAACCAACACACGTTCTTTATCACAGAGCTGACTCCGACAGGTGAAAGCAAACCATATCACCGCCAGCCTAATCTTGTTTTATTGGACCTCATAAATCGACTCATCTTATTGTATCTTATTAAAGTTGACGCTCGTCTGCGTCGGAATCGAGATCAGAATCAGTCGGTCGCTAGCTGAAAGGGCCAATCCTACTCTCGAGGTGTCGAGATATTTGCCTCGCCGCATTCTAGTCACCACTAGCGACGTTGATAGGACCGAGATCACAGTTCTAAAAATAGCCTTCATTATATTATAGAATTAAGTAGTTGTGTGTTCTAGTTAGCCGGTTGCAATGCAGCGCTTGCGGTTATAATATATCAGAGCCAGTAGTGGCCGAATTTGTGATATTATACCAAAAGTTCGGTTTGTTTGTATTGTGTTTGATTGCCTATTCTGTTGAGGAGCAATCGAAAGAAAATGACTGTGGAAAGTGTACCGGATGAAATGATACAAACAAAAGTATGGTTTAACACTATCGATTATGTCATATTCAGCATAATGATGCTTTTCTCGGCGGTCATTGGAATATACTATGGATTCTTCGCCAAGCAAAAACAAAATAACACAGCTGAATATCTTCTGGGAAGCAGACAAATGAAAGTATTTCCAGTAGCTATGTCGCTGACCGCCACGTAAGTATGAAAAGATTCTTCCAGAAAGTATCACTGAAATCCAATTGCAGTATCAGGGGCGGATCCAGAAAAAAATTTCGGGAGGGGTCCGAAATTTCGAATTTGAAATGAACATTGTACAATTGGTAATGTAAAATTGAAACTCATTTAAAATTTCTCAGCAAGCAAAATAATTTCGGAGGGGGTCCGGACCCCCAGGACCCTCCCCCTGGATCCGCCACTGTGCAGTATGCTTTGTATGAGTATAATGGATCCCTAACATATATTTTAAATTAATTCTTAACATAAAATCTAAGTACAAATCTAGAATAATTTCCAATTTCATCAAAAAACAATTACTTGGAATAGTATCTTAATCTTAACTAAATTACACTGTCATAGACAACATATTTTTTTGTTTTTTCAACTCTTTAACCTTAAATGTATTCAGCATGGTGATTTCAAAAAGCAAACAATCTATCTGTAGGATTGGTGGGAATGTTGCGAAGAGGTTTTCGTCAAGGGACAGCAGATTTGAGAGCGTCGTTTTGAAAATACCTACATATTTTGAATGTAATTAACGTAACTAATAAAAGAATTTAACCCCAAAAGGGCAAGAGTTCTCAGAGGCCCAGCGGGTCCCATTTCTCATATTTTAATAAACATATAATTGAACTGGTTGAGCTGTTTTCGGGGTTTCAATTCTGTCATTTATAATACGTAAAAATTGGTTTTTCATTTCACTGGGTCATCAGGAATCAGAATAAATTGGATCAAATATCACGTTCCCATTTGTAGTCTTATAATCATTTTCTGCGCGGGAAGTAAGGAGAAGGAAGAGGGAGGAAATAGAAGGTTAGGAAAAATCACAGCACAAAAGCAAACAGCAGGTAAGTTAAACTCGCAAGTAGTTCAAATCGTCTGCGAGTAAGCCGAAAGCTCTTGACCACGTTGGATAAAAAACTTTAGTATGTCTCTGAGTTTCAGTCGTCCAAACACAGTGTAGTCTATGTAAGAACGGCCGAAAACTCGAAATCGCACTTGCGCTACTACTGGGCAGTTGCATAGCAGTTCGGATTCACAAAGAACACGTGAAAATGCCTCAGTACGCTGAATAGTTACCATGTGATATGAGTTTGCAGCCGGTTAAAGCCCTATGAGATTTCTCCAATAATTGCGAAGCCCAGGACCGTATCGTTTCTCTTATCCAACTTGTCGAAATTGGCACGGCAGGCTCAGGACTAACGAAGTCAATTGATGCACCTGCCCTGGACAATTCGTCAACCCATTCATTCCCAGTAATACCGGAATATCCGGGCACCCAGACAAGTTCTATTTTTACCATTTTTTTGTTAACCATTTTTGTTAACGACCTATTGAGTTAATTTGTCAACAGTTTTTTCGGCATTTAATTAGCAAGGGACTGGAAGGTGAAGTATATTTTTCAATATTTAGAGCCATAGTACTCAAGGGAGAGCAAGGTGTTGAAAGGAGAAAGTTTAGAAAAGCGTGGAAGGATCATATATGCAAGCTTAGAGCTCACCGGCGACTTAACCCTTTGTCTGCTACCGTAGTGGTCAAGGTCTTTTGGCATTAGAAATGCGAATCACCTGAGTCTACGGCATGTCCGAACAAGCGTAAAGTAACTTGTTACTTCATGCTGTCGGAACCGACTCCTTTCAACACCTTGCTCTCCCTTGAGTACTATGGCTCTAAATATTGAAAAATATACTTCACCTTCCAGTCCCTTGCTAATTAAATGCCGAAAAAACTGTTGACAAATTAACCCAGACAAGGTAGATAGTGTTGACAATGCTTAGTTCTTCGGTTTGGATTCGGCGCGCCATCACTAGCTTGATTTGTCTGAGCCTGACTATCAGAGCAGACGTCTATTGAAGCGCCGATTGTACCCCGCACATAATCGCTAAGATTTCTGCTTAGAATACAGTACAGTATCTACCTAGCGAGCGAGATTGTTTCAATCTCATTTCACGACAGTAGATATCAGTACCAACACGTGCCTCCAACAGAGAACCGTCAGTGTAACAGGCTACTTGCGTTTGTTGTTGGCTCTCCATATAGCCAAACAACCGCTCCTCTCTCGAGAGAATGTCCTGTAAGGAAAACTACATGTGCGTGTAGTATCGCTGGGAGCAAGAATATCTTCACCCCATGTAACAATTTGTGACCACAGTCGTGTATAACTGGTAGCAAGAGAGGGATTCCATGAGAAGCAGTGTTGCCACAATTAAATCTGTACCGGGAGTTGAAAAATCTTTCCTATCTGTACTCTGCTATAGAAAAATCTGTACCGGATTCTGTACCGAAACAATAACAAGGTTGTTTAGAAAAAATCATTTTTCTTATAATGTTTCAAAGATTTCTTCCATTTTTTCTTATGCATATTTTTCATTTGGGAAAATCAAACCAGAAATTTTGACTCTTCTCTTTCACAATAAACCTCTTCACTCCTATGTGTTTTGCTCCCATGTGTGCATTCTACTCCATGGCCGCACACCTCAAAGAGTAGAAATAAAGAGGCTCTTTAGTGTGCATCATGGACCCATGCGCACGGAAGCAGAGAAGACAACCAAAAAACATTTTAAAAACGTTCTTCCGATCAATCTTTATCTGAATCTGAATAGTTTGATTCCCCTTACTCCCTGTTTGCCAGTGAGGGGAGGCACAAAAAAGTGGCTCTTCAAGGTGACTCAATGTGCGAAATTTTGCATCTCTTGGTGCACAGCTCTTTCTCTTTTTCGTTTTCAAGTTTCTCTTTGGGCGGGTGATCTCCACATCGCAGTGTTCTTGTGCCGCTCTTTTTTTGTGTTTCGCTCTTTGTGCACATTATGGGATGCATCGCAAGGTTAAATTATTTTACTCTTCTGTCATCTACAAAAATCTGTACCAATCTGTACTTTTTTACAAAAATCTGTAATCTGTACCGTACAGAATCTGTACCAAAAACGCTTCAAAAATCTGTACCTTTCTAGATAAATCTGTACTTGTGGCATCACTGGTGTCCATGATTTTCACTGCCAATTGCAATATTTTGATACAAGAGCAATTTTTCAAAAGGGCGTAGACGTTCCTACGTGCATTAATTTCAAATACTTTTTGTTCAATTACTGTATTTTATACAGCAAAACTATCTGAGAACAAGTTACAGGGAATGAACACCGTATGAGAAAAATATACACTGAAAAACAAGTTGTGTCATTTTTCACATTTTTTTTTTCAATTTTTTTATATTTCGTCAACAAAAATCTAAAGAGAAAAGAAACATTTCGAATGTGATTGCACGATGGAGAACTTATCGGTTAAAAAGTTTTTCTACCAATAACTATACATGTTTTTAAATGTCATACTAATTGACATACAAAACTGTAATTTTATTACAGAATGTAATTCTAAGTATCATTTTAAAACAAAATGTATTTAACAAAAATATTCGAAAATGCGATAGTT
Source organism: Topomyia yanbarensis (assembly GCF_030247195.1). Classification (NCBI taxonomy): domain Eukaryota; kingdom Metazoa; phylum Arthropoda; class Insecta; order Diptera; family Culicidae; genus Topomyia; species Topomyia yanbarensis. The sequence continues at coordinate 150,559,307 of NC_080671.1, forward strand.
TTCGAGATATTTGGAATTTTGATTCAACAAAAAAATTAATTCGCGTAATTGTGCCCTTTTTAAAAGTTATTCGCGTTACCCTATCATAAAATGTCAACAATCTAATGTTTATCGTTTTAAAAACGCAATTTGCAGTCAAAAATACAATTTTATTTTCGATTATGATTATTAACGCCGTTTTAAAGCAAAATGCTCATAACAAAAATTTTCTGAAATGTAGTAGATCTCGAGATATTTTAAATTTTGTTTTAACAACAAAAAATAATTTATTTTATTATGACCTTTTCATAAGTTATTTGCGTTTCACCATCAACAACAATAGGTTTTTCAAAAGCCCCAAAACAATTCCTGTAATTTTCCTTTTGACATCAAGGCGATACTGTAAACCCTTTGAGAGCTACATGAAAACAACCAAAATATGATTCTACTATATAATTTAATCGTCAGACCCTATGGTAGAATAATACTAATACTTTCAAATGGTTTACAATATCGTGTTGATGTCAAAGAAAAAGTAACAGGAAATTTTTTTGAAAAACCTATTTTTGTTGATGGAGAAATGCGAATAACTTATGAAAAGATCGTAATAAAACAAAAATAATTGTGTTGTTAAAACAAAATTTAAAATATCTCGAGGATTACTACATATCAGAAAGTTTAAAATATCTCGAGGACTGCTACATATCAGAAATTTTTTGTTAAGAGCATTTTGATTTAAAACGACGTTTATAATCAAAAATAAAATTGTATTTTTGACTGCAAATATTATGAATTTTAAAAATGTGTCAGAAGTTGTTGTTAGGAAAACTTTTTGATTGAAAATTTCTCCATGATCCAAATGCACTGAAAAAGTTTCTTTTACGTCTTTAAAACGATAAACTTTAGATTGTTCACATTTTATGATGGGATAACGCGAATAACTTTTAAAAAGGGCATAAATACACGAAAGAATTGTTTTTGTTGGATCAAAATTCCAAATATCTCGAAAATTATCGCATTTTGGAAGATTTTTGTTGAACGCTTTTTGTTTTAAAATGATACATTGAATTATATTCTGTAATAAAATTACAGTTTTGTATATAAATTAGTATGACATTTGAAAACTTGTATAAAGTTATTCTTAGTAACACTTTTTTACCGATAAGTTCTCCATCATGTAATCACATTCTAAATGTTTCTTTTCTCTTTATATTTTTGTTGGTGTTTAATGGAATTAAACGGAAGAAATCATTAAGGAGTGTTAAATATAACATTCCACTAAGTCGCTCAAAAACAGTGCTTTTTTAACAGGCTGATAAATTGCAAGGAAAATTATAGGAAATATTATTGCAAATCCCCTGTCAAATGATAACTAGAGTACATTTTATACAGGGTTATGGAATTCTTAATTCGCACATTCTTTTGTGAATTTCGCGGCTTAAATGTCAACAGTCCATAAAATTATCAGTGTAACTATCCCTGAAGATAATAAGCAGTATAATGATTTAGGACAACGGGTGTAAGCTGCTAAACAGAACAGAATACGAGGACCACAGACACTTTAGAAGCTTGCAAGTGACCGTAATAGATATCTATGAATAGAGTATAGTGAAAGTGATGGTGTAATTGAATTAAAAAAAACACTTCACTTCCAATTATTTGCTTATCTTACTATCTAAAAATGCTTACATTCTGTAAATATTTCAAACAATCGACTTCTCCGATATTTCCAGGCATATTTCTGCTGTTACAATGCTTGGAGTCCCGGCAGAAATGTATCGTTACGGCATCCAATATTGGGCATGTTCCATATCAGGTCTGATTGTTACAATCTTCATGGTCTACATATTCCTGCCAGTGTTCTACGAGATGCAAACAACCTCCTGTTACGCGTACCTTGAGCAGCGTTTCAGCAAACGTGTTCGACGGTTAGCCAGCTTCCTCTTCATGTTTTACTGTCTCTTAAATGTTCCGGTTCTTATTTATACTCCGGCCATAGCATTCAGCCAAGGTTAGTAAAGTGCACACTAGAGTGGGACACGGTTGTATGAAAAAAATAAAATTTTGCTCCGAGTAACTTTTTGGGTCCCATTTAGCTCCCAGAACAACTCTGCAAATTTTAAGCTCGATCAGCGAAACTATATTTTTGCGCCCACTGTTTAAAGTTTACATGGGATTTCGTATGGGAAAATCGTCTTTTGCAAAATAATTCGTCCAAGAGTCGCCCGTTACTTCCTAAAAATAAAAAAAAAATATAAAATATATAGTAAATTTGTTAAGGAAACAAAGTCTAGAAGACTGCGAAACGATCTGATGCTTGTGGAAAAAGTTATTAAGAAAAGACCGATTGATGCCCTGAAGATCGATAAAAATTTCATTTTGCATAGCATCACTGCTGCTGACGATCAAATTAAATACAAAATTTTTAACTTTCTCAAATTATGTACAAAAGAAACCTCAATTTATCCCTTAAAACTCTTGTGAAGTGGCCAAACAGTACATATAATTGAATTAGACACATTTGGAGAAGATCAAAACAACATTTCAAATAATTGGACAACCAACAGCAGTGGTGCTAGAAAAAATGAATATTTTATCAATAGTCAGAGCATCCATTGGTTTCAGCTTAATAACTTTTTTCTCAAGCGTCAGATCGTTTCGTGGTTTTCGAGAAATTGTTTCTTTGTTAAATTTCCTATAAAAACCACATAACGGTTTATTTTTAAGAGGTAATGAGCGACTCCTGGAGGAATTGTTTTGTGAAAGTTCATTTTCCCATACAAAATCCCATGCAAACTTCAAACAGCGGGCGCAAAAATATAGTTTCAGGGATCGAGCTGAGAATTTGAACAGTTGTTCTAGGACCCAAACGGTACTTAAAAAATTGCTCGGAGCTGGAATGTATTTTTGTCCCACCCTAGTGCACACCCGTTGCTCATTAGTTATTGTATCGATTTGATCAGTCATCCTCTTTCAGTTACTGGCATAAGCTTATACATCGTGACGCCCATCATTTGCTGCATCTGCATTTTTTACACTACCTTTGGAGGAATACGGTTCGAACATGGACAGGATTGTGGACTTAATAAATATATCCTACACCTATCATTTATTTCAGGGCAGTGATTTGGACCGATACTTTACAATTTGGAGCTATGATCTTGGCACTATTGGTGGTGATGACGCTCGGAACACTACAGTTGGGCGGCATCGTAAACATATTCAAAATTGCGGATGACGGTGGAAGATTAATTTGGTTCAAGTATGTATAAACAAATGGAAATGATAAACTTGCTCTTCCCCTTTTTTCTATACTTCTCGCTAACGAAAAAAAAAAAATGTGTGAAAACCAATATTTCTCCACAAAGGAGAAAATTATGTAAAACCGCTATTGCACCTGAACGACAAAAAGCCAAAAACAAAATTAGTTATGGAATATTCATCAGACACTAGACACTAGCTTAATACCAGGATTAAGCAAGCTCTAAAACCAGAGACACTATTTGTGTTCCTGTGTAAATCCCTGATGTCTTACATTTCTACAATTCAACTTAAGCTGACGATGAATAGTGAAATCGCAACATTGGTTCGGTTTAACTAGCTAATGGTTTTCCCCTAAGGAGAAAATGGGGTAAAACCGCTTTTACCACCCAAAAGTTGTTACACACACCAACTAGTGCATACTAATTCTACTTATAAACCAATGAATCAAAATATCTTCTCGCAGCTTGATTTCAACTATGATTCGATCAAAACCCTACTAAGTACCCCATATATTCTAAATTGTATTTAAATTTTTAATATGGTTATCAAATTGAAATATTTCAATATTAATTCTTCAAAAGGGCTAATGAGATTTTTGTAAACAAACTTGCTTCGCTCATTATTCCGCTGCCAAGTTGAATTTCATGAAAGATACATATGAATTAATATCTTTACCCTTGGTAGAATCAATTTCAAATATTTTCTGTGGTGAAATTATAACAAAAATCAGCAAAACAAAAGTTTGTTTACAAATCTTATTAGCCCTATTCAAAAGTTGGTATGGATTTGTTGTTCTACAAATTATTAAATTATTTTGAATCATCACTAAAAATTAAATTATAATGGCCATCAAACATATTTCGAACTTGTATTCTTTTTCAGATCAATGTATGCAAAGAAAATCCAAACCATAATGGAAAATTAGCAATTCATCTATTAGTCATAGACTCAATGTATTTTTCAATCTTTTTCAGCATGGACCCTGATCCCTCGCTGCGATCCTCATTTTGGTTGGTATCCGTTGGGTTAACATCAATGTGGATTTCCAACATAGGAGTCACCCCAGAATGTGTACAACGTTTTCTGACTGTTCCAGATATTTCAAGTGCAAAAAAGTAATTTTTCAAGTGGGGAACTCATAAAAGACTAAGCTTATCAATTTTAACGCAAAAACTTTTATCGACTTCTTCATATTATCATAATACTTTAGTTGATTTTATGTTCTCAATAAACGTGTCTATACTTACAGAGCTGTTTGGATTTTTGGAGTTGGTCACATTCTGGTCAAACTATGCTCAGTCTACAATGGGCTGCTGATTTTCAGCAAATACCATTACTGCGATCCAGTCTACTCAGGGTTGGTGAAAAAGAATGATCAAATCTTCGCCTACTATGTGCTCGATGTGGCTCGAAAAATACCAGGACTTCCCGGACTCTTCGTTGTGGGTGTGTTTTCCGCTGCCCTGTCATCGATGTCTTCGAGTATAAACACTCTATCCGGAACCATGTATGATGACTTCATAAAACCTTATTATAATTTCAAAGAGAAATTGGCTAGTACAATTATCAAATTGTTGGTAGTAGTGACTGGAGTGGTGTGCCTTCTGTTAGTGTATGTTGTTGAAAAGCTGGGCAGTGTCTTTAGCTTGGCAATTTCCGTATCTGGCGTCACTTCCGGAACGTTACTGGGAATGTTTTTCCTGGGTATGTTTTCCCCTTGGATTAATGATATGGTGAGAAGCACGGTCCTTTGAAATATGAAATAATGACTAATGTTTTCAATAGGGAGCCTACTGGGGAGCGCTGATTTCGCTTGGTTCTCTGTGTTTTATAGCAACTGGCGCTCAACTGGAAATACTACATGGAAATCTGAAGTACGAAAGCTTACCGCTCCGTTACGATGGTTGCCTTGGATTCAATTCAACAGGGTAAGAGCAAAAATTATTACAAAATTCCTAGTTATTTAACACATGTAGTCCATTTTTGAGCATTTATTTATTGTTAAATAAATAGAATTGAGAGCAAAGAAATGATGAAGTGACATGAAAATTTACAAATAAATACATGTATTGCGAGCAAAACGCAGTTTCAGCTTTGAACTGGAAATATTGATTATTTGGCAACATTGTAAGCCTTATGGGGCCGGGCATAGCGTAATTGATAAAACGATTACCTTATACGCAGCTCATCCGGGTTCGATTCCCAACTTCGCACATAGCGTTAGAGATGTTTTGAAAAGAGATTTCTTTAACCTGAAAAGAGGCAAATGACCCTAAGGTTAAAACCTCTATATTCAAAATAAAAAAATTATAAAAAATAGCATCAATACACACAAATATAACACGTGCGAGTGTGACTTTTGTTCACATTTTAAGGGAAAAAACAAATTCTACCATTTAGGAGTTTCAAGATATTTAATCTCAATCTTCAAAAATCGTTTTTCTCGAAATGTTAAATGGCGTTTGTCATAAGATAGCACACAGTGATGCAAAATGCCTACCTTTTCTACGGCTGTAATTTTTTTACCTACATTCTCCTTTCTCATATGACGCTGCTGTCTTTCGCTAGTGCAGGACGCTCAGCGCTGTACGGCAGCCTGTAAGCAAAGCAGTAACATGACAAAAAATTACTGCCCCCAGTACAGCCACCAGACGCGAGCGGTACAGTTTCTCTCTCTCTTCATTTTACACTTTTTAATATTTTTAATTTATTCAATATTTTTAATCATAAACGACTTCAATGAATGCGGTTCATTTACGCCACGACCGGCATTAACGCTTTCGTGTGCGGGTCTCTCCCTTTGACTATGCAGCGAAAAGTGTACAAAGCGAGAGAACAAACTTTACTACGCCACGCTTTCACCGAGCAGTCGGAGTACAGCAGCAAAACAAAAATGTATTTTACTGCTGTACGGAAAAATGTACTCGGTTTGGCTACCGTTCTGACAAGAGCAGTAGTGATGCGTCGCTGTAGCGGGCTGTACGGCTTTGGCAAATGTAAATATATCGGAAAAAATGTAGTTTACAGGTACCGTTTGCATCCCTGAGCACAACAGTGATGATGTATGGTTGAGGCTGCAAAAATGACAACCACAGAGGATTTTTTTCGAATTTTACGGTAAGGGGGGCATCTGGGGCAAAAATAATCGACTTATTTTTTATCCGCTTAATTGTTAGTATTGAACCTCTAGAAGGGTCTCCCGCAATCTTGGTGACCACGCTGAACTTTTTTTGTTTTAAACAGCTATGCCACGCGCGTATTTGCTATATCACACGCAGATTTCAATCTATCGGCAACAATTTTCGAAAAACTGATAGCTATAAAAAAACAGTGTAAACAATACACTCTAAACTACTTCTACCCAAGGGAAAATACCCAATGGGTCATTTTCTACAGCGTTTTTTCCGTGATGCAATTTGATGTGGGACACCCTTTAATAGCATTTTTCTCGAAAACTAGTTTTTCAAGTTGGCGAACACTAATCAACGAAGTGACTTGATTTTTTTTTATAAGGATGCTCAATATGTGTAACCTGTCGATGAATAAATAAATTTTTCTCCCAATTATTTTGAAGAAAAATGACTGAATTTTTGAGTAAAATGTGAGATTTGTAGAATGAATCGCAAGACTTATGGGGTTATATATAAAGTTGAGGAGAAAAAGTGAGCTAAGTTCGTAATTTTTTAAAGGGTTTGATGCAAATTTTCTTTGAAAAAGCGAAAGTCAATTTGCTGGTAGTGCTATCCAAGAAAATGAAAATAAGCTGTACAAAAAATTTTGAAACTTGTCGGAGTTATGGCTCCTCCACCGAAACGCATTTTTTTGCAAAGGCTTGTGGTGAACACTCTCCCAGATGAGCCGCTCAACTTACTTCAAAAAAGTTAAAAAATGTTGTAGAAAAATGTATTCTGATGTACTTGAACGGCTCGGTTTCCCAAAAAGAATTTTTTTCAACAATGTTGAATGTTGTGTTTCCCCAAAATCAATGTTGATAAAAAATTCCTGTTTGGGATGTTCAAAATTTTAAACAAAAATTTATTGCAAGGTATCAAAAAATTGTAGATGATAAATGAACCGTTCAAGTACACGAGAAGTACACGGTTGAGTAGTTTTTTAGATATCACGTTCATCACAACGGTTCTTTCCAAGAAACTCCATTCCGAGATAATCATGCTCAAAGTTTTTTGTTCACTTCATTCGTGGATGGAATAAGCGTGCTGTAAACGGCTGTGGTTTGAAATCTAGTGCACCGATCTGGATGACAATATCGCACAGATATTTCCGATTGTATATACTTTCAGAATAAGCAATAACATTTTTTTCCATTTTTTTAGCCTCAATTTTGTATATAACCCCTTAAATGAAAAAATGGAATGAACCAAAATGAAGAAAATGAATAAAAAAGAATGTTGAATAAAATAAATATATCATATTCGAAATATTCGAAAGAATTGAAACAGAAAAAACGAGTATACAAAATTTAAAAAAAAGCTTTAAATAAAGTAAATAAATAAAACATATTGTACAAATTCGAAAACCACTGTTTCAGATAGTTCTGGAATCGTACTGTGTTGCGTTTCGGCTTCGCCTCATCAGAAACCAACACTAACTTATTGTCGGAATAGATTAGCGCCGGCTTGACGCAAATCCCTTAAAACTAAAACACACTTTGTGTTTCAATCGAACGACTGATCAAACGTGATGTCCCGTTCGAGCAGAAGTTCTGTTTATGCCGATGAGACACAGTGAAACCGAAACTTGTCTTGGTTTAGCAGGCCTATGCGAAAGCACTATGCTATATTTCACCCTAAGGAGGAAAATTTGGTAAAAACCAAAATTTCTCGCTAGGGTGCAAATTTGTTGGTGAAAACCAGTCTTTGTACAGGAGCATAGCATAGTAGTTCTGGAATGTTTGGGAAAATCCCATTATTTGAAAAATGGTTAATCATTATACAACACTTCCTAGAGTTTCCATCTTTTTTGTTTTCACCTTTTCGTTTTCGTTCTTCATCTCTTGTTTCTAATTTATTGATGGATCATAATTAATTATTGAGATACTGGAATGTTCAATTCGCTTCGGAATTCAAAAATGTCTTTTTGGCCACAGATTCCTGAAAAAAGGTTTTTGTACAGAATTGAATTCACTGGTCCAGTATTTTAACGCATATTTGGAAATAGTAAACTGAGATAAGGTCACATGTGCTTTCATACCACTTAAACAGAGAGCGACAGAGACAGAAAGCGATTCGTGAATGAAACATGTAGATAGTTTAAAATATTCCTTTGCATCGAAGTAAATAGAAGGGAGTGTGAAATGTCTCGGCCATGTTGACGATTATATTGATGTCGATAGTACGAAAGCCGTGTAGTCTCTTTCCAGTGATCTCTCTATAGCCTGTGAATTGTTTCATTCTGAATTCTCGATCCGAAGATATGGATTAGGGTGTCCCGAAATGACATCATGTTAAAAAAGTCATCGGGCTCGCTTCTTAAATGAAAGATTAGGGTAGCAGGACCACTTTCTTCTTCGGAGTGAATTTGATAAAACGCTCCCTACTGGTGGCGAATTTTGATTTTTTGAAAAAATGGGCCGATTTTGGGTAAAATTTCAAATTCATGTCTGTTGAAGTGCTCTTGAACTGTCTTAGAGTTTTTTCAGAATTTTTTAATTTTTCTAGAGATCCAAATGGAGAAGTTTGGTTAGTTGGTTTTTACCAATTATGGATTATAAGAGCGGTAGATCCATTAAAACTTAATTAAAAGTGTAATTTTTGGTATTTTCAGTAGTTTTTCTTCAAAACTGGGTATCTAAAATTTTTTAAAAGCATAGGAAACACTTCAAATAGTTACTGCCCTGCAGTAATGCAATTGCGTATTCGCACTTTTCCATCTCCATACATAGACGAACCTACGTACAGAAAGCTATACTTCAAGTTTGTGTTACTGTACAGGGCAATACTTTTTATCAGTATTATCAGTATTATTTTATATTTTTCATTATTCCTTCGAGAGCGAAGAATCCCGGCTGTTTTTCTGTTTTGTGTTATGAATGTGTTGTGTTGTTATTTTACATTGTCCCATTTTTTCACCACCCTTTCCCTTAAAATCAAGGAAAACATGAGACAGTACGGCAAGGCACAAATCTTCGAATAACATTTTGAACGTGTGTATGCTATCCTTCTCGCATATCGTAACGCAAATTCGAGACCTTAACTTGGAACGTGCAAATTTTGTAAATATATTCCTATTCTTGATTGTTGAATGTATTTAATGGGTGCAATTGAGCTATCATGGTAGTTCTCGGTCAGCCTATTTTAAAATGAGTTGATCCAAACTCACTGTGCAAGTTTCGATGAATAAAAAACAGAGCTTTCAATGCATCCATATATTCAATTAATCGTATTTTTGTATCTTTTCAGTACGATGACATCCACATTTTACATTGACGCCGAAGGACACGACAATTCCGAAGTGCCATGGGTGTTCCGTATTGGTTTCATGTACTATTCTTTACTGGGGACGGTGATAGCCGTACTGTCGGGTGTTATCATAAGCTACATGACAGGCGGTCAAAAAGAACCAATTCCAGAGGTCCTGTTAACACCCTGGGTGCGCCCACTATACAAACCTGTCCGCTGTGTGGATGACTATGAGTGCAAAATTGTAAAAAATCTACCAATAGAAACTAAGGATAACGAAATCGAAAAGATACACAAATAAACGTCTTCAAAACTTTCTATTTTATTATTGATAAATATACGAGTTAAAATTCAACCTGTCTTAAAGCAGGCCGCACGTAAACTTTGGACCCCAATCGTTGTCTTAGGTAGTTGGTTCTTATTTCCCTCAGTTGTTTAGCAATCGAAAGCACCGATTGGTCTGCCTCAAGGAGATCTTTCTTCAATGTATCACTATAAGTGTCGTGAACCCAGCGAACCGACATCTCAACGTTTTTTAGAAATCCTTCCAGCACATGTTTAGTGTGTCTATATCGCGCCGGGTTAGCCATATCAGTTAACATATAAATAAGCCCGTGCTTCAAGGCAGATTGTTGTCTCACTGTAACGAAAGGAATCTCTACTTGTGGAAGCGCATCCTGAGCCGCCTCCATCGCTATTAAAGCTCCATGACAAGCCGTTCTACTATCCAATGCTAGGGAAATCTTTTCGGCAGCATCTTTCGAACTTCCAACAAGATTCCAAAATTCTACCGATTGTAACATCCCGTTTGCCGAAGCTCGTATCATTGAAGCTGCCGTCCGCCACTGTTCACATACACCACCCAATCGATCACGGATCTCCCTCGCTGATTCCAGCTCTCCGTCCAAACGCTGCTCGTTCAGCGAACTGTATGAGCCATTGTTTGCAGAAGCTATCAGATAGTCTAGCTCTGCATATAGTGCCTTAAGTTGCGCAAAAGTTCGACGTAGATTTTGGGCCCGTCTTCGGGAAATGTCAACCATGTCGGTTTGAAAACTTCCTGCTTCGAGAGCCATCGCAGCACGGGAAATCCGAGCGATGAATTCTTCGTGCCGAGCCGCTTTCACTGGATCCAGAGCAACATCTAGCTTCAACGCCAACTGTGGAGAGATAAAGAGAGAGAGAGAGAGAGATAGAGAGAGATAGAGAGAGAAAGAAAGAAAGAAAGAAAGAAAGACATTATAGTTATTTTAAGATTTTTTTCTATGATCACTTGCAGTGGCACATAAATATTTTGAGGGTTTCACGCGACCAAAGTCGAAATAAAAAAATAAACTAGATGGGTGGGTAATGTCTGTGACATAACCTGAGTGTCGTGACTAAACTTCGGACATGTTGTTTGAAATCCAATGATATTCAATGGTATCATTAGATTTGAAATAACGTTTCATGGGAAATTTTCAAATTATTATTTATGATAATTATAGTAGTTCGGAAAAGAAAAGAAGTAATACGGTTTGACATTTTTGCAAATAATTATTAACTACGGGGAAAATTCTACATCCATCTTAAAACTAGGAATAACTATAAGGTGTGATTGATTTTGTAAAGATTCAAAGAGATTAATTGGAGCTATTTTTATGAGCAGTACAGTTGGACATTTTCAAATAGATTATGTAATATAATAGTTAAAACTAAAAGAGACAGAAGAATAAAGTACTGGAATGCCGGGTGGTCCTGCTTGAGCCGGCAGGGGTTCCTCCAGACGATTTCGTACTACGACTTAGATGTGGATCGGCAACACTTCGAGTTGCGCATGTGATGTTTGTGCTCTAGATCTCGTGTTTGTTGGCTCATTCGATAGTAATGTTTTGTGTCGCCTTGGAGTCGTAACAAACCATCGTGGGTGTGCGATACAGGCGGAAGTGGACACTTGTGAGATTGATAAGAAACATAAAAGGAGCACTTAAATCTGTATATTGATGGTTTTATATGAGGGACATGTGGAGGAGATTGCAGCTTCCCAGTATATCGCGAACCGTGACATTGGGTGATCTTTCTCGGGCCTGTAGGCAACCTCATAGTTGAGATCTGGCATGTCATGAATTGAGCTCGACAAGCCTCTCGAAATTTGCAATACTAACGCGTTCAAGATATCGCATCGGATGCGCACTTCATATAAGAGGTCCCAAAATCGATTTTTCAGCTGAAGAACGCCCGCCAGCACTCAGCGACTCATCGTGTGAGTCGAGTGCATGCTACCCAAAGCAGAGACCACATTATCATCCGCAACTTGCGGACCGCAAGCTGCCTTAGTGTGCAGAAATTGACAAGACATTCGTCAATGTCATTCACGTAAAAGTTGTAGAGAAGGAAGCTAAGACATACAGCTTATTGGTGATGTCGATAGATCACCATGCGAAAAATGCATGTGATTTTCAGACACGAAGTTTAGCAAAAAGTTGTTCAGAGTCGGTGAAAAACCATGTTGATGCAGTTTCTCTGAAAGAATTTTGATAGAAACATAATTAAAAGCCCCCTTCATATCCAAGGAAACTGATGCCATCTGCTCTTTGCTAGCATAGGCCATTTGAACTTCTGTTGAGAGCAACGCAAGACAATTGTTCGTCCCTTTGCCTTTGCGAAAGCCAAATTGTGCATCTGACAGTAAACCATTTGCTTCGAGCATATTGTCGAGGCCAACCAAGATCATTCTCTAACAACTTTCAGATACAGGACAGCATTGCAATCGGTCGGTGCGAGTTGTGGTCGGATGGACCTTCGCTTGTCTCTAGTCATGAGGGACAATGTTACCCTCAAGAAACATATTAAATAAATTCCACAATTATCTCGTGGCAGAGTCTGACAGATTCCTTAAAACAATGAGAATATGATTCTGTCTGGCCCATAGGCTTTATTGTTACATGATAAGAGAGCAAGTGAGAACTCCACCATCGAAAACGGTGTTTCGTTCGCGTTATCGCGAGGGGACGCGGCGCGATAGATCTTCTGAGCCGGGGTGGAATCCGAACAAACCTTCTTGGCGAAATATATTATCCAACGGTTTGAACATTCCCCAAAGAGTGCTCATCGATGTTTCTTTCGTTGGCCCGTGAACGAACCAGCGCCAGTTGCTACGTTTTTTGGCTATCATCAAACTCTTCATTCGCGTTCCCAACATCGCGTACTGTCGATAACTTGCGGGTAGCCCGTTGTCCCGGAAGGTTTTATACGCGGTGGCCTTCTCTGCGTACACGTCTGAGCACTCTTTGTCCCACTCTTGTGTGGACACGATTTAGCCGGATATCGCGGACGCGTAGCTCTTCCAACTAATATTTAATGTGAGGTCATATGAAACATTGATTGAATTCAGTGGCCCTGAACCGTTAGCAACAGTAACTACGATTGGCAAATGGTTGCTGCCGTTGGGATCAGAGACTACTTTCCACATGCAATCTAACCGCAGCGATGTCGAGCAGAGGGACAAATCTAAGGGGCTCGGGCGCGCTGGAGCAGTAGGAATCCGTGTCATTTCACCCGTGTTCAAAATGGCCATATTGAAGTTGTCGCAAAGCTCATGAATTGAGGTAGATCGATTATCGTCATGTAGGCAACCCATGCCGTACCATGGGAGTTGGAGTCACCTAAAACTAGCCTCGGTGCGGGGAGGAATTCCGCAATATCGCAAAGGCGTCGGTGGCTAACTAAGGCTCTAGGGGGGATGTAGGTGGAAGCAATGCAAAGGTCTTTGCCTTTAATTCTGGTTTGGCAAGCGACAATAGCACTTTTTGATCCCCAAAAGTACTCCTCCGTAAGAGCCTTCTCGATCCAAGCGAATAATATTAAAATCGTGAAAGTGTAGGTCTATTTCTGAAGTAAGACGAGTCTCGCATAGTGCAAATGCGTCGCATTTCAAATTATTTAGTAAGATTTTAAAGGAATCGATTTTCGGGATAATGCTTCTGCAATTCGACTGTAGAACAGTGATTAAATCCGTGACCTCGTTCGATGAATTAGCCACTGCAGGATGCGGGGAGAAAGCTTGTCAAGATGTGGCGTAGCTATCTTAAGCATTTCTGGAAAAGATCGATTAGAGCGTCCCTGAAGGGAACGCTTAAGGTTCTCCTCGCGCTGTTTGTACGCGGGACATGAAGGGAGATCATGTGGGTTTCCCCCACAGTAGAGACACTTTTCGACATCCCTTCCACAGAAATCATCCGCATGATTCCCACCGCATTTCCCACAACCTTATTGCTACAATGGGAGGCTGTGTGTCCTAATTGTTTGCAATTAGTACAGTTCATGACCCGCGGCACAAAGAGGAAAACAGGTAGACGAACCTTGTCAAAGAGGAGGTAGTTAGGTAGAGCAGAACAGGCGAGGGTCACCCGATAAGAGTCTGAGTTGACGTATATTTTCTTCCCGTCAGCTGCAACTGATGCTGAATGCAAACGTTTACACTCCAGTATCTTCACTGGCTTAAGCATGGGGTCTTTGAAACAGCCAGTCCCATATTTCAACTGGTCCTCCCAACTCAGACTCGAATCGGAAACGACCCTACTAACTTCAACCCTGTACTCCTTCGTAAAGTGCCCGTAGCCAGCAGTATCATTTGCCTGATTTAAACTGTTAACAACCACCTGAAGCTTATCAGGGCGAATTTTCGATATTTCAGTCACGGCCGAATACCGATCCGTCAGAACTCGAGAAATCTGCAACTGATTCAAACACTTTTTATCTTCGGTCCGACAGAAGATCACGAATGGCCCGGTGGCCGAGCTTGAATATACTTTGAGCCGGGGAGCCTATTTTGTTTCGACGTCCATCTCACCTTGAGATGAGCCGTCGTCAGGGGAAATCATTTTTGCACGGGCCTTTTGTCCAGTGCACGTTAGTAAGTGTACCAAGAAGGGGAAACGTAAACTAATACTTAACTTGTGTATGTAACAGTATCCAGACGGCTTACTAGAAGAACACTGGTTCACTGGTCACTGACCGGCTAACGGTACTCAGAAACAGAAACACAACAAGGAAAAAATACTTAAACCTCGACGAGGCGGAGAGTGCGCAAGATAACCTTTCACGTGGATTAGCACTATTCTTTGTCGATATAAACTGGGCGAACTGGCAATAAAACACTTCTGTCTCGACAGAGCACTCGAAAACGAATGAACCGTAAAAAAGTTGTCGAACATATTATATTCCACTATAAAAGTGTACATTCTTTGATTTTATAACATTTTATAAAAGAAAGTTATATATTTTATCTCATTTGGAATGGTAATTACTGAACTGTTTTTGTTTCTGAACTTTCAATATTTTATCAAATTTACTTATATTGAAGCATTTTCGAACAATCAACGATTTTCGTCAAAACCACCCCCCGGCCCACCAAGCCAAGTGACCAGACGTCCCGGATTAGTGGGGACAGTTCCGGATTTCAAGGTCTTGACCCGCATGGTGAAACGTCCCGGAAAGTGTCCCGCATTTGTCAAAATGATGATTTTTGTTCCAAAATCCCGAGCAAACCAAAAGCGCATAATACTCCTATGGTCATTGATGTTTGAAATGGGTTCAAACCCTGAAAACACCATCACCAAAATAAATTTTTCATATATCTTCGTTATATTGCAATATTATTGAAAACCGATAAAACTTATCAATTTAAAGTGCCTTTGGCTACGTTTTCCACGCTAGTGGACTATTGTAAATGTTCTAGGAGAATTGTATTGAGCATTGGAAGGTAAAAATTGAGCAGCTTACAGCACTGCGAAGGAAACAACTATCTTTATGAAAAATGACTTCATATTTCTTGACCTCGCCGTTTTCAAGGAAAAATAGTTTTTAAATCCTACATGCACTAGAAAAAAGTTGGGCATGAAAGGATTAAGAGCTTGACCATTTTAAAGCGATGCCAAAATTTCTTCTTTGCGGGCACTAGTTGCCAATTTATCTAATGTAATTCTCTTGTCCAGACTCTACCTAGGGAGCTCTACATAAAACAGTCAAGAAAAATAATACATACATGACGAACCTTAGCCGTATCATCGCGGCTACGGTCGGAAACCTCCACACCCGATTCGGATGGACTGGAAAGTACAGGAATTCCGTTGGGAATTTCGACGACAGTCACATCCATCGCAAATTTGTTTTCGCGCTGAAGCATCGTGCTACTGATATGGGTTTGCTTGAATGTTGTTGCTAAATGATCAATCCAAGCTTCCGCTGTCAAAAGCCGAGGACCTGCACATGTGCTTTCAATTTTACATATTTCCTCATCCAGTCGGTGATATGCTTCGGAGACGGTTTCAGATGCCTGATATTATAGTAATACAACTAATAAACAATAAAATCACGTATAACAAGTGTATAAAACTCACCTTTGGTACCGTATCCTCCAGTTCAAATGTTTCCTCCGGCAATCCAACGAGCTTCCTGGTGCCGCGTTTCACGGGGGTATTCACATGAGGCGTGTCTTCGACTGCAGTACTTGAGGAAGAGCATCCCATGTCAAGGGTTCACATGTTGCTAACACCTCTTTGTACACTAAGTGGAACCAAATCAATCCATTGCTGATATTGATTATTGTCACTTCATGTTGCTTGATTAACTACTGTTCGGTCTGATTCGCAGAGGTTGGATTTTGTTTGCTCACCCGGTCGCTGTAGTATGACGTTGCTATGTACAGTAAATACACTGAGGTCGATTTGTACAGTTTACTGAAGACTAACAGGACATGTGCTCACCACTTTATATGGTGAGAAAGTGCCAAGCAATGAAATGCTGGTTAGTACATAAATCACCAGGTTGCGAGTGTAGTGTAGCAATTGTTGCGTGTTATGCAGTACTGTACATTAGGTAGCTGTTGATCAATTAGATAGAGATAATTATAAATTAGCAAGCGGTCGACACAATACTGCAATAAGATATTCCACGCTAAAACGAAACGAGACCATTCCGTACTATTTCCGATTCTGATGGAACTTTGCACATGTATGGAATCCCTAATAAACATCTAATGATCCAAGAGCCTAACGACCTGTTCAGGGTATCATCCATACAATATGTGGAATCGTTGGACTATATGGGTTAAAGCTTGTGTATATTTTTTTTTATTAGGGATCCCCCCACAGGTTAGGTTTGATGAACTAGTAGACGTTTCAGAAACCAAACTTTTTGCGGAACATTCCAACTCGCTATCTCTTTACTTCACCTATCGATGCATGTATAATAGACTGGTTCATTTTTTGACTTTTAGCTCCACCAAGCTCTACTGATTCCTGTAATGGCCCTTAGTAATTGTGCAAATTTTGGTACCGATCGCTTGTGTCTACGGACCCTCCAAAAATTTCAAAGTTTATATGGAAAATAGTATGGACAATCGGTTAACATTGAGAACAAAATCTTAAAAGATCACCTCATCAATCAATTAATCAGAACACTGTATATTTCTAAAGGTATTCTTCTACTGAACATATTCGGGTAATATTATAAGTATATGAAAATTCGCTGAGTAAAGTTATTACCTAAAGAAGCAGCAAGTTACTTCAAAACAAGTGGTTTTTATTATTAATCATAGCAACCCTGTTTGAATAAGCTGCATCTGCCATACGCGAGCGGTGGGTGGCAAGTCTATAGACAAGACTATAGTTCACACTTGTATATTAACGAAACTGAATCCCTCTCGATAAAGACTCGACACGTCAATCGTTTGTTTACCATTTATCTGTCAGTGTCATTCCAATCGAGCACGAGAGCAGTCGATGGCCCTCGTTCCAGAAGGATTCGAAGCGATTTTCTTCGGATTGAGGGCTTTTGACAGGTCTCGTACTCGATTGGAATGACACTTACTGATAAAAAATAAAAATAAGATAGAGTTGGCGAGTCTTTATCCAGAGGGATCCAGCCAGCCCAGTGAAAACTGTTTGTTGCCTGAAGCTGCCACCAAATGCCAGTAGCGCTAGCTACGTTTGAAATGTTCAAGGTCTGTTGACATGAACTGTACAGCATTGTTCAAAAGTTGGATTCAAAACAAGTAATTATTAACAATATATGGGACCATCCATAAATGACGTTGCATTTTTTGAGCGATTTTTAACACCCCCCTCCCCCATCGTAGCATTTGGTCACAAACTTCTAAATACCAACCCCCTCCCTGGTAATTACGTACCTTGACGGTAACTCTACACCCCTTGTCACCACAAAATTAAAAAAAAATAAAAGACTATGATAGTTATTCCCCTTTAAAAAAGCTATGTAGCATGGGAAGCCCCCCCCCCCCCTGTCGACACACATCATCACAAAATACAAAATTCCCCCCTCCCCCATATAATGCTACGTCATTTATGGATGGTCCCTATGAGAAATCACGCTTTCTCTTGCATCGCTTCTTCTCCACAAAATCCGAACGCTTTTATCACCTGAGTACCGGTTAAGCACATCGAAATGAAGTTTGTTTGCATTCGATAAGTTTCAGGTTGAGTTAACAACATTGACTTGTAGCGATGTGAACGTTGCTTAAAGCGTTTTCGCTGTCATATTTGGCAACTAGCCGAGCCAGGAAGCCAGCTTATGTTGGCTTCACTCATTTTTCAAAGAAACGTCAAAACATTCACCCTCTTGGATTCAGCGCCTTTATTGTATATAACGATGGAGCTATTCAAACAGGGTTGCTATGATTAATAATAAAATCCACTTGTTTTGAAGTCATGCTGCTTCTTTAGTTAACAACTTTTCTCAGCGAATTTTTACCAACTTGCAATGTTCCACGAATGTGTTCAGTAGATAAATATCTTTAGAATCATATGGTGTTCTTATGAATTGATTGATGAGGCGATTTTTTTAAAAATTTATTTTTTATGTTCACCGGTTTTCCATACTAATTTCCATATAAACTTTGAAATTTTTGGAGGGTCCGTAGACACAACCGATCGGCACCAATTACTAAGAGTCCTAAAAGGAATCAGTAGAACCTGGTGGAGCTAAAAGTCAAAAATTTAACCAGTCTAATGTATAACTCATAGAGTAAGTGACCAGATGTTTCAGAACGAATAGGGGACGTGCTTTTCCAAAACATTCACACAATTTGTTTAAGACTGAGAAACTTTTCGTAAGAATGGCTCATGTTAGAAGTCGAAAAAGGATCATGGCAAACGAAATAAATTAGCTAATTTTGCACGTTTCTCACGTAGATTGGTGATTAGGCAGCACGACTCAAAACTTTTATGAGTGTTTTGTAAAATATGAATATGGGTATTTTTTAATAAAAATTAGCATTTTGGTAACACACTTTCCGCGACGGTTTACCATGCGGGACAAGATCTTGAAATCCGGGACTGACCCGCCTAATCCGGCAAGTCTGGTCACTTTATCATAGGGGGATCTAAAGGCATAATTAGAAAAACTTCGAATACATTACATTCAGTTTTTGTATTATTAATTATTCTTGTATTAATTTGCCAAACGAAGCGTTAGTTTATATTTCATAACAAAAATAACAAAATAGAACTAAACTTTTTTTTCTGTTTAAAACCATTTGATCCATTGAATAAGCATATGTACCCATAGTTGCGCTGTTGCTAATTTAGATTTCTGTAGTGTGGTATTCCATTGATTTATTATACCAATTACATTCGATCCACTACATAAAAGTAGGACACCAAAAATGATAATAGATTTTTTAAATATTTTAGTTCTTTTTTTTAATTGAAATTTTTTAAGTCGGATGAATTGGGTATGATCAATTAAGTAAATAAATATATCACAGCGATATGCATAAAAAGTAGGAGTGCAATTGGCTCGCGTTAAGCCAACCGAACTGAACTTTTTTTTTCTAGTAATTTTCATGTTAAAGTGTATTTTTAGGTAACTTACCATTAACATAGCAAGTTAAGTTGCTAGTGCTATGTTGGATGCGACAGCGTTTTAGAGCATGTACCATAAAATGCCGCTTGGTCCTCGTTGGTTTAACACAGGCCAATTCATCAAACTAAGGAATGACCACAAAAAACATTTTATCCGAAGTTTGTCTAAGTATCCCTTTAGATCCATCAATGAGTTATACATGTATCGATAGGGTATATATTGCTAAATAAACAGATAATAAGTTTTCTTGCTACTACCTGCTACTCTGAAATTTGTAGCCTCTTAAATTTAGAGTAAAAAAATACAAAAACAGTCATGAAGCCTTAAAGAGAAAAGATAACTAGTTTGAATGTTCCGTACAAAATGGGTTTTGAAGAATCTACAACTTTTCGAAACATCACAAAAACTGTGGGGATGGGCATAGCGCAGTCGGTAAACCGATTGCCTTGTACGCAGCATACCTAGGCTCGACTCCCGACCCCGCACATAGAGATTTTTCCAAAAGTAGCGAATGACCTTAAGGTTAAAGCCTCTATAACAAAAAACTCTTTTTAAGGGGATATCTCGATATGTAATTCTGTTTCGCTCTATAACTTTTCACTCCTAAAAGCGAAGCATTTTGCACCTTCGAAAAAGTTTCTCACAATAAGTTCCTCTACAAACTTTCCATAGATACGGAACCATTTAGACAAGAAATGAGAGTTATTTTTTTATCTGAGTATATACCCCCTCAAACAAAAGGTTGTCACCATTATATTAAGGTGTTATATACAAAATTTAGAAAGAAAAGTGTGCTACGTTTGGATTTTAAAAATGGTTTCAAGTGAATTTTGTTTTAAAAAACGAAAGGAAATTTGTTGGTAGTACTATCGAAGAAAATAAAAACATCTTGTATTAAAACAAATATTGAAAATTGTCGCCCCTGAAGCGATTTTTTTTGCAAAGGCTTGCGGTGAACACTCTCCCAGATGAAGGGATCAACTGAAATAAAAAAGTAAGAAAATTATTGAAGAAAAATGTATTGTGGTGTATTTGAACGGTTCGGTTCCCCTAAAAAAATATCTTTGCTATAAAAAAACCTGTGTTGACAATAAAATCAAAGTTTAGGGTGTTCAAAATTTTCAACAAAAGTTCGTTACAATGAATCGAAAATTTTTGGATTAAAAACGAACCATTCAAGTACACGAGAATGTAAATATGAATTTATAAAAATCGGTTGAGCAGTTTTCGAGATATCACGTTCACCGTAACGGTCCTTTTCAAGAAACGCCATTCCGAGATAATCGCGTTCAAAGTTTTGTGTTAACTCCATTCGTGAAAGGAACCAGAGCGCTGCGAACGACTGTAGCTTGAAATCCAGTGCTCAGATCTGGATGAAAATTCGCACAGATAATTTAGAAAGTATGGACTTTCAGAATATGCAATAAATTTGTTTTCGATGTTAAGAGCCTCAAGTTTGTATGTAACTCTGACTCTGACGAAAAAATCCGTACACTGTGCGTCAGAGTTGGTCAGCTTAGCTATAACCAATAGTTTCGTCACAAAAATTAATGTCCGGCTTTTTTGATTTCGTCCCACTGTGCAACTGCTTTTCTCGACTTCAAAGATGGCTGCTTTTCGAAGCTTTCTCAGTTGAACCACAAGGGACTATTTGAAGAATTCTTTCGAAAAACATAACGCAATCGACTACAATTTGTAACTCAAAAAGAAAATATATTAGCGGTTAATTCTCTTCGAATTAGCGTTCTCAATAAATTATTGAATATAACATCTGTGGTTTAGCCTAAAACTTATTTTGCTCCTCTCTAAGGCTATAAGAAAAAAAAAAGATTTCAAAAATAGTTTGCATGCAATTTCTACGAATTATTCTTCAATTTTTATTATTGTGTTATCAAGGCCTTACTCCAATCATTTACTCAGAGATATTCAATTTTGGCCAATCAAAACATGAATTGAATGCGATTAAAAAAGTTAAAGGAACGAATGTTGCAATAAACGAACAAGTAACTAAGCAAATAAATTCTGAAACAGAATAAAACCGTAGAATATAATGGTTGCATAATATCAACATCTCAAAGGCGCCGATGAGCGGTTAGGAGAACAAAAGCAACTGTTTATTTTTCCTAAAATGTACTAATTGTTTATTTTACACCGGAATCCTCCACATGGTTAGGATTGTTTTAGCACTGTTTTTAAATAGGGTAAAATCACAGGAATGACTAAGACATCTTAGCGTGTTGAGATAGAACTCTTGCAAAATCTGTAGCCGGCGCAGAACTTGAGCGGCCCTGGATGGACGATTGGCAGTCAGTCGATATAGCCGAAGATTTAAAGAAATGCTATCGCCAAGTTCTCGTTTCATGGCGAGCAGACAATCATCGCGGGACGGCAAATGCTGGAACAATAACGAAAAATATGACGACAAATGAATGATTGATTTAGATGCTGTGAAAATTACCTGCACGGCGTCGCAAATCAGATAGTTTGCGTGAATTCGTTCGGGAGGACTCAAATTTGCTAGGATGAATCCCAGAACGTTTGGAACTGTCATCTGAAGCTCACGAGAGAACATGCGACTCTCGGATTTTCTAGCAACGTAGAAAGAAAATGTTATTTATTTTGTTATCAGTATGGGCAATGACTCTACTACCGTTGACTAGGAAAAATTATCAGAGTTGGGAATGCATCCATGCTGTATTCCCACTGTAGATCGTTCTTGTCACCATCGATGCGGACAAACTCCAGTCGTGGCTGATGTCGAAGCATTCTCGACACGGTTAGTAGATGCTGGGAGAGCACGCTGCAGAAGGCACATTGAGTTGAGTAGAAATGAACGATGACAGTCTGTAAAGATGGATAATTACCTCCATGTTATCAATATAATCAATTCTTTAGAAAATTATTCTCAGTTTAAGATCCGAAATTTTGAACAAACTAATCAAAAATCATTGTAGTAACTATCGGTTTATTTGCGTTTAAAATCTTGAAAGTAAAATCAAATAAAATCATGTGCGTTCTGTTTAAAGGCGAATATGAAACATATCAAATTTAATATCTTTTCCAGATAAAAACAAGAGTGTAAAGTTTTGAACGCCGGTAATTTCTATTGTACTGAACGGAATTACACAGAGATGGAGAAATGTGCATCAATTTTGCATTGAGCTCATAGCACTAAGCTATTATTCAGAAATTATTTCCAAAGCGATGTAGAAAAACCATTATTTCCCAGTTTATTTCAGAAAGAGCGGTCAATATGGAGCACCTAAAAGAACTAATCGAATATTGAGAAGGTCATGCGCACGGCTTACATATACTGGGCTAGCTCGTTAGAGTGTAAACATTTGACGAGAGCGCGTCATAGAAATCGTCGGCGAAAACAATTACATGAAATTCATATATTGTTTGCTGTTATCGAATGATCGGCACCTGGTAAATCACAAGGAAGCTATGCGGATGTCCAAAACCTTTGCTATGATCAGAAAATTACGGTGGGATATGTTTTCTATGACATGCATCCAAATTCCCGATTTACGCTAATAATCACATAGATGCACTGATTATCCACTGTGTCTAGTGTAATTATGGCGTAATTTACGTCAAAAATCCATTGCACACTATTTTTTCCACCGTAAGAGCTCAAATATTGTCAATTAACAACTTTCGAGAAATCCGTTTGTTTATCTCAACGATTTCTCTGACGTCACCGAAAACTGTCAATTCGCGGAATAGCAAGCCTCCTTTCTGTGAGCCGTGGTCATGCGTATATTGTTTGCCTCATGGATGCAAGTTCAGAAGGTGTAGTATTTAGTGTTTTGCGGGGAGTTCGGGTACAAAATTGTTTGACTGCAAGTAAAAATTTCTGAAGGGCCCCCTCCATTTTTCACAATGTGGTCAAGTTTGAAATAAATGTTTTATGTTACTATGTTTTAAGTGCCGCAAGATTCTACTGTATCGATTTTGTTGGCTATTTTCGGCAAATCTAGGACTAGGAGAAACGAAAACAATGAAACTGAAAGACGGATAAGTATACTAAAGCGAATTAGTTATAAACTAAGAGCGAAAAACTAGTACTAGGCAGACTCATATGGACATAATTGCAAGGAAAAGTGAAGAATGATTTGCCTTCTGCTGATAGGAGTTGGCGGTACAACATCACTAATATAAATATTTTGCCGATATTCAAAATATTTATATTTTCAGTGATTTGAAATTTTACACATCTATTTATTGTTATATTTGTTATAGCTAAAGTTTTATTTCGAATTACACGAAGCTTCAAAGGGTGGTTAGAGAAATGTTTAGTCTACAAAATGTCGAAAAAATGTTTAACAAATGTTAACTATTATCTTTTAAACAATTTCCAAAACAAATACGTTTTCTTCATGCGATATTCATCCCGTTGCAATGTTTTTTTTCGAGAGTTGTCGTACTGGAGCTGTATTGCCTATAATCGCAAGTCAGTCCTATGTACACTGAAAACCATTCGATGAAGAAAATAACAAAACAAATTTTTGTTTACCTAGTTAGTTGATTTCAACAGAAAAATGAAAAACGTAACTAAATTTTCTCTTAATTTTGCGAGATTCTCAAATAATAGTTATTAAAAATTATTATTGACTTTGATTCAAGACGCACATCACACGAAATGACAGCAAAGTAGCCAAGATGCACACCTTACTGAAATACATCAAGGTAGCGACAGCAACTATGTTCATACAAGCTGGGCATGACGGTTATGCAGGTAGGTAGTTGTCTCAGCTTGGAAAGCTTGTTTTAGCCCAGACGCAACTAGCTGAACCAGTACACAAAAACCAGAAATTCAACTGACCTCATTTTGGCTTTACCTAGATTTTATTTAAAAACATTTCAATAAACGAATGATTTTGATTGACATTTTTTTCAATACAAGTATACTGAAAGTTGAAAGTATTGTCGAAAATTGTCAAAATCATTCTATTTCGGATTTTGTCGATTATATAGTGAAATTTCAATTGTTAACAAATGTAATATGCAATATGATAATTATTTTTCATCTTTTGAGACTCCAAACTAGATGTGGAATAAGTTTTTTTGTAGTGCAGGCTGACTAAATATAATAGAAATTAAAATTATAACTTTCATCTAAAATTGAAATCATCAATCAATTAGTTGTGCCTATCAAATAAACGAAATGAATAAAAAAAATCAATCAATTAGCAACAATCCTCAAATACCTTTGGCTATTTCGTCTCATTTAAGAGTGCAGTTTATAAAAAGATAACATTATGAGAAACATAACTCTATACTACATTTACGTGTGAATTACTGGCATATGGAGTATTTCAACAATTTAATTCCATATCTTCATCCGTCGGTCGGTGAAACAAAACGTTTAAAATATCCTATGTTGTATTTAACGATGATGCAGTTTAATTCAACAATGAGATTAGTTGAATTCTAGTCGTTTGTGTCTTGGCTGAAAAGGTAGTGTAACGGCATATGCAATTGTGTCTGGACTAAAACAAGCGTTACAAGCTGAGGCAAGCTTTTCAAGCTTTAAGTTTTGTGCTAGGCTGAAACGTTCGTGTCCAGACTGAAACTGACAGCATCAAACCAACAACGTTGGATTATTGTTTTCAACAAAAACTTAGTTCGCCCAAATATTAACTAGACGAAACCAAAAACTCAACTAATTTTTTAATTGAAATTGTGATGAATCGGTTTTCCGTGTAGATAGAGAATCCCATAGTACATAGGACTGACTTGCGATTATGGGCAGTGTAGAGCTAGGTTCTCGGAAGGGCTTTCCCTCAGAATCACACACTACAATTGCAGACGAGACAGGCAACGTCGCCCACTAAAACGCTGTTTAACGCCAATTGCAGCGGACCGTGATTCAGAATGTGAAATTCATTGTACGGTTCAGATATGTTCTGGCGTAGGGATCGCGTATATCATCGCGCAGGGCTCAAGCGTTTGTACGTTAATGTGGTCGGTCACGTGTGCGTATGTAAGTCGCGTGTTCTAACGTGTACGTTGCTTCTCGTGTATGAATTCTATTTTATAAACGTATGCCATTCGCCTAATCGTGTGTGTTCTTGGATGATCGCGCGCGGACCGTGAATCTAATGCTTAATTTTCGGTGTACGTTTCAGATGCTAGAATAAATTGACATCTTCCATGTCACTAGAATTCCCGGTCATATCGCCATGGAACGTGTTGTCCAGCGGATATGAGAGCTTTCTTTTTTTAATTTGTATAATTGAAGGCATGGATCTAGTCTGCTGATACTAAGGATAGAGACTTCCGGAAGTGACCGATTCATGATCGCGCGAGCGCAGGAGTTTGTAGGTTCACACTTGAGACCGCGTTTGAAAATTTATAAGCGCTGAGACGTTCACTTTATCACCCGGATGCTATCGGGTTTGCGAGATCACGGGTGTAGGTACCGTGGATGGTCGCTCAAGCATTTGTATGTATGTTATGTTAGTCACGTGTATATGACTTCGCGTGTATAATTTCAATATTATAAACATGTGGCGTGTATTCTTGAATGATCGCGCGTTGGCCGTGAATCTGATGCTTCATTTTTAGTGTATGGTACAGATGGTACAGAAGAGAGTCAGTATCCCCATATCACTAGAATGTCATGTCGCCATGGAACATGTTGTCTAGTGAATATGAGCGTCATTTTTTATTGGTCCAACTGAAGGCATGAGTCTAGACTACTAGGACCGAGGCTAGACTTCCGAACGTGCTACAACGTTTACTTAACTACCGGATGTTATAATTTTGGCGGAATCGCGGGCGTAATTATGTGTAGATGATTGCAATTGCATAATCGCGTTTGTGAGCAGGTTATTGACGTGCGTCGATAAATTAATTATACTTTAATTTTCCAATCCAACTAGAATCGAATACACAAATTGAACACCGGAAGTATTAGCCATTATTCTATCATATACGCCAGTTCTTCCCTGACCCAATTGTCACAAATACTCAGACGAAACATACACAGATAGACATAGATAGACTAGCACACAGCAATTGAACACTAGTACTAAGAACTACAATTATTACACACGACAACTAATAAGGTTTCTACTTATGAGCTTGAGCTTGAGCTTGTACGACCACCCCTGGCAGCTACTCCGTTATCGATCTGGACTAGCTGAAGTATCACAGGGAATCAATAGATAATTATGCTTGGGAGTAGCGAAACATCTTTCAATGTGCAACTCCTGGTAATCCTAAAGTGTTTATTGATCAATACCGGTGCCGGCCAGGCCCGAACGTAGATCGCGGAAGGAAAGGGAAGGAATTGTTAGTCCGATACTTGCTTTTGCTAGAGGCCGTATATACCTACTGCGCACTCCACAAGTATCACGGGAGGAGGATATTTGTTAGTAAGTATAAGAGTTGGATCTACTTCTTCTTTATCGACGTCAGAGAGGTGACTCCACTATCTGGACGAGATATCGAGCCTTCAACTCATGGACCGGGGACCAACGGCTTTACTTCCCTTCCGAAGGAAGACGTGACCACAGATTTTTTCACCTCAGAAAAACCTCAACTACCTCGGTTGGGATTGAACCCAGACCAACTGGAATGAATTTAATTATTATTTTAATTTAATTATTAAATTAATTTAATTAGCCTGTGCACGATGACGAAGTCGACCTATAAATGGATACACAGTGACCCCCACTGTGAGCCACCAGCACTGCTATCAAACTGTGGAACAATGTTATCAAACATAGCCCACCGCAAAAGTCAAGTTAAGCGTTAGTATGGGCAGGCGCAGAGTATGAAAAAACACGAAACATAAAAAAGGCCCATAAACCCTCTCGGTCTCCTCGCTGCGCCACTATCGAGGCCTAATGCAATAACCATCCAAAAACAATTGTCTGTTAGAGGTTCTGTAACAACGATGCACGCGATATGCTTGATGATGTTTGCAATGTGTGTGTGTGCTAACCCTCCTATCTCCCACTGGCCAGCAGCGGTTTATAGAAAAAAGTTTTTTCCATGTATTATTTATACACCAGGGCATTGCAATTTTTTTTGAGTTCTGAAAGCCCCCCCCCCCCCCCCTCATATTGTGACAAATGTCTAAGAAAGCTCCAATTTGGACAATTCTAGACTCCCGCCCACTTCGCTTGAAATTTTTGAAATTGGTTCTATAGGAAAATATGGCGAATCAATCAGAAAATTACAATTTATACCTCTTTTAAAGGAAATAACCTCCCGCGAAACAAAATTTGCAAAATCAGACGAATTAGCAACTGTCTGCCAAGTAAACACCGGTCCTCGGGAGGAGGACTAAATTTTGCGCCTGTTTGTCTCGAGCTGTGTAACGTCAAGTCCTCTATTTTGTCTAGTCCAAGGTATCCTGCTCCTAATTATGCGTGCTAAGTCATCTGTGGTTCCGCTTCTGTCTTCCACCTGATCTCCTCTTGGGTCCCCTAGGTCTGAAGCGGATCAATCTACTATTAAGTAAATCAGAGAGCACTGTAAACCGTAATGTCCCCGAATACTAAATTTCCTCCAGCTGTTCTACCAGTTATTCTTTCTGTTCTAGTGTGTATTAATGAGTGTTTAAATGGTTGTCGTATCAGATTGCATTATCATGTTTAAACACTACTTATTTTGCTTGTTTAATATCGTGGAGGAATTCCCCATAAAGTTTGCTCGAACCGATTGTCCGCCTGGTTCAATTCCAACAGAGCACACCGACCCGAAAGGGCTGCTGAGTCGAGTTAAATACACTCAGGTTTTTTTGCGCAGTTTTTTGCGAGATTATTTACGAGTTTTTATTACACGGATTTTCCAATTAACGCGGTTTTATTACACGGATTTTCCAATTAACGCGGTTTTTACGCGGATTTTTCAATTCACGCGGTTTTTGCAAAAATATTCCTTTTTAATGCAAAAGACTGAGACTTTTTTCTGAAAAAAAAATCTGTCCTTTAAAATGCAAAGAAGTAAGAAGAATTTTGGCAGTTTTTTTGCGCGGATTTCATAATTAACACGGCTTTGCAAAAAAATATTCTGAGTCCTTTTGAATGTAAAAGGCTTTAAAGATTTTCGGAAAGAGGGAAAAGACGGGTCTGGAAGACTCCTTATGGCTCACACCTCCACAATATGGTTATTTTCGGAATGGACTTGACGAGTAGGTGCCAGAAATTGATTTTTGACGCCTTTTTGAAATCTAAGATGGCAACTTCCGGTTTAGCGAAATTCGCTATTACCCGATCAATTTTTTACAAAAATCAATACATTTTGAGCGGTGGAATGTCACAATTAATCCTCTTAAGACATATGTCTTCCGTTTAATTCCACTATAACATAATATTAACTATATTTTTTTTAATTTTTTTAACGACTAACGGCTAAGAGTGAGTCAATTTTTCATTTTTTATGTGGTAACGACATTTAGTTAGCAAGGGACTGGAAGGTGCGAAATATTTTTTTATATTAAGAGCCATAGTACTCAAAGAAGAGCAAGGAGCTGAAGGAAGGAAGTTTAAAAAAGCGTGGAATAGGGTTATACGAGCAAGCTTAGAGTTTCCCGACGACGATATTTCATACCTTCGAATCCCATGCCGTTACAACATAAACAAATTATATATAATTAATATATATATATATATATATATATATATATATATATATATATATATATATATATATATATATATATATATATATATATATATATATATATATATATATATATATATATATATATATATATATATATATATTATAGCGGAATTGAATGGAAGACATTAATTGGAATGGAAGAGGATAAATTTTGACATTCCGCTCAAAATGTATTGATTTTTGTAAAAAATTGATCGGGTTATAGCGAATTTCGCTAAACCGGAAGTTGCCATCTTAGATTTCAAAAAGGCGTCAAAAATCAATTTCTGGCACCTACTCGTCAAGTCCATTTCGAAAATAACCATATTGTGGAGGTGTGACAATTAATTTGGCTGGTAACCTCCAATTAATATGCAACCTTCAACATAGCTGTACGTAACGAAATAATCTACGCGGCCCTAAGTTTTGAGATATAGAGAATTAGTGAGATTTTTTATTGAATTTTGAAATTTTTACAGAAATTTGAAAACTCTTGTGAGTGAACTAGATCTATCGGAAAAGCTCATACTTGACATGTGGTATGTGAAGCAAATTACCATTTGAATTAGCAGTGTTTCGAAAAAAAAATTAAACTTGTCGCCGATCGTCATTTTTCTGATCAATGCATGATTGGGACGATAGTTCCCATAAACAAAAATAATATTGACGCACACTAATCTATATACGCGATCTAGCAAGATAAAATCGATAGCTCACCGATCTTACGTTCATGAGATTCGAGATCTTCGACAAAGTTTGATAAAACATCTTAGCCTTTGAGTTCACAATTTAATATTCAATCAATTCAATCACTATAACTGACATCTAGGATTCCACAAAATTGCAGCATCATGTGCTATGCCCAACTTCATTGAAGAGTTTAAATGATTATCTTTAATTGCTAACATCATCAAAGGTTATGTAGGTTTAATGTTAAGATAGGCCAAAATAAAAGTTATTGCAAGCGTCCAACGGTAAACTATTAAAATACAAAGTGATAAAGTGCAACTGTATTAGAAGTACGTTTCCATTGCGCAGATTTCAAAATTACAAATACTGCTGATTTCAAAATACAGAGTTATTGAAGAAAATTGACTAAAAGCGGTTGATATTATTGCTTTGGGAACATATCAAGTAAATTTGAGGAAAATTCAATAAGAAAAATCCACTATACCAACTAGATGTCTAGAAATATATTTTCTAGTTACAATGTACAATATTGGATTGATCGAGAATTTTTTTGCTTGGTTATAACGTAACTCGATAAAAAGTAACGAAAAAAATTGTGTTGCTTTATATCGAGGTATTACTGTACTACAACTTCAACTTCCAAAAATACCCATATTGATTGGGTTACACACTCAAAACAAAGTAAACGTTATGCCTATTGATTTTACACATAGATTTTTGCAGTTAGCGGAGGCAGATAGACACTATTTGCTGTCACATAAACCTAATGTGTGTATTTACAAGACATATTATTAATCTTACATTCACATTTCATAACTATAAGGCACACAAAACCTGATTCTACAACAATTCGCACATATAACTTATGTGTGCGCATTAGACTGCCCAGAAAAATAATGAATTTTTGAAAACTCAGTCGGCCCACCCCTGATTCAATTACTAGTGCCACCAGGAGTACTTGCACCAAATTTGAAGAAAATCGGACAAGTCTAGCTACCGGACCAACGCTCCTGAAGTTTGTATGGGATTTTTCGACAATTTACATGGAGAAAACCCACTAATTCGCGTTTTTGCCGTTAGATGGCACTGTATGCATCGTATTATCACTGTAAGTGAAAATAAGAAAGATAATTTAATTGTCTACAACTTTGTCGAAGACTGCTTGTCAATCCGGCTTTGTTAAAAGAAGTTATTAAACTTTTAACGAAGTGATGTCTGAGTCAGTTTTCTATGGGGCCTAGTTGTGCTTGGTTGTGTATCAGTACTCGATTCCCACGAAATATACATTTTTGTGAAATAACCGTTAGATTTAGCTCATTAGTAGTCAGTGATAATACGATGCATACAGTGCCATCTAGCGGCAAAAATGCGAGTTAGTGGGTTTTCTCCATGTAAATTGTCGAAAAATCTCATACAAACTTCAGACACGTTGGTCCGGTAGCTAGACTTGTCCGATTCGCTTCAAATTTTAAACAAGTACTCCTGGTAGGACTAGGAATCGACTCAGGGGTGGGCCAATAGGGGTCATTTTTTTCCTGTCACTCTAGTGCGCATACATAGTTTATACAGTTGACACATAGAAGGTATGTGTGCGCGTGATAACAATAGTAGATGTGTGCGTTTGGTTTTTTTTCAATGCAGCGAATTTCGCTAAACCGCTAAACCGCCTTCTTCGATTTCAAAATGGCGTTAAAGATTCAATTTATGGCACCTACTCCTCAAGACCATTTCGAAAATATCCATATTGATTGGGTTATGGCGCATTTCGCTAAACCGGAAGTCGCCATCTTGAATTTCAAAATGGTGCCAAATATTAATTTCTGGCACCTACTCATCAAGATTATTCCGAAATTACCCATATTGATTAGGTTATAGCAAATTTTGGAAAAAACGGAAGTCGCCATCTTGGATTTTAAAATGGTGCCAAATATTAATTTCTGGCACCTATTCGTCAAGACCATTCCGAAAATATCTATATTGATTGGTTTATAGCAAATTTTGCTAAACCTTCGAAGTCGCCATCTTGGATTTCAAAATGGTGTCAAAAATCAATTTCCGGCACTTACTCGTCAAGACCATTCCGAAAATACCCTTATTGTTGAGGTGCGGGTCATAAGGAGTCCAGACCCGTCTCTTCCATCTTTCCGAACATCTTTTGCATTCAAAAGAACTCAGAATATTTATTGCAAAAACTGTGTTAATTGCGAAATCCGTGCAAAAAAGAATGTTTTTTGCTGTGGGTTTTTTTTCTATGCGGTACGGGATCCGAGTAAGCTCTGGTAAGAGATGGACGTGAGTTTTCAACTGTCGCGTTTTTTCACGAGCAAAAATTTCCGTCGAATAAATGCAGGATAGTTTTAAAAGTGGTGCATGGAGCTATACTAGCCAGGGAATAACCACCGGAGCACAGTGGTCACGTCGCCTGTGTGTGAATCCTCGAGATCCTTCGATAACTTATCAGTGATAGTGGCAGGTTCTGCTGCCACCTTATGGGCAACAGAAGAGGAAAGAGTGACTGGCCCAGGGCCACCCTTAGACCCGATGCGATTACAGTGTGCAACACTGATAGTGGCGTTTCACCGGAGAGCTCCCACACAGCAGCAGTAGTGGCAGTTTGTAGCTACCATATCGTCTTCAAAGTCTTCATTGGCACGGAGCATCCAGTCACAATCGACGCCGACACAACAGCAGGAGCAATGGTGATGGCACTATTAAACACTATGCTGGCTTTTGTAGGCTCCAACAGATATGCCGGCTCTGGTGTTTCGTCGCCGGACATGGTCCCTTCCAAAGCATCTCAGTAGTTGCCGCCAAAATGAAAGGGGTGACATACACCAAAACTGCCTTAGGAATCGAAACAAGGAAAATGTCTCTTTGAAGTAGGATTTTCTTAGTCCAGATTTATTAGCGGTGAGCTCGTTCTGATTATTTTATTATGCAAATATTACTTTATATTTATTGATATTTAATCCTTCCCAAAATTTGACGTGAACTTGACTACGTGCTTCTGTAGTATGTGACCTGTGTTTCGTTGGTCACAATAAATCCGTGGTCACTGGGCCAGCTTAATATAGACCCCTAGAAATTTTGTTATATTTGTAAATATTGTCAGTAAATGTCTAAATGTGAAATAAATGTCATAGCTTCCATGTTTACATGTTTGAAGGATGTTTATTTCATGTTTAGTAGTCTTCGGTTGGTGCCCGTCAGTATTTATTCATTTATTTATTTATTTATTTATTTATTTATTGATGTATATATTTATTTTTTTTATTTATTTATTTATTTTTATTTATTTATTTATTTATTTATTTATTTATTTATTTATTTATTTATTTATTTATTTGCTTGTTCATTTGCTTGTTATTTATTTATTTCCCTGTTATTTATTTATTTATTCCATATTGATTTCTTTACACTATTTGTTTACTCAATTATTTATATTATATGTCAGATAGTTTATTTACATTTTTTGTTCATTTGTTTATTTTGTGAAAATTATACAATGTAAAGTTTATGCATGAAACCAATCCGATCTAAAAATTCAAATAAACTTTTTATCGGGGCACCAACCCATACATGTTTGTGAATAAGGTTTTGCTTTTGCTACGCGATATACGAGAAGAGGTCATCGATTGCGAGTGGAGATGGTTTCCGGGGGCACGGGGAAATTAAAAAGGGCTTCCCGCGCCGAAAACGGGATCAATTAGTTAAATCAGGTCCGAGGAGTGAAATCCCTTCACCCGATTGGGATAGTGCGTTCCACCCGTTCTGCTCGGTACAGTGAAACATCCGCGATCCGCCAGAAACCCAATACGGACATTTGTTACTGGCCAAATCAAGCAAAAGTGGGTCAAAGTGTAGTGTTCCGCTGGCAAAGGCCAGAAAAACAACCACAAGCGACGCGAGTGCACTGTTGGTCCAATGATGCCAAGCTAGTTGTTGACAAAAAAGCGCGAAGTAGCTCGCGACAGTGCACCATTCCCGGACCATAATATAAACGTAGGCCAAACGTTACACGGCCAAGACCTCGTCCAAACTGGATCCACGACCGACGGGAGTACCCGGTCTGAAAGTTGTTCCTGATCGTCGCCATAGTCCCCGGAAGCCCCTGAAGCAGTAAGTCGACCAACGTTCGTCCCGGCCGCAACGAGTTTCTGTACATCGAGAAGTGAAAAAAATTTACTATGCGCAAGTATTTTTGTTTTCTGTTTGAATAAATGTAAGGTCTGTCTAATTAAGCTGTTTTCTATAATGATGTGATGTCCTTGAGTTAATTTAGTCCGCTAGTTTGTTTTTATAAATTTGTCCAGAGACCACGTATTGAGGGAAGAAAGTCCACTAAGTGAAATTCTCCTGGAGACCGCAGAAAACGACCCAAATGCTCGTGTTTTTTTTTATAATTATTAAATTTATTTAGGCCCAAATGCGGTAGCTCAACGAGGCCGATTGTTCGTTTTTTACAATAAATAAAAAAACAGCTATGTTAAGTTTTTTGTCTCGTTTAGACGCAGCTTTCTGCTGCGTGTTGAGATCCTTTTTCTAGGGGGCGAAATATTGCCAGTGTTGTCCACTGCCATTTGAGGTTCGATCCGTTTGTCTTCTTTTGCGTTGTCGTTCATGTCCATGTCCTCATCCGTACTACTTTCCTGCTGCTCGCGGTCAGATGTTCCAGTTTGTGTCTTACTCTTATCAGTCGTCATTGTATGTTCGTATTTTTCGGCATTCGTTTCGTTGTTGTTGTTGCTGGTTGTTGGTGCTTGATCCGAAGATGTTGGTTTTGCAGCAGTTAGTGGTTTAGCGTAAGATGGTTCTGGGCTGATTTCAGTTGGATTGGTTAAGTTTTCCTTAACAGTTTCTACGCAAGGTTTTCCGAGGTGCAGCTTCTTCGTGCAGAACTGGCACGTAGGAATTTGCCCTGGGTACGTGACTAGTGATGTTTGATGAATGAGAACATCGTCACTTCCTAACGCTGTGACGGTTATGTATGAGGGAATTGGCTTGGTCACACGCATTCTCACCACACGAACACCGTTAGGGATGCCCGGGAAAAAATTCCTCCAAGTCTCATGTGTAACGAAGTCTACTTCTCCGTATTTTTGCAAGCATTTTTTAATCGCGCCGTCAGGGGTACGCGCAGCCAAATCATGGACACGAACTTCTACTGCGCCGTTCTCGATGTATACGGGAATGCTATATTTAACATTGCCGCATTCGGCGGTGTGCTGCATGTTGTTTCGCGAGGCGAATGACTCAGCTTGGTTAATGTTGTTGAATGAAATCAGCACGCAATGTTTGATATGATGCATTTGTAGGGTTTTCACTTCAGCCAGATTGAGTTTCATCTGCACTTTTAATAACTGTTTCACTTCCCGAATGGCTGGTCTTACGGGGCATTTTGAAAAATCAACAGCAACACAGTTCGGCCGTATCTGGGTTGCTTTTTGCTGGGTACCGTCACTCATCACTAAATCGCACAGTAGGTATAGGCTATTGTTATATGGACTGCTTGTGTGATAGGCACCGATTGATTTTTAGGTAGAATTGACTGTTTCACTTGCGCGGGACGATTTTTTGCTTCTGCTCAGGGCGAGATGTGAAGACAAACTGAAATGCTCGTGTTGAAGTGTACCGTAAACCGTAGTTAAAGTGTGAGTCCGCGTGGAAATCGTAAAGGAAATGGTAACAAGTATTTCTCTCAAAAGTCATGCCTACCAATAGTATGCCAACAAAATAGTGATTAAATCAAAACTCGCTGGATTGAAGTTAGAATCACTTTTCATTAGGTGATTAAATGAGTGAAAATATTGAAAATTCCTGATTCCTGAAAGTCACTCCCAACGATTTATCAAACCCCCATGAAATTGAAACGGTTGTGTACGGTTGTCCACGTTTCTCCCTTATTCAAGGTTTAAAATAGTCCGTTGATGAAATTATTCATTGAATGAATAATTTGATTGCCGTATAATTTTGAATCATCTTTATTTTGTACGCTGCACAGTTGGCCTGGCCACTTTAATGCTTGTGTCATATTCGAGCGTCTGCAATTTTTCAGGATCCCTACATGTATTGGCTGTGTATGTGTAGACTAGACTAGACTAGACTAGGGAGGGTTTTTTTCTATGCGGTACGTATCCCCGTGTGAGAAAGGCTGGGTGTAATCAAGTCTTGAATAATTAACTATCTCTTAGGTGTCAGTCCTGAACTCCTTTCCTGAACTAGCCCCATACCCAAGGTCAAAAGAGTCAACCACTAGCAGGGTCAACATGTCCCCCAATCAAGCGAATTGAGCAACTTTCAAGTAACAGCACATATCTACCATCCAACAAAGAAGACTTCCAAACCAATGAGAATGAACCATTCCAGTCGAGGGCCACTGGCCCAGTGCCATCTTGTACTATTCCTGAAATAAGATGTTTGTTAGTGCTACTTACAGATTTCATTTCAATGGTAGTAACAAGTGTCTCATTCCCTCTTGTAAAACTCGCTTACCGCTGCTCATCTCTTCCGGCATTTCGACGCCGTCGGTCGACCGTCTCATAGAAGAGATCTCTTACATCGAATACTAAATTTCCGTCGGAACACGTATATGAGACGATCAAGGAGTTTTTTTTAATCTAAAGATTTATTTGAAACGGCTCAAGGCGTTAGCACAACTGAGTCGTGGGTCTTTCAATCTTTTACAATAAGTAAAAATAAGAAAATAAAATGCCTTCTCTCGCGTTCTCGTTCCCGTCCATGTCATCATCGGTACTGCTTTCTTGCTGTTCACGATCAGAGGTTCTTATTTGTTTCTTGTTCTTACGGGTCGCTGTTGTAAATCCGTCTTCATCGGCATTTTCTTCTTTATTGGTGATGCTAGTCGTTGGTTTGGGAGCGGTTGTCGTGGTCGTTATACGTCCATTATTGGTTAATTGGATCGTTGTTTTTGGTTTATCTGAAGGTGTCGGTGGCTGCTTGTTAGAGTTGGCGGTAGTAGACGACTTTTGACTAGTTGCTTCGACGCATGTTTTTCCGTAGTGAGCTGTATGGTTACAGAATTGGCATGTTGGTATCTACCCGGGATATGTGATTAGCATTGTTTGCTTATAGGTCACTCCATCCTTCGGAGATTTGCATTCGATAGTCATGTAAGAAGGTATTGGTTTAGTCACTCGCATCCTCATAATACGAACGCCGTTGGGAATATCGGTGAAAAAATTTCTCCAGGTGTCATTCGTAATAGATTCTACTTCTCCATATTGCGACATGATTTGTTTGATGTAATCTTTCTTAGTGCGCTGGGCCAAATCATGGATACGCACGTCCACCATGTCGTTTTCCATAAGCACCGGGATCTTGATTCTGGTGTTATTAAATTCGACCTCGTGTTGCATGTTGTTCTTTTCAATGAAGTTTTCTGCCTGTGCTAAACTTCTAAACGTGAACAAAACACAGTTTTTAACGTGATGTAGCTGAATGTACATAACTTCAACTAGATTAAGCTCAATTTTAACTTTAACTAATTGCTCCACTTCCTGAACTGTGGGTCTAACACGAGTTTTATTAAAGTTGATCGAAATCGTGTTATCCAGTAGCACGGGTACTTTTGTTTCATTTGGCAAACTCATTTCACTTCACTGCCGGGGGAAACAATACAATATTGTTTGTGCACTGATATGATAAGGACTGCTTGTGCGATGGGCACCGATCGGCTTGTAGGTAGAATTGGCTGTTTCACTTGTGCGGGACGATTTTTAGCTTCTGCTCAGGGTGAGATATGAAGACAAACTGGCGAGTTCTACTGTTTCGAATATCAACTATCTGAAGCGAAAAAGACATTATTTATCGCATTAAACATAATCCCTAAACCTATAATCAACTAAGGATGTCTGTTCATTCTTATGCAGAAACGCTAATGATGTGACCACCAAGAATACGTCAGACAACTTTAATTGACACCAGTTTGGCCTTACCAAGCCGTAACTCGGTTGGCGGCGTGAAAACTGCCGAATAGGCGGTGAGAACAGCTTGAAGCAACATCTGATGTTGCTCTAAGTGTATGTGATATCCAAGACTGGCTAGTTTGCATGCCTTACATAACTACACTCACTGTTCTCCTTTCACCCACATATTCATCCCTTTGCAATGTTAGGTACACTTTTACATACATCGCACGAGCGAGACGGTCGATGCTCACCCCGGCTCTAATTACATGCCTTATATGATGATTTTCGTTATGATACGGTGATCAATAATATAATAACAATAATAACAATATGTATAACAGTAAAAGTAAGTAAAAAGCCTCCTCAATTGAAGATTTATCTCAAAAACTCAACGTACGGGTTAGATATTGTTTACATAGAATGTGCATTCGAAGTTTTAAAGGAATCGGTTAAGTAATTTTTGAATGGCAGGTAACACCGCAAATCATGTTTTTTTCCAGAGACGTTCTACAAAAAGCTTCGAGCGGTTTGTCGATATTTTTGCATAGGGGCCATGCATAAATGACGTAGCATTTTGGGGGGTCGCGTCGGGAGGGTATACCAAATTTGTGACGAAGTGTGACGAGGGGGAGGGTAGGGTCAGAAGTTGTGCGACGTAGCATTATGTTTAAAACCCATTGTTTAGAGAAAACAATTTAATGATCCTCCATTCCCAAGAGAAATGAATTTAAATTCAAACAAATTACTTTTGATGCGGTTTTTCATGAGGTAAATTTTACGATTCGCAGAATTTCAATTTCAAGTTCGCAAAAATACGAAAAGATTTTGTATGCGGATTTAATTTGCTACATTAGTTAGCTAATGTTGCTAACTAGTAGACTTAGTTTGGAAGCTGAATTAAATTTTCACTTCGGAATCAACCAAACTAAATTTAATAATTTAGATGAATGTATGCTTCTTAGAATCATTGGCAGCTACAGGATTGAGAGAACTTCTCTTCATGCTCCCCTTGACATATAAAATTCAAAACAAAACTATCAACACTATATTTGTGATGAAATGGGCTTATTTTGCACGTAATTTGCTTTTATAATGAAAATGTTGATAAAAGTCGTCAAACATTTTGAAAAGACATGTATTTAAAATATTTGAAAAACATGTAATTTTTTTCATCACCCGGGTGCTTTGCATGGGACGAGGGGGAGGTGGTAGGTAAATGCTACGTTATTTACGAGGGGGAGGTTAGAATTTTGTGACCAAATGCTACGAGGGGGGAGGGAGGGGTCAAAAATCGCTAAAAAAAAAGCTACGTCATTTGTGTACGGCCCCATAGAAAAATTACAGAATGTTATTGAAATTATACACTATAATGTACGTAAGTTTTGATCAATTCGCTTTACGCAAAGTTCTAAAATATTCACAAAAAAGTGCTTTTTTCACGCTGAACCCCATACTATACCCCCCTTTAATATAAATAAGGAAACAATTGGTCTCACAACTTACCTTATTTGAGTTAATTACAGCAGGATAAAAATTATGAGAATTGATCTCTCGCATTAAGTGATGCTGGAATAATTGTTTGCCAGTTGCACCTTGAGATACTCTGTTTGTTCTTTCGTGTGTCACATTTTGCTGCTTGATATCAGCGTTATTAGACGAAACATTTTTTTCTCTAGCTGTCCTTTTGCTTTCCCTGCGTATTTCGGTCGTATTGAAGGAGTGAGTGTTTCTGAAGGACACGTTATTTGACCTCAAAAAACGTGGGTACGTTCGATTGTAAAAATCATGCACAAATTTGGCTATCGAAGCCAAACTGATCTCCTCTCTTAGCAGATACGTTGATTCATCCTATTTTGTGATAAATTTTTTAGCAGTTATTATTGCGACATTCAAATCTTAAATATGAATACCTACCTCATGGTCTACAATCATTACCACCGATCTGTTTGGTTGATTTAGAACGTCCACACCTAGTCTTTCGGCAAATGCATGATACAATGCGCTATCCATCCCCAAAAAGGTCAAAGTTTTGTTATACTTGCATGATATTCCTCTGATTAAATCTAGATAGCTATCATCCTGTGTGATGGGCTCTTGGAAGAAAATATCGTTATTGTCCAGCTCACTCATCTGCTGAAGTTCACATTGCCTGCGAAGGTATTCTTTTCGGAGGAGTTTCGACCCGCGATAATCCTGATCGGAGTCCAACATGGAAGTCTCATGCTTTTTCTCCTGTGCATCATGATTCTGTGAAACTAAAAAGCTCGAATGCCTCCGCTTTCCATTTGTACAACTTTCGTCAGTTATATCTACCGATTCTTCCGCACCAATGCTGCATTCGTAATATCGTTCATCACACTTTGGCCGTTCAACTTCGCAAAAATCATTCGGGCCCCCACCGAGCGAACGACCCTTTTGTCGTCCTTCAGTAAACTTTGACGAGTTCAAAACATTCACAAAAGAAACCGCAATTGTTGACTTGCTGGCAGTCCTGCACCCATTTTTCCCTTCATTGGTTTCCTTGTTCTCCTGCGAGCGATGTCGCCTAAGCATTATCTCACACTCTTTTCTCGACTGGACATAAGTTTCCCCGTTGATGCGCCGCTGTTCGGCAATATATCTTTTCGCCATTTCTTCGACCCAAAGATCGCCGCGACAATTATAATATTGCATTCCCAGCTGACGTAGCAACATATATGCATCCGAAGTACTGCCGTACAAAGAGCGTGGGGTGAAATAAAACAGCACTGGACCCTGATTGAAATATGGTGCCAAGGAAGATGATTTGGTGGCACCAGGAGGAGCAATCCACATTGAAACAACCTGGATATGTTTATTGATCCAAGCGGTAAGTTCCTGCGTAGTCCATGAATTATTTCCAGTGAATTCCTGTCGAATAAATGATGATGAATAATTAATGGCCTCAAAATAAAAACCGATTTGCTCACGATTGTCTCATTCCAGAGATGTAGCCGAATCGCTGGTACTTCATCTACCCCAAACGCAATGGAAGACTCTCCTGTGACAACTCCGAACGCTACTTCTTGAAACGGATCTTTTTCCAGCCATTTCATTGACGTTTGATAGAATCGACTGTACTGTTTGGCGTTTTCATTCATTTCCAAAAACGCTACCACAACCGCCTGAAAAAATTCAGTGTTGATTAAACATAATACAGGGAGTAGTGCATCGCGAACATACATCCTTCCCGGACATAAAACTCATTAGATCACCGGGACCAGTTAGCCGCTGGATGGGCGTGATAAGCGATTGCACAAACCGCCCTAGTGCCGCATCAGTCCAAGCCTGGTGGTACTGTACGGCTAGCCCGTTCGGTTGATAGGCCATCAGTACCGGCCAAGACTGTACCTTCGAGTACTGCAAACGGCACTCACCTCCCGGCTGCCAGCAATTGATAGCGGCAAAGTGAGCTTCCCGATAGTACAACCGCGAGACGTGTTCGTAGACCGATCGAGCATGCTGACTTTCAGCGCACCATGGTGCATAGTAGAACACGAACGATAGCTCCGATTGGGAGACACGTGTTTGCGTGGGACCCAGTGCACCCGAAGGCCAATCGTGGATTAAGGAGCCACGTGAGAAGAAAGGCGTAGGAGGTGGTGCTTTAGATATTCTGGGGTGACTGTAAGTAGACAAATAATTGAATATCTCATGTCATTTTCGTTTTTGAGCGGTATAGTATCTGTAGCCAGTTTATCTTTTTTGGAACTACACCGATGTAACACCATGTAAAATGTGCTATAATTCACTTATTATTTTACTCCATGCAAGATGTGACTTTAAGATTGCTACATGCTTTGGAAACGATGCGACAAAAAAGTTGAGATATATTTAAGGCTCAAGTTACCTCAAGGCTTGGTAGTATGCGTAAGAAAAATTGTGTTCAGCTTTGCCACCAGATTATCCATTTAAACCTTTTCAAAACTCTAAAAGAAGAATATCAGTCGATTTATTAGGTCATCACGATTCAATTCATGCAAAATACCTGCTGGAAAAACCATCGGCTTAGCTGGATGGTGCTTTTGAAAAAGTGGCTGTGATTTTTTATCACACTACCACACCGAGCTGGGGTACGCAACACAACTGCGCAATGAAAAAACCACAGCCACTTTTTCAAAAGCACCATTTAGCTAAGCCGATGGTTTTTCCAGCAGGTATTTTGCATGAATTGAATCGTGATGATCTAATAAATCGACTGATATTCTTCTTTTAGAGTTTTAAAAAGGTTTAAATGGATAATCCGGTGGGAAAGCTGAACACAAATTTTCCTACGCACACTACCAAGCGTTCAATTCTAACACATGCTTAAAAAAGGTAACTTGAACCTTAAACAAATAATTTTACGAGTGTCCAAAATTCAAAATTCATATGTTTGCCAGAGCACATTATTCAAAAACAATTTAATGTTATCAAGTAATTTTGACTGACATAAAGTATACAATTGTAACCAACAGAGTGTCGTAAGCTAATGAATTACCATTAATGGGGTTTTCGATTGATTGACGCCGGTGTAGTGGAGTGCACTGAAACTGCACCGTGTTTGCACTTTCTAGCAGAAGTGCAGTAAACTGGGTATGTTTCATTGACACTTCTGCTAGAAAGTGCAAAACTAGTGCAATCCACTACACCGGTGTCAATCAATCAAAAATCCCATAAGTTTCTTTTGCCGCCCGCGGTTTACGCAAAACGTTTTAGTATGCATTTTTGCCAAATGCAGATAAAATAAAATTTAATGTCTGGTTTATCAACTTCAAAAACGGTTTTCTTTTATCAAGCTAATACTCTACATCCCTTAGCCTAATAGAACCATAGTATCGGTCCGGTCCCTTTCTCTTACCTATTCTGTATAGACGCGTAAGTCGTTAGTATTAGCGCCAGAATACACAATGCTTCCCGGCCGTAGATAATAATCATACTGATTCGACTATGCCTTCGATTTAGGTTGTTGTCGATACTACCACCGGTACTATTCTGGTTTGCTCCACTATCGTAATGATACTTTACAACAATATCACTCGAAGGGATTTGTTCCACGTCGTCTGTTGCATTTTCATGTTGACTGAAACATTTACTATCGTCATCAGTACCAATAATTTTCGTCAACTCAGACGACGTGTTTCCTGCTTCTGAATTTTCCAAAGGAGCATTCCCAACGTATTGCGGTTTTGGTGAACTCGACGAGTAGGTTTGTTTTTCCCACGGCTTGATACTGGAACTGATTCTCCGAAGAATATTGTTCTGCTCTCCGGCCGCTACTTTGGAAGTACAACTGAACTCGTCTGCTTTTTGCCTCCTGGCTGGTATTAGTGTACTCATAAGGAACCGCTATTATTTTCATTCGATGTCGTTGTTGTTCTTTTGCTGACGATCGACCCAGAAACAACACGTCATTACCAGCTCAGTGCAAAACACCCGTTAACGGCCAATGAAGGAGCAGTAACTTATCAACAAAACAGCATATCTTTTCCTACGATTTATTGGCACTCTACTTGGGAACAGCTACTCTCACTACACACGTTTAACACAAAGTTGTTTCACACACTAGGAGCTTTGGCATTAGCTAATGCATTTGATTGCTACCATTAATATGACTAATTTAATAAAATAAGCTTATTAAATTGATAATATAAGAACGAAAAAATATTCTGACACTTTCCAACATGACAGACAACCAGTTTGTGTTCAATAAAAAGTGCAGTAATAAAGAAAAATGACAACCAATCAGCTGATCGAACCGGTTCGACCGTTTGAATGGCTTTCTCGTCCTTTATGTGATTCACCCCTGATATTAAGGCATATTTACAAACATTTCAGATTTAATTACTACTCTACATGGCGTTCTATTAAACTTTCTACTGTTTTCAATCAAACCTTGTTAAAATTCTACTAAAAAGTATGCAGGTCCCGCCAATACCTTCGTTCAAGCGAACAACTCTTGCCCAGACAAATCCAATAGCAGGTAACAAGAAGCGCACCTGGAAATCTCTGAAGCAGATCATAGCCTACGAACGAACGCTACCTTGGAAGGAAACGGATGTTACATGTAAGTTTATCGTCCCGTACAATCTTCATTTATATCTAGAATAATATTAAAGCCTTTGTGTTCGCTTTGATAGATTCTTCGATAAATGCACCACCCTCGTTCGTGCCAGCTAAAAAGTATTCGGACATATCCGGCTTGATTGCTCCCTATACCGATCCGCACTCTAAGCTGCACTACCACAATGCGGAAGAATTTCAAACTGTCAGGAGTTTGCCAATGGATCTCACGGCCGGGTATTTGGCTCTTCGTGGAGCTAGTAGTATCGTTTAAATGTTTTATTTTAAAGTATCTAATAATAAAATATCTAAGTTTATGGTCTTTCTAAGCTTTAGGTTTCTCAGTTGTACCTTAGTAGATTTTGGCTGGCTCTAGTTAGTATTCTAATTACAATTGGTTTTTACTAGAGCCAGTATACTAACTAGAATCAGCCAGAATTCTGGGTCATTTTCGAGCTGGTCTTACTGGGTTAAGGTGTTATGATCTTTAAAGCTGCGCTGCGGAATAATTTCATTATATACCTTTATAATCACAAAATAAGCAGCGGTAACTCTGTAGTATCTTATTTAATGTACACCATTTTTTTGCTTTATCTACCATAAGATTATCGTGAGCTAATAAATTATTACAATAACTTATACAACTGTATTATAATTTTTAATTTTGCACTGCAGCGGTTTAAACGGTGCTACGCTAAAACAAAAATTCACTGGCGCTATATCATGCAAACAGGAACACGCTATCAGTTCCCTGAATGAGGTAAT
This sequence comes from Topomyia yanbarensis, assembly GCF_030247195.1. Classification (NCBI taxonomy): domain Eukaryota; kingdom Metazoa; phylum Arthropoda; class Insecta; order Diptera; family Culicidae; genus Topomyia; species Topomyia yanbarensis. The sequence goes on from NC_080671.1 coordinate 150,603,900, forward strand.
TTGGCCTGTGTTAAGCCAAAGAGGACCAAGCGCCATTTTGAGGTACTTTATCTAAAATCGCTTTAACATTCAATGTAACACCAGGAACTCTAATATCTATTATGTGTTGGGAGCTCAAATAGCAAACGAAAGCAAGCAAGTGTTCTTTGACTTTCTACGTAAATGGTAAGTTATCGAAAAATGAATTTTGGTACGAAAAATACACGAAAAAAGTTGTGGCGCTTAGTTCGGTTTGGCTTAACGCAGGCCATTGCATCTTCATTTTTCAGCGTTTGGTGGGCAATGAGAGCGCAAGTCAGTCCAAGGCCGATGATAGGACAGGTAATGGTAGAATGGTCCATGCAGACCTCAAAAACGCCATGGGAGAAGGTCAGGGTGTGGGTTGGGGACGGTAGGGTTAATGAATTGATGTATGCTTGACGAATAATTGCGCTGCAGAATGTGATGAAAAGGTGCATTGAACTGTACTACTGTTGGCTGTTCAGAAATAAATATAAAATGTTCCTCCATAACGTTTGATATCAAATGTATGTATTTTGTGATGCCAACTTATAAGTGTTAAAAAGTTCGTAGTTTTATCAAGTTTGCGAGATCGCGAGCTTAGGTGTGCGTGGAAGATCGGATTTTGGACATTTGAATTGATATGACCCCAATACTTTGGCTAATTAATTTAAGTTTTAATGCATTGCGCAAATTGAATGATATTTAATTATATATAATGAACCAACGACCAGAGAATACTCCATTTCTGATCATCTCTCTCATTTTATTCCAAACCGAAAAAAACAGTCCAAGAGACTGCCATATACTGAAGATATGAAATCGAAATTATTAGTCTTATCGATTCAACTAGTCACCACATTTTAGTCACAACAGAACGAATTCCTAGCATAAAAATGAAATTAAGTGCCAATGAAAATGATATTGCGTTAAAATTATGCGAAAACAAAAACTGTCGTCTCGGCTACACCGTTCTCAGTAAATAGTTGCCAATATCCAGTATTACATCTGAATTTTGTTAAACGTGACAATCACTTGTGATGAAGCGTTCACTTCTGGAAAGTTTTACTGCTCAGTCGCCCATGAAACTTCTTCTACTTTTTAAAATAATTCGTTTAGTGGACTCGGTTTAATGCTTTAGCCAATCGGAGCAGTTGTTCTTTTATCTATTTCTATCTATTTCCAACAATGAAAATAATAAAACGAATTAAATGATTGTCCACCAGATCCTGCGCAAACTCTTAGCCATTGCACGTGGATACCTGTTTACGGGGCGGGGAAATAGTTTTTCCTCTCCAACTGCGTATAGGGGGTCGTTCATATCTATCACGCTATTGAACACTTCCGCACAGAGAACAGACATCCATGATCGAACAAAAATATTTAAAAAACGTGTGTAAACATTTGAATTAATATACTAAACACACTAGCGCCGCCACACCAACCTATCCCAATTATCCGTCAAATCGATTCCGGAACCGGTTCGAAATCCTGGATGGATTCTGCATGGAATATAGCTCAAAGAAAACAACCGATTCCGACTCTATCGGTTGACGCATTTGAGCTGGAATTCATGCTGGAAGTCCGAATCGGTTCCGGACTAGTTTGACTGGGTAGAGGAATAACCGCTGTCAATTCTGTCGCACTCAGCCACAAAAAAACATGACGACAGTAGCGCACCTGGTTTAGATATCCAAACTACCTTCGAAACCGTTAGAGATTTTACACAAGTTGAATGCTGAAGATGGACGTCTGTTCTCTGTGACTTCCGTGTCATCATCGTGATTGCTGCCTTTATGTTCGCGAACATCTAATTTTTTCCTTGCTTGTTGTCTTTACGAGTGTGAATTTGCTCAATGATTGTGCTGGCTGTATATTTTGAGATACTCGACGCAGCTTTTGTCGTTTTCAATATTACCTGAACAGGTGCCACAAATTTGGCAATTCTTTGAGTTCTGATAATGTGCCGTATTTTCACAGAACTGGAACATACTATTTTGTTCTTGATACGTGCAAAGAATACCATGTGTAATTGTACTATTGCATTGTTTTGTATTGCATTTCTCCCAAATATGATATGTAGTATTCGATCTTGTAAGCGAACATTGATTTTCTTACCGTTCATATGTATATGAAGCTTATAATTATATCTTTAAATTATTCAAAATGAATTGTTCCGCCTGGGCAATTGTTGAACGCTATGAACGCTGAATACCTGACAGAGTAGAACTCGATAAAACTGACTATCGTAAATATAACCTCCATTTTACATCTTCAGAAAATATTCCTCATCACGAATATTCGGTCTTATGCGAGTCATCAATAGACACATTATTTGGCCGGAGCACCAATTATTGCTTCTGCGACTCACTCATATCGACAGATTACTACGGCAAGAAGTATAGTAGCAGTTTCTTTTGTTCTTCAGCCAAAGCACACAATATAAAAGTAACTATATTTGTCGTTTGCATCGCACTGGTTCGGACATACGCATAACCTACAGTGAGTTTCGTGACCATTGTTTTGGTTGTTTGAAACAGTAATCTCCTTTAACCTTTTCTCGATAATTTGTTCAAACCAAACGATCTACAAAATTATTAAAAGTCGCTGTCAATCATTTTTTTTTAAATTTATTTTTAAGGCATTTCAGGGGGTTTTTAGCTCTCTAGCCCCCTCCTCCCTCTGGCTACGTGCCTGTAATCCTATACCCACCTATCTTGTCCAGTCGTGATTCGCTGGTTGGGCCACAGCCTTGTCTAACTAACGAATTTGATTCGCTAGTTGGACCGACTGACAAATGTCAAAAACTCTTCAAAGGAGATGTTGTTAGTGTAAATGCATCTGTTCACATCTCTAAATATTGTCAGATTGATTGTCAAAGTAAATTTGACACGAGATTTTGACGTTCAGATGCTTTTTAGTTGGACAATGGTCCAACTAGCGGAGGTCCAGTTAAAAAGTGTCCAACCAGCGAATCACGACTGTATTACAGGGGTTTGATTATGATGCTACCCAAATCAAGCTATTGTAATATTTCACGATATCAAAACACAACTTGTAAATATATAATATTTATAAGTACAAATTTATTGAGGGTTACATATTTACATATTTATATCACCAACAAGTTACAGAGTCTGCAAGTATAGTTTACTTATCAAAACCTATATTAATTATAATTGTCAATTTTCCTCATTAGACTGATTAAAATTGTCATAAGAATCGTTTTATTAAATTTTGATCAATTCTGCTCAAAACCAATTATTATCACCTCACCTTCCTCGCAGAGCTTCTACTTCACCAGAGAAATCGGGTCTGACTAAACATCCGCCCATGAAAAGTGGCAGTGCTTCGATTTACTTTACTCAAAAAATCTATATACTAATTATTAAATTGATAATTATTTTCTGTTTTTTCTCGAGCTTCACTTAATTTTGCTTTAGGAATACATTCGTTTGCTTTAGAAAAAGTCTTATCGGGTTGTTACAACAGCTGGCTCTCACAGTTTCTGTGATACAAATTAACAATAGCTGACTAAATACGCAGCCTAATTGCCTCCAAAATAGTTTGTACCTTCTCGTTGGGTCATCGCTTACAACTACCAAAACAGAGATGCTCAGAAGCTATGCTCGTACAGCAAATAGCTCTGCAGTTCCCTAGGGATGAACAAACAGGGCACAAACTCTGGCAGATTACGACCAAACAATCTTCTAAAATGGGCTCGCACGCGGGATTTCAGCGGGACTGGCGTCGTAGCACGTTCCAGCATAAACTTCCTTTGGTCGTCGCTGAGGTCTCGATTTCGGCGGATCATGCACGGGTCAAACTCTTCCGCTGCCTCCAAGATGATGCGGAACGAAGCCGAGTTGGGGTCCATGTTGCTGAAGCAGTTAAGCAGACCGTCCGAATCGCGGAATTGGGTTTTTAGAATGACCTGCAATGGTTTAATGAAATGTAGGTTACAATCATGAGTTAAAGTCCTGTTCAGAAAAAGTTTCAACAAGTGAAAAGAATTCAATCATCCACAGCATACAAAATCGTTTGAAAAACAGGGTCATACGGGGAAAGGAGAAGTAAACTAAAACGTGACAAAACAAGTGTTCCCTGCACATGCAATCTTCATATTATTAGAATAATTTCAAACTTACTCTAGCGCCATATCTTAGTAAAAGACGGAGTTCTTCTGGAGTCACAACTTCATTGCTGGCAATCAGTTCTGCTAGTGGAGGTCTCAAGATGGCATTGGTAGCAATGTCTCCAATGACACGCACATTAGGGTCGGCACCATACGATAAGAGCATCTGAAAAAAGGTCATGAAGCATTGTTCTACAAAGGAGTAATACATTGACTGCGATCACAAACCTTCATAATTTCTACTCTGTGAGGAATGTTGTCCGCGCAGGCCACATGAAGTGGCGAACCGATTATGGGACTGCAGCGATTCACATTGGCTCCGTTTTCTAACAGTATCCGGACCAGGGCAGGATCTCCACGCAGTACTGCTAGATCAAGTGGACTGGGGGAGTCCGGCTCCGGCAAAGGGGCCGGGATGTCCACGCGAGCTCCCTGCTTGATAAGCAGTGTGACCAGAGAGGCGTTTCCTGTGAAATTTACAAAAACAAAGAAAGTCAGTTTCGCTAAATCGTCAGTTATGTCTAATGATGAGCTTTCTGGGGATCAACCTGGAAAGGTTTTTCCAATACATTGGGGTTAAACGTACCCCCAAAAAGCTTTAACGCTAGCACAGCAACAAAAGTTTCCCAGATAGTATCTTTGAGACTAAAATCTAGTATTGGAATTCATTACCTGAAAGGACGGCATAATGTAGCACGGTGCGATAATCATTCCTGACATCTGTCATGGCATTCACATCCGCTCCGTACTGCAGAAGCAGCAAAACGGATTCCATATTTCCATTTGTACGGACGGCTCTCATAAGCGGAGTGATTCCGGAGCGATCACGAGCCTCTGTCTTGGCTCCAAAAGTAAGTAATAGGTCCAAGCTTTCGACGTCCGTGGCCAAATTAATTTCCGAACCAAAAAAGTATCTCTTGTTCGGATCAGCTCCACGTTCCAGTAAAAGACGTGCCACGTTATAGTGACGGTTGCGAAGGGCTAAGCGAAGCGGCTCATCGCAAAGTGTAGTTCTCGGGTAAGGATCATCGGTTGGGTCACGGTAATCTACCTTGCAACCGGCATCCAGTAGAATCTTTGCTAGGTTGTAGTAGCTGTTGAAATATAATATTATAGCTAGTGACTAGTTTATGCACAAACCAAACATACCCATGCTCTGCCGCCAAGTGTAGCGCACTGTATCCAACCTCATCGATTGCATTGATGTCGGCATTACGTACTAGTAGCAGATTTACGGCAGCCTCATTATTCTGCCATACTGCATAATGCATCGGGCGCAATCCCTGAGTAACCTGCTCGTTCACCTTAGCTCCGCAGGCCAACAATATACGCAGCTCATCCATCGGTACCATACGTATAATGGCGTCAGCCAGGGCCCTCTGTAGAGGGTTGGCGGCACATTCGGCCGGCATTGGGATGACACGATCTGGAGGGATATACAAATAAAAAACGTCATATTACAGTCTATTCTATTTAGAATTTGGCCGCGCTTTTGTACATACTGTAGCAAGAAATAATTGCCAGCGTTTTCATCCGGAAGGATTACTTATTCAGTGGAGATGGTTTCATGAGGGTTTATATCAGCTTCAAAAGTTATAGAAGTAGAGATATGCGAGAAAATTCTACCCAACCACGTTCAAAAAAAGGAAACAATAACGTTGGATCGTACAAAACAAAATAAACATAGCAGAGGTGCATATGACCCAAAACACCAAGCAAACATTATTAGGACAGTTCAAAAGGACCCTGTTCTGTGTTCCGCTCAAAAGGTTCACTGCGCCGTTAAAGCCCAACTGACGCTGAAACAAAACCTGGTGCCTAACTCCGAAGTCGACGACCTCTTCTTTAACTTTAGCTAATATCTTTACCGTCATTCGCACTAACTGTCTAGCCCACTGTAGTGTTCGTTTTGTATCAACCTTCCTATATTAGTATGTTTGGACAGTTGGTAGATCTCGTGTTTCATGAATTTGGACCATGGCCGTACAGAGCAACCGGGAGTATCAGCGATTTGTATAGAGCAAGTTTTGTGTGCGTCTGTTGTCTACGAGACTTTCTCTGATTACGCAAACCATAGAAAGTCCTATTCTCAGATGCATCGGCTTTTTACCTCACGGCTAACAGCATTACCACATGTCGCTAGTGTTCCAACATATATGAAATTGTTGACAACGACGTATCGTACCGGATTCTTCATATCTATTATTTACCATTTCCTATTAAATCCTGCGCACACAATTCATAATTGCATGCAGGGAGATTCGTTCCGCGGCGGTGGAACCTTTTGAGTGTTACCTAATAACGCGTGAAGATTATTCGTTCAGCTTCCCTGATTATCACTTACATACATTCTATCATCGCTATACTGTCGTTTCGAAGATCACGGTAAATCGCTTTAAGGGGACGTCTGGTGTAAAGTGCTCAAACCGAAGGTTATTTCGGTTTACGATTTTGAATGCAAGGTAACAATGGATCTTTTTTGTAATGTTCAGATTTATGTATACATTCATTCTTCACGAAAAAAAAAATAGTTTCAGTCACGCAGAGCCCCGCACATACGAGCGTTCCAAGAGTAGACGTCCAACCATTTCTACATCGAGGAGCGCCGCTGCGAAAACGATAACTCTCGATAAAATTGTCTGATACGGAAAATTCAATAAGTTTTCTAAAGTTTAGACTTGTAGTTACTCGATGAACCACAAAAAATAGAAAAAAGTTCGAGTTTCGGAAAATGGCTTCATGAAAACCGTAAAAACCTCATATTTTACTATAAAATTCGCTCACTTTTCTGAAAAATAATAGGGAAAATTTTTTAAAATTATTTTTCTGTGGTTCATCGACAGGCTACACATATTGTGCATTTCCATAAAAAAATCAAGTCAATTCGTTGATTAGTTTTTGAGCTATTGTGTTCGCCAATTTGAAAACCGAGGTGTTAAGGGGTGTCCCACATCAAATTGCATCACGGAAAAAACGCTGTAGAAAATGACCCATTGGGTATTTTCTCTTGAATTGAGTAGAAGTAGTTTAGAGTGTATTGTTTACACTGCACTTTTATTGCTGTCAGTTTATCGAAAAATGTTGCCAACAAAGGCGTTATTTATGTTATATAAAGGCACGCACAGAGTGAAGCCAAATCTACCTATTGAACAGTCAGATGGCTACCTATCGTGCAAAATAAACAAACATTCTTCTTTCGAAGAACATGCAAGAAAAGTATTAGTGTTGAGAGAAATAATATCATGGCGAAATATTTCAATCGCCGAAACAAGACACTGTATTCAGTTTATTATGCTTTTTTGTAACAATGTAAAATAAATTACATGAAATAGTATTATGAATAAAGTGCTATAAGCCACGAAACAGTAGATTTTCAATTCACTCTACAGTTTAACTCGGGTGAAGTCAATCAAAGTTACAGCAAAAACTGTGGGTGCCAGGAACAAAGAAGAGGACATCATTTTAGGCAGTGTTGCGCATTTCTCTGTACGGGACTCTATAATACCACAGACTAGATTGGAATCTGCGTGTGTTATAGCAAATATGTGCGAGGAACGCATGGCTGTTTAAAACAAAAGAAGTTCTATGTGGCCACAGAGATAGCGGAAGACTATTCTAGAGGTTCAATACTAAAAACTAAGCGGAGAAAAAAGTAGTCGATTTTTTTTGCCCGCTACCCCAGACGCTCTCTTAATATGGCTCTTAGATTTGCTGACTATGGCCATGAAGCCTTTCTCGTTATTGTTTTTGTCTCTTTTGAGTCTAGTGGTTGACGATTGAACATTTTTGCTGATGATTTAACCGTCGTTACTTCCAGCATCTGAGATTTATTTTCCGTTGTTCAAATCTGGATGATTGTAGTTGCGTAGTAGTTCTAGTTGACGTTATTTTTATTCGAGGTTTCCGCGCACGGTTTTTCTTTTCGTGCAGACTATTGATAGAACTGACACGTTGTCGTTTTTTGTTATAGGTGCATATCGTCGTCTGTGCATAAGGGGTGACCTATCACTGGTCACGAAGGAAGAAATAGAGCGGTTTCATGAATCTGCTGCTTGCACCATCCTCCATATATCTTGGCCCCAAACTTTATCATGTTGAACAGTAAAACCACAGAGAACAGACGTGCATCTTCAGCATTCAATTTGTGTAAAAATCTTACGGTTTCGAAGGTAGTTGGGATATTCAAACCAGGTGCGCTACTGTCGGCATGTTTTTTGTGGCTGAGTTCCACTGAATTGACAGCAGTTATTCCTCTACCCAGTCAAACTAGTCCGGAACTGGTTCGGACATCCAGTATGAATTCCAGCTCAATTGTATCAACCAATAGAGTCGGGGTTTTCTTTGAGCGAAATTCCTGAATCCATTCAGGATTTCGAACCGGATCTCGAATGGATTTGACGGATAGTTGGGATAAGTTGGTTTGGCGGCGCTAGTGTTTATCGTACATTAATTCAAATGTTTACACACGTTTTTTCAAATATTCTTGTTCGATCATGGATGTCTGTTCTCTGTGGTAAAACACTCTGTTCTTAGCTTATCTTAGCTTAGGTAACCTGCCCGTAGTTGCACTCCGTGATTGGTCGAATGAGTGAAAATATACAAGTCCCAGCAAAAACAGCATATGGTGGCTCGCACCTCGTTTGGTACAACGCACAGTGGCGTATCTTCAAACAAAAGTCGGACAAAACCTCAAATGTTACCTAATTTGGCTGAAAATCACAATTTAAGCTAATTTTGAGATTCTGAGCTCATTTTTGATGTCAAAAGTCGTAAAATATTTAATGTATTTTTCCATACAATGTCATTGAACCTTTCTTATAATTATGATCCCGTTTTCATGATAGATTTTCCGTTACGGTTCACCAATGTCAGCAATATCATAAAAAATGAAGAACACTACTTTAAATCCATTGTATAACGTGTTGGTTTACTGTCGATTGTCTAACTATTTTACACAAAACATCATGCGCTTCCATATCAGCAACAAAGCTTCAAAATCTCCTTAAACTTTTTTGCGCACCTAGGCGCAGAACGAGACCATGATATTCGAAAAGTAGAGGTTATTTACCATAGAATGTATACTATGTGACCGTTCCGAAATGATTCCGAAATTTGTACAGAATACATTAGTGAAAAAAGTATTTTTGATCTGACCACCTCAAACCTATTTAAACTAAAAAGTCATAGTTCCAAACAAATTCACCAAATGTATTTTATTCACTAACCAAGTTCTTTCGTTCCTCTACACAATGAAACTAGTAGTGCTAAAATCGGACCAAAATCAAAAGAGCAACATGCATTTGAAATGAACAGAGCAATGGTGGTTTCGGAAATGCAAATCATTAAAAAGTCCGGACTTTGCTACGTTTAAACTCATGTTAAAAACCGTGTTCTTATCCAATGATCATAAAATTTTGAATATACATCATTTAATACATGAGAAATTTAGGAAAAATATAAAATATCAATATTTCAAAAATAAATTTTTGAGGTTTTGGCCAGCCTCCAGCCACTGTGCAACGGGGAGGTTTGTGATATGAGTTCCCCATCAGAAGTGAATGGCGACATAATATGACCTCATGTTGCACAATAACACAGCATCGCCAACTCATGTTCAACAAAGTGTTTTATGTTATTCTTTTAGATCAAGTAGTATGAGTCGATTTTGGGATTGTACCACACACTTAATTTGAATTACTGGGCACAGTAAAGTTTTGCTGGGGTTTTGAACAGCAAACCGTTCGGTAATCAATTCAGTAGAACAATTCGGTTACCGAACTCTCCGCAATCCGTTCTATCCAAACGTTAAAAAATACTGGCCAATCATCAGTTTCCTCTGAAAATGGCGACGTGACAGATGATTTGCTGTACCTGTTTTGTAAGTTTTTGACGAGGTTCGGTAATGTTGGTACAATTTTGCCGAACAATCAGTCAGTATTTTACTGGATAATGTTCATGTACCGAAAAGAACAGAAGTGCTGATAAATTCAGTTAAAAATTTTGCGGGTTTCAGCGAATTATTCGCAAAATTACTGAAAATCGCTAAAAAATGAAAACTTTACTGCAATTTTTTAAACAATCTGCTGACAGCTCAGTAAAAATTTCACTTTACTGTGCAAGTCGTCAAAAGAAATTACTGAACAGCTTTTGGCTGGCTTAGTGTGCAGGACATATTGGAAGTGAATATAGCGCATTGCGCACATAATAAGTGCGACTAAAAGTGCGGAAACGCTTATAAAACTGCGCTTCTACATTGAATTGCCTTGGTGTCTATTACGCACTTATGTTTTATCCAACGAGGAATAAGTGCGCCTCATACATGAAAACGATTCAATGTAAATGCGCACTTTTATAAGAAAAATCGCACTTTTATGGAGTCCAGTTTTAAATGCCATAAATAATAAATAGAACTTTATAAACGGCAATATCTAGCACATAATCCGCCAGCTGGCTTCTTTTCCCTAGCAACTTCCTCTTATTTTTGTTGACGTTGGTCCTGTTCTAGGGTAAAACATATTTTTTCTTCCAACAAACTTCTCGCACAGAAGAGCAAATTATACAGATTTTGAAGTAAATGACTGCTGTGTAACAACGCTCCAAGATTGTTTTGATTATTTTGAGCATCTCGAGGTACATCGACGTCATATAGGTTCATTGAACCTATCTGACGTCGATGTACCGCTATAGATTAGCATTTTATTGTGTTACGATCCGATACCGATATCTATCCAGAGGAACTACAAAAATAATAGCCAGAAATCAAATTTTGATTGATTAATACGGCAACTCCTCTATCACTGCTATAATGGATACGCTTGGTCGTCAACGGCATTGAACAAATTGTTTTTGTTTATGAGCACATTTTGCATCAGTCGTTTCCTTTGATCTGAGCAAAAAAAAAAATACAAACAACTTACAAACCTACATTTCTTTCGTTTTTCTCCGCATGGCATGCGGTAAAATAAAACGTTCTTGCGCACTAAATCGATCATCGGTATATTTCGGTATCAGCGACCGAGCGAGCAGTCAACTAAAGCGAAAATCCCACGAAAATGTTATCCACCAAGCGTGAAATACAGTGTCACAGATATTATCTAATCGTTTTTCCTGCTTTTGTTTCTATGATGCGTTTAAATAACCCTGTAAAAGTCTCCATGCAGCATATCCACATCACGTTTATCTTGCTTCCCGATCGTCTATTTCGGGATCACTGTTCACTGACCTCTTCCGTCCATGATGCTGATGTTCGCCTTTGTTCGATCGTTGTTCTAATTATCTTTCTTGACGCTAGCAGAACGGTAGGAGAAGCAGGGTGAATCTTTATGCGTTGCAAAACTCCGGCTGTCCTCAAGGAAACACGTGCACACCCAGACGGTACCGTCTACGAGCAGGAGTGAATCAAAGAAAGTATTTTCCGTATTGCGTTTTACGGAAAATATCGCTGTACTTTGAAGCTGTTTTTGTTCTTCTTAGTACACTATATGGCGCGCGCACGTTCTGAATTGTTACTGAAGTGTGTAGTGGATTCGTTGGATGAATTAGCTGTCTAACTGTGCTGCGTGAACATAAACGATCCACTGAGTGTAGTGAAACAAGATGTCGGGATGAATGCGCCGAGCGATGCATCAGCGGCACGTGGGGTTACGATGAAATATTTTCTAATTTTCAAATTTGTTGAACACTTTGAACAAATCTTGTAACTATCGGAAATACAGTTTAAATTCTGATATAAATCATGAATCCGTATGAAGTAGGCCGTGCGTTTATTTAGCTGATTTGATCGATATGTCCTAACATATTTCCGGACAAACAAAACGTCCTTCTTTCCAAAGCCGTAGAAAAGGCTTAAAATGAAATATAAAATTTGAAACTTTGGTACCGTAAACCGGGGTGACATTGATCACTTTTCGAAGTAATCATTACATATTTCTAGACGCAACACTTTTTTTCAAGTTTAATATTTTTAAACCATGTACTGATGTATGGAGAACAAGATTGGATGGTTTTACCTAAAATTGTCCGCTTACAGCTATTTTTCCAAAAATGATTTCAAGTTGAAGTCCGTTTTCGTATTCCGGGGTGACTTTGATAACCTGCATGTTCACCCACATTAAGTTATCATTGTCAATGTTTTTCATTGAAATGCTTGTTTAAACTGATTCTGGAAAGATATTCATTGTTAAATAGATTTTAATTGGTATTATACAAAGTATTTCAATGTTCTGTAAAATTCGAGTAACCAAAATTCCTATAATTCGTGTCCAACTAGAATAAAAGATTCTGAAAACCTTTAAAACTACTAAAATTGTTTTATTTCAGTGCTTTATCGATGTACAAAAAGTTTCATCCATTCTAACACGTTGGAATATTGAACAATAAAAAAATGTTGCGAATTTTAGCTTAAAATAATTTGAAATAATTGCCAATGAGTTTTACAAAAATGTATTTAAAATAAAGAAACTCAACTAAAGTTGGTTCATCCCAATCTAAAGGAAAATAAAAACTCGCTTGTAATTTATTACTTCTGCTCAAATCTGAGATTTATTTGTTTTATAAAATATAAACACTTTACAAAGCTTCGTAAAAATAAGGTAAAGTCAAATTTAGGTTTTTTGTAGTTTTTGTACCCAAAAACCGAACAATATACTCAAAAAGTATAACAAATCAGTATTTTATAAGTTTAGAGTAAAAATCAGTTCAAATTAAAATGATTCGGTAGATTATTCTGGTTTAATAAGCGATCTAGGAAAAAAGTTTCGAGTGATCAAAGTCACCCCGCTGATCAAAGTCACCCCGGTTTACGGTAGACTTTCAAATCTAGCGAAGAGAATTGTGTAAGGGACCATTCATAAATTGTGTAACGCAAAAATGCCCAAAATTGACTCTCCACTCCCCTCATGTAACAAATTGTGACAAATTTGTTTATCCTTCCCCCTCCCCTATAACGTAACTAATTCTTTTAAAATCATTTTTTTCTTCAGTAAAATATGTTATCGTTCTAGCTTATTCTTCCTCCCCCATATGACACAATTTGTCTTAACGCCTCAAAAAACGTTTCGTCATTTATGAATTGTCCCTAAATTAAAATAAAATTTAAAAAATGAACGACCATAGAACAAAAAAAAACTATGTTAAGCCTCAGTGGTGCAATTGTGTCTTCATATTTCTAAACTATGATTTTATGGCTTATTGTGTTCAAAATAGTTATGGAAATGTAAAGGGGGACCCGGGGCTATTAAGACCGTGGGGATAATTCGAACCCCGGGGCACACGATTGCATGCACCACAGTAAATAAAATACATGATGCGCCAATCGACAGCTGTGACTAACCAGAGTTTTTGTAATGCACTTTTTTTTGGCTTCTTAAGGAGTTTCTCCAATAAATATTTCATAGGTAAACATAATTCCATTGTTAAGAAAAATTTTGAAAAACGACAGTCTGAATTGCCCCGTAGGGAGGTCCGAATTACCCCACGGTGTGTTTGGTAGAACAACTTTATGCAAAAAAATCAGCATCTCTAAAACTTCAGGATGTGAAAGAATGGACTATCCCCTTTCATTTGCAACCAATTTTAAAATAATCCGTCGGGGGGTCTAGAGCAACTTTTTTTAAGTTTTTTTTCGTGAAAACATAGATTTTATATTGGAACTAGTTCACATATCTGCCCCTAGATGGTGCTTTAGACATTCGATCAACGCTAAAAGTAAGAATCTGATAGAAATTTAATTGTCTACAATTTTGTTAACAACTGGAAATCGATCTGAAATCATCCAGAAAAGTTGTTTAACATTTTGGCGGAGTTATGTCTAAGTTAGTTTCACAGGAGGCCTAGTATATACAAGTTAATTTCCACGCACATATTTTATTTGCCAATAGTTGGGTTTGATTGAGCAGTATAATTCCAAATTCCACCTTATATAGGGCACCATTGATGTCTTTGAAATAAGAAGATAGGCAAGTGTGAACCAAACTTGTACGATATTAACCAAGCATTGCATTGAAATCAGTCAAATATTGCAATGGTGTCAAAAGATTCTTCGAGTTTGTTCAAATCGAACGATTGAAGTTCATGACAAATGAATTTTACTGTGAATCTAACTTAGACATAACTTCGTCAAAATCTTAAACACCTTTTCAGGATGATTCCAGATCGATTTTCAGTTGTTAGCAAAGTTGCAGACATTTGAATTATCTATAAGATTCTCACTTTTATGTTGTTGGAATGTTTAAAGCACCATTTAGGGGCAGAAATGTAAACTAGTTCCAACTTAAAACCTATGTTTTCACGTAAAAATCTTAAAAAAGTTGCTTTGGACCCCCCCGACAGATTATTTTGTAATTGGTTGCAAATGAAAGGGGATAGTCCATTCTTTCATATCCTGAAGTTTCAGAGATGTTGAATGCATAAATTTGTTGAAAAAAGACACCGTGCCCCAACATTGTAGTAGGATGTAAAAACGTAGAGTTTTGCAAATCGTCGTCTAGCGCTGCTGTGGAGTGATGATTTTTTGCAAATGATTTTTTTTGTCGCCAAAATTTAGCGAAAGTTTCAGACTAACAATTACCTCTGACCGGTAATTTTTTCACATCTATCCTCCTATAAGGGCGATTTACTTAGCTAGGTCATAATAGCCCCGGGTTTCTGTATTATATTCTTAGGCTGTGAACCACTGTGAACTGTGTGTGGTGAAATTTTTAACTTTTAGTTAAAATCTGACACTTCGAAAGTTTTTTGCAAAATAACCCTACTCTGGAGCATGATTAAAATTCTTCTTCTTCCAATTCTGTTTATTTTCCGTCGGCCTATTTCCGCTACGCGGCCAAACACCGACGCCAGAGAGGTGACACTCCCACTATCTGGACTGGATATCGACCCATCATACTCATGGACCGGGGACCAACGGCTTTACTTCCCTTCCGAAGGAAGGCGTGAACCTCAAATTTTTCTCACCTCTGAAAAATCTCAACGACCTCGACTGGGATTGAACCCAGACCAACTGGGGTGGGTGGCGGTCACGCTTACCACCCAACCATCGGCGCCGTCATGGTTAAAATTGACAGATCAATAATTAAATTTGACAGCTCGATGGTTAAAAATTTGCCCATGATGCAGAATAAAAAGATGGTAACATTTTCTGTACCTAATTGAGGTTGTCAATATTTTTCAATACAAAATTAAGGGATAAAGATGGAAACGATAACGTGTTGTGTTATGATTTGTTTGGGTTATTTCATGATGTGCATGTTTACTTTTCGAGGTTATGACTGTCATACTTAATGTAATAAGAAAGAAAAACTAATTTTAAAATATCTACAAATGTTCACACCTCTACCAACTTATGGTCATCGCAGCTGTCAATTCAATATTAATGCGTCAAAAGGGCGAAAGTGTTTTTTGTAAACAAACTTGTTTCGCTCATTAGTCTGCTGCAGAGTGGAATTTCATGAAAAATATGCGATAATGTAAATTTTTACCCTTCGTAGAAGCAATTTCAATTGTTTTCTGCTTTAAAATTATAGTAAATTAAGAGAAACCATCAAAATAAAAGTTTGTTTACAAATCTTATTCGCCCTTTTGCAAATTTAATATGGAATTCTAAATAACTATCCATATGTCAACTTTTGAAATGGTTCGCTCACTTGGTTAATTTTTTCTATTCAAGGGACAATAACTTTCGAACTGTCAAATTTTAAGTAAAGGTTAAAAAAATCGCTAAATGGTTCACAGCCTTAGAGCACCTATATACAATGGCTCGCCGTCCAAGAACTTGATGAACTATGTGTCGACGCTGATACACTTGAAATAAAAAAATATATCATATGACTCCATTAGCATAATCAGCAATAGTGTCTTCCTGCTAACTTATTGTGGAATACGGGGGTGGGTGTGTGAGGGAGATGAAAAACCCACAGTCCGCAGCCCCATCTCCAGCTTATTTTGGAATACCTGGTGGGTGAAGGCGATGGGAATGACAGAGTTGTGAGTCTGTAGTCGGTGGGATGTGGTGGTAGTCTGAGGGGATGTGATGGAGAGAAGTTCATGGGCGAGGGAAGGGGGGGGGTGTTAAGGTGACGATTTTGCGATATGTGGGGGAGCAACCACTCGCTATACGCCCCGGCTAGAATCCAGAACACCTGTGGATGTGCTACAGGCTTGTAGCCAGAATTTGGTTTGAAAATGGAAAACAAATGACACAAATAGTAAAAATTAAAGGAATCCCAAAATATGTTCCCAAAAAGAAAAAGGGCTGTAAAATATATTGAAAAATTCATTTTATATTTCATTAGTGTAATTAATTAGGCGTATTGAAATGTCCCGGGCCTAACCCATATATATTGCGCACAAATATCGACGCCACATTTTTGGCATCTTGCATCATTCGATATCCCACACTCCCCGTTTCATAAATATCTATCGAGTACTGTGCGTTGTTAGAATGACAACTCTTCAGTCCCCTTTTCTATTTCGATTATAGAGGTTTTAGCCTTAAGGCCACTCGCTTCTTTTTCGGGTTAAAAAATCAGGATCAGGTTAAAAGATCGGGATTGGAACCAAACCTGTGGGAGCTTCGTACCACGTTACGCCCGCCCGATTTCAATTTATTGATCCTTAATTTTTTTTATTAACGACTTAGAGTGAGTCAACCTTTTTCCTTTTTATATCGTAACGGCATTTAATTAGCAAGGGACTGAAATGTGAAATGAAAGTGTGAAATATTTTTCAATATTAAGAGCCATAGTACTCAAGGAAGAGCAAGGAGTTGAAGAGAGCTTAGAAAAGCGTGAAATAGGCTCATATGAGTAAGCTTAGAGCTTCCTCGCGACTTAACTTGATCCTTTATTTTTTCTTTATTTACTCCTTGGTGTCTGTTCACCTCTCTCTTTTGATTTCATGATGAACGTACAAAAGAATGAAAGACGATGCTTCGCTATGTGTTAAATCATTTATACGTGTCGTTGCTTTTTAAGGCCACGTAGCTGACAAATAACTCATAGATGCTTGCGGAAAATTACTAAAGAGATGAAATCGAAACATTAATCCAAACTTACTAAATTAAAGATGCAACCAGTTGCTACATTTTAGTCGCTCTTCCACTGATTGTTACAATACGACGAATCAGCAGAGTAATTGTTATGTATTGGAGAGTTTTAGTGGTCAGTCTTAGTGCAATTTCTTCTACAACATTTGGACATTTCTTTCAAGTTTCACAGGCGTAAAAATATAAGCTACAAGTTCTATAGGATACGTCAAAAATTTTTCGTCGTTGTTCATATATGTTTTTAAATGACAATTTTTTGTTGATTTGAGACAATTTTTAATTTTTCTGAATATTATCGGGGGAACGGTATGCTACGTGCTTGATAGATGATAGGTTCGTCATCAAATCCTCCTCCCTGCTAAATACGAATTGACGCGAGAGTAGCTTTAGTGAATGTAAAAACTACAATGCTTAAATCAGCAGTTCAAAAAACACCAACAAACAGCTTGACGGCAATGCTATTTTTAAAATCGGCGAACGGATAGATCACCGTCCTACCCGACAGACCGATAAATATGTTTGAAGAATCGTTGAAGTTTTGAAGACTACAGCAGCGTGGGAAAATTGCCAAAATAAACCAATTTAATGCCAACTATACTCGGCCAGGTATATGAGGGTACTCTCGATTTCGATCTAATAGCTTGAAGGTGCGCAATTCAGTTCTCGTAAAAAAGCAATCCCTGGATCGGCTCATACTACCAACCGATAAATTACCTACAACGTAATAAATTTACTTGCTGCGAAAAGTAAATATTATCGGTTCTACGGTTTTACTCTCAAACAAAGCGAAGAATAGCAACAGAAATGAGATGCTGCCGCAAATATGATGAAATCCGCGTGTGCTCCACTTTTGCTGTCAAAACATTGACAGAAACAGGCAACGACAACTTATGCCTAAAATAGCAAAGAACATATGCGAAAAACGCAATATTTCCTGGCTGCGCACTTGCCTACATTGGCTTGCAAAAGAAACGATTTTCTCGTGCGAAATAGTCGAAATTAAAATTATTACCAAAGCTCGTTTTGCTTCTGCTGTGTTGGAACACAACCGATACCAAAGCCTAACTGACCAACGGGTCAACTTTGTATAGGAAATGAGGGAACTAATTATAGATTGGTAGGGTCAATAACTAAATGCGATGTAGAAACGTGTTATTTTTGGAACTTTTTCCGGTGAAATGGAAATAGATTAAAAAACGATAAGTTCCAATACATCAAAAGTACTCTATTGTTAGTATTTATGCAGTTTTGTATTAAAACCAGTATATTTTTTATTGTTTCAAGTGAAATCAATACGATTTTAGTTTGAACGATGATTATTTTGATCTCCGTCTTAGCTTGTTCATCTTTTTAGTTGATTGAAATGATGAATCGTGTTCTTATTTTGTTGAACGTTAAATGTTTAAAAGCTTTCCTCTAAACCAAGCAGTAGTTGAAAGAAATGATATTGAAGTGAGGTTTTGAGTTGGCTGTTAAAAATAAATTCATTTAGAAATAGAAGAAAAATGATAACCAAGTAATTTATTTTTTAATTACTCTACTTGCTTCAGAAAGCTGTACATCTACTTGAAAACAGAATTAAAATAAAATCCAATAAAAATTAATTAAGATAACAAATGTTACTCACCCTAAACAACGAAATAGACTAAAGTCAAAACACAAACTCACTATAATTAGAGCTTTGAATAATGCACGAAATACACAAAATAAGTTTTATTAAACTGCGTTCCAAAAAATGCCAAAGTTAATCACGATTCAAATTGGTCTCAATTTTCAAACAAAGAAACTGTTCTCAGAACCGCTTATTCCGCATCACAATTTTCTGCTCTAATTTCTCCACTGCGAAAATCAGTTTTCACTTTCTGCTTTTTTTCCTCTCTTCCAAATAAAGACTTATAGTAGTTTATTCGCTTCAACTGCTTTCCTCATCGGAGGATCGATGTTGACTGTTTTGTGAGCTCCAAGTTTCAGTTGGCCAAGTTTGTTCACTTTTCTATAAAAGCGGAAAATCCCTACCCAATACCAACATCAACTGATCATATGGCTGAGCAAATAGCCGAGTAGAAAAAGCACGCAAATTAATAAGCCGCAATACTTTTGCCAGAATAAACATAAACAAACAAGCAGATATCCAAACGAGACGCGACTTCCGCTTTTCCAATACACTGCTTCCTTCACGCTTTCCCTCTGGTTCTGAGTATTGAGCGTCGCGACGCATATATTCCCACGGTAGAATATTTCGCGATATGACGGCACCTATACGACTAGGTTAATTCTTGTCTGTGCTATATATGGTACAAAGACACATCTGACCATTCGGTACGCGGGTTAGTGCATTTTCATATACAAAAAATTTGGTGTGATCACTACTACTATAGCGCTTCCAACTATAACTAAGTCCGAGCCAATCTCAAATCAGCACCTCGAACTTGCAGCAGTAACGGATTTATGTCTTTAGTGGCAATAAACATGCCAGGTTGTGCCAAAAACATGTAGTCATACGTATTTCCCGTGTTTCCGCGTAATACGATCAACGTACCTCAGAAAATACGCCAAAAACAAAATTGACGTCGCAGAAGGTACACGTTCTAGTATCAGCGCATTTCGAGTTGAACCCAATCACGTGGTATCGCGCTTGTCCTAGGGGGTGGTTAAGTGAATGCGGGGATAAAACCACATGCGTCGAGTTGACTGCTGCGACGAAGCGAAATGAAAACAAAAGTGTTGTTTCGTCGGACCAAAAATCGAGATCAATATTCCTAAAAGTGAGGAAAATAAATTATCTATTCGTTTCGTCCTTATTTTATTACCGATCACCTTGGCTTTTCATGCCATTTATTTTTCGAAAGATGATACAGCAATCTTTCTTCGCCATTATCTAGGTTTCTGCGTTTGAAGATACGACTTATTTTTTCTTTGCGACGCTCTTTTATTCTGTTTACTCATTTACAATTTTTGTACTGTAGAAGGGAAACTGGTTTGAGCGGCTTGAGTTTCGTGGATTATAGAGTTAAGTTTTTTGGTATTCAGTTAGCCGCCATTAGATTATAATTTTACTGTCGCCGAACACCTAACCAGTTTCGTGTGCAATATTCTCTTGAAATGATTTTTTCTTTCTCTGTGTTGTCTCACTGTCGATTTTTTTAAAAACTGCCAGTTCATAGTAAAGTTCAGAAGCATGTGTTTAGGTAGAACTGATGTGCTTTGTTCCTTTCTTTCGCATGGTGTATTCATATTTTTAAAGTGCGTACAAACTTATTTATGGTTTACCACATTTCTAATTAAAATGTGGGGCAAAGGATCAATAAACTGATCCGAAGAGCAGATGTTTTGTCTTAGAACCATCTAGATTTTCTATCATAGTCATAGGCGTGCGCAGCCTTTTCCTTTAGGGGGCTAGGGGGTGCTATGGTTTCATTGTCGGTTAGATTTTTGGTCAAGATTTCGATACTAGAATGATTATTTTACGTAGTTATTGGAATTTGCGTTATTTATTTATTTCCTAAATTGGTTCCTCAAAAAAACAACGAAAGTATTTTTGGTAGATCTTATTTTTTATTCCATTTTAATGAAACCTAAAAATAAACCTAATTTCGGGACATTCCATGCCATATTTACAACCCAATTTTCTAACGTCTCCGAATAAAATTCCTCAGGTTTTTTAGTACAAAAATAATCAACATGTTTTTTTGGCAATGTGATTTTTTTAGGTTATAATTTTTTGAACTTTATACTGATTTGGGCAAAGCAAAATTTTTTTTTTAAATCTCAAAGGCTTAGGCAAAGAATTATGACAAATGCCAAAGTAAGCTCAGATGCCAAATTTCACATCATTTGGACAATTCTAGACTCCCGCCCACTTCGCTTGAAATTTTTGAAATTGGTACTATGGGAAAATATAGAGGAAAAATATATTAAATGCTATAACTTTTGAAGAATAAATCAGATAAATACAATTTATACCTCATTTTAAAGGAAATAGCCTTAGTATTTGAATGGAGATATTTCCGTTTCTTTAAAAATACAGGAAAGTGGAGTACTGGGTCATTTTGGCCCCAAAATCCGCCATTTTCAGTAATTTTTTCTGCTCCATGATGCAAATCATACATATTTTGCTGTTTTTCGAATGTGAAAAAATCTCAGAAATCGAACGACACCTTTTTGACCTTCGTCCGAATATGAGAAGTTGGGGTTATAGGGCCTTTTGTGATTCATGTTAAATTTTTATCATTTTCTCGTTCATATATCTCTATTATTCTTCAATCCATTTTCATTAAATATAACTTGTTGAACGTGGAAAATTCTTAGGAATACAACAAAAATAAATTCGTTAGCGGTAAAATTCAGAAACATCAAATTTTTTGACATCAACTCTACAAATCACATTTTTTTCATTAAATGTCCTAATACCTCAACTTTCCCTATTTTTCAGGAATGAAACTTTTCTCATGTGATCTCTACGCGCATTTTACGCTAAAAGTAGTAAATTAAATAAGAATTTTGTTGTTGAAAGGAGATAATATGTGCGATTTTATGATAAAAATGTGAAATCGAGACCATATGTCAGATAATTTGATGTTTCTGAATTTTACCGGTAACGAATCTATTTTATTTTGTTCCTAAGGATTTTTCACATTCAACAAGGTACAATTTATTAAAATGGATTGAATAATAATAGAGATATATGCACGAGAAAACGGTAAAGTTTAATATGAATCATAAAAGGCCCTATAACCCCAACTTCTCGTATTCGGACAAAGGTTCCGTTCGATTTCTGAGATTTTTTCGCATTATTAAAACTGCAAAATATGTATGATTTGCATCACGGAGCAGAAAAATTATTGAAAATAGGGGATTTTGGAGCCAAAATGACCCATTACCCCACTTTCCCGTATTTTTATAGAAACAGATATATCTCTATTCAAATACTAAGATTATTTCATTTAAAAAGATATATAAATTGTATTTTTTTATGTCTACTTCAAGAGTTATAGCATTTAATATATTTTTCCTCCATATTTGCCAATAGAACCAATTTCGAAAATTTCAAGAAAAGTCGGCAGGAGTCTACTGGTCAGCATCACCGGATGCTTCTTTCCAGTATTTGGTCATTGAGATACCATCCTTAGCCAGAGTGTAAATATTTCGATTGGGTGGAGTTCAGTTCATCCCATCCTCAAGGACAATATCGTCATTATCGCGGTACCTATGTTGCGCATTCTTACTGTGGTGGCTACTCGCAAAATATGGCAAAACTTGTTAGGGCCCCGGTATGACATTACAAATCAATACACATTTTTTAGGCATTTATTAATATATAACCCGGTTCATATTGTTGATTATGATAAAAATCGGAGTCTAACGATCATGACTGCAGATTCCCTGCCAGATCATCAACATACCGACAAACTAGTTGCGTAAGCACGGTATACTTCGTAGATTGCAGACTGATGACTCTCATTTCCAGCCAGACTACTTGAGGAGCATTGTTTGGGAATAACAATTGATCCAGTCCAAGCGAGAATTTCGCCTGAGAGCCACCATTGCGGGCCACGATCATCTTTACCGTAACTTGGAATGAGAAAGGAAGTGTTGATGTAGTACTTACTTAATGGAAGGCCCCGACTCAGTGACACTCCCATAAGTACCACGGATTGGGTAGTGGGTGGGTTGTTAGTCAGGATTCGCTTCAAGCAAGCGATGCGACTGAGAATATACTTTCGTGCATAAGATGTTTGAATAGTTTATTGACTGTAGGATACGTAAATGTTCTAGCCGTTTAAACTCTGGGTAACCGTTTATCGAGATTGTTTTATCGAAAACAACTTGAACTCCGGACAGCCGGCTGTCGGGAGTGTTGTCGACAATGTAAAATGGACCGTAAACAATGAGTTTAAAAGTGGTATTGTGGAAAATTCATATATTATGTCACGCAAAGATTACCAACACTAACTAACCCTCTGTCGCGTTATTTTTCCCCTTGGTCTAATACGAATCAACTGTAGTAGCACATTAATGCCGCTACTCGCAAAAGTGTTCATGTCCTATGGAATTTCCTATACACATGGCGCAATCACGCGTAAAACGGCCGATTGCGTCAGAGCACATGACGTGCTCCCCTCCCATTTTTGTCACAATTAGTCATCTCTTCCTCATAATTGCGTGAAAAAATTTATAAATGGCCCTTATTGGTTTAATCACAAGCATATTGAGATCCCGTAACTTTAAATTTTCCACCTCGTTCGAGTAAACGTTGCGATATTACAATGAAGACGCGAAACAGAAAAATATAAATGCTGCGTTCCTAAACGATATTAACATCATGCACGAATCAAACACTCCCCAAATAGTATATACTTATTCTTAGCTCAGTATAATTGGACTGTTGTTAATGGACTAAAAGTAAACCATTAAATATGACAATAAAACATTTGTATTTTGTGTTTAAATGATTGCCGCAAATTGGTAATTGGATTTGAATTGATCTTGCGAATTGTCAATTCGCCACCCTCATACATAATTCAAAAGTCATTCATTCAGACAAGACCATGCGTATTTTCCACACGCATTTAGGACCCAGTGGATTCGTTTCCTAGTTGGTCAAATAAACACTAAACAAACAAATAAATTAGTTTGCTCAGTCTAAAGAAATGTCAGCTCGATTGGTATCAATCGGCGGATACGTGTTCCCTTACAATGCCATCAAATGAACGTACATTAAAAATTACATACGACAAAATATGTGCAATTCAGAATATTACGAAATGAAGATTGCTTAATTATTTGCATTTAAAAAAAGATTGGAAATAATTAGTTGCATAACCAAGGTGGTTCATTTTCAAAGATAGCACTGCTGATGAATCACTTTATAAAAATTGGTGATAAGGGACGAAAATAGCTAACCACCGCCCACTTGTCACATGCTGTCTGTTGCATGCAAAACCTATATTTAAAAAACGACTATAAAACTTTATTGTAAGTTCATTCAAAAAATACATCAACATTTAAGAGGGAAGGGAGGAAGACCAGACACTACTTTTTGAATCGCTAATGCCATCAATGTAGAACTGTCCAAATCAATTGTTGCAAGAAAGACCATTTTGCATTTAATAAGAAATAATATGGCTTTTTGGTCACGATCTTCATACGAAAACACATATCTACATTTCCTCCAGTACCAACGTTTCGAAGGATTACGCCTTCATCTTCAGGGCAAAACTATAATGTTCAATTACGAATATATCCAATATTCACACTTTACACAAATATAGTATTATCTCATTCAAGTTATTTTGAACATTTTAACAGGAAACGCAACAAACAAATCCACACTGTAATGTAAAAAAATTTAGGTTTGATTTAAATTTCAATTTAAATGGTATTTTACTAAAAATCAACTTACACGCACACGCGCAAATCACAAGCAAACTGAGTAATGACAAAAGTGGCAAAAGTTTGTGTTGTATGCATTATCTTAATACGGAGCAGATTATAGTAGAAACTAACAAGGAGGGACAGATGGGAATTAACCAACATAGAGTGAGAGAGGTAGAAACAGACAGTTCTAAAAGTTTTACTTGATATGAGAAAGTGACAGAGAATGTGTAGCACACAAGATTATGCTGCATTGAAATAGGTTATGTCGTTATAAAGTAATTCCCAGAAACTGGAGCACTAGAACGGTCAAAATTGAAAGCCTGTTATCAGCACTACTCATGCTTTTAGACAGCTGTCGATATGATTTTGCGAAATTGTTTTTCACATGATAGCACTGTTTTATGAAAATTTCCTTTAATTAGTCTCGAACTGAAGTACATTGCATCTTTATTCAAAGCAAGGGTGCTCCATTTGCTGCTTAGGCTTATTGGATACGTTCGAATGTAATGAAACATGCCGAATATAATACTCAAGAGCAAACGCTTGAAGAATAAAATCTGCATTATATTTGCATTATATTTGTTCTATAACAGCACTAAGTGTAATTGGGATGTGCTTTAAGAATCTTTACGGTTTGTATGCGCTTTATCAGCTTTATATACGCATAATCAACAATCAATAATGCTGCACTTTTCCTCTGCCTTAATGCATTTATAATGCTGATACAGAGCTCGACTGCCTTGTAAACGCTTGAATAAGGTTCCTGCTAATTGAAACCCAATATGGGACAATATCATCAGCATACCGACAAACTAGTCTGCAAAAATAAATGCATATTTGTTGGAATCGTCTTCGTGACATTCAGCAATATAAAATTTCTGTGCCCGAAGCTCTTAAAAATCAAATTTGATATATACGTTTCATCGACCTTTGAGGTGAATCCATACGGCTTTCAGGCATGCGCAGGGCCGTAGAGGGAAAATACTGGACCGGGGGGTCCAACGTACCGACCCCCACTATTGTATATTACCCGAATACCAAAAAGTTACAGCTTAAAATCCTTTGGAGTTCACTGATATTATGTATATTACACTAAAATTTTATATTTATGTACCAGTTTTTGCTCTAGTTGTTTGTAGTGTCAATGACGGCAGGACTGTTAATATTCTGGAACATTTTAAATATCTCTTCGAAAATTTTGGTGACTCTAAAAAAGCCATTGTCAATAGTATTAGTGAAAGTAAAGAAGCGAAAAGATTAAAAATGTAGTAATGAGTTAAAAATATTGTAATGAGTAATGTAGTTAAAAATATTGTCTAAACGATGATCAATGGAAACAAAAAAAAAAACAACGGGAATGTACAAAAAAAAACTAAAAATGGTAAAATCAACCAAATAAACAAATTAAAGTCAATTGTAAACAAATGTATAACGGAGAAAAATTGAAACAGAACCTATAAAAATGGATAAAAAGAAAACAGAAAACTAGACAAACAAATCGTCGAAGTCGAACATTATTGAACAAATGGCGAAAATAATCGGTAAAGGTAAGAAAATTTTGAGAAGGAATGAAATTAAAAAAAAAAGCATCTAAAAAGAATACAAACATTATAATAAAAAATTAAAAGCATTAAAATCAATAAATATTTTAAACAATAGAAAAAGTGAATTAAACGTTAAGAATGCATTAAATTAGAGGAATAGATATAAATGACAAAAATAAAATAATTATTGAAAAACTAAAAAAGACGATCCGGCAAATTTTGAATAAGTCGGAAAAATTAGAATGATGAAAATACGAAAAAAGAAATTTGGATGGTATGGATTGAACAAAAACGGAGCAAGCGGACCAATTGGAATACCAAAAATATCAGGAAAACAAGAGAAAATAACAAGAAAGAATTTAAAAAATGGATTAAAATCTTTAAAGAATGAAACAAACATTAGAGATGAAATTTGAAATAAATTCAAACAACGGTCTGAATGCAAAACGAGGAAAAAGTGCGCGTAATGGCAATAAAGATAAATCAAATTATTTTTAGGAAGATAAAAAAATTAAATGGAAAAATGAAGAAATAACAATAATGAACAAAATGAAAGGTTAAGCAAAATGTATAAAAAGTAAATAAAATTAGACTAAATTAATAATGCAAAAAAATAAATCTACGAAAAACAGAAAGCTAAAAACTAAAAAACAAATCAAAAAAAAATGGAATCAAATATGAGAAAGATAAATAATTGGGCTTCCGTTTTTTTGAAGTTAGCTTCAATCCGGCGCTAGCTCAGTCCTGTCACTAAGTTAGTGTCGGATTCTGATGAGACGAAGTCGAAACATCGTCGATCTAACATCAAACGAATTGGACTAACGAAAGCTGTTTGTCGGGCGAGTTTTTCTGTACGCAGTAAAATAGTTGACAAAACCCATCGCTAAATTATCAAACAAACGTTTCATACATTGCCTAACAGTTTACATTTTTGAGCGTGTTTCGGTAGATTTACGAATAATTATCTGTACCTCGCAATATGTTACACTGGTTTATTTGACACATAACCATCATTTAGTAAAATACGTCCGGAAAATGAAACAACATTGACCAGCCTCAACAAAAACTTACAAAAGCTCGTTCGCCATTCAAAAAAAAACTCATCACCTATGAAGCATTTTGCTTGCATGAATAATGAAGCAACGCAACCTGGTTTCGCGAACACATGCACGCCAAGGATGTGACAACAAAACTTATGATGATTTCGGTTTTACGTTCCAGTCTCTCTAGGTTCGCTCTGTTTCCTATCTATGTAAAAGTGACAGTTTCGAGCGAACCCAGGGTGGATCTGATCTAAAATCGAAATTAGCATTAACGAAGAAGCAAATAAGATGGCTTGTTCTATCCCTTTATGACGGCTCGCGGTTTGCTTTGGGTTACACAAATAACTACTTGGGAATTTAATAGCCACTTTTTATGTTGGCGACATCGTACTACTAATAGAAATATTTTAAAATCTCTGAAATGATACTGGGTGGCATATTATACTTGTAATATTGAAACAAACTTTGCCAACTAAAATCAAAGAAAAATGCATTGAATCAAATCCCTGCTGGCTTGGGAAAGCTTACCGAAATGAAATGAAATGAAGCGTGGCATGTTTTTCCAGAAACCTTTGTGAACTTCGCAATCAGAGGCAGGCTTATGAGCTAGAACAAATTCTACCAAAAAACCTCCGTAAACAATTAATTGGAAGTACGATGACAATCATCGCTGTAAATCACCATTGCAGTCAAGTTTACAAGCAAGGTCCGCATAGCGATTGCTGGCCGATCGTAGCGCCGCCTAGTGACAAGTTGCAACTTGCTGATAACAAGTGAGTTTTATTTCTTTACATTGAAATCAGTTCTCAGTGATTGAAGTAAAACGCGCAGAAACAAAGCGAAGATGTTTCGTAATTTCAACCATTGTTTTCTACGGTACGTAATTTTCCTGATGGGACTCTTATGCCGTTATGGGTGGTGTCTGTTCTCTGTGGTGATACCCAGTAAATTGACAACACAGTTCAGAAAAAGAACTAGTCATATTAAACCATGTCTTTGATTTTCGGTTTTCAATTTTACATAGTGAGGCTAAAATATAAGCCAGAGTAACTCTAAATTAAAATTCTGAATAATTCACTCGGTCCAACGATGACAGCAGTTGGGATTGGTACACACATAGTACAGTCTCATTTCCTCTTCAGCTCGTCGAGTCTGAGCCTGGAAAAATACTGCTTCTCGGTGGGAACACTTGGGACAAGCGTGTTCCTCTGTTCGAGGTAGCGTCGGATCCGATATCACATCCGGCACAATATGAGTTAGTTCGCTGTAAGAAAAGAGAAAGCGTTACTGAAAGTAGTGATAGCTGCATGCGAAATTGCTCACTCGATTTCGTGCATAATTTTGTTCACATAGATACAGTTGGAATCCGCTTCCTGTTTGTAGTCACAGTTTCGGCACGCATACAGCAGCACTTTGTTTTCTTTGTCTTCCTTTGGGTACAGCATGTTGTTGCTATAGATGGATAAATTTTGGTGAATAAAAAGCGAGTCTTAGTCACGATACTACTTCAATACGCCAATCCCATTTGAAATGCGTCAATCCAACCTTTTTCCATTACACGTTCAATACCTTTGTCAATACTCTCAGGTATTGAAAAATAGTGAACGTGAAAGAGCCGCTAAATATCTATAGAACCTTGAATTACGTACCATTCCTGACAGAAACGAATACCGACAAATCCTGGACCATCGTCGTGTGCTGCGTCGTATGCCATGTTTTGTAGTTTATTATTTTTACACCACCAAATAACAAAAAATTCTACAGCGTCTTGCAATTAGAATGTGTGATGTCGTTTATTTTTCTTGTCAGTTGTCACTCTTGTCAGTCAGATACCGTTCAAGATGATAAATATAAAGGTGGAGCCATATGTCAATTTTAGTGTTGGATTTTTGCAAGCTAAAATTCTATAGCAAACTTATTGAAAAGGTGAGATGTGCAAATGAGAGCCTCTTTTTGTTTACTTTCTATTTCAAATATGACGGTTTCGCAGTTAATCTTTCCAATAATTGTCCAGTACATATCGGAAGAGTATAATTTCGACCACCTCATTATGGAAATAGTTCTCGACTAACGTATGGATATTGAGTTCACAACGGTCAGTGAGCATCTGTGATTGGCGAGTAACGGTTTGTCCGGTATTTCCACTAAAAGTGAATTTTGCTAGTTGGCTTGTTCGCCCTAATCATATGTTTGTCGAGAGTTAAGCAGCTAACGCAAATGCGATCGAGTTATTAGCGAAAGAACCTTTTCAATAAGTTTGCCTACGATCTTTTCGATAAGTTTGGTGGAATTATCAATTGGCTCTGGGGCATCAAATATTGTTGCTATAGAATAGGGGATATTTGAAAATTTCCAATCAGAAATATAATTGGGTCATTAAGACATGCTATTTTCGACTTTTTCTGATGCAGCTGACGTTAAAGATACGTAATCGGTCTAGCAATCCAACTTTTTTTTTCGCTTTTTTATACGCAAAATAGCAAATAAAAATAATTAAAAAATTGAATTATTACGACCACACCTTCGATTGCACTATCTTGATCCCTATCCTTTTGCTGGGATAACTGTAAAAAATGCTAACCCGTGTAGCTAAATTTACTATCAAGGAAGAGCGATAGTGTCAAACGTGCACATGTTTACATTTTCGTAGAAAATCAATTAAAAATTATTCAGAGGTTTTCAAGGTTGAACATATATATTATATTTATAAAGATGAGCTCTATCGATTTATGAAAAAAAAGAAGAATATTTTATTCTTCATTTAGGTACTCAATATTGACGGTCGTTTTGGCATATAAAAGCTGAATGCAAAGCACCTGATATAATAGTTGTCACCTTTCCATTTCGATATCTTGGGATGACAGAAGCAACCCACTGAGACGTCCAAAAAATTGTTTCAAAATTGTTCAACACGGGTCCAACGATGGACATTTGTTTAAAGGGTATTTGGACGTTGTCCAAATTGGTCCAACGAACGTCCTTTATTGGACGATTTTGAAACCAACCGTTCTTAGAGGGAAAATGCAGGGGTGTTTCAACCGGTTTCACATGATAGGGTACTGTCGGTACTGTGGGCTATATAATCCACTTGAAATTATCTGTATAAGTATAATGGATCCATGGCATCACTGTTGAATGTTCGGGAAAAATCGGGCGCTTTCTAACATGACGGATAAAGTATGATATGCACAGTAAACATAAGCACAATGTTTTCATTTCATTAGTATCGCATGGATTGCAAAGCGTTTTGTATCTTGTTCAAATCAGTGGTGTATTTATTTGAAATAAAGAAGGTACCTGTAGTGAACATTAATAACAGCGTGTATTACTACCGTATAACAAACGAAGCAAAAAAGGTTTGAGCACTGCTTTATAGAAAATGGCAAGTGGAGGAAACAATCCCGAACGACCCCGGCAGCCCCGGAATTTGCAGGTAAGTGTTTCATTTATAAAGCTTAAACTCGTTAATCTTTGGTGTTTATGTTCATAATAGGGTCTTCTTAAATTCGCCATGGAAGCAACCGAAGCGGAAGATGCCCCTCATCCACCTCAGTTAGAACCTATGGATGAAGAACGTCGCCGATTTCTAGAAGAGGCTCTAAAATCCCTCACTGTAGATGTGGTACAAGAAATTGAAAAAGCTATGCGAACGTTACTGGACACAGCCAGTGCCGAAGAAGACAAAGCAGAAGCAATAGAAACAATCATTGACTTTGTACAGGACATCGATGCTGCCAATGGTGAGTTTATCTCAATTGAAAATTAGATCATCTCAGCTGAAGGCAAAAAGCAACAGCAGATTAGTGATACTATCCTGTAACAAATAGGTTCGTAATTTGGTAACCTTTGGTTTTGTCTATCGTCTAAACTGTGCTTCGATAGTCTTTCCTAATTTGAAAGATGGTATCGCGGTCTTTAATATAGAGTAGAATATTGTGATCTTTTGCATTCACTGTAATAAAACCATATTTTCAGACTTCTTCAAAGTTGGCGGATCATCGATCATTCAACCCGGTCTAGATTCACAAAATGTGGAAGTCTGCACTGGAACTTTGCGTCTGGTAGCGGAACTTGCTCAAAACAATCCATTTTGTCAACAACGCCTACTTGAGGCCAACGTCCTTCCTCGCTTAATAGAACTGCTCTCCGGCGAAGCATCGGTGGCTAGTCAAGCAATGCATGCCGTATCTTGCATGGTTCGTCATTACGAACCCTGTTTGGCCGCTTTCATCGCTATTGGCGGGCTTGAGTGTATACTTGGATGCATTCAAACAGACAACGAGAAGCTACGAATCAAATCGTCCTTTCTTATGTCCAACCTGTGCACTGAGTTTGCTGCTGTGAGGGATGAGTTTATTAAACTGAATGCGGTGGAGCGTGTGGCAGCTTCAATTCGGCCTTCCAAAGATTACGAACCAAAATTGGAAACTGCACTGTCCACGCTTTGCGTTCTGACGGAGAACGAAGAAGCAGTTCGGCGATGTCAGAATGCGAGTCTGAAGTTGAAATCTAAGCTGGAGTCGGTACAGAAACTCAACAATGGGAAAGAGGAATGCCAAGTGAGTAATATTTTTGTACATTCAAGAATCTTACTAATTTGAACCTCATTCACAGGAGCAAATTGAGTATTCTAATATACTTTTGAAGCGATGTTTTGCTGACGATAATGGCGGAACGGATCGTTGACTTGTTATCTGAGATTAAATTGGTTTTGATTTATTTGTGACAATTACAATCATTTTTATTGAATGGATAGATGACATCCGCCAATAACTGGGGTCCTACTCCAATGCTACTATAAAAACAGAAGCCTACTCAAATTCTACTGACTTTCTAGCTTCTATTTCCAGTATATTTATATTTATTTGTAGAACCCAAAGAAGTCAATCGTGATTACTTTTTAGTTAGTTACTGCTAGAAATGTTCGAGAATTGATAAAAATGTAGCTTTCAGCGTATTTTTCGTAAGCCGATAGTCCAGTGA
This sequence comes from Topomyia yanbarensis, assembly GCF_030247195.1. NCBI lineage: Eukaryota > Metazoa > Arthropoda > Insecta > Diptera > Culicidae > Topomyia > Topomyia yanbarensis. The sequence goes on from NC_080671.1 coordinate 150,636,024, forward strand.
GGTAGCAATAGCGCGCTGAGCGACAAGTACTGCTTTTCGGAAGGGAGTCGCAGAAAATATTAGATATTAGTAGTTTAACATCAAATGCGGACTTTTAAAATTCAGTGGTTCGCGAATTGTACAGCAAACGGCTCTGACAGACAGGAAGTCCGAGATAGTAGTACAAGTAGCATAATAACAATTATGTGCCATATAAAGAGATTGGAAGGGTAAAGAGCCGCCATGTTCCATTTGTAATTCCAATCGTGCTATAGACGCTTAAAGCTGAATTCGAATTCCAAACATGGAGTCCCTTTGTAATTCTAGTCTCTTTAGTGTCATACGCAATATACAATAAATCTTGAATTATGCTTCTTAAGCCTTTGTTATCAAGTGTAAAAATCGGACACGGATACAGTATGAGATTTGGTTCAAAAGTTTTCACTGGTAAGCTGCCGTTGCACGCATAGTTGTGTCATGTTAATAGAACATGGGGAAAATTTGATTAAATAATAAATAAACTATTGATTTAAATGAAGAAGAGTACTTTGTATGAACCGGAGATATGAACCTTTATTCTTAGTTACGACGAATGCGAGATTCGTTCGAAAGCGATTCGAACGAATGGTAAGTCCATTTGATTTTACTGTCGTAAACGGGACTACAAACCACTTTCGATCGAATATCGCATTCGTCGTAAACAAGAATAAGAGTGATTTTTGAATGGTTTTTATACTGAAGGTTTTATTAACCCTTAAATGCATCAAACTCATTTTTCATTGGTACTCATTTTTCGGTATGAATGCTTTATTTACCTCTTTTTGAGGCTTTATATCACAGTATGCATTTAAGGGTTAAACGACTACAATATCGAAAAGCTCTTGTCCGACTTTTTCACCTGAATTTTATGGGGTAATTAGGCTACTTGGGCACTATTAGAGGGGGGGGGGCACTAGGGTGTCCCAAAATGACATCATGTTAAAAATGCCATCTGGATCACCTCTTAAATGAAAGATTTGGGTATTAGGACTACTTTCTTCTCCGGAGTGAATTTGCTAAAACGCTCCCTACTGGTGGCGACTTTTGATTTTTTGAAAAATGTGTTGATTTTGGGTAAAATTTCAAATTTTTGCCTGTTGAAGTGCTCCTGAAGTTCAGGACCTGAACTGTCTTGGATTTTTCAGCATTTCTACATTTATTACAAAAGAAATGTATAGAATCCGCTCAAACTTTGAAAACTTTTTCCGAGGCCCGGAGGACCGATACTCATATATCAATCGAATCAGCTCGACAAATTAGGACAATGTATGTATATGTGTATGTATGTATGTACACTAAAGTCATGTAATACAAATGAAACGCCTAACGTGACAGTTTGACACTATTATTTTTGTTTTTCGATATGTTGCTTATTTATTTCTGAGATGTGGGTGATCTGCCAAAACAAAACGTGTTTTAAGCGAACAAAGCGATCATATTGCGCAAGCTAGATAGAAATGAAAATACCTTTCTAACAAGCTATCAAGATTGTCAAAAATCAAATATTAAACATTTTGTATTTTTATTCCGCGCTTACCAATTTAAACCAACTAAACATGAGACCGTTACATACAGAGTATTGCTAACTTAAACAGATTTTGAATATCGGGGCATGGAAATACATATACGTGATTCAAGGAATTCGGTTCTGAAAACATTTTGTAAACTACCTCAATAATATTTAAAATATTTCTCAAAAATTAATATGCAATTTTCTTCAAAAACAAAATAATGTGTGAGCTGACTTCATAGTGAATTTTTTTCTAGAGTTCATGTATTTATCTCTTGGATTAGGCGTTGCGTTCAATCGTGAGGTAGATGTTGGAGGGTATATCAATTCATAGATCATCTAGTAATCCATCTAGTAGTGAGATAAAAAATTTCTCATATATTTACTTGTAGCAACCGAGAGCAACTGTATTTTTGAATCCCAAAATTCTACTGAAAATTTGTCCTCTTTTGCAAGATTTTGGTTATACAGGACATGGTGTAAAAATCAAAAATTGTAAAATGTTTGTGTTACGAGAAAACTTTAACTATTTTCCAATGTTCACACCCTCAAGATGAAATGAGTATCCCTCCGAAACGTCGAACTATGGATAAGCCGGCGACCAAAAATTGAAAACTACATCAACTCCAATTTAATTCCGAGCTTTTATATACACTATAATTAAGGAAATTCATGGCTATCTAGAAAAAGATTTAACTTAACTGGGTAATATGGATGTTTGAAGATGAAAATTTTGAGAAGAGACATTCCACGTGCGTTTTATTGTGTTATTTAAACTATTCGTATCTCAACTGAATTTTGAATGAAACATGCTTTTCTAATATGTCATGTGAAAAGTAATAACATCTTTTTGCCTTTCTCATATAGAAAGGTTATGCAATCACTCTAAAAATCGTCAACCTAATCCCGGCCTGGAGGGCCGAGTGTCATATGCCATTCGACTCAGTTCGTCGAGATCGGAAAATGCCTGTGTGTGTATGTGTGTATGTGGAAAAAAAATGTCACCTCTGTTTCTCAGAGATAGCTGGACCGATTTGCACAAACTGAGACTAAGTTTGAAAGGTACAGCCTTCCCATCGGCTGTTATTGTACTTTTTATCGATTGGACTTCCAGTTCCGTAGTTACGGGTTGAAGAGTGTCACCACACAGCAAATTCACATATAAACTGAAATGAAAAATTCTTAAAGGGGGGAGTAAGGGAAAATTTCAAAATCGAATTTGCATGTTATGGGCCTTACGAAAAACTAATTGTTGTTGATGGAGAAACGCGAATAACTTCTGAAAAGGTCGTAATAAAACAAAATAATTGTGTTGTTAAAACAAAATTTAAAATATTTCGAGAACTACCACATTCCAGAAAATTTTTGTTATAAGAATTTTGATTTAAAATAGCGTTCAGAATCATATTCAAAAATAAAATGCTACTTTTGACTGCAAATAGTATGAATTATAATAATTTCTCAAAAGTTGTTGTTAGGAAAGTTTTTTTTATTTAAAGCTTTTCCATGATCCAAATACACTGAAAAAGCTTCTTTTATGTCGTTAAAAAGATAAACATTAGACTTTTGAAATTTTATGATGGAGTAACGCGTATAACATTTAAAAAGGACATAATTACATGAATTAATTGTCTTTGTTACAGCAAAATTCCAAATATCTCGACAACTATCGCATTTTGGAAGATATTTGTTAAATGCATTTTGATGTAAAATGATACTTAGAATTATATTCTGTAATAAAATTACAGTTTTGTATGTCAATTAGTATGAAATTTAAAAACATGTATAAAGTTATTGTTAGAAAAACTTTTTTACCGATAAGTTCTCCATCATGCAATCACATTCAAAATGTTTCTTTTCTCTTTAGGTTTTTGTTGACAAAATATAAAAAATTAGAGAAAATGGGTTTTTTGCAATTTGAATTTTTATCATAAATTTTGTTGTGAAAAATGACACAATTTTTTTTCAGTGTATATTTTTTTTCGTGCAGAAGTATTTATTATCTGTACCTCGTTCTCAGATAGTTTTACTGTATAAAATAGAGTAATTGATCAAAAACAAAATTGAAATTATTGCACGTAGAAACGTCTACCCCCTTTTAAAAAATTGCGCTTTAGTCAAAATAATCTTATTAACTGTGGAAAATTTTTAGTCTTCCATGCCGGTTAAACCTGTAAAGTTTCATCAGAATCTAAGTTGGTCGGTCACGATTTTAGAGATTTTCGGACGGATCTTCGAGGAATTCCTATTCAAAAATGGTTTTTTTTCTATGAATTCTATTCGTTTTTTCCAGTTCTTACATGTTTTCAGTTTCTTCATTTTAATAATCTAATTTTTCAAATGCATTTATTTCATTCATATTATTTATTTAACACGATATATTGTTTTGATTAGTTTATAACTTTTTAAGATCGCTTATCAATTCTTTTTTTTCTGCTCATTTTCTTCTTTTTTATTCATTTTATCAATTTTATTCGTTTGTATATTCATTCATTTTATTCAATACACTTATTTTTTTAATTGGTATTATTCTTTTCATTCATTCCAATCATTTTATTCCTTTTATCCATTTCATTCATTTGATTCATTTGGTTAATTTGATTCATTTGAGTCATTTGGTTCATTTGATTCATTTGATTCATTTGATTCATTTGATTCATTTGATTCATTTGATTCTTTTGATTCTTTTGATTCTTTTGAATCATTTTATTAATTTGATTCATTTGATTCATTTGATTCATTTGATTCATTTGATTCATTTGATTCATTTGATTCATTTGATTCATATGATTCATTTGATTCATTTGATTCATTTGGTTCATTGGATCCATTTGATTCTTTTGATTCATTTGATTCATTTGATTCATTTGATTCATTTGATTCATTTGATTCATTTGATCCATTTGATTCATTTGATTCACTGGATTCATTCGATTCATTGTATTCATTAGATTTATTTGATTCATTGGATTCATTTGATTTATTTGATTTATTTGATTCATTTGATTTATTTGATTCATTTGATTCATTTGATTCATTTGATTTATTTGATTCATTTGATTCATTTGATTCATTGGATTCATTGGATCCATTTGATTCATTGGATTCATTGGATTTATTTGATTCATTGGATTCATTTGATTCATTTGATTTATTTGATTTTTTTGATTCATTTGATTCATTTGATTCATTTGATTCATTTGATTCATTTGATTCATTTGATTCATTTGATTCATTTGATTCATTTGATTCATTTGATTCATTTGATTCATTTGATTCATTTGATTCATTTGATTCATTTGATTCATTTGATTCATTTGATTCATTTGATTCATTTGATTCATTTGATTCATTTGATTCATTTGATTCATTTGATTCATTTGATTCATTTGATTCATTTGATTCATTTGATTCATTTGATTCATTTGATTCATTTGATTCATTTGATTCATTTGATTCATTTGATTCATTTGATTCATTTGATTCATTTGATTCATTTGATTCATTTGATTCATTTGATTCATTTGATTAATTTGATTAATTTGATTAATTTGATTCATTTGATTCATTGGATTCATTGGATTCATTTGATTCATTGGATTTATTTGATTCATTGGATTCATTTGATTTATTTGATTCATTTGATTCATTTGATTTATTTGATTTATTTGATTCATTTGATTCATTTGATTCATTTGATTCATTTGATTCATTTGATTCATTTGATTCATTTGATTCATTTGATTCATTTGATTCATTTGATTCATTTGATTCATTTGATTCATTTGATTCATTTGATTCATTTGATTCATTTGATTCATTTGATTCATTTGATTCATTTGATTCATTTGATTCATTTGATTCATTTGATTCATTTGATTCGTTTGATTCGTTTGATTCATTTGATTCATTTGATTCATTTGATTCATTTGATTCATTTGATTCATTTGATTCATTTGATTCATTTGATTCATTTGATTCATTTGATTCATTTGATGCATTTGATTAATTTGAATCATTTGATTCATTTTGATTCATTTGATTCATTTGATTCATTTGATTCATTTGATTCATTTGATTCATTTGATTCATTTGATTCATTTGATTCATTTGATTTATTTGATTCATTTGATTCATTTGATTCATTTGATTCATTTGATTCATTGGATTTATTTGATTCATTGGATTCATTTGATTTATTTGATTCATTTGATTTATTTGATTCATTTGATTCATTTGATTCATTTGATTCATTTGATTCATTTGATTCATTTGATTCATTTGATTCATTTGATTCATTTGATTCATTTGATTCATTTGATTCATTTGATTCATTTGATTCATTTGATTCATTTGATTCTTTGATTCATTTGATTCATTTGATTCATTTGATTCATTTGATTCATTTGATTAATTTGATTCATTTGATTCATTTGATTCATTTGATTCATTTGATTAATTTGATTCATTTGATTCATTTGATCAATTTGATTAATTTTATTTATTTTCTTCATTTCTTTAACTTTATTCATTTCATGATCATTCATTCCAATTATTCATTTCATTCAATTTGTTAGTTTGAGTCAACTTAATTTATTCAATTTATTTTATAACTATTTTCAAATATTGCCCAATTTTTCATTTAATTAGCTAATATAATTTGATTTATATATTCTATTAATTTGATTTATATTAACCATTTTACTCATTTTATGAATTTAAAAACCTTCTGGTTTTCTTTTTTTATTTTGTTCGTTTTATTGATTTTCTATATTTTATTCAGTTTAATCGAGGCTTTATTTGTGCAGGACAAGAAACTGCAAACTAATGAACGAGTTCTGTAAACTAATGAATGATCCAATAGTGATATGTGTAAGACATGTCTCATCTCACTGATAAGTGGATTAAGTTGGTTTTTTTTAATATGTATCACAAAAACCTTTTCTCATATTTCTTATTCGTGTAAAGAAGAGTTCTTGAACAATTTTAGCTTTCTCATATGGAAAGGTTATGCAGTTAAAGGTGTGCGCTGCGCCGCCGATTTCAGGGAAAAATCGGCGGCACGCCGGCGTCACGCCGATGTGCTTACTATTTTTACATGCAATCGTCGGCGCGGCGCGGCGGCGTGGCGCACACCTCTCAATTGAGCGACCGAAAATATAAATCGCATTAATAGAACATGCTTCGCAAAATCCGTTTCAAACATATTAGAATTTAACAATCGTAAATAAACTTCAAGCATAAAAATCGGCCAGCAATCCTTCAGTATAAGAATGGCTTAAAAAGTTCCTACCCGTAAAACTCGGCAAGGATGAACTTTCAGTATAAATCGCTCGTAGGAGCATCCGTTTTTCATTATGTTCAAGATTAAAAGTCGGCTAACAAAAACTACTTTATAAGAATCGGATATATTTTTCTGATTTTTTACTGAAGGTTTTATTTACCCGACTCTTACAAAGGAAAGTCCCAGTCCGATTTTTATACTTGAAGTTTATTTCCGGTTTTTATATTCTAATATATATGGGACGAGTTCTACGAAGCATCTTGTTTCCTAGCGACTTTTATTTTCGGGCGCTCCAATTGGAACTACACTTGCATGAGGCAGCAACAAGGGAAAGCTAGATGTCTGCATTGCACTGCTACAGCATGGCGCAGATCCTAACCTAAGGAATCCGGAAAATAAAATTCAACTGGATTTGGCGTAAGCCCCGTGCTGACCGGTGAGTACGGAAAGTATGAACTACTGGCTGCGGCTCGATCCGACTCGTAAGAGCGTCTGTTGGAACTGAGGACACAGCTGAATGTGAATTGTCATGCGAGTGATGAGGGCAAATCCACCCGACTTGGTCTGGCTGCCGGTTATAATCGTGCACGGATCGTACAGATTATGCTGCAACATAGTATCGACGTTCGTGTCAACAACAAATGCGGCTTGTTCCCTTGCACAATGCCTATTCTTATGATCACTTTGAAATGACCGAACTATTAATCGAAAATGGTGATTGACTCATTTGAAATAAAAATTGATTTTTTCACGAAAATTCCGTCATTTTGTGAGAAAAACCTTAATTGAAAAATTATTGAAAACTCATCGTAGGCTTAGGTATTTTTTACATAGAATGTGTATGCAAAGTTTGAAATAATCGGATAAGTAGTTTTTGAATGGCAGCTAACACCGCAAATCGTGTTTTTACCAGATACGTTCAACAAAAAGCTTCGTCACCGAGTCACTTGTCGATAGTTTTATATAGAAAAGTAACAGAATGTTATTGAAATGATACATTATAATGTACAAAAGTTTTTATCAATTTGCTGCACCCAAATTTCTAAAAAAATCGCCAAAAAAGTGTTTTTTCCACACTGAAACCCCCTAAAAATTTGCAATTTGGTTCCATTTTCTTCATTTTTCCTGTCCCTAATTATTTCCGTTCGGAATTATGTTTCCTTTTTTTATTTTGTCCGTTTCCTAATTTATTTTTCATTTTGTTCAGTTTTTCTATTACTTTTTCAATTTTCTTTCATTTATTCTGCACTGCTACGTTATTAGTCACCGTCACCAACGAAATAAATGTTGTCGACATCCAGGAAATCTGGATCGGCGAGAAGTCGAAAGCCGCAAATAGCGGTAAGTCAAAAAACGAAAATATCAAGTACATCGAATACATAGTGAAAGCTCACAAGTATACAACTAGTTAAGTGAAGCCGTTAATTGGAACACGTGGTGGCATGTATTCCAGAGAGGTGAACAAAAAAGGTTGCAGCAAAGCTGCCGGATTAAGAAGATAAAAAGCTACCAACATGTGGATAGCAGAATGATGCAGTCGAACTAAACCACAATTTGTACTAAGGTACAGGTATCTACTTCTGGCCTGAGTGATGACACTGCACTGATTTTATAACGACTGTTACGTGTAATAATTAGCTTTTGTTCATAAACATGACTTATTTCGCATCAAACTATGTCGAAATTTTTATCTAGTTCTACATGGCCCATGCAGACAGATACGTTACTAGATGGGATTAAATCATAAAATAAATCAAATAAAGGTTACATATAAATAGACAAAACAACTACCATTGCATAAAGGCGGTAATTGTTACATTTCTCGTATCTGCATATATAGAGTCCGACAAAAGTCCCCCTGTTGTTCGTACGATGGAGTGTAGAGTAAAGGATAAATATGATTGTACATTATACATACAGCTGTAACTTTTGATCCGAAAGTAGGTCGAGCAGTTGGTTGAATTTTGTTACAGCAGTCCGGATGGTTTGGCTTTACATATTCAAATACCTACAGTAGGCGGTTAAAAATAATGGAACTATAGCTTCAATTAAGAACCCTGTTTAACCGGAAGAGAAAGATCTACAGCGATGATTTTTTTCTCAAATTGTGGGTATGTTCCTTGTTTATAAACGAACTCTCACTATCTAGCAGTGAGATGGACAGTTGCTGGTTATTAGCTCGGTACTGAAGTGTTCGTGTTCGAATTCATTGTATTATACACTTGGTGTAATAAAAGTCTATATGGGTCATTCCACGTTAGATTCGCAACCAAAATTTTAATTCGGTCCAAAATTTGTTTCTTGAATTATTTAGCTAAAAATAATTAACTGATAATTCTAACTACTAGATGCATGGAAAAAAATAAATAAAAAAAGGTGCGTGAGCTTACCGAAAAAAAATATTTTTTTGTTGAGTAACTTATGTAATCTGCAAATTGAATTTTTTTTAAAATGAATCAGTTTTTTACTTATTTTTTGCTTTAAATATTAAGAATCATGTTAAAAAGATTGAGAAAACATTCGGGAGTGGATCTCAAATTACTTTGAAAGATATTACGATTATAAACTTAAAACAAGAAAATTTTACGCTGAACCCCCAGAAACAGGCCTGTTTTAATTGTAATATCTCGTAAAGCCTCGTCCATTCTGAAATTGCTGCCCAATCGTCTCAATATAATTTCAAAGATTTTTTGGTTTAACTTTAAAATGAAATTATTTGCTTCTAAGATTTGTAGAATACTCAAGTTATATATTACAATAGCACATACAAATTTTCCAGCGAGCTAATGCAAAAACGCAATTTTTATTATTGAATTAAACTATCTTATTCTGGCTAAGTTGGAAGTAGGGGAAAGTGAGGCAATATGAGCACCCCAAGGATGAAGGCAAATATATCAGCAGAAAAACATACAAATAATCCTAAATTGCCCTCTATTGGTAGAATACAATATATTCTTCATATGCAGTTATTAAACGTCCTGAAGACGATTCAAAATCTTTGAAAATAATAGATGCAATAATCGATTTTTGGCTTGGAAAAAACCTTGTGGGGCAATATGAGCAATCTTAAGGGGCAATATGATCATGTCGCAAAAGATTATATTTGATCGCAAAGTTTATTATTTATTCCGCTTATAATTAATAAGGATCATATTTTCCATTGATTTAGTGACATTTAGTTTCCAATAAAATTCGTCTTATAGTTTTTTAATAGCATTTTCGGAACTATTAGAAACATATTTCCATTTTGTTTTAATAATATCTTTGCGAGTAATTTTCTCGAGGTATAAAACGTTTTCATAGGGATTTAATGCATAAACTCATATGACATTCGCGTGGTGCTCATTTTGCCCCTGCTGTTGAGCTATATTCGCAGATTTTTTGTAGAAACTATAAAGTCTTGTTATTTAGAAAGACGTTAAATATTAAAACGGGGGTGCTCAACTCGCCCCACATGGCGATATTACCTCACCTATCTAGACCAAACGAAAACATGTTGGTAATCAGGTTTTGTTTCATATTAAAGCAATTTTACATTTGGCAGTTACGCAAAAAAGTTTAGATAGCCAGTGGTCCATCTTCCTGAGAGGTTTGTGAAACTCCCGTTACATCCATCGTGGTCTTTTCTGCACATATTCTAATTATCGATTGTAATTGTGCAGCTGACGCATGTCACCCATTTTCATAGAGAGATTGACGAAAATGCGTCGATTGGTTGAGCTTTTGGTACATCAGATACCACATTCCACAATTTAAGGAGTTCAACCAAGCAATGGTATTTGTTGAAAGATGGCATGACGCAATGTCAGTCCAAGAAGAGTATTTAAACAATAAATTCACACTGATAATATAAATTCGTAAATATAATGAAATCGATCACGCAATGCACGAATTCATTCGTCGTTTTCTGCAACGAAGTATTTTCGTGCATTGTAAATAGTAGGTTTCGTTCACTTCATGAACAAGAATGGCCGCTTGGTGAAAGAAATGTTTTGTTTATTTTAATAAATGTTTGTGTATATTACGAACTATTTCGTTGGTTGCACGAATTCGTTTCGTTTATTTTAAAAAAGTTTTCGTATTTATTAGCCTTTTATTGTTTTCAGTCGATCTGTTAGGATCGATGTTTGACAGAATCGATTTTTTTTAATTTAATGGAATCGATGTGGCCAAATCGATTTTATTGTGGTACGAAGAAATGGCCGCTTGTTTTCGTAAATTTTACTTGTTTAGTTTACATTGCACGAATGTTATCGTTGATAACGACATTATTTTTCGTGAATGAATCGAAATATTTCGTTTATTTAAATAAACGTTTATGTATATTACGAACGATTTCATTGCTCACACGAATTTATTTCGTTAATCTTAGGAAAGTTTTCGTATTCGTTAGCCAATTATTTTTTCAATCGATATTTTCGGATCGATGATTGACAACAACGATTTTTTAACAAACTAAAAGGATCGATTTGGCAAAATCGATTTTATTATGAGGACTAGAAAGATTGTGGTGTGAGGTATTGGCCGCTTGATGAACAAAAGTTTTTTTTAAATTTTACTTATTTGGTTTACATTGCACGAATGTAATCGTTTATAACGACATTGTTTTTCGTGAAAGAATCGAAATGATTCGTTTATTTCAATAAATGTTTGTGTATATTACAAACGACGTCGTTGGTCGCACGAACTCATTTCGTTCATCTTAAAAAAGTTTTCGTATTTATTATCCTATTATTTTTTCATTCGATCTTTTGGGATCGGTGTTTGATAACACTGATTTTTTTAATTAAAAAGCAGATCTGCAAAATCGATTTTACTGTGGTATGAAGAAGTGGCCGCTTGATGAACGAAAGTTTTCGTAAAATTTTACTTATTTAGTGTACATTCTTGCAGAATGTTGTCGTTGAAAAAACGAGATTATTTTTCGTGACTGAAACGAAATGTTTTGTTTATTTTAATAAACGTTTATATATATTGCGAACAATCGTGTGGGTGGTGGGTTCGAAAATGTTTCAAAATAATATAAATTTTCTAAAATATTGAAAGTTCAGAAACAAAAACAGGTAAACAGTTACAACTCAATACTACGAATTCTAAGAAAAAAATAATTGAGTAATACCTTTCATATCTCCATAGATAACTTGCATTTATAAATTGTTGTAAAATCAAAGAATATACACTTTTAAAGTGGAATATATGTTCGCAAACTTTTCTTACGGTCAACGTCATATAATTTCGAAGCCATCAACTTTGAAGGTTGGTCGTCAAATGGACTCCCTAGAAATGGGGGGCATATTTCTTTTCGATCGGGTGCTGCCAGTTAAATCGAAGATTTCGTCGAAACTGCAAGCACTCCGCGAGCGTGTTGTACGGTTTTACGAAACGCATGATCATCGTGGGAAAAACTTTACGATAGACCACTTTCGAGACGAAACCATGCCCGTGAGTACAGTTGACCGGATCCTCGCATCCCTGAGCGTGGAACGGAAGGCCGGTAGCGGCCGTACGGTGAAGATAATGACGTAGAAGAAGAAGGAAGCGTTGAAAAAGCTGTTCGACAACAAGGACGCCTGCCGAAAATATCACTACTCCCATACCTTGATTTATCGAACTATCAAGATGGAGGACATCAACTATCGGAAGAAGACTCGATCCCCCGAGTACACGGACGAGCAGATAGCGATCGTGAAATCGCAGCGCCGGCGGATGACGAAGAACTACCGCGGGATGTCGTTCGTGCTGGACGACCAACGTTATTTTCCGCTCTCGAAAACCCACATTCCGGGAAATTACAGCTACTATTCCACTCTAAGTAAAATGTAAGTTTAAGCATTAAGCATAAATAAGGTTATGCTGTACATCGTCATATCGGACAGAGGGATTTCAATGTCGTGGTTCAAGCCGAGCGGTCTGGCCATCAATCAACAAGTGTACCAGGAGGAGTGTCTTGAGAAAATTCTTCTGCTGTTCTTGAAGCAGCATCATGCGGATGGGAAGTACGTCTTCTGGCCAGACCAACTTGCCCCAGTGCCGTCCCATTGAGGATTTTTTCGAAGCAGTTGATCATCAGGATCCGGAATTGTATCCGGAAGATGGACGTCAGTGCCGTCCAGCGCTCTTGTGAGAGCATCGCGACTAAGTTACGTCGTACGGCAGGCCAGGGCCCCTTCCCCAATATTCATTGACGCTTTTTTTGAAGAATAAACATTATATTTTTAATAAAAAATTCTAAATTCATTGATTTTTTTTGTTTTTTGGCAACATGACTGAAAAAAATCTCATTTTTTATTGATCACCCGTGCGTGAGTTGGCAAAGAAACTCCGCACGGCTGTCCTTCGACGAGACAGGAGGTTGTTTCAAACCCAACAAGCCGCACAGAAAACACCACATTACACAGTGGCCCCTCACCAAACGAAGTTGTGACAAAATTATAAATTAGTTTATGTTGCTGAACACTGTTTAACTAATTTTGGGTCGCTGAATCCATTTCTGTAGTTTTGAAATTCCATAATCCTTTTTTTCGACTACTTTTATGTAAACCCATTTGAAGGCGTTGGTCGTTAAAGGGTTAATATACACGTTAATAATAGTAGCCAATCACATTGGATAGCAGAAATGGTTGACAAAACTAGTAAAAATCACTAATTTTTGAGTAATATGATGTTGTTTAGGCAACATATTTATAAGAAGATATTTGAGCTACAGGGCGTCTCCATATGGGTATTTTCAAAAACAAAACTTGGCGACCGCGGCGCAAAAACGCGCAAGATGAAGCCTACGTATCGAGAAACTACACTAAATTTTGAGCCAGACTCATGATATGTGACCCATGGGAGACCATCTAAAAATTGTTAGACGTATAAAGGTAAATTACTGATATGGCATTGAATTTCTTAATTGCTTTTTCTTGATGCAGAACAAACGTAAATCGTTTCTGTACAAAAAGCTTACATGGTTTAGCATATTCATTCTTCTTTCTAAAGAACTCAAAACAACTCCAATCGGCCATGTAGTTCCTGAAATGTCGCCACTGTGCGTTACGAAGAATCAGGAAGAAAAGGCAGATTGGAACAATCGGCTAAAGCCCACGAAACTAAATAAGAACTACAATTGGAAACTAGGGTAAATCGCTCGAGGAAAAGCTATGCACCACAGGCCGACATATGATGAGATACTAATGGAGACCTTCTCACGGTCGAGTGTGAGCACATCGATAAGTATATTATGAAGAACATCGAAATAATAGCAGACGAAGAGAGGGCTGCAACTAGTTACTGGGTTATGATGAGTTCCCAGAAAGAACACATGATTATCGTATTGGCAACAGTGATCGTACCACTGCCTCTGAAGCGAGATCACGCACAACCATCGCTGTCTCCCAACATATTTAATCTATTTAATTTCCCCACTAGATACCAAGGCTGAGGTTTTTATTATCGTCTGGTATCTGATTTTAGTTCATAACTCATCGGACATGTGTAAGTGACAGAGCTAATGGAGACTGTCGATTCTGTCCCTTACCCAGTGAACAGAGGTATGGCGGGAACGAGCCAGCCATTCGAAATTAAGTAATCGAAAAATTATGCCTTGAAATTGAACATTTTAACAGACAAGCGCGTAGCAAAAAAAGTCGAGAGGAGCCCAGCAGTTTTGAAGTAAAATGTCGCGTTTCAAAACATCTGCCATTTCGATATACACTGAAATCTTTTTTTTACTTGAATATACACTGAAATCTTTCTTTGTTGGTTTCCCCCACAGTAGAGACACTTTTCGACATCCATTCCATAGGAATCGTCTACATGATTCCCATCGCATTTCCCACAACGAACCTTATTGCTACAATGTTGTGTGTCCCAATAGTTTGCAATCCTTACAGTTCATGACCCAAAAAGGCGAATAGGCAGACGAACCATGTCAAAGAGAAGTTTAGGTAGGCCAGACCCCATGTGTCAGCAGATCCTCATAACTCAGACTCGAATTGGTGACTACTCCGCAGTCTTCAACCCTGTTAGCTGGTATGTACACTCTGTACTCCTTCGCAAAGGGCCCGTTGTCAGCAATATCGTTTGCCTGATTCAAACTATTTACCACCACCCGAAGCTTATCAGTACTTAACCCTAGCAAGTTGCACTGGGGTACAAATGCACCCCACGCCACCTTTGGAGCCGTGTGCAGACGAGAATTCGGCATTTACTGACCTGGGACCCTGACCATAATTCAATTTAGAGTTCATAGTAAGAGTAGGAAAAGGTGGTGAAGCTAGTTTACTTTTAGCCTTCGTGGAAGCAGGAGTCAAAGTTTGCGTGGGGTACATTTGTACCCCAGTGTACGGTTGCCGTTCAGGAAGCAGTAGCATCTGGCTCAAATGGCACGTTGCCCATGTTGATCGGAAATTTGTGCGATCGGTTGCCGTTAGTGTTTCGTTTTATTCGTGGAAGTGTGACTCGTGGCAATACTAGTTTAAATACCAGTTGTTTCACTACGTAAATAACAATTAGTATTCAGTAATCGTTTTCAATCATTTATTCAATTAGTTAATTTAATTCAATTTTAACGTAGGATAAAAATCGTTGTCATTTACGCTGATTTAAATTTTTTATTTTCTTTTTTATAGTTTTTCTAAATAATAGCTTGCAAGTATAATTTGCGCACAGTAACTGCTGTAACAGTAGTGTTACCTGTTACCACTGTATTACTGGCTACAAATATTTTTTTCATTTCAATTTCCACCCCAGTTCGTGGTAATTTTGTAATTTGGTAATTTTGTAAAACCGCGATTTTTTCACCTTTTTCTGTTCATTCCAATTTGTGTATCATTGAATCGATAAATTACGTACTTTCACCTACACAGCTGTTTTCGCAATTAAAAAACGAAGAAATGATATATTATACATATTTTTGCTTGCATTTTTTCTGCGAAAATTACGATCAAATCGCGGGGTACGTTTGTACCCCAGTACAACGTTCTAAGTTAAGGAAAGTAAGTGCAACGTTCTAGGGTTAACTTGTGTGTATAACGATATCCAGTCGGTTTACTAGAAAAACACTGTTTCGCTGGTCACTGGCCGGATAACGGTAAACTCAGAAATAGAAACACAAAAGAAGGGAATAAATTCTGAATCCTCGACGAGGCAGAGAATGCGCAAGATAACCTTGAGCGCCGATTAGCACTATTCTTTGCCGCGATACACTGCACGGACTGGAAACAAAACACTTGTGTCTCAACCGAGTGCTCGAAAACGAATGATTGAGAATATTTGAACTTGTCCTTACTATTCGGTAGAAAATTTATTTTGTTTACTATGATCAGAGAGTGCAAGTTTGCTTTGATGCTAGCTGGCATATAGAATGCAGCGGTAAGAAAACACGTGTGTCACCCCGCCGCTGTACATGTACAAAGTGGGTTGAAAATCAATGTATGTAAACCGCATGTGTGTCAATGGTATAACGATACGTTCTAGAAGTATCATTACGACGAATAGCAAGAAAATGTCTTGCTTAGGGACCATACACTAATTACGTAAGGGCATATGGGGGGAGGGGGAGCTTCAAAATATCTTACAAACTCTTATCTGAGGGGGAGGGAGGGTTTGTCTTTTCTTACGTAATATCATAAAGCAAGTTTAAAAAATTAAATCCATAAGGAAAATATTCTTTTTAATAAGAAAAGGGAACTATTTTCATTTGTACTATATAATCCTTGTATATCAAACAATATGAGTTATTTTTTGGCTCTTGGTTGTACATTGTTCTGTTCGGGAACCGGAGTCAAAATATGCCTTACAAGTTAAGAAGTGTTGATATCCTTTGTGTTGTTAGACTGACTTTGTTCTTTCAAACGTTCGATTCAAACCCGCAAGGTATCTGGAAAATGTTCCAACATGCGATTGTCAAAGATCTTGAGTGTCGAATATTTCCACAGTGTGAACTGTATTTTTATTCAAGAAAATTCGAAGATGGTTAACTCGGAGCTATGCGTACGATAAGCGTTTTTAATTACGATAATCATGATAAGATCTTATGTAGGGGGAGGGGGAGTTCACCAAAATCTTACGAACTCTTATCTGGGAGGAGGGGGAGGTTGAAAAGCTCTAAAAAAGCCTTACGTAATTAGTGTACGGCCCCTTAATTGTTTACAGATTTCGGTTGATGTTGTTCTGTGAAATATTTTCACTGAACAACATCAATCGAAATCTGTAAATATAGTCGAACGATGACAAAAGCTGAAAACATAATGCTTAATTCAAAAATTATTATTAGAGAAGGCAAACAAGCAAAAGGTAAATCTCCAAATAATTTCGAAAAAAAAATAGATTGTTTTCGCGACGAGAAAAAGAAATAGGGGAAGATGGGGTAAAACGCACCCCCGGGGCAAAATGCACCCCTTGCTTATATCGAAAACTACTGAAAATTTATAGAAAAGGGTAACACCAGTCGGAAGTCCGCCAAAGTAAACATACTTTGTCAAAGTTTTATAACCATACATCAATAGCAGCTCGAGAAATAAACAAAAGACAATAACGTGCTCTTCTCATGTCATTATCGTGGCTCGTGCAACAAGGATTTTCAGCTCTTATTAATGCAATTTGTATTATTATATCAGTGCATTCCAGTTCTATTTATACCGTTGTTCATTATTCTGTCGCACTATATATGAAAAATCTAATAATAAATTCACTTTTTACTAAATTTATATCTCTGCTCCATCGGGGGCAAAATGCCTTCTTCTTTGATTCGGCTGATTTTGTAATCGAAAACTGAAAAATTGTTCTGAAAACCTACTAATTGCATAACCTAAGGCTATTTAATGGCACACTTTTGTGAAATCTCGTTAGAAAACAAAACTACTTGCTTGTTCACCGAGCATTCTGCCCCGTTGTTGCGGTGCATTCTGCCCCGTTGTTGTAGTGCATCATGCCCCGTTGTTGTGATGCATTTACCCCCGAACAGGTGCGTTTTGCCCCGCTTATTTTTCGAAAGCCAATTTTTAATGAGTTTGAAGAATCGAATATTTTTCATGTTCTTGATTAGTTTTCAAAGTGTTATGATTGTGATTACAGAGGAAAATGTTGGCAAAACGATATCATTAATTAAATTCTTCCAATTTATGTTCTATAGCTGAGTTATGATCATATTTCCTTAGGGGGTGCGTTTACCCCATCTTCCCCTAATTTTGAAAGGCCCAAAATAAGCACTAACTGTAAATGAAAACCTTACTTTTATCGTCGGACATACTAGCAATTCCACGCACGCGTCGTTTTTAACTACTAGAGAGAAGCAAACAGTATTGCAAAATAATAACTATATCAACCTCCTACACACCAAAAAAATCTGAATTTTATCGTTGACGTAAATGCAAACATGACACAATTCAACAAACCGTAATTTACGAAATGACGGAACATTACCGTGTTCCGTTTAATTTTACATGAAACATATACTTTACATGCACAATAACATAAAATTACACTTCCTACCATTCAGAACAAACGCTGTATGTGGAGTAAAATTACATGATTTACGAAATTAAAGGTCATGTAAAATTAAAATCAAACGTAAAACTAAGTCATTTTTGATGCTCGTATATGTCAGGGTAAGGAGACGTAAATTTACACTATTTTTTCTAGGTGTGTAGTGTATACCAATCTTCTTGACAATTTTCGGATATCAAATAAACGATAAATGATTGTGGAAAACTGATAACAAAAAGAGAATTGTTTGAGGCAAACCCTATGTAAACCACGAGCCATTCGAGAAGAGCTATCCATGCTGGGAAGGGATAGAACAAAAACAGCAACTGATTCTTCTTCGTTTGTTGATGGAGTTTCGTCTCCAATGTGTTCGCTACGCCAGCTTGCTTTTAAACGAGTGGAATACTTCACAGGTTAAGAAAGCTTTCACCACAGAGAACAGACATCCATGATCGAACAAAAATATTTAAAAAAACATGTGTAAACATTTGAATTAATATACGATAAACATTAGCGCCGCCACACCAACCTATCCCAACTATCCGTCAAATCCATTCCGGAACAGGTTCGAAATCCTGAATGGATTCAGTATGGAATCTTGCTCAAAGAAAACAACCGATTCCGACTCTATCGGTTGATGCATTCGAGCTGGAAATCATACTGGAAGTCCGAACCGGTTCCGGACTAGTGTGACTGGGTAGAGGTATAACCGCTGTCAATTCTGTCGAACTCGGCCACAAAAAACATGACGACAGTAGCGCACCTGGTTTGGATATCCCAACTACCTTCGAAACCGTTAGAGATTTTACACAAGTTGAATGCTGAAGCCGTCTGTTCTCTGTGCTTTCACGTAAGAGATGAACGAATGGTTTGAAATGCGGTTTTTGATGCTTGCGAGCAATGAAATTTTTCAGTCCATTCTCGAGTAAGCAAGAGAGAAACTATTGGATTATTTTAACAACCTAAGGTTATTCACAAAAACAGGACCCAAAATCTGACAAAAAACTGAATACCGCTGAATTGTTGAAGAATGCATGTTCGAAAATGCTACAAATGTTACCGAAAAAAAACAACCCAACCGAAGCCCCAAGATACTTTACTACATCAATAGATGATGTAGCATTGTCGGGCAAAATCCGACGCCATAAGCTCCACGACCAGGGGCTGTTGAAGTTCAATTTAATTGTCTTGATCGACGATGAATCAGATGCGAAAGCTCATCCTGGAGCTCAAACTTTACAAGCCGACAAGTTTTCTGGCCAATTCAAGTTTGTTTCCACGAAAAAGAATTATGGCTTGGCAAGAGATCTGTGTTCCTGTGCCAAGAAAATCAGCGTTTTTGTGACGGATAAGACTACGAATTTGAAAGAGTTAAACATGGAGTACCATAACAAACAGATTTCACCCTTAATTAAGTCTCATGGTGGTCTAGTTAAATTTTGGTTAGATCTAGCCAGTTGCCATTGCATTGTAGCAAGGACGTTGTGACAATAATTTGACGGCAATGGAGTACAGCTCATCCTAACATTATTTCCAGTTTCGTCCAATAAACAATTAATGGGCGATAATGAAGATTAAGACAGCAGTCAACAGCGTCTTGTTGGACGGATTAAAAACTAGTGTAATCTGCTAGACAAGGCCGTGACTTAAGAAGGCGTATCCGACTGATACAAGGCATCAACAGAAAAGAACGAAAATTTCTTTGAAACAACGATGAATGAATTGTTTCTGTTATGTCTGTGAAAAAATAATATTGTCTTTGTTTCACATGTCGTTTTTCGATTACAAAAATAACAGTCATTTGGAATGCCCCATAAATGAATACGACTATCGGGAAATGTCCGAAATTTCCCTTCAAAGAGTGTTGACAATTGGATTATGCGCCCTAATCATATGCTTGTCGAGTATTATTAGTCAAGTAATTAGAAAACTAGTGCGATACTCTCTCTAACAGCATAAACATTGGCACGTTACGCTGCTGCTCTTTCAACTTATGAAACATGGGAAACATAATTTAAAATTTACTAGTTCAATATCATCGCCTTGAAATATATTTGAATCAATATATTCTACACTGAACCGATCAGAAACAAATAACATAAACGTTTCAAAACTATATCTCGCACTGTTGCTTGTTATAATTTTCTGTTATTTTAACTACTAACAAGACCTGCTTTGTAACACAGCTTACTACTAAAATTACATTCTGTTAGAATCTTGTTATTGCATCCTCGTCGGCGAGATATCAAATTTCGACGACATATCTCGCGTGTTTTTTGTAAACGGCCAATAAGCATGCTGTCAAAATTCACTTTGAGAGAAAATTCCGGACAAACCGTAACTCGTCGAGAATGGATGTTAATTTTTTATGAAAGAGAAAAGTTTTCTTTGTCGTCTACTGCTATGACTTATAATCTGCGATTAATAGTTTGTCCGGAATTTCTCTTCAAAGTGAATTTTGACAGTATGCTTATTGGCCCTTTTCAAAAAACACGCGTGATATGTATGTAAGCTGGTTTATGTTTTGTGTCAAATATGTATAAACAATAAATATTTTAACAAAAATCAAGTTGCTTGAGTCAACAAAGCACTCAAGCATGGCCCGTAAATAAATAGAAGAAATGCAACTCTTTCCTTATTACATGCTTAATTAGATAAATTTATAGAATAATATAGTAGTTAAAAATCCACGTGCGCTAAATAGTTGTTTCAAAATGTAACACTGGAATGCTTACATCATATTTCAGTATACTTCTCGTATTATCGATCAAGTTAACTTGGTAATCAAATTTATCGATGGATCATTCAAATCGGTTATTCAAATTTATTCAGACAATCAAATCTTGCGGAATGGCCATTCTATACCAATTAATTATAGCCGCGCAGTAATATAAGTTTGGCAATAAACGGTCTGTGTACAAATGATACAGTGTAGTCACATTTTGCAGCTCAAATTTTATGTTTACAGATGCAACGACAAGGGTGCAATTAATTATATCAAATTCCAGGTAAAATTCCCTTAAATGGCCATAAGCGGTTTCATATAGGGCAGATGTGCACATCTTCGTTCCCCTGAGCTTACTACCGTGTGGGATGGGAGGGGAGTGAGCCAACAACAATTACAATTCGCAATTACAAACTTTAATCGCATGTGCTATTCTGAGTGCGCACGTATATACTAACGAGACCGCCCGCCACCGACCATGGCATATAAAATATTGTCTACCATGAGGTATGCGAATTCTCATTGTAACAGGCGCCTCATTCAAGCGTGGAGTGCACGAGTGTCGCAACACACTTTTGTTTTTTTTATTATAATGATGTATACAAAACTTGTACTTTCTGCCTGGAACAGTATCGGGGTGCATCAACGAAGAGTACGTTGACATTTGCCCCCACACCGTCATGGACTCGGCATTCAGGTCAGACGTTTTTTACAACTGGTCAAATGAAATATCAGCTGGGTCTTTCGTCATGTTCCTTTTGGAGTCGGCCAGACGCGTTCAAAAATCCCCCAAAACTTTGTTCGTATCGAAAATACAGGAACACTACTCCAAAAGAAGGTTATGTGTAAAATATAACGCATTATAAATATTATAATTGTATTATAAATAAATGTACTTGTCTTGCCCATAAAAAAAGGATATGCAAGCACTCTGAAAGGCGATTTTGTAACCGGAGAGTCGATTCTCGTATACCATTCGGCTCAGTGCGTCGAGTTTGAAAAACGTCTTTGTGCGTATGTGTAAGCTTGTGTCAAATAATGTCACTCGCTTTTTTCGGAGATGGCTGGTCGATTACAACCACATAAGGTTCGGAAAAAAAAGCAATATCCTACTATTGAATTTTATTGGGATCGAAATGCTGGATCTGAAGTTACGGGTGGAAGATTGCGCCGCACATCTAATTCCCGTATA
This sequence comes from Topomyia yanbarensis, assembly GCF_030247195.1. Taxonomy (NCBI): domain Eukaryota; kingdom Metazoa; phylum Arthropoda; class Insecta; order Diptera; family Culicidae; genus Topomyia; species Topomyia yanbarensis. The sequence goes on from NC_080671.1 coordinate 150,658,225, forward strand.
AATCGGTATTGCAGATTAAAACAAGTTTAAACTTTCTCATGACTGATTTGATCTCGCCGAAGTTTGTTTCAATACTTAATTTTATGACAACTCTGTAAGCTGTATTATAATTATTAAAACTAATGTCGATAAAAAACTGCTTTTTGTGAGAGCGAGAAAGTTACAAGAAGGTAAGGGCACATGCATAGATGATGTAGCATTGTTGAGCAGGTAGGTATTTTGTATTTTTGGATTATATGTGAGGATTGGGGACTATGGGGTCACCTCATACTACGTAGCTTTTGTTGATTTTCATTTAAAACTCTGGCTAGTAATAAAAAGTTAGTGAAAGTGAAAAACAATTAAAATAACAACTAACCAGAATAACAATAATTCTTCACACAAATTAGATTCACGGCAGATGCGTTATGTGTTTTATATAAGGTTTTCCCTGCACTGACATTTACCGAAAGAGTCTGTTTGTGTTCAATTTTGGACAGTTCGTTTGGATTAATAAACAAAATACATATATTAACTTTTCGAACAGACTAATAGATTTGGTAAAGAAACTTTCGGTTTCACTGATTTCTCTAAATTTTCTATAACTGATCCCTAGTAACAATTGAGGTTTTATAGCCACTGATAAAACTTAGATTGCACTTGTGGCGTGCTATAAAACTTCAATTGTTACTTGGGCTTTCAGCGCAGACAACTGACAGTTACTACTACGATGTGGAATAACGTGTATTTTTTATGAATTTCCATCCTGCAACGAAATAAGTAGCTAAGCAAATAAGTTTACATAAATTTCTTTAGCCTTTAATAATAAATAATATTAAAATGTAATAAAGTATTTGTAGCTTTGACAACCAATATTTACAGAAGAAGTTTTTTAACTAGGGTATCTGCAGCTGCGGTCGGAGTACTAAAACTTTTATTGCAAAAAATACCGAATTTGAAATTCGAGAATTCTGTAAAAATTAAATATTGGCCTAATCTAGCGAAGGTTTCGTAATGTTTCATCCAACTTCTGTAAACTATTTTTATATAAATAATCAACTGTCTTCAAATTTCAAACATATTAAATGGTTTCTGTACTTCTGTTTTATAATTTGGAGACGAAAGAAACTTTCTTTTACATATCTATTTCTAAGCTTTCGCTAATTTCGTCCGGTTGCTAAAGTGGGTACTTGAACATTAGTTGTACCCATTGTAGTGAATAAAATAATTTAATTTTCACCTAATAAAGTCATGGGTTGCGTTTCGACTTCATCTCATTAGAATCCGACACCAGCGTAGAGCCGCAATAATTAGGTGCCGGATTGACGCTAGATTGAAAAATGTAAACACAATTTGTGTTTCGAATCAAACGACTGGTCAAACGAGATGTCTTGTTCGAAGTTCTGTTATGCCGATGAGATACAGCGAAACCAAAATTTGGTTTGGCTTGGTAAGCCAATGCGAAAGCACTATGCTACATTTCTCGTTGAGGAGAAAAAAATGGGTTAGGGTTTGTGCCCTTCATACACAAAGAGGGGTTTTTTCGCCTTTGTGAGGAATAATGGGTTTTCCTCTGAAAGGAAAATATAGCATGGTTTATTTTCACACTATTCAGTCGAAAATTGTATTGTATTTTAAATACGTATACTAGGATCAGAAATTGTCCGTACAGGGAGAAATAGATGCTAACAAAACGCATACATTTTCCGAATATTAATCCAAAGTTCATCTTTATTTGTTCTTTGGATCTCCTTATTCAGTTTATTTGAGTATGTGTCGAGTAACAAGATGGCGGACGGACATTTTTTTGAAATTAATTTAGCAGTACGCACGTACAGTTTTTTTTATTGAAAATCTTCTTAAACCTGTAAGTAAGTAACCCCAAGCTCTAGATCAAAATAATATTCTCGAGTAAAAAAAACGTTGGTTTCTCGATGCGTTGTTATAAAAAAGCCTATGGTACGGACAATTACCGTGTCTAGGCCGAAATATGCACCCGGAAGCTATACGATCTTAGGGTGGCTAAACTTTGTAAAGCCGTTTCGACTAAATTGCGGCATTACGTGTTCGAGCCAGATATGATGCTATATCTGCTAATTTAGCACTCCATAACATATCAATCTGTGTATTGAAATATGACCAGGTACAGCAAAATACGGTTACTGAAAAACCATTAGCTTAGATAGCATTTTTATTGAGAATTTCATATGTTTTATATAGTAAACTTTTATTGTATGGCAAATAGTGAGGAAGTATTTTTGACACATACCTCTGGAAAAAACTGGATAAAACTGGACAATATTTAAAGAAACTAGGCGATTTACATATTTGTTTCTTTAACTGGATCGGATAAAAAGAATGGAAGAATCCGTCTTAAACTGGAATGATGGCATTTCTGACCAAAAGCGTGCCTGCTGTTAAAGCGCAAACTGTCAAATAAGCGTTGGTTGCCCGATTTTTCCCTCCGCCTTTGATTATAAATGACTTTTTCCTTGATTTTGCTTTATGAACGAAAACATTCTGATATACAGGCCAGATTCGATTATCCGTAGGGTGAACGAAAACGAAAAAAGCAGTTTTTTCCACACTGTGTGTTAGATCTTCATAAAAATTAATCAGCAGTACTGCAACTACATTCTACATAAGCTGATTGATTTTTATGAAGATCTAACAAACGGTGTGGAAAAAACTGCTTTTTTCGTTTTCGATTTTTGCCCATTCTCTGTGCAACCTTAAAGTATTGTGTTCGATTAATTTGGATTAATATACTTATGTTTCGGTAAATTCAGACAGAAATTACAACTGAATTTGAAATTACACACCACTGGTTTCTATACAACAACAAAACTTTGCGAATCTTCTAAGGGAAGCAACATGCTAGATTCCACTGAGAAGCCCAAGAAATTGTTTCAAAACCATTCAACACAAATCCAGTAAAGGACGCCTGCTGAACGGTCTGCTGGGCGTCGCCTAACGTTGGTCCAACAAAGAACCAGTACTGGATAGGGTTGCCACCCCTCCGGGTTTGACCCGGAGACTCCAGTTTTCGGGAGCGATCTCCGGGTCTCCGGGTTTTACATCAATTTCTCCGGGTTTGGTAGGAAGAAGCATAAGTTCATTTTTTTGGAATTAATTGATTCTTTACAAAATATTTAAAAAGTCTAAATAAACTATTACTCTGGTTCAGATTTATTTTTCCCGACTAACCCTTCGTTTCAAGGTGGCGAAGAGTTCACCAAATATTGCTAATTTCTTTCACGAAGCAATGAAAATGAACCTTCCGGAAGTCGCGCTAGTACACTGAGTGCACGATGCTCTGAAAATCTAGCGAAATCGTCTTAGGGGACCAGCGGCTGCTCGTTCGATAAGCCATATGCGCGACTTCCGGAGGGTTAAGAAAAGTAATATTTCGCTATGTGCTACAATTGAAATTATTTACTACAATTTTACCAAATCATTTCACTCTTAGTGGTGCTTATCACCAGCTGCACTAAGGTCTGGCAGATTTGTTCTAATCCAACTGACTAGGTCAACATCAAACGAGTTCTTGCGGTGTTGTTTGCTTTTCCAGCAGCGATCCTTAACTGGACTAGGGAGGTGAGTTTTGCCCCTTTGTTGCGAAATTAAAATTTGTTGGTGACGAATAACCGACACCACATAGTGTGATGTCGCAGCTCTGCCTCTTTTGCAGGGCAGGAAATATTCGAACCGAACCTATGTTCGAATACTTTCATAGCGCGAAGCTTTGCGTTACTGGTTCGTATTCACAAGCTTCGCATCACAATCGCTTACCATCGTAATTGCGGACATTTGGGCGATACTTTTGCATGCTCTTCGGCGAGGACAAATGAAGCTTCTTGTTCATTTCATTGATGTTCGGAAAGATATGTAAAAGCTTTTGCGTAGTTTTCGACGAACACGAGCTAAGCTCTTGGTTCGTGTGATCGATATTTTTGAAACAGTTACACGGAGCTTCGAAGCGATGTTCGCGAATACAGAAAAAAGATTGCCTCGAAGTATTTCAGAATCGCGAACACCGAAGGATTATATCAATTTAGCATCGCGAGGGCCATCGCTAACATGTTCGCCGGACGATATTAGTTTTCTTTATTCAAATACCTACCTACTAGTTATGCAAAAAAAGTATATTCTAGACAGAGGCCTTGTATTAAGGGTGGAATAGGTGAATAGGTAATTGAGACAATGTGTAGCTTATGGATGCTGGGGTTAACTGAAAAGTGACGTAACAAGTTTATTTAAGATACCCTACTGATATATTACCAGTAGGGATAAAATCAAGATTTCGTGACAGGGCGGGGATAAATTTTCAAATGAAATAAATTAGAGCTAGAAAATGAAGTAAAACACAATGTACACAACGTATTGAGTGGCTCGCTTATCTTAGTCATGTTCCTATGTCAGTTTCTTGAGGATCCAGTTATGTCAGTTTCTTGAGGATAAAGATATCGATATCCATTCAAAGGAAAAAATCGATTATCAGTTAAATAAATAACGTCATGATGTGTACGATGAATACTAAAAATAAATAGGGAATGTCAATAAACTCGACCATTCCCGATTCATATTTGGCAGTTCTGGTCGTTTTGTAAATCTTGTTTTCGACTAACAGTAAAACCATTTTGATTCAGAAGTATGTTTTAGAAGAGCGCATGTTTTTTCGTGCACTTATTTAAAAAAAAACGCTTTGAATCCATCTACCAGTATGATGAGACATTTTTATAACTGTTTTCGAATATTATATCGGTTGAGAACTTTTAGAACATGATATTTCGAGAAATTTTGAAAGTGAAATTAAATCAGTTGTAAAGTTATAGAAAATAGCCTTTTAACATGAACGGACAATCGAATTATTACTAATACTTTATGAATACATTATCTAAGTTCTTCATTCAATGCAATATGTATGCAAAAAGTTAAAAACTGGATTTCCCTTGAGAACTGGGCCAAAAAATCGAAAAAAATGTGTTGGCGATCCGAGAACTAGAACAGAAATTGTAACCCTTGGACCTCTGAAGTGCATGCGTACAAAATGCTATAGTCTAATGTTTGTTTTCATTCATTTCATTTAATAATTTTCAGTTGAGCAATTCTGTCGCAAACTGCATTGTGGAGCGAGGGTCATAACTTCCTAAATTTAAGTGTTCCTATTAATTTAGTACACTCTCTTTAACATAAACTACTCTAACGAATGAACGAATGGGAGTAGGTTCGATAAATTTTGAAAGAAGCCGTTAAACCAACCACTTAAGGGATTACACCACCGCAAAATTAAAAAAAAAATCGAAATTGATCTTGATTGATTTTATTATTCCATATCAACATTTGAATAGGGCTAATAAGATTTGTGAACAAACTTTTGTTTTGCTGATTTCTCTTAATTTGTTATCATTTCAACACAGAAAACATTTGAAATCGATTCTACCAAGGGCAAAGATGTTGACTCATGTGTATTTTTTCATAAAATTCAACTCTGTAGCGGAAAAATGAGCGAAATAAGTTTGTTTACAAAAGTCTCATTAGCCCTTTTGAAGAATTACTATTGTATTGATCTTAAATATGGGTCTTCAAAATAATATATCAAAATATGGAATGCGACAAAAAGCGAATAATAATGGAAAGACAGTATTCGAAAAAGTTCGAGTTTAGAACGACTTTCATTCTACTTGGAGTTATTTATTTCGCTTCTCATTTTCCGAGATTTCCCTTACATAAAGCATTTCGGCTATAACTGATTCAAAAAAAAATACAGGGGGCCCTAAAGATTTCTTTCTTTTATTTTTTATTAGTAAAAGTCAAATAAGCGAAGATTACATCATGGAGAAGATAAACCAAATTTTGTCCTTTTCAGAATTGTTTTTGGATTTCCAACAAAAAAAATCACTAGAACATTGTTTGTAAGTTCTTTGCGTTTCTCCATCAGTAATTAGTTAACAAATACAATACAAACAAGTTGGAATATCCTTCTCATTATTTATCACAAAACACATGTACAGGAGTCAGGAAATAAATTTCATAAAAGTGGAACATGTAATAAGTTTGACACTTCATTTATTAAGTGAACAGATTCTGTCGAAAATGTTTGAAAATAAATATTTTGTCTCTTGTGATTAGGTAATCAACCAATAAACTTATAAAACAATATTATAAAAATCATTTGGAAGCTTTCCTCTTGGTTTGGTACAGATGCCAAGAAATTATAATTCAATTAATGACAATAATAATAAATTCAAGTATGTAGGTATTTGTTAATAAATTCATTTGGTAAAATTAAAAATAACGTTTAACACACAAATCATCGCATATTATTGAGTGAATATGACTAGCCGATTTAGGAATGTTGCTCAAGAAGGTTAGAAACCGCAACAAGTTGAAAACAAAGGCCAACGGACTACGCCTAACTACCCCTCAGTGGATGCAAATAACTGAAGTTCGCCGTCTAACTGAACTCGGACGTCAGCAGTGAGATTCCATCCGAAAATTGTTCTTTTTAGGAAGAATATGTTTTAGATAGGGAGATTATTAAGAGAGGGGTAACGGTTGTAGCGTTAAAAAACACTATTCGCGATTTTTTTAGAAATTTGGGCGAAGCGAATTGATCAAAACTTTTGTACATTATAATGTATCATTTCATCCAAAAGAGTCATTTCACCAAAAAACATTTTTTCACGCTGAAACCCTTACCCCCTTAAACATACTTTATACATCTTCACCTAAACTCCTTGGCAGGGAAAATATACTCCGATTGAAGAAGAAAAGACGAGTTTGCAATCAAAGTAGCTAGTAAACATAATTGTATTCCGAAAAAAAGAATTTGAATTTCACTACCACTACGCTCATTCAAACTCGTGGCTCATAAATTGGTAAGGTATGCGACGCACCTAATCCCTAAATCCTAAATTATAATCTTAAAATAATCCTTTTTATTTATACTCAAAATAGGATTTACAGTTTATGATGTTAAGACAGATAGTCACGTAGCGAACATGTTCGCGGTGGCCTCATGATGCTGATGCTTGAAGCGATATAAAACTTCGATGTTCGCGATTCTCAAATAAACAAGGCATTCTCTTTATATGTGTTCACCGAATATCGCTTCGAAACTCTGTGGAAATGTTCCAAAAACGCAAAAACCACGAGCCAAGAGCTTACCTCGTATTCGACGATGTGTGCTTCTAAGGTTAATGTGAACTTTTTCGAACATTGAAAAGAGCGAACTAGATGCGATGCTCGCTTCATCCGAGCAGAGATAAGTTTTACCCCTAAATGTTCGCAGCGATTGTGTCAAACTCATCGATTGCATGTGGTATGCTTGAGAAGGTGCTTCGTGAAGCTTCGAACAGCAATCAATTCATTTTTCGAAATTTTCCTGCCCTGCTCTTTTGCTCTCCTTCTCCTGTTAATTGTGGAGGAGAGCAATGCTCGTTCGAACTCCACAGTGAGAGTAGCTGGTGCTTTTGTATTCTTGGCACTTAGTCGGGGAAGTGAGATACTACACCACATTAAACAGTTTTACTTTAACGTGGTAATAAAAAGCGATTAAAGTGCTCTAAAATGCCTAGCAACCGCTTTGATTCCAATTTCTGTCTCGTTCCACTCAAAATCCACCACCCCCTGATCAGTGAAAATGTCCGGGTCAAAGCCTCTCCAGAGGTGGCAACCCTAGTACTGGACAATTTTGAAACATGGATTTCTTAGGGGGATGAATTTTGCACACGTTGCGTATATCAAAAATGCACAACTTTTTATGCGCACGACACCAAGAGGCGTGCGTTGTTCAAGCAGCAGCAGTATCATCATCGTCATCATGCGCTCTAGAGACATTGTTTAGCGAGCCAATCAGAAACTGGCTGAATCTTGGTTCTTTAATATTTTAGCTCTAAATATGCTTGTTCAAACGCATTAAATGATACAGTTTGTTATACATCGCCGTACAGTAAAGTTTTTTCTCTTGTTTGCTTGGTGGAAACATCATCCAGGATCTTCATTTGTTCGGCAATCTATCGAGTCGCTTAAAGGCTGTTCAGTGCATCTACTTCGTAAAGAATTAGCGCTGTTCTTTTCAGAACGGTGCACAGTACTGACTACAGTGAAGATCCTATTTTATTCGCCCCCGTGTTTGTCCGCTTCCGATTTTTTCTACAACAGGGTTTGTCAGCTTTTTGACCCGATTTTGTCAACCACATTTAAGACAACGTCTTCTAATTGAATTCCTCTATGCTACATGATGAAATAAGTGTGTTAAGAATTCAAAATGCCGATGTTCTTAAAGTATCTAAAAAGTTTCAATCTTTTTTTCAAATTGATGCGATAAAAGACTGATTCCGAAGAGTATTTTAGGGTTTTATTTCATTCCTTAGATAGTGCCAAACAATCTGAAACCAATATGTTCAGATTTCGTCAGCCCTAAATACACAAAATCAGTCATTGTATTTATTCTAAAAATTACAGAGAAAATCACAGGCATCTACAGGAAAACGTAGTTTGCAGCCAACCGATTAGGTGCATCAAATTTTATAGCACACCGAATTGAATTTAAATATTTGTTGATTAAATGAAATTTGTTTATTTTCCCAAATTATTGTAATTTTCAAGAGTTTAAAATTTTGTGCTTCCAGGAAATGTAGCTGATATCAATTTCTATCGATTTTTGTATTTAAATGTTAGGATAGAAAAAAATTTTTTTGTTAAAAATGCGAAATTTCTGTATATCCACGTATTTTTGTGAATATTTTGTGAGAACATAAAATTCTGGTTTTTCAAAAACTGTAGCTAGTATCAATTGTAGTCGATTGGTGTACGAAAATATGTAAGTCATCTCATCGAATTCAAAATTATATGCTAATAAAGTAAAACTTCTGTATTTCTATGAAGATTTCATAATTTTTTAGAAAATATTTTTTCTTTCAGAAACTGTAGTTGGTATCAATTACAATAATAGACGTGTAATGTAGCTTTAGAAAACATAACATGCGGATAATTGAAACAATTTCTTCGGACTACGGATAATCGAATCATTTTCTACGGATAATCGAGTTACGGATAATCGAGACTACGGATAGTCGAGACTATGGATAATCGAATATGGGCTGTATATACAATTGTTATATCTTCATTACAGCACAAACCATTTATCAAAAAGTCTAACCAGAATGAGTGCAGGAATTTCGAAGGCAAGACTCGGCCAACCAGCCCCGATCTGTCCTATTCGTAAATCTGCTACGAATGTGTTTCTAGCAAAAAACTTTCGTAAGGTATACGAATATTTCGTACATATGATGAATATTCGTAAAAACCGCACAATGACTTTTGTAGGCTTATTGCGAATCGGTTTCATTAGTCAAGCGAATTGCTTGGTTCTAATACTAACGATCATCTTTCGTAATATGAACGATTTTTTTTTCTCAAGAACCCTCAAAATATTCATGCACATATAATTCATATCATTGATCGATTTTTTTCGTAAATCTGTTACGAATAGGTTCATAAAATTGTAAAATACACGAATTGTTTACGTATATTCAGAGAAATTTTTTATTTAAATCAGTTGCTCGACATCGAAATATATACGAATAATTGCTGTATCGATTTTCTTCGCTATTTTCTGCAAATTTGAGACTAAGAGAAACGAAAGTAATGAAATTGAAAGACGGTTAGGTCTTCTAGAGTGAATCACTTATAAACTTAGAACGGAAAACTAGGACTAGGCAGGCTCATACGGACATGATCGAAAGGAAATGTGAAGAGTCTGTTGCCTTCTGCTAAGTAGGAGTTGGGCGTTGCACCCAAGTCTACCGCATGGGATTTGATAGAACATAACTCATCACCATGTTTTACCGCCGACGCCGAAATTCAATGTCGTATTTCTTTAATTTTAATATTAAAAACAAAAACGACGAAATACGACCACGTGAAATCATAACACGTATAAGTCGAGAGAATCTACCAATCAAAGTCCTATATCAACCGTATATCGTTTAGAATCATGAAGTAAATGTCAGAGAGATAAGCTTGATGAAGGTTTTAATTCATATTTGGAAATGCTGTGATCAAGATGCTTCAGTAAACACTCTCATAATAAATAACATGAAACATACGCAGATGTTAATTTCACATGCTTTATCACGTATTATTGAAATAGTCCCATTTGTTATTAATTTTTTTATAACCTAAATAACATAACTATTGTTCAAATCGTTAGATAAGTCTGACGATAAGCACCAAAGTGGTAAAAATACTCTTTCCCAAGCATTTGCCTTTTTGAATAATTGCATATGCAAACTGGATTTACGTTTTCTCCCTCTATGCCATGTTCAACGGCACCCAACGGACGCGAAAAGAAAACAACCAAATTGATGGTCTTAGATTGCTTAAAATCATTACGATGCATCTCGTTTCTAATGCATCAAAAATTGCATGCATAAAACTTGTTTCCTAATGCCCTCGCCAGCCCGAATCGCTTCAAGATCCACACGAACGAAAAGGAACAAGAAGATTCCGCGCATCAACGCTAAGATGGATGGGTGCGAGGGGAAAAATAACAAGATTCTGCAAGCCCAAGCGCGCGCGGGAAAAGGGAAAACAAGAAAACACGCATACATTCCGAAAAGGGACGAGTTGCGCTGTTTTGTAATAGAATTTAGACGAATAAAAGTGAATGAAGAGAGGTTTCTGGAGAGGATTCTGAATGCTGTCCCGGTTGGTGTGCATTTGTTCGGCAGAATATCCAACCAGTCGAGTGGAAAAAAATGAACCACGAAACAGCAAAAATCCAACTTGCATTCTGATGGTGAACACCGCAGATCTGGGACAAAACTGCATTTCGCATCGAAACAAACACATCGAACCTGAAAAAGGTTTCTTTAGAGCTCTGGGCCCTTATGGCTAAGCAGCATCGGTTGCACTGGGTCGAAAATTGAACTTTCTATACAAAGGAAGCAGCAATCTCAATTTAAACTAGTTGTTATAAAACGTATAAGGTTGAAGAAAGAATGAAATGGAAATTCAAAGCAATGGCTATAAAACTGCCTTAAAACCTAAACTGTTACTAGGGCACTCATAAAAGTCTTACACATTTCATCGCTTGATATAAAAGAAATGTTTCTGGCAAAATGCTTTCATTGCCGTACCTACTTTGCTGATAGAACAAGGTAGTTTATTGCTGCTGCTGCTGGTAGGATATCTGTTATATCTTTCATTTGATACGAGCCACGGAAGGGGAGCGTTTGTGTGTACTGGAATGATTTTGCTCTCAGTTCCAAGCGACGATAACGGAACAAAAGCAAGATGGCGAATTGCTTGTTTATGCAATGCGTTTGGTGCAGGCAAGGCTCAAATCGTTTCATAGGATTCTCGTTCAGTATCACAAGACAGTTATTAGCAAACCGTCCTTATTAGGACGAAAACATATTGGAAAATGATTTGAAGAGGAAGATTCCTTTTATTAACTTGTATTAAGTTCGTGTTTGTTAATTCTGTACATTTACCAGTAAATCATAATATAAGCAAATATTCTTCAAATTAATAATGTACAAACTAGAAGTCTTTTGCAAAATTAATAAAAGCCACACCAAAAAGAATGAAGAAAATATTTTTATTTGTCATATAAAAGGATGGTCTTCCATCTGCACCAAACAGTTGATAAAAGAGATCGCCTTGTTTCACAAAGTGCTTATTTGACATGAGCTGCGAAAAAGGAATGCTCGTGTGTGTACGCAGCAGAAGCGAATCGCCGGCAAGGTTCGAATCGTTTCGAAGGAATCTCGTCCTGTATCACAAAACATAGTTATCAGCAAACCGTCCTTATTAGGATGAATACATAATGGTAAAAGAATTTAATTAGAAAATTTCTCTTATTATTTTTGGTTTCAGCGTGAAAAAAAAACACTTTTTTGCGAATTGTTTTAGAACATGCTGTAATTTTTTGTGCAAAAATATCGACAAATCCGACCGTTGGGTAAACCCCCTCTGTAACCGAAAATCAGGAGCACTACGCGAACTAATATGAATGTTGTCGTGTAGAGCATCGAAAATAATCATAATGGTGGTATGACATCATTTTATTAGTCTACATTACAACTTTTGATTTGACTTTTGTGCATCATTGACTACAGGATATTTCTGATTGTTAAAGTGATTGCATAATAACTGTAAGTGGATTTAAATTCTTTGATTTAAGTCCTAAAAAGTGCATAGATGAATTCAGTTCAACCTTTTTCATATATTTTTTACTTGCATCGTAATGAAAAATGACGCGGTGGGGCAAATCCGACCTCTAAATATTGGGGACCGCTTATTTGCTAAGAAATTTTTTATTTATCATATTGAAATATTTTTTTTATTGTTACTATTTATTATTTTTGGGCAAAATGGTACATAATTACAAACGAAAGACACAAAAACGTGATGATTATAGTATTCGTCGAGCAATTGCTCCGATGCAAATGGGAATATCATTACGTGCTACTGCTCGTGATTTTAGCATTCCAAGATTGATATTGAACTCCATTTTTTTTCATGTTATAATTCAATAATACAACATTCATTGATTTATCATTGAAAAACCATAAAATTTGAGTAATATCTGCACTAAACCAACCAAAAACATAGGGGGTCGGATTTACCCCACCGTTTTTGAAAACAGCAAAAATGAACTTTTTTGTAGAACACTTGTATCTCAAGATAGTCCGAAGATCCAAATAAAATGCTATATACAGAAAGTTGCCCAGGAGTCTAACCTTTAATTTGGTATATAAAACGACTTGATCCGTTGTAAAATGAGCATTTTACAGCCAAAACCATTTACTAGGTCGGATTTGCCCCACCTTACCCTAATATAATTTATTGATGATTTACTAAAATTAAACCAATGAAATAAAATATTTGTTCTTCGTGCTGATATAACTGCAGAAAATTGGTAACTGGTTTTGAATTCTTCTATCGAATTGTCAAATAATAACCCCCATACATAATTCAAGTCATCGTTCACTTAGACAAGATCATGCGTATTCCCCACGCGCATTAATACCCAGTGGAATAGTTTCCTAGGTGATCAAATAAACACTTAACAAACAAAGAAATTAATTTGCTCAGTCTAAAGAAATGTCAGCTCGATTGGCATCAATCGGCGGATACGTGTTCCCTTACAATGCCATCAAATCAAAGAACATTTAAAATTACATACGACAAAATATGTGCAATTCGGAATATAACGAAATGAAGTCTGCTTAATTATTTGCATTAAGGAGGGGATAAGTGTTTCAGCGTAGAAAAAAACACTTTTTACGATTTTTTTAGAACTTTGCGTAAAGCGAATGGATCAAAACTTTTGTACATTATAATATATCATTTCAATAACATGCTTAACGTTCTAAAATAATTCGCAAAAAAGTGTTTTTTTTCACGCTGAAACCAAAAATAATAAGAGAAATTTTCTAATTAAATTCTTTTTCCCACCTTACCCTATTTGTTATTATTATATAGAGTACTTGCATATGCTTTGGAGTAGTACATGCGCTATATAAGTGTCACGTTGACGTTATTTCTTCATGAGGATAAAAATATTGTAGCTTGATTATTGACGCAAAAGGCGATAAGTTAGTTTCTTTTCGTTGGTATTGTTTACATTCTTGTTCTAGTAATTAGTGTAAACAAACCGCGAACATGTAATCGTTTGTATATCCGACATACAAAATTGGTCGTTTCAAATATTTCGGTAGAACTTATTTTATACTGTTTAAAATGTGCCTAAGATAGCATAATAACGCGCGAATAATTATAACAGGAGAATCAATCGCCCGTGGAGAAAGAAGCCAACACATAATTGTCTATAATGTTAGTACCTAAATTTATACACGATAAATAATGCGTGTTTTGCAAAACCTTTAATTACATAGATATATCGCAAATGTCTCGAGACGCTCAAAGTAATCGCTTTTTATTATGTTGTATTGTTTTTAGAATGCCGTGATTCGCCGGAATGAAGGGAAAGGAATAATAAAATGCCTGCCGTTTGATCCAATTAAACATATGCAACACCTCCGACTGTCGGCTGCCAGCAGCTAAAGTTACTTTTGTTTTTACAAACCGAGCTTTTCAAAATTAATTAAATAAACGATAAATCTATCTCAAATTCTCGGCAGCCGGCTGTCCAGAGCAATGAACAAATGATAACACTGTTGGGGGTTGCATAGATCGTATCACTCATCAAGATGAGTCCAGATTTGCATAACTCTTTACCCCACCCTACTAACAAAAACTCCTTCCCGTGACAAACATGAAGATGCAGAGGTATACACAGTCTCCACGTTTGTTACACTAACATTCCTTCCCTTCCCAGATGACTGTAAGGACGTGGCCAGTGCCGTTATTGGCATTTCAGAGTATAGAACTCTGGAAACGTGCAATTTCGTTTGTTCTGGTCAATAACGAAGTAGCAACTGCGAATTGTACAGTCATCTAGCTCATGCTAATTTCCTTGAACATTCCCCCTAAAATTAGAAGGATTTTGGTAGGATTGTCATAAATTTCGTAGGACTTCTTCGAAATTCTAAAGCTATCCCAAATATCTGAAATTCGCAAGATTGGCTTGAAAGTCATAGAAATTCCCTAAAGATTTTCTTGAATTTTGGATGTTCCTGAATGTCTTGCAAGGTCGGCCGCCTAGAAAGCAGAAGAAGTTTTTTGTATATTTCTTTTGTGTAAATAATGACAGTACAATTGATCAAATGGTGGTGTTATCCAAGTTGTTGCGAAATTCTTCCAAGCGAAAGTTTGCGTTTTATGGACGCAGCAACGGCGATAACACTTCTTCTCAGATACATACGAGATAATAGATTTTTTTTATTCCCTGCTTGTTAATGAACTTCAAAAACCCAAAAAACGAATATTTTAGTATAATTGCAAAGGCGAAATGATTTTCAGTAGAAGTTATGGCAGCATATGAGCTATAAGTTATATAAACCATAGGATAGTTACAAAACATAGGTCTTACTAAGCTATTAATTATTCCTTGAATCACACCGATATGTTGTATATATATATTTTTGCCTTTCTCATATTGAAAGGTTATGCAATCACTCTGAAAAACGTCAACCTAATCCCGGCCCGGAGGGCCGAGTGTCATATCCCATTCGACTCAGTTCGTCGAGATCGGAAAAAGTCTGTATGTGTGTGTATGTGTGTGTATGGATGTGTATGTGTGTGTGTATGTATGTGCGTATGTGTCAAATAATGTCACTCATTTTTCTCAGAGATGGCTGGACCGATTTGCCCAAACTTAGTCTCAAAAGAAAGGTGCAACCTTCCCATCGGCTGCTATTGAATTTTGGATCGATCGGAATTCTGGTTCCGGAATTACGGGTTTAAGAGTGCGGCCACACAGAAATTTCTCATATAAACTATAGGAAAAATTTAAAATAGATTTTTATTTTTGATGCTAAATGTCTTCAAGGTGCATGAAACGTCGAGATTTGATGCAAACTCGAAAAAAAATTTGAAGACGGTTCACTTTTTTGGATTTTGGCACATTTTTGCCTTTCTCATATAAAAAGGTTATGCAATCACTCTGAAAAACGTCAACCAAATTTTTTTTTGACTCGCATAAGGTTTCTGGATTTTAACAGGGGCGTAGTTGATGGTTTACGGAGAGGGGTTACACCCCCCCACTATTGTTCACTCCCCTCCCTTAAAAATCTTCTTAAATCACCCCTCAGACCACCACCCTATCCAGCCCTCATACCCCTCCCCTTCAACCCCATCATCTTTAAACCACCACTATACCACAAAGCATACCAATTTAAGCTGGGGAGTCGTTCGTTCATGGGACTTTCGCCCTCCTCACATACCCACCTC
Organism: Topomyia yanbarensis; assembly: GCF_030247195.1. Taxonomy (NCBI): domain Eukaryota; kingdom Metazoa; phylum Arthropoda; class Insecta; order Diptera; family Culicidae; genus Topomyia; species Topomyia yanbarensis. The sequence continues at coordinate 150,674,074 of NC_080671.1, forward strand.
CGCATGACAAAATGAGTTAGCAAGCAGATAACATTGATCTAATGCTGATTAGGCTAATGAAGTACGATATTTTTTTGTTTCAAGTGTTTCACCGTCGACACGTAGCTCATCAAGTTCGTGGCTAGCAAGCCATTGTGTATAAGTGCAAAGTGTACTAAGAATGTAATGGACATTTCCACAATTATGTTGAACATAAAAAGCCTCTGTGCCATAGTTTAGAGAAATAAGAATGGCACAATTGCACCGCTAGGTGGATTAAAACAGGTTTTTTTTAATCACGAGAGGATCTGAGCGCAATTCAGAAAACACTTGTGTTGAGTGTTTGGAAAAATTAGAAGATGTGCTCTTGAGTCGATTTAAATTGATTGATTCTCTTTTCCCTTTTTTATCTGTGATTCCTGATTATTTCTCACATTTTATTCCATAACGAACAAATAACGAACGAGAGACACTCATATACTGAACACATGAAATCGAAGTGAAATCGAAACGATAATATCTGCTTATTGAATTATAGATTCAACTAGTCACAATATTGTAGTCTCTCTTCGTTATTGGTTATTGATATCAGTTTGCTGTATCGTCACGTCGTTTTTGAACTTACATGGACATTAATTGAAAGCCATAGCAAGTTACTGATTGCAACATTTATTTTATTAGAATTATGACTAATATAAGATTTAGCGGCGATTGGCATTCATTTTAAACAACGGACAGAATCACGTTCGTTAGTCTTGTTGCTAGTGTGTTTTTTCATATCAACAAAGTTCATAATATACGAATGTATGTAATGTAATGTAATGAAATTCGTGGATAAATGATCTCGCATATCAGTAACTGAAATTTTACCACTTTTTGCCCTGCTTACTTTTACATTTTTTGTTGTTGTTTGTTGTACGATTGTTAAAAATATTACAGTGTTTCAGATTATCTGTGTTTTTATTACGATGCGATAACAAAAATAATCTGCTCGGCTTTATCGTTCTCAGCAAATTGAACTATTTTTTGTCCGTTTGAGTGTGATGCCAGGTGCACTGATCTAGTACAGAAATTCAAATTCTGTATAATTTAAAAACTTCTCATTTAGGTAACTAACTTTATTCTGGTTAGTATTATATCTGAGTTTTGTTAAGTGTGGTACAACGTTAACAGCGATTAAGTGCTCATTTATGGAAAGTTTTAGGGCTCGGTCTTCTATATACCTGATGGTGCTGGCTATTGATTATGAGGTACTTGACGCAGCCTTTGCTTTTATAAATATTACTAGAAAAGCTGCCACAAATTTTGTAGCTGTTTGTGGTTCAGGTAATGTAATCTTTTGATATGTAAATGTGTGTAATGTTACTATCGAATTATGTTGTGTAGGAGGAAATGGATCTGGCCATCTTGATTCCCACCACATAAACACCATTTGAAATAGCGGGAAGTAGTTCCCACATGTGTCCTTCGTAATGAATATCATTTCTTCCAAATGTGACATTAATCTTTTAATGGCCATTGTGCAAGTAAGTGGCTCTTGCTTCTACACGACTCACTCCTTTCGTCAGATTATTACGGAAAAATTATAGTAACATTTTCTTCTCCAATCAAGGCCCACAATATAAAACTAATTGTTTTTGTCGATCGTTTCTCAATGGAACGGACAAAAGTAGAATGTACATTAAGTATCGTGACCGTTGTCTTTAATGATTCGACATATCAATCTTGTTTAATATTTTCTCATTAATTTGTTTAAACCAAACGAGCTCCAATTTTTTTAACAGTTGCCGAAAGACATGTTTTTTTCATTAAGGTATTTTTGAAAAAAATCGGGGGGTAGCCCTCCAGCACATCCCATTCCCGTCCTTTAGCTGGGTGTACTCCTTTAGGCGTAAATACGTTAGACATACGGACGCTTGCCATACGTACGTTAGGCATGATGGACGATTGGCATAATGGACGGTAAATTTAGTATTGTTTTTTTTGTGTTTCGAATTCATCATGTCAGTAACTAGCACCATCTGCGTGTCTAGTTAGAAGATGTATTCAAACTAGTACCCAAATTAGCACTAGTTGGACACACAAAATTCCAAACAATTCACACGACATATATAGGCTTATCAATTGTAAGTATCACTTAACCCTCAGCTGCCAAACCCCGTCTTTTGGGAGGGCTCAGTAGAATCGCTGTAAAATCTACAATACTCAACTAAAACCTCTTCAAAACATTCCCACCTATCATACAAAAACTTTATCTGCTTGTTGAAATCATGATATAAAACGATATTTGAATTAAAAGTTGGAAATTTGAGGGAAACGAGAAAAAAAAATTATTTTGCAATACTTACTAATACTTGGAAAATTATCTCACATTTGGGAGTTTTCAAAAAAATAAAAATTATTGGTAAGTTAGTTTACAATAGTACTTTGCCGTTGAATTGAAATTTGGTCTAGTACTAACTCAAAACTAAACATAAAAAATTGCGTCTTCGAAGCACTTATGATTTTATTATTTATGTGTTTATTTGGCTCTAGTTTTTTTTCAATTTTCGACCGAATTCAACTAAAACAATTGCAAATGAACGGGAAATTATTCAAGATTGTTTAACTATTCTGGTTGGTCAGGCCAGAGAACCGGTTCTGGTTTTCCAAAATTCCCGTGTGGTCTGTCAGAGGGCCACGTGAGCCATATTCAATAGTCTAGCTCGAAGTGTGTCTTAGCATAACCTGAGTATAAATAAAATTCATAAATGTCAACGTTCTAAATGAAATTGGAGCCATATTAACTAGTTTTGGGAAAACTATAAATGATTCCTGCTTTGACAGTTCAGCGGGTAAGGTGTCTCATAAACCATTCGTCGTATTTGCGGAACTCATCTAGGAAAGATTTGTAGTAATCAGTAGTAGCATCGTCGCACTATCCCCGTTATTGTCCTGTACACAAAGAATCGGCTGCAAAGTCTGGTGAAAAAGAAGGTCAAGTTCCAAAACGGAATGATGGTATCAAAACTTTAGATTGCAAAACTTTAGATTGTAAAGGACATCCACACAATACCGAACGCCGTATCAAACTTCAGTTATTCGTGTAGAATGCATGAAAGTACTGTAGCATTCTCTAGATTCTATTCCTAGTTGCATTTGTAAATTTTTAGGACATCCTGAGACCGATTTCATAGAACATTGTAGAGGAAACATTCGAAAAGCGCAACTCATATCAAACATTTGCACCTAAATATAACTGTAACGTCACGTTTAGCATGAAAAAGATAATTTTAACTAGCTGACCTGACAGACGTTGTGCTGCCTATAATAAAACAAAATACAACGAAAGCAAAAATAGCAATACTTGTGGAACAAATTTATGTTAATTTCAAGTTCAATGAGGTGACTCCAATTGTAAAACATGTTACGAAAAGTCCTTTAATATACGTTATGATAAACAATGCGTTTATTCGTGCAATTCTCTTAAAACAGTAACAATGCTGATGTTTTACTAATATATGAACAGACGGTACTCTAAATTTATTCCGATGCTTTTAAATGACTTACGTTCATTATCAAAGTCGAATCGGTATTTGAATCCGTTTGAATCATGGGAAATGGTGGAAACAAAGCATTGCTGCATTCATACTCTCCTTTGTGAATAGTACCTTCATACACGATGTTCATCAACTCCTTCACCGCTCTCCTTTTAAATGCATGAATGCAAGATATATCATAAGGTAGAACTTTTTAACAAAAATGTACCATCGCGGAAAAACACACCAATTACATTTTATTACGTGACTCTATATAATGGTAAACTATGCAAAAAATCCTTTACTAAAAATGTCCCAATTGCACAAATAGGTGGATAAGAAAATTTTAATACGTTGTGTTCCTGCCAAAGAACCTTCCACAGTAAATAACTCAAAATCAAAGAAACCCGTCATGTCGTTTTTGAGTTATGCGATACCACACGGAAACCATTTCATCTTTATATATAGAGATATCTAGCAAAAGGTGCATATATGAGAAAAGCACAATTGCCCTGATATTTGGATTAAGAAAATTTAAATATGATATTTTTATTCCAAAAAACCTTCCACAGAAAATAACCAACAAAATAACGTAAAAATCAATGAAATCAGTCATGTCGTTCTTGAGTTATGCGATAACATACGGACACCATTTCATTTTTCTATATAGAGATTTTTGTTGGTCCAGCTGCCCAATCCCGCCTTTTGGCATGTTACATGTTTTGAGATTTAACTGAAAAATCTGTAACTTTTGTAAACCAATATGTTTTTCGGTTTTCTCATCATAAAAACAGACTATTTAATTTTTTTGAAGGAAAACAAAAATTTGGACAGTAGAGGGTTAAAGGAACTTATGTGGTGGTGACGTCCGCGGGTGGTAAGAGCGTGCAAATATACACGGAAACGAAAAACTACCTAAAATTGAGTTCCTTTGACTCAATCTCGTGGTATCGTGGGGGAACTTAAAATTAGGCAAACCGTGTTGAAGGTAGTTTCCATTTAACCACGGCAAAAATTACAACTCATTGATAGGTTTTTTATACTCAAATTTAAGTTGAATTTACCTAATTTTGAGTACACCCCAAACAACTCAAAAGTACGTTCCTCCACAGAAGACATCGACTGAGTCGAATCTCTCGTTTTGTTTTTGACAACACTAATAAGTGCGAAAGCGACGCACAACTCAAAAGTAAGTTAAAAGAACTTATTCTGCAGGTTGTTTTATTTAACCGTGTAAACTTCTTTTGACGTGTAGAATTACTCTGGAAGCTGATCAAACGCGATCAACGTTTTATTCATATATTTTAAATATCAACATATTCGTGATCTAACGCTAGATGTCGACCGCCAGATGGCACGGGAGTGCAATGATGATGTTTTTATTTCATCTGTCAAAACACATTGGAAAGTAAATTCTGAATTTTATAAATTCAATCAATATTATAATTAAATGTTATTTCTTCTAACGAAAAGTAATTTTGATAAAGAAAATATGTTTCCTACCTCTGAAAAATATCCAGATGGTAAATTTCTTGTTACATCACTAAAAATTCGTTCATCTGGTTTCAATTTATACTAAAATGAAATTCAGATATTGAAATTTCGATAGAAACACGATGGTGGGCAAAAATCACTGGATTAAAGAGTGCAGGTGTTGGCAGTAGAGGTTATCCACCGATAAATCCAATTTCTAGATAAACATTTTCCATATCTAAAACAACCAATCTATACTCAACAATACAAAAATAATTCCGGATCTCAATAATTCGCAATAAAATATTGAGTTCAACTGAATGTTTTGATGTCAAACGAAAGAACCAGTGTTTTCTTGTCATGTGTAATCAAACTTTTGGTGAAACTATGTGATATTTATTTTAAAACAATTAAAGTAGAACAACCATCCTATATCATCAATGCAAGAAAATATTTTCATCATCATTTGATTGGTACCAAAAATGAAATTTAGTTGGCGCATCGAGCGAAAAAGTTTCACGTTTGAGAGCCAATAACAAAATATATTTTACATATTGTATTTCCAAATTTTCATTCGTGAGTATTTCGTTTGAAAACAAGCAAGTTTAGCAGGAAATAGTTTTCTGAAGCCATTATCTATTTGAAGTTATGCATCTATTTCATATCGTACTAAATTGAAATAACATATTTTTCTTCAACTGTGTTTCGAAATGACTCAGCTGGTGCCGAAGCACTTTGGAACGCTCTGGTTTAATAAAACTATTATTTTCCCCACCTAACTAAGCCTAGAATTATAAAAAAGAAATATGCTTGTAAAAGTTTGAATTTCACACGAACATTGTAGTAAAACGAGGAAAAATGTCAAAAATATCAAATTTTTCGAATAGCTCGTATTCAGAATGGCGCAATAATGCGCAAATTTTTTGCCGATCCAGTAGTATTTGGATTATGCTTAATGAGGGTACAAGAGTTTCCACTCGGACGGATTGGGAACATAAACTTTTTCAATTTTGAAAAGTGAGAAAATGACGGATTTTTTCTTCTACTTATTGTAGTTTTATAAAACTGATATTTTTCAGAGTACATGGATATATCTACACCAAAATATTACCCTGACCTTGGTTTATTAAAAATATAGGATAATATTTGAAAGGTTTGTTTCCACGCGCGACTTTAAACCTGCCAAAATGAATTTAAAATCCCGATTTTGATAGTTAACAGTATTGCCATACTTCAGTAAATACACACAACATGGTTGCCATCTAATGCAGAAGTTAGTATTAGAGTATTATCATATAGTATAATGCCCTTGATAACGCTTTTTGAAAATTTGAATTATATGTTGTCGTCTTTCCGGCATGTGTTACTCTTTGCTACAAATTTTCAGCCCTTTTGATACAAGCATTTTACTCTGGGTGTGCGTTTTACCCCATCTCTTATAGAGCTAAACACATTATGAAATACTAGTATTGGGAATGACAATACCATAATTGGACACTCTTACTTTGCCGGAGTGTGGAATATTTTTTCTGATACAGAGCTTCATTTCTGGGCCAGTGTACTTGCAGTGTCGTTTGGCCGGTGCAACGGGTGTACGGAAGGAGGAAGCAACCCAAGATGTAGTGCAGAGCGCAATAAAAATGACGCGGCGAGAATGAGTTTAATGAACTTTCACGAACCGTTCTGAACCTTAACCGTGTAGAGAGAGGAAAAAGTAAACGTTCGCAACGAAATGGAGAGCGAAAAAATCGGCGAAAAAATACATCCATACCGAAAGAAGTGCATGGAAAAAATAGCAAACTGCCGCAGCACCGTCCAAAGGCTACAGAAAATAATAAAATAAGAAAAGAAATTGACAAAACGAGATTCGCGCGTTCACTCTTTTTTCTACTTGCCGGTGCTGTTTGGGGAAGATGTGGTGCGGATGGGATGGGCTCTCGCTTGCAAAATGCAATTCGTATCAAGGCAGCTTCCTATGCGAAGAGTTCAGGAAAGTGCAGCACACGGCAGCAGTGCAATGAACTAACGGCAGCGGACAAAGAAACGAACCAAACTACATAAATAAGTATAGATAAATCAGTAGTTTCGATGAGAATGGAAACGTATTGTCTAAAGTTGGGTCGAAAACGTAACGAGATGAATTGAAGGTCCGTGTATTTTCGATGACTTAGTCGATTCTACACTCGAGAAACGTGAAACTGCAATAGACACCAAACTAAGTGGCATGGATGACCTGGACAGACTAGTGGTAACGGATCCAATATTGCACAGTTATTTTATGACTGAACAGAAGCAATGGTATGCAAAATTAAAGACAGCATTCAATTTTTTATTGCGGGTGTTCCTATGAATATCCGGCAATATTTTAACCTCACTGGATGCGCAGTGGTCACCGATGTGTATTTGGAACATATTTTCTCTTTTTACTAAAACTGATTGGCTGCCTAATAATATTTGTAAGGACTTTTTCGTTTAAATAGCATTATATTTAAACTATATTATTGTCAAACGGTATTCATTTTCGACGGAATAAATATACATATATATAAGTATATATATATATATATATATATATATATATATATATATATATATATATATATATATATATATATATATATATATATATATATATATATATATATATTTATATATATATATATATATATATATATATATATATATATATATATATATATATATATATATATATATATATATATATATATATATATATATATATATATATATATATATATATATATATATATATACATATATATATATATATATATATATATATATATATATATATATATATATATATATATATATATATATATATATATATATATATATATATATATATATATATATATATATATATATATATATATATATATATATATATATATGAGCGACCGAAAATAAAAGTCGCAAGAATAGAACATGCATCACAAAACCCGTTTCAAACATATTAGAATATAAAAATCGGAAATAAACTTCAAGCATAAAAATCGGACAGAAATCTTTCAGCCTAAGAATCGCCTAAAAAGTTCTCACCCATAAAACTCGGCAAGGATGAAACTCCAGTATAAAAATCGTTTAAAAATAAATAAATCGCTCGTAGGAGCATCCGATGTTCAAGATTAAAAGTCGACTAACAAGATTTACTTTGTAAGAATCGGAAGTATTTCTTTCCGGTTTTTTTACTGAAGGTTTTTTTACCCGACTCTTACAAAGGAATGTCCCAGCCCGATTTTTATGCTTGAAGTTTATATCCGGTTTTTATATTCTAATATATTTGAAACGGGTTTTACGAAGCATGTTCTGTCCTTGCGACTTTTATTTTCGGTCGCTCATATATATATATATATATATATATATATATATATATATATATATATATATATATATATATATATATATATATATATATATATATATATATATATATATATATATATATATATATATATATATATATATATATATATATATATACATATATATATATATATATATATATATATATATATATATATATATATATATATATATATATATATATATATATATATATATATATATATATATATATATATATATATATATATATATACGGTTTTTGCCACTAGTATTATAAATTTTTGTAAACATATCCATAAAATGGCAAGGACAATAATTTTTTTATTTCTCGCAATATTTATTGAAAAAATAGTCCATTTTTAGGAAAAATAGGGGAAAGTGGTCAGATTGTCACGACCAGATAACTTGGTGGAAGGGGGGGGGGAGCTCGGGGTTATCCTGTAGCCCCCTCCCCCTTTGGCTGACTTCTATCTAATCTGTCTGAAAAAAGTTTTTAGCTAAGGCCTCTAGCTTTCCAATGGTATACTTTTTCCAATGTATTGTTCAATTTGAGTAAAGTTGTGAGCCAAAAACAAAAGTGTGCTGACAGCCGAACACATTCCCCTACTTATAAATTTCTAACGAAAGAAATTGCAGACTTCGATATTTTTGGTGACAAACTTTTCTACTTCAAAATATCTAAAAATACATATTTCTAAAGCTATCCTAATCAAAAATGCGCCGAAAGTTATACAAATGTTCCCATTTTTTAAAAAGAACCTAGTTTTTTCGGTTGAGGGAAGGTTATTTTGCTTTTGGACTTTGTTAGTTTTTTCTGGAATATTAAAAAAGTAAGAGCCTTCATGGCTCTGATTGGCTGTATTGATTTTGCCGATGATGTCATCCTCGGATATATAACTTTCAGCATTGCTCGGGCGAGCTCATTCACTGGTCGAATGTCGGAGCGGATACGATAGCAGTAGTGCACTGTGAACTGCTTTGCACACGACAACTGGAGAGCTACGGCACTCAGTGCCAGTGCTAGTCAGCATGCCGTTGCGATGAATCTAGTATCGCGTTGCTTTTTGCGACACTAGAGTTTTTAAACCGACAAAAAACTAATCAACGGTTCTCAAATTTGGAAATCCGATTGTTTTGAGCTTCATGGCACACCTTGAAACTCAGTGTATTTACACCGGCACACTCTCATGCTCATTTCGATTTATTTATGTACTCGTTCCGCATAAAAGATTAAAATTTGTGCGTATCAAAAATGTTGAGCCCTAGTTAGCTCGACCCATATCGTAACCCTACCCATTGGGGCCGTACATAAATGACGTAGCTTTTTTCGGCGGATTTCGACCCCTCCCTTCCCTTCGTAGCATTTTGTCACAATAATTCCCCTCGTCACATATCGTCACAAATTTGCTACACCCCTCTACCAGGGTTACCATATTCACAGATTTTTTTCACAATTTTTGATCATAGATTCATTTTTACAGATGACAGATTTTTGGCATTTTGACAAAAATTTCACAGATTTTCAAAGATTTTTGGAAATATTGTGATTTTTCACAGATTTTTTGGAAATTTATCACAGATTTTTTTTCTGGTTTTAGCCATCACAGATGGTGAAAAGATTTTTTGGCCGAAACACAGATTTCAATGTGGCATCCCTGCCCATCTCCCCCCTAAAGTGCTACGTCATTTATACATGGCTCCTGGCACCGTGCTGGCTGTTGTTTAAAACGGTATGCATTGATCGAAATGGTAAAGCGAAAATCGAAGCGTGACTAAAATATTCGCTAATTTTAACTAATTTAAACCAAACGAAAGAAATATATTGTAATTTAACTCGAAGTTGAACCTTATCGACTCAACAATAGTAGGTTTCAAAGCAATTGTTTAAATACGCAATATTTTTTTTTGTATAAATGCATATCATATGCATGGTTTCGCACTGTCTAAATAGTTCTTTTTAGCTTTCATAGATGTGCGGAAAAACTGTACATACTTTTAATATGATGACAAATGATGTAAAATGTTTGAAATATTCGTAAAATATAACGTTGTTTTTTCCATTTCTCATAGATTAATCCACGTATATATCCAAACACTTAAAATATGTGCACGTTTCGTTGGCATCAAATAACTCAATTGATGTTTGACAACCCGGTTGTCAACGATTACTCAACTGAATACTTTGTCCGACCATATCCGTGAAAAGAGTAAACGTGCGATATTTCGATTATTGTATCGATTTTGTGGGCTATTTTCGGCAAATTTAAGACTAAGAGAAACGAAAGCAATGAAACTTAAAGATAGGTATTCTAGAGCGAATCAGTTATAAACATAACACGGAAAACTAGGACTAGGCAGGCTTATATGGCCATGATCGAAAGGAAATGGGAACAATCCATTGCCTTCTGCTGGTAGGAGTTGGGCTTTCCACCCCAGTTTACCGCATGGTCGTTGATAGAACATAACTCATCATCATGTTTTACCACCGACGCTGCGAAATGTATTGCACACTACATTTTCAATGTAGCCGTGGTCGTGTCCTGCACACAATCCTTAATTTTTTTTCTTTACCAGTGTACAAGAACTTTTCCCGCGGTGCTGAAGTCGCTAAGTGCGCAAAATCGCATAAATAATGTATCGTACATATAAAAGAAAGGAATCTGAACTATTGTTTTGAACAAAAAACATTAACTCTCAAGGTAATATTGCAAACAGCAAGAGCGAATGCATGATCAATCTGTTAAAGAAAAAATGCATATTACGAATAACGAGGATAATCGTCAGTGATGTGGACCTTATTTCAATGTGCTAACTTCCTTCTTATCTATCACAATCAATAATCAAATTCAAAACTTCCCTCAATCACTTCCAAATTAACGAGAGTTTCATGCAAGAACGAACGCCTACACCTTTATTCAAAAGCAATGGTTTCCTTATCAACAAACAAAACCCTCATCTTCTCTGCAGACAATATTTAGGTTAAAGGTTGACCTGTTTAACTCTTTCGAGCATACACAAACAGTGCAAAGAATGCTCAGACATTTTTGCTCGAAAAACCAAGCTAGTACCCCTGAGGAGAGATATTCATATCATCATCAGAATTCAAAATTATTGGAAAAATATTGAGCGGCTTAGCTGCAGTATGCATCGCATGAGGAACTGTGACTTGAGCATAGTAGAACATGATTTGAGATCTTCATCAAAATCAAATAAACATGTCGTCTTTTAGTCTTCAACGATAATTATAAATAAATACACTATTAAAACAAGAATTTAAGGTATTCTATCATAAGGTGAAACGCTAGCTACAGTAAGATTCCGTTTTTGACATGCTCCCATTTTGGCACACTCCGATTTTGGCAACACACGGGTTCCGTTTTTGGAAACATTCTTGTTGTACATAATATGTTTTTTAAAACTGTGTAATAAATATTTTTTATATCAATTAACATCACATTTGACTTTATTTCCAAACATGGAAGTCATATTAACCCTCAAAGGGGCAAATCATTTTTTTATTAAATTTTGTTAAAATTGTCTCATAGTTTCAATTCATTACTCGACAAACATATGATTACGGCCTAAAACCAACTGTCAAAATCCACTTTGAATTGAAATCCCGGACAAACCGTTACTAACCGAACACAGTTCACAGCAGTTTATGACAGAGAAAACTTTTCTCTTTCGTTTACTACCAACATCTGTGATTGGCGTGTAACGGTTTGTCTGGAATTTCCATTCAAAGTGAATTTTGACAGTTGGCTTTTAAGCCGTAATCATATGTTTGTCGAGATTACTGTGATAATTTTGTTTTTCGCAATGTTGTTTTGAAACAGTGTTATGCATTTAAGGGTTAACTATATTGTACAATATGCGTGTTGTGTTTAATGATCACAATAAGTATAGAAATGTATTATTTATGTATAATATAACTGGTAACTGTGTAACTAGTGTCTGACGGAATCAATTTTTATAGTAAGACCCAGAACACTTTAAGAGTCAAGTACAGAGGAATGCGCTACACTGCATAATAAGACTAGTTCTGGAGAAAATTTTCAATAGAACCTTAGTGACATTGCGAGTCTCTTTCTCTTTGGATTATTACGACATCAATACAAAACTTGGCACTAAATTTTCAGTATATATCGAAAGCTGACCATGGTGCGTCCCAAAGGCGTATTTGGGAATACAAAACTGGGCTTTGGAACATTTGTTAGTTTTTTTTTTTTGGTGATTTTTTCAAATGAATGGAATTAAAGTGGTTCTTGTGGTTGAGGCGTTCAAAGTATCGACTGTTTAGATGTGTGAATTTTACCTGCGAAATGCCCTACAATATAATAACACAAATGAATTGAAGCAAGTTTGCTAAATAAACAAGGCTATCTATAATGGTTAATCTGTTATGATTTTTTTAAAAGATTTAAGGTAGGGTGGCTCTTGAAAAATAGGGTTGCTTATATTATCTTTTGATGTGTTAATTTCTCGCAAATGCATTGTTCTAGAGATTTTTGGAATTTTTTTTTGAAGCGCATTTTCACAGTAGCACTGATGTTTCAATCCCTTTTGTTTGGATAGTTGCAAGTGATTTATACAGGTTTTCTTTAAACCTAACTATCTTCAAAAATTGCAATTTGATTTTCAATCTATCAATTCCAATTGGAAGATCGAGGATTGGTTAGTTATAGAGAACAAAATTCATGTATTTTTTTAAAAGAGCTATGTTTTTTAACAAAACTGTTCATTAATATCCACGAAAGAAAAGATAACAATCCCAGGAGCGAATGTCATGATAACATTTATCACACTTTGAAGCTTTTTTTATTATTGTATTTTTTGCGAAGATTTAGGAATTAAACATTTATTTCTAGATATATCTTTCACAAAAAAATGTTAAAAATCATTTTCTCAAATATTTTTTTAAATGTCATGTAGCGCCATCTACATAAGTTATAAAGTATAAATGTCTTCAGTACATGTGTTAAAAATATCAAACAAACAACTTTGCCGAAGAAAGTTTTTTTTGATAGAACACCTCTGTCAAAAGATAGAACTGATCTAGATCAGTTTCTACTTATCTAGATCAAAACCAAAGTTGTCAAAATAATTATCATTTCCATCTAAGATACTTTTTCTAAAGACACTTATCCTCCAGGATATATACCCAAGGTGCTAGAAGTTTTGAGTGTCGAAAGTAGCATTCTGCCCCACCGTACGACGTCTGAATTTCCTAAAAACACGAATAAAATCGAATTTGCTTATTTTTCTTTCATCTCATTCCATTTAACATATGATTAAAAATCTTTGAAACATTTTTAAAATCGTAAATTGAAAATCTAAAGTTTAAAAAAAGGTTCCATTTTTGGCACGGTTCCGGTTTTGGCAACTGAAAAAAATAAAATTGTTACCAAAAACGGAATCCTACTGTATTCTAAATGCATACTTTCATAAATTAGTACATGAGGATTTAGTCGTGAAGAACTCTGGAAGTGATCATTTTTTTTACTATGGTATTTAGAAAAGGCTGAACATCCGCATACAAATGTATAAAATACATAATTTTTTATTCACCTAATTTCAATAAATCGGAACCACCCTGGCTAAATAGTACCATAGGAAAGCAAAATATTTCTGTTTACTTACAATCAAATTTGTGTTGAAAAGTTTATAAAATTCCCTTTTTCGAAATAAAAAACCTGTTTTAATCCACCTAGCGGTGCAATTGTGCCTTTCTCAATCATGAACACGAGAATGTTTGCGGCTTATATGGAAATTTTATATGTGACCGGACGGTTCAGTCTATATTTCCGGAACCATATAAGCGATCCGTGCGAAATTCTCTGGGGATAATATAGCTATCATTTGGGACTAAGTTTGTGAAAATCGGCCCAACCATTTCCGAAAAACTGATATGAGTTTGCTAGTTTTGAAAAATTGCGGCTTTTCCCGGGCACTTCCGGAACCGTCTATGGTGGTCAATGTAGTCAACGAAAGTTTGTTTGGCCGTCGGTGACCTAGAACTGCAAATTTATGTTGTTTGAGTGACATTTTAGCGAAATTTTTACCATTTTTGCTTTCATCGGAGTATCGGTTTGAATCACAATTTGCTATGTGATCGCACGCCACAACCCGTAACTCCGGAACCGGAAGTCGGTTCTGGATAAAATTAAATAGCCATTTGCGGGGACGCAACATCTTTCATTTGAGACTAAGTTTGGTTGATTCGGTCTAGCCATCTCCGAGAAACCGATGTGACTGTTATTCTGAATTTGGATACTTCCGCCGGGGCTTCCGGAACCGATGATGGTGGCCAATGTAACCAAAAAGACTTTGAATGGCTGTTAGTGATTTAGTACTACAAATCGAAGCAGTTGTGGTCACATTTTGGAAATTTTTTCACCATGATACATTCATTGCAGAATTTATTAAAATCGTCATTTTCTACGTGATCTTACTCATCACCCTGTAATTCCGGAATTGGAAGTCGGATCCATTAAAAATTCAATAGTAGCCTATGGGAACGTTGCACCTTTCATTTCGGACTAAGTTTGTGAAAATCGGTTCCGCCATCTCTGAGAAAAGTGAGTGAAATTGTGTTCGCGTACACACACAGACGCACATACACACACATACATACACACAGACATTTGCCGAACTCGACGAACTGAATCGAATGGTATATGTCACTCGGCCCTCCGGGCCTCCGTTAAAAAGTCGGTTTTCAGAGCAATTGCAATACCTTTCGATTGAGAAAGGCAAAAACATTTAGAACCACCCTAGGCTGTCAAATTTTTAATTTTGCGTTCTAATTTAGTCAAAATCGAACTCAGCGCACCAAAATTTCCATTAGATGATATTTTCAGTCATTTTAAACTACTTTTGAGGTTTCGTCCATCTTTTGTTTGGAGTGAACCACTGTGGATCGGCTCAGTCATGCTGAGATAATTTAGACCAATGTGTTAAACAAAGACAGCAAATGCTGTTCTCAGAGCCGTACCGTGTGGATGGCCAGGTTGGCTCCTGTCAAGGGTGCCAACCTTAGTGAGGCGCAAAAATCTTGATCTGCTTTTTAAAATAAGTGAGGTTAAGTCATTAAATTAGTCAAGATGGTAGTATCATTGGCACATACAAAATTATTGTTTGATAGTCGAACTGATAAAGAAAGCCAAAGCAGACAGCGAAAGGCGCATAACTGAGACTCTACCAAAGGCGTCAGAAGACTACGCTACGGTACTGTTAGTCCAGAATAAACAACAAACAAGACAAAGACTTCAAATTTCAACAAAAATTGCGAAAAATAATGCGAATTTTTATCGCTCGTTTCCTCAGTTTCATAGGAACAAGGGGAACGGAAATGTGGTCATGGCCAGTAAAGCAGGCCACCTTTTTGAAGCTGTAGCAAAGATCGTAGAGTAAGCTCACAGGAGCAATGAAATCAACACGCATTACAGCTATGGAAGCAACGCTTCATCTACCTCCATTGCGCCATGTTATGGGGGAGGCGAGACTTCCCAGTCAAAAAGGGCAAGTTGCTGGCTAACGGGGGGCTATTTGCCAACTCGGATGCGCTAATTACCCTTCAATTTGCCAGCAAATTGCTGGCAATTAGGGGGCTATTTCAAATGCAACATTTGGGCGATTTGCCACAGTCATTTTTTTGCCGCCCAACCCGCCCTTAAATTGCCCCCAAATCGCCCACGGAACGCGCCATTTAATCGCCCTTAATTGCCTAATATGAAAATTAAAAATAATACTTATTTTCGGATTCATTATCTACTCAAATATACTTACCAGTATACTAGGTAATCACCACCAAATTATAGGAAGAATCAATGGTGAAATTGGTATTGCACTCCAAAACTTACCACAATCTGACGTTCATTAAGACTCTAGGTCAGAGATCTTGTTCCACAATACTTACACACGATTCCACAATTTCCCACATTCTTTGGCTAAATGAAGTGCACTAGACAAACAAAGTACAAGGGAGAACACACCAATTGTTCAAAAAACAATTTTAAGCTTAAGCCAAACATGAACCGCCATGTTTGAAAAACACGAAAAACAACCAAGTCCATTTCAGCCGCCAGAAAATTTGTCTAAGTATTGAAATTGCCTTTAAATCGCATTCGCAAATTGCATTTGTTCCTAGGGGCAGTTAGCACAGGCGAGTTGAGTCAAACGTCAAACTTTTTAAATCGCCTGACCATGTTCTTCCGCATTTTTTTGACAGGGTTGGCTCTCTGAGAGTGCTAAAGGGTAAAACACTGGGGATATAAATGGTCACCTGAGTATAATAAAGGAACTCAACTAAACTCTGTCTTGACTACAGTTCAACGTAAAATGGAGGCTAAACCGAAGTTCGATATCTCATATGAGGTCCTCATAGTGGATCGTCAGATATGGGATGTAGGAGGTCTCATACTATCTCAAGGTACACGGACCAAGAATTAAAGAAGTGATATCAATGGGGAAGTGGCGTACAGTTTTCCAGCAGAGGTATATGCAATATACACCTGCTCGGAAGTCTCTAGGAAACGAAACTACAGACATGCAAAAATCGCAATCTTGTCGGACAGTCAAGCAGCACTGTTGGCATTAAGGTCGTCGAAATGTGAGTCCAAATTTGTTTGAGAGTGCATCACATTTTTACAACAACTGGCAGCTCGGAATAAAGTAATGACATTCTGGGTTCGAATGTAACAGATGAGCACCCGTTGCACTCGTACAACTGACGAAGTAAACAAACCACCGAGAATTGTCAAACATGAACTTCATTCATCATGAGTTCATTCGTGTCGTCATCTTGTAGAACTCAATGGCAAACCTGTCCCAAACGGATCCTCAGCTATATTAATAATGTTCCACCCGGTTGGGACGACACATGTGGACTAACAAACAATTCGCTTCCAACTACATTGGATTCGAGCAATTTGTAACTTGTAGAGAAAACAGGGGCAGCTACGAAAGATAACCTGAACAGTGGTCGCAGTAGCAAAGTTTCCCCTAACAACAACAAAATACTGAGCTCGCGGCTTATAACACCGCATCGTATTTTTGATCAATGGCAATTTGAACAATCGGTCCTAGGAGTAATATTTACATGTATGTTGAGTTTATGTGAGCTACGCATTCACTCGGTAAGTATACGGCAAACATACCAACGACAAGCTTTTGGAAATAGCAAGCTGGAGAGAAGAAATAACGATTAGATTCAAATCAGATTGCAAAAGAGAATCTCTTTTGCAATCTGATTTGAATCTAATCGTTATTTCTTCTCTCCAGCTTGCTATTTCCAAAAGCTTGTCGTTGGTATGTTTGCCGTATACTTACCGAGTGAATGCGTAGCTCACATAAACTCAACATACATGTAAATATTACTCCTAGGACCGATTGTTCAAATTGCCATTGATCAAAAAAACAGTAGTTAATTCTCGATAGTCAGTTGCCTGTTTATTTCCTAAGTCACGTCGTTATGAAAATCGTCTTAAGGCTACAGGCGATTGCCTAAATTGAGATATTGACGCGACTTCCGGAGAATTAATCTTGGAGTAACGTGCATTGCCAGTCCTACATATGAAAGGAGCAGTTCTTAAGATTTGAAGCTTACCATCTTGATATTTGAATTTATTTGATAGATGAGTTTGCGGCCAAATAACAATTTGTGTTTCTATCGACACTTTTACTTCACGAGAAGGCAAAGTCGTTGCAATATGAATAGCCAAGAAAACATATTCTCGCACACTTCTACACGACCGCGCCATCAGCGGACGCGGGATGCGACCACGCGCGGTTCCGATTTATAAGCAAGGGTGAGCGAGATTTTATTTCATATATTTTTTCTCCATTTCATTATTCTTAATCC
This sequence comes from Topomyia yanbarensis, assembly GCF_030247195.1. NCBI lineage: Eukaryota > Metazoa > Arthropoda > Insecta > Diptera > Culicidae > Topomyia > Topomyia yanbarensis. Next base: position 150,692,275 of record NC_080671.1, read on the forward strand.
TGCTGCTCACAGGGTCATTCAACTTCGAACGCGAAGGTAGAGGCAGACTTTTATCCAACGCGTTTCTTGGTTTCCCAACTCCACTCTCGGCCGGCCCATTTGATGGTACCCACTGGCTCGCCACTTTCGCAAATGTGTATGCCATTCCGTGGAACTTGGCTGGTCCACGAAGAAGCCAGCAAGCAGAGTTTCATCATTGTATGCAAGTGGGATCCTTTCATGGTACGCTCTATAGGGTGGTACTGATGTACGGATATACATTATACATTTCATACGGATGTATGAAAGCTAAAAATAAAAGAAATTGTTTTCGTTTAATTCGATATTTATAATAAAAAAATCGTCTTATCTTTGAAATTAATCATTTATATTGCAATTTATCTTTTCTCTTTTTTAATATTTATCTAAAACCTTTTACTAAATGGATTAATTATACTTTCCATGACGAAAACTATTTACATCAAACAGCGTACTAAAATAAGAAAATTTAGATTGTTTAAAAAACTAATTATTGTATTTAATGCTGTACTTTAGCAAAGTACTGCATTAATTACAATAAATAGATTTACTAGTAGTCTTCCGACAACCCCTCTATGGTCACTTGCGTGTGATAATTATTTGGTGATACATGGCAGTTTCGATATAAAGGGGATTTATTTGATGGTCTGCACATCTTTTTTACAATTTTATCAAATTTAGTTATCTTTTTTCTATAGACAAGACATATTTCGGTAAATGTCATTAACAGAAAATATGCTTAATATCAAATCCAAAACCAGATAAGTTCTATAAATGCTGCAGATTTTAAAATAACGATTCAATCATTTTTTTCGAATTGCATACCACAGGGATTTGGCTTTGACAGATTTAACAGCCTTTGAGCATTAGGCAAGATGGACAGGTCTAACAGCTACGACAACTGGTAAGTGAGACCAACAACGTCTTAGCTAAACAATCTTTATTGGAAGGGCAATAAAAATATATCATGCGAGATCATAAATTTTAGTAACACCCTATCAGGTAAAATCTCCTGCTATCCAGCCCTGCATCATACGACCGGACGATTAGGCGAAAAGGCAGCGCACCTCTCCTAAGATAGCTCCGGGATGCTGCGGCGGATCTTTTCCCCTTTTTCGTATGTCGTGCTGCCCGTTGACGGATCGGACGGACAACGGGGCACGGTTGCACTTGGGTTCCATTGTGTTGGCCTCGCCAAAGAAGACCAAAGACCCGACGCGGCTCTGCTGCGATTTGAATAGAAGTCGGACAGGGGGATGCGTTTTTCGCGAAGTGCTGTCTGTGTGTAAAATATGCTAATGTTCTGTCGCCTGCAACGGAATGCACACGCCACATTTTGTGCGTTTAGACGATAAAACAACCTTCCCTCTACAGTGTTTTAGCATAACCGGTTTTTTTCGGACAACCTTAGCACTGTACGGCTTGCCCTCGCCGGCTTGGTCCAGAATGGAACGGGACGGTTTGGGCGCGAAGGTACTGTCAAGGAATGTCCTGTGGTGCTTCCCAAAGCTCATGGTCGTCGTTGAAGAGGAGCAGATGGCTAGAAAACAAATACTTCGTGTACGTGTATAATGCTATAATTGATCTCTCACGCGGGATAAACAGTTTGCTGCATTGCATCGTATGGGAATTTGATAGTTTTCGCAGCTTGCTACAAGAGTATATTGTACAATGACCCCTATCGGCAAGATTGCGTTAGCAAGCCAGCATTCAATTGGTATGCGGAAAGTATTTGGATTAATTTGCATCTGCATACTAACTGTCACTAAAGTCTGTGAAAAAGGCTACCGGTGCAAGTAACTGTGTCCATCATGTTCTATGTGGCTGAAACCTACACCGAGCAAAATCTACATTGAATTTCCATAAAAACGACTTATGACTTTCAGACATAAGGATTATAAATGGATTTTATAAGTCTGTCTTATGATTTGGAGGGGAAATTTTCCAAATCCATCGCTTACTATTTTCATAAGACAGTCTTATGAAATTCATGAAAATGTCCAAATGAACGCCATAGGTGCCCATTTATGAAAATTGCTGACATTTCTAAGCAGAAAACATAGTAGAAATTATGATTTATATGAAGCAGTCTTATGAAATTCATCACAATGTTCGAACGAATGTCATAAGTTTTTTATTTTATGGATATTATTGTGCATTTATATAAAAATTAGGACATGGCCGACATTTTTCGAGCGTTTTTAGTAGTTAAAAAATTAACAGTAAAAATCAACATTGAGACGAGGGTCAAATGAACCGCCCTTCACAAGATCGAAGAGAAAAGTCTCATTAAATATTAAAATTTGTATATAATGAGCAACGGGTCGTCAATATTTCCTGGGAAACTGGGCCTAGACAACTGGGAAACTGGACTTGGCAACTGAATGATAATGATAGTTACTTCTCAAATGATTCTGATAAATAAAATATACACGTCAGACACTAATTATATGCACAATTCATTTCAAAGTTCATATCAATAATAATCGGATTTCTTCCACAAAAATCATAACCATCTAAACTAATTTAATGCTCAAGGTAATTTATTGAATAACATACAAAAACAATTATTTAAAATTTTGTTGAAATTTGACTAAAAATCTCGCTTCTTTTGCTTCAAACAGCGGTTACCAAAAAGTGCTGGCCTAAAACTATCAGCTGCTGGTAGGCCGTCCACGCCAATACTGAATTCATAGAAAACAATTATGAACTTTTCACAAAAGAGACGTTTATGAAAAACAAAATATATTTTTATAGAATCAATAACGAATCTCATATGGGTTTCATAAGAAAAACTTATGAAATTCTTAAACGCATATATTAGAGCGCAGTCATAAGGCTATCTTATGAAATACATTATTTGGACGTCTATGGAGTGCATGAATAAAGATAAATGAATTCATAAGCCTGCCTATGACATTCTAAAGCGTTCAATGGAACCGTCAGAAGGCTGGTTCATATGCCGAGACTTATGAAATTCTCAGGTGCTTTTTGCTCGGTGTAGCTGTCATTTTACCTACACTCAAAAAATAAATCACGTAGCTTCTACGTGAAAACATATGTGAATCTCATCCACCGCACTTTTCACGTAAGTTCTATCGGGTGCTCCGGTAAATTAAAATTTTTTTCAATATCTGATTCATCAGGTAAAAGTTACGTGTTTTAAGGATAATTAGCAACAGAAATTCACGTAAATAATACATGAAGCCTGACATAACAACTACATGAAGCCAAACGCAGTAATTATGTGTAACCAAACGTAACAAATATATGAAACCAAACGTGAAAATTACTTGAAGCCGTTCATAGATTGTATTTTCAATAAATTTAATTCTAAAAAAGAAAAATCTTTATATGTCACTTTTTTCAATTTATTTGAATCCTTAATTGCGAGAACTAAACATAGAATATCATAATTTTGAATCGTGTGCCTCAGAAGTATATTCAAACACTTTCAAGAATAAAGCAGATTTGTATAACACATCCTGTTTTTGAAGATCAGCGAAGCAATGTACATGCGATTCAGTCACTAGATGAAGACATTCAGGTTCAAGTACTTCGGCAACACTAGCAGTGCTTTTTGTCAGCATGATTAGCAGAGGCAATGGTAAACTGTATCTGTAGATGTTTTGTATAATGACAACATAAAAGTATTTCAATGCCTAGATCGCTACGAACAAGTCATTGTTGACTACGTACTGGGTCGTACAATACTGGAGCTATTTCTCCTCCCCCGGGGATGTAAGGTCGGCCAGATCGATTTCCAATTTGCCTTGTGTCACTATATGGAATGCAAATATATAAACACGTTGGAAATCGGATTCAGTAATGTAATTTGATAATGGAAATAACTTACCATGTATGACGAACCCGAATAGTCAGAAGATTTTAGTGGTGCCTATGGTTGACAAACGTTCATTCAACGTTCGAAATACTTATACTCCTGACGGCATCTTTGCCATCCGTGTTTCGCGATTTATTTGATCGTCCATCGGAGATGGCAGTAGTCACTGCGTATTCCCCGGGTAAAAAGACAAGTTTAATTCGTCTATCTATAATTTAGTCAGTATTATTCTCTACAATCGAGAAAAAATTCATGCATTCCACTTACCATACAAAAGATATATACATATGGAAAACAACAGATTCGGAATAATTTAAACAGTGGTAGATGTTTCAGCCATTTTTTTCACACAGGAAATCCACGTGAACTACATTTCGACGGCCAACATTGCATCACTTAAAGGTTACGTGTGAATCAAATAAATTTTACAAGATTTTCAAATGTCGTTCATATGAATCACGTAATGTATGTTGAAATATGGAAAATATTGATTCACGTGACAATTCATGTAAATTCAAAGTGATTTATTTTTTGAGTATAAAAAGAATTTAAAATTCAAGAATATATGAATGGATCTGATAATTGTACCAATTTAATATTGTTACATACTGCAAAGAAATTTGAAATAAATTACATTTTATAATTTGTTAAATCTTTCTATGATTTGTTGCTTATTGCTATAATTTCTATCTCCTATTTCATGAATGATTGATACTATCTACGAATAGCAGAAAACAAATAATTCACGAACCTGAGATTGCCAAGAAAACGACCATGATATGATAAAATGAATTGCGAAACAGAACGAGAACAATGATTATGCTCAAATAATATGCTTAAGAACTAATTAAAATTTTAAGCAAACTCAGTTTGCTACATATTGACAATAGACCTGCAAAGCTCAAAAACTAATGGCGATTTTGCTTAAAGTGAAACTGAGTCAGGTTCTAACCCCAACCGCTGTCAGTTCATACATTTTGACAGCAGTTGGTGTTAGAACCTGACTCAGTTTCACTTCAAGCAAAAACGACAAAAAACTTGGGTACTAAACTAGCTCAAAAATGTTTGTTGTGTTGAGAGTTGTGACTTTCGTGCCCTTGCTTTCGTCTTTTCAACGGGCCTTAGTTTAGCTTCATTAGTTTGCCTCTACAACACCAGAAAGCCTGTTTGAATACCTATCGTCCAAACTATTGGTTGTTGAAATCAGAAACTATGCGATATTTCCCCTTAGTGGAGAAAAAAATTGGTAAAAACGTTTATTTTTTCCATTAAGAAGAAAAATCTTTCAAACAATCTTTGGGCGTGAACATCACAAAATTTATAAGTACAATAGTTATGGAATTTGCGTTTCGACTTCGTCTCCTCAGAACTAACTTAGTGACAAGACTAAGCTAGCTTTTGATTGAGGCTAGCTCCAAAACATGGTGTCTACTCAAACTGAAGAAACAAAATCCCTGAGTATTCCAGGTTTTCCAGAGTCCTGTGAAAAAAATCCAGGTTCCAAAAAAAAAAAAAATTTCATACAAAACAATTTTTTTCAGTACCGGTAGTACCGGTACTCGAATATTTTTTTAAAAAAATCGAAAAAAGCTTCAAACTGAAATTGAATGCTCAAACTGATGATCTTATTCTCAGATGATTGATTTGTGCTGATCAAAAAATTTGTTTATTGTTTTTAATTGCTTCGGAATGGCAAGACTCATTTCACAGAAGATATTTTTCGTACAGGGCACCTTCTTTTGTTTCGAAATCTAGGCCACTTTGAAATCAATAACTGCTAAGTGGTGCGACTTTCGTCGACTTGAACAGATGGTAAATGTATGAAACCCTATTAACAACAGTAAATAAAAGCGAAAATGGCAGTAAATCCGAGCAGGTTAATCGCATTTCTTCTCTTGCTTTTCTGAAAATGGTTTCGATCTTTAAGTTGTTTGCCTACTATTCTCTAATACATATCAAGGCTTCTTGCTTTCCTGGAAACTACTTAGTTTTGCTGAATTTTCCGATCACCAATAATTACAAATCGCCCCATTTGAACCAAGTCTAAAACTAATCTTCCCAAAACTTATGTGCCCCCCTGTCTTCTAGTCAATATTTAATCTCGTTAAGAAATGCACAACAGTACCACTACTTTGAAATAGCCCTAATTAATTCCCCCTAATCTTGAACCACTCTCTCTAGTTATTTCTAGTTAATAAACTTGTAAAATGTTCCGCTTAGTTAATTAATTTCTCCTACAATCTCCCTTCTAAAAATCATAAAGTGAATTACTATAAAAAGAACACACAAAATGACCCGTCCCCCAAATCTTACGAATATTATATTATACCCTCTTTTATATGTATAAGTTAGCTGTAAAGTTTTTTTTTAGTTTCATTATATAAAACAAAATAATATTGAAATGTGTAACCCCCTAGTTTTAAGAAATTCAAAATGTAAAACAATGAAAAAATGGCACCTTTAAGCTAACGCATACGTGCCTTATCAAATAAACAAATTGAAAAAAAAGTCTAAAACTGTTAGCTACTAAATCGCTGTTCGTTCTTTTATAGATAAAGGTTTAAGAGCAAACCAAATACAGACATGACTTAGACCATAGTCTTATTATGCGCCAACCCAGAGAATAATGGAAACCAATCAGAATGTCGCTAATAAAACTTTAACTTCTAGAATTATTATGATAGGGACCACATTCCCACACAAAGGTGTTATCTGAACGATTTTTCTAGAAGGCAAATTAATATAATTAAACGTTATCTTGCAGACCGATATTTTGAAACAGATACCCCTGCAGAGTTAACATATTTGTCATCAAAAATTGTATAGTACCGCAAATACCGGTACTGGCTTTTGTTCAGTACCAGTATTACGGTACCAAAAATGGGTCGGTATTCCTGGGATTTTCGGTACCGGTATTACCTTAGTCACATTGCTGTTGTTATATCTTGTAACGACATTTAATAGGCAAGAGACTGGAAGGTATGAAACCATAATGATTATTGTCGTTTTTTCTTGAAGCGAAATTGAGTCATTCTAACTCGAAGTGCTGTCCGTTAACTAACGTAGAAAGCACTTCGACGTCCAGATAACTACCTTTGATCCAGATAGACCAAGAGCAGTTAAACGATTCCAGGAATCAAGAGAAGCGTCGCGGAAAGAAATCAAATTAGCGCTACAACAATCGTGGGAATATTTTGTGACTTAAACTTTGGCGTACAGTGAATACACTGCGTGGTAATCGGCAGCGAAGCACTGTAGTACTCAAGTGAGCGGACAATCCGGAAGCGGAAAAACTAGCATATTTATATGGTATATTTAGTTGTCTCACACAGAAACAGATGGATGACAATGATGGAAACTTAAACTAATTACTTCTAAAAAACTACAGGAATCAATTGCTTAGTATTGTCCGAGACAGATGAAAGTCGAACAAGTGCGATACACGATTGAAGAGCATTTGTAGTCCCATTATAGCGTTATTAGCGGTGTGATTAGTTCGTTAAAAGGGCACCTTCAAGAGAACCTTCCCCCGTAACATTCTAGACCTTACTTAAATGTTGACTCGCTCTAATAATACTAGAGAATCGATGCGTCCTGACAGAAGATCAGAGATGAATAAGGCTCTTGTAGTTAGCAGCGATGTGTATCTACCGCGAGGACAGAGTTTCATCGACAAACACACTTGCATACTTAGAAGCGAACAATTTGCAGATAATTTGTGAATTATTCCCAACTTCATTATTCAAAAAAATTGTAGAATGTAGACCGGTTTTATTCCGCTGCTCATCGATGAATCAGTGTGCAGTATACACTGCGTCAAGTTGATTTAAGACACCCCTTGTATTTGATACTAAATGTAATGCCATAAGTATTATTTTCATTTTTTTCTATATCCATAGTAAGAAGTCAGCAAACATAATTGTTTTACTGGCCGCACTAGCAAATTGGGACAGTGCTATCAGCTCAGCGAATGTAAACAAAACTATCAAGTGTCAAGTTCCTTTAAGACAGTTAATTAGTTGTTGACTTTATTCTGTTTTAGCTAGTTTCTAACGTCATTTTAAAGTTATGCCGCGGGGAAAGTACCTTTCGCAAGAGGAAAAGGCCACCATACTGGCATATAGGCGCATAAATATGAGTATTAATCAGATTTCGAAGGAGGTTGGTAGATCGGGGTGTGTGGTCAGGAATTTTCTGGAGGATCCAGAAAATTACGGAAAAAATTCCCGAAAACCATCAAAAGCAAACTAACAAGCCGAGATAAAAGGAAAATAGTCAACACGGCATCCAATTCAACAAAATCGCTTAGTCAAATTAAGGCTGAGCTGGATTTAAACGTATCTCGGGAGACTATTCGACAGGTGTTGGTGAAAAATCCAAATATTTGCCGCTCGAAAATGATGCGTGCACCTTGTCTGAAACAAGAGCATAAAATGGCAAGGCTTGAATTTGCAAGAGCTAACATGAGCCGCGACTGGAACTTGGTAAGTTTCTAAATTGGGAAAACATAGTTGCAATATAATAGATATATGTCTGTCATCGAAAGTAATAATACATTTTTTGCGACAGGTTATCTTTAGCGACGAAAAAAAATTCAACCTTGATGGTCCTTACGGATTTAATTCGTATTGGCGTGATCTACGAAAGGAAGAGGTACATTTTTCTACGCGTAATTTTGGAGGAGGAAGTTGCATGGTATGGGGCGCATTTTGCAGTCGCGGAAAACTGAACTTGGCGTTTACTTCCAGCAAAATGAACAGCAAAGATTATATAAATGTCCTTGAAACATGTTTGCTTCCATTTAAACGGCGGTATTCACGCCTAAAGTTCACTTTCCATCAAAATAATGCGTCAATTCACAAAAGTACCGAAACCATGAGATGGTTGAAGGACAAAAAAATCGATGTACTTCCATGGCCAGCTCGTTCTCCTGACTGCAATCCAATAGAAAATCTGTGGGGAATCCTCGTACGTCGAATCTATGCTAACAACAAACGTTACGCTGCCGTGAATGAGCTTAAAAGTGCGATTACAGAAGCATGGAATTCCGTTGAAGCAGATGTGATTAAAAACCTGATAAATAGTATGCCAAATAGAGTTTACGCAGTCATTAATAAGAATGGAAACCCAATCAAGTACTGAGGAGTCGCAAAATTGTCGGTTGATTTGAAAATGGAGGATTTTGAGAAAAAAGTTGGTGACTGTCTTAAATGATTTTGACATGTCGAAAGTTAAAAATCGATATAATTCTTATATTTATTAAATAAATTCGGATTTTATCGTTGAAATGTTGCGTAATATGTTGAAATAAATTAATTTGATTAGAATTAGAACGAAAGATCTCTAACATTTTTGGAAATTGAAAAATATCGTCATGTCTTAAATCTCCTTGACACAGTGTAGTGTCACGAATTTTATCACGTAGAAAATAAAACACACACCGCACCGCAAAACATTACTGCGAAAGATCGGCGACCTCGGGCTACCTTCTAATCTTTCAAGGGAAGGTACAAATGGAACGATAAAGTGTGAATCACTCATCCGCTTTCGATGATGTATATAACGACCTCATTCTGAATGAGCTTTTGTGGACTCTCGACAAAGGGCGAAGTGTCTCAACAGGGCCGTGATCGGCTAACTTCTTCTCTTACGGCTCCGGCTTACCGTAGAGATATCACTACTCGAGATGTTCAATGCCGTTTGGCGCATAGGCACCTCTCTCGTTGGCTGTCGGATTGCTATAGGTATTGCAATTATAAAACCCAACGACTCTGGACTTGCTGCTTTCCAACTGATTTCGCTCACTAGCTGTATGGCAAATTTATTCGAGAACATAGTAAACAGACGACTCAATGAACAATACGCTTTTCGTACCCTGCAGAGCTAGAGAGATCGCTCCCGATAACCGACGAACACTGCTTCGCTGGATAACTCCAAAGCATACGACGCAACTTGGTAGCATGGAATACCTACCACCAAAACGAACATATTCTACTGCAGTCCTAATGCAAATCAATATCCAGTGCATAACATTACTATCGATCGTGTATCTGTTCCAAAAACAAACCGGCTGTGTAAGGTTGGGCCAGGTAACGAGCTTTAAGGCGCCTTGGAAGATGGTGAAGGAATCCTAAGAAACCAGACAACGGTTTTAGAAAATGATAGGTGCCAAAGTACCGCGCTGTAAACGTACAACAATACTTAACCGTTATGTGTCCAACAAAAAACTCCTTTAACAGGCCAACGAAGGTACCCAAGTACCCACAAATTGAAATGCTCTTGACTATGGCCGCCTTTAACCGATTTGGACACTTTTAGATGTTTTAGAGTCAGGAAATCGACCATTCTGCATAATTGAACGGGATGAATTGATCTGGTTCTTGTTAATCCGGATTTTCCGGAGTAATGTTCCAGTACTAGGGTATGATTTGTAATATTCAATAATGTCCTAGCAATATGAGTATCAAAACTCTTCAAATTGTCTTGGAAGTCTGTTATTTATTGTTACGGGACCCTATGGCAATGTGAAAAATGTAATTGGAATGGAATGGCCACTCACGGCCCCACGGGAACCTGCTCCGGAATGTCCGTTCCGGGGTCAAATCATCAAATGGTTCCAAAACCACAAGATACAGCATACTGATGCAACTCCAAAAATTTTGATACGAATATTGCCAGTATTTCATTAAAATTCACAAATAGTATCCCAGCAATGGCCTGTACGGCCATGAAACGTGGACGTTAAAGGAAGTTGATCGTAGATGGTTCGGTATCTTCGAACGTAAGGTGCTGCGAACAATACTCGGTGGTAAAGAAGAAAATGGCATCTGGCGGTGTCGCATGAATCACGAGTTATACCAAGTATATAAAGGAGTGGATATTGTCAGGCTAATAAAATGCAGGCTGCGGTGGGCTGGTCATGTGTCACGAATGCCGGAAGAACGACAGGCGAAGATAATATTCAGTAGAGAACCGGGAAGAGGCCGACGACTCTGTGGCATGCCGCGTACACGATGGCTGTTTACAGTGGAAGAGGACCTAAAAGCACTCAATGTGCAGGGTGACTGGAAGAGATTGGCCCAGGACCGGGTCCAGTGGAGGAGAATTCTTCACTCGGCGTAGATTCAACGAAGTGAATTGTTGCCCATCAAGTATCAAATAAGTATCCCAGCAATGGAACATGCTTCCGGAAATTCGGATTCCCGGGAACCAAATGAAGTAACCTGATTCATTTTTACCAAGTCTAAAGGTGTATGAGTTTCCGAATACACCTTTAGACTTGGTAATACCCCTGCATGATATAATAATTTTACCGAAGGACAACATTGAGCTTATGCTGATTGAGCTAGTTAAATATCACACGGACTCGTCGGACCCTCCTCCTGAATCCGCCGCTGGTTTCAACTGTTTCAGCGTCAACATATAGCATCTCAAGATCGTGGCTGTCGATCCATTGTATGTATGTTCAAATCGTACTGATTATGTAATATACATTTCCACCATTGTATTGAACATAACCAGCCCTGAAATCGTAGTTTGAACAAATGAGAAAGGTTCAATTGCACCACTAGGTGGATTAAAATAGGTTTTTGAATTATTATATTCTATTAAAATATAGCGCAGATTAGTTAATACTCCAGAAAAGGTTCGATGGTATTAAAGGGTTAAAATCTGTTGCAGACGACGTTGTTCGTGACAATTTGTAAAATTCTAATATCATTATTATCAATTTTTCTAAATTCTAAACACATCCAAAGCTACACTTCAATTTTTGAAAGGCAAAGCATATGCATTGCATGTTATTGGCGAACGTGTTCTATACAATTTACCATGAAAAGATGAAGATGATGAATGTTATGATGTTGTTTGCTCCTTAACGAGTTATTTAAGGTGGAAGTTACCCCAAAAATATCGTAAAATTTGGAATATCTTTTTAAATTCAACAGATAGGAAGTAACTATGTTCGCCAAAAATATGTGTTTCGCTACCACAAATAACTTTGTGGAAGATTCCAAGAAGGTGGGAGAACATCCAAAAAAGTTATAATGAAAAAACTAACTTTAAGGGGTCTTCCATATAATATGTTCCATAACTTGAAAACTATTAAAGCTAGATATACGGTACCTTCAGCAATTTTTTGCCTTTCTCATATAGAAAGGTTATGCAATCACTCTGAAAAACGTCAACCTAATCCCGGCCCGGAGGGCCGAGTGTCATATCCCATTCGACTCAGTTCGCCGAGATCGGAAAAAGTCTGTATGTGTGTGTGTATGTGTGTGTGTATGTATGTGCGTATGTGTCAAATAATGTCACTCATTTTTCTCAGAGATGGCTGGACCGATTTGCCCAAACTTAGACTCAAATGAAAGGTGCAACCTTCCCATCGGCTGCTATTGAATTTTGGATCGATCGGAATTCTGGTTCCGGAATTACGGGTTTCAGAGTGCGGCCACATAGAAATTTCACATATAAACTATAGGAAAAATTAAAAATGGAATTTTTATTTTTGATGCTAAATGTGTTCAAGGTGCATGAAACGTCGAGATTTGATGCAAACTCGAAAAAAATTTGACGACGATTCACTTTTTTGGATTTTGGCACATTTTTGCCTTTCTCATGTAGAAAGGTTATGCAATCACTCGGAAACACGTCAACCTAATCCCGGCCAATTTTTTTTTTCGGGGTTACACCCCCCTCTACTGTTCACTCCCCTCCTTTAAAAATCTCCTTAAATCACCCCTCAGACCATCACCCCATCCAGCCCTCATACCTCTCCCTTTCAACCCTATCATCTTTAAACCACCACTATATCACAAAGCATACCAATTTAAGCTGGGGAGTCGTTCGTTCATGGGACTTTCGCCCTCCTCACATACCCACCCCCGCATGACAAAATGAGTTAGCAAGCAGATAACATTGAACTAATGCTGATTAGGCTAATGGAGTATGATATTTTTTTGTTTCAAGTGTTTCACCGTCGACACGTAGCTCATCAAGTTCGTGGCTGGCATGCCATTGTGTATAAGTGCAAAGTGTACTAAGAATGTAATGGACATTTCCACAATTATGTTGAACATAAAAAGCCTCCGTGCCATAGTTTAGAGAAATGAGAAAGGCACAATTGCACCGCTAGGTGGATTAAAACAGGTTTTTTATAGTTGCATTTACTACAACTTTGCCGAAGACACAAAGCCTCTATCCTTATGAGTTCAGAAAATAAATTTCGTATATCACTTATAGGTGAATTAATCACTAAATAATATACTCCTGTAGATGTGCTACTTCAGGTTCGAGTGATTCTATAATTTTGGATGAGCTTTGGATGATTCTTTTGAATGAGGCTTGGATTCAGCTCGGGTGCCTAAATTTAAAAATCTTCGGGATATTTGGTTGATTCTCCGAATTAACAAGTTCGGCTCAGATCGGGTTTCTCGAATTATAAATTTTCTGGTTCGGGTTTTTAAATTTTGAAAATATCGGGTTCGGGTTGGGCTCGGGTTTTACAAAATTTTCATTTTCGGGTACGCGTCGGGTTCGGGTTTGCAATTTTAAAATGATCGGGCTCGGTCGGGCTCGGGTTTTTCAAATTTTAATATTTCGGGCTCGAGTCGGGTTCGGGTTTTTCAATTTTCAAGGTCTCGGGTTCGGGTTCGAAAAAATTGAAACCCGACCATCTTTATTACATATATGGGCCAAATAGATATCACATTGTTTTTTAAACTTACCGAGAACAACCTCAATATATTTTCTTCTCAAAATTGTAACATGGCGGGTAAAAGTTTCTCTGTTGTTTTTTTCGAAACGATATCTATACGGATTAGGCCTTTTCGTCGCTTCGCGATTAGATTGTTTCCAACGATACATTCTCTTCGACTGAAAATTTGCCACACGAGATTTGCTGTCCTCATGTTTCCTTCTGGTGTAGTAATTGATCGCAAATATGGCAAATACCCGTAAAAACGCACAGTGCAAGCGTACATTGAAGGCAGCAAATGCTTCAAATATTGTGTTCTTAGACGAAGTAAGTGTTCACGGTGAAACCATTCGGAAATCGGCTCAGAATCCTGAAAGGATTGTGTGTGCTTAGAAAATACAATTATTGATTTTAACTAAATCGGTTTCTAAATATTTTATTGAATTTGAGTTAGATACCATACAGAATCAATTCAGGATTCCAAACCGATTCCGAATGGTTTGACCAGGCTATTATAAATAAAACTGTCATGCGCTCAAACATAACCTTCATTTTAACTTCCCAACAGCAGACAACAGAACAAAAGCCTAGCCCGACGAAGAAGCAGCTGATATTTCTGGAGAATGTTTTGATTCGGGTAGATTGTTCTGAAATAATTGCTTAATTCTATCCTATAAGCAACCAAACATCTAGAATCAATGCGTTTTTGTTGAGCAGGAGAAAAGTTTTACTAGGTATAAACTAGCCTGGCTTCGTTAACAGGGATAACGAAACTGATCCGTTGAATGTCAAGCAGCTCGGAGATACGGAAGCAGTAGGGGAAATGGGGGTAAGACGGACATATTAAGGAAATACTGAAATATAACATAGTAAGAGCATGTTTTTGTCAACATGTAATACTCTATGTTGTAGCTCCATATGTTGGCTTTCGAGTGTGCAGATGCACTTTTTCCAGACTGCGGGTTAAACGGACATATGGTGGAGGTGAGAGGGACATGTTTCAGAAAGGATGATCACAACACAAAATAATAAACTATGTCTAATGGATGTTTTGAATAGATTGTGGTTCTTCTTAAGGGGGGCAAGGGTTTCAGCGTGAAAAAAACATTTTTTGCGAATTTTTTTACAACTTTGCGTGAAGCGAATTGATCAAAACTTTCGTACATTATAGTGTATCATTTTAATAACATTCTGTAATTTTTCTATGCAAAAATATCGACAATGGCTCGGTGACGAAGCCGTCTCTGGAAAAAAAACATGATTAAGGGAATTCCCAACTGAACAACACAAATTCCAAGTTGACAAGTCAAAACTGGAAGCTTCAATGTAAATTAGTTCAGGATACTAACAAAGGGGTCTTCACAATTGAAACCAATAACAAGACCGGATATCCGTCTCCAGAATGGCTGCTGAAGGCATCACAGGTTGCGACCGATAGCGATTATCTTTTTCGCAAGGAACTGATGATGTATCTATGGCCGAATGGAGTTGGTGAAGGAACTACATCAGGGCGACTAAACTGTCTAATGGTTCATTTTCGTCTTGATAGGCATCAAATGCGGCTCATTCATCGGCAAAGCTGGACCCGAACAAAATCAAATTTATTAAAAGTATAATTGTTTATTAATTATACGTTGCAAAGGATTTCTTGTTTTTATAGATTGTCCTCCACATCGAAGAAATTTTAGAAGATGATTATGGACTTGTAAGTGAATTTGCCAGAAAGGCTATCCAACACATTAAACGTATTATTGCCAACAACCCATCAATGAGGTCAACGAGTTAAATCTGTTCATGCCAGTGACCCCAACAATACTCATTCGAAATGAATATGTACTGATGGATTCAAGGACTTCGTTTTAATAAAATTTGCAGTGAACTGTTTATTAGTGTGTACATGACAGTTATAATATTTTGAAATACACATTAATAAAATAGGAAAGCATATGTAGCATTTACCCTTTGAAATGATTAACAGCTGAATTTAAATTATATCAGTGCAAATGAATAACAAATTGTGGTATCGTCATTCTCTGCAAGGCTCCTCAATACCTTATTGTGGTGTTCAAGCATTGGGTATGGTATACCTGAATTTGGTATTATGAAGTTGTTCCGCTCTTCAACACATGACAGCCGTCGTGACCGCTATGCAAACATTACTTAGATCGCATAAAACGACTGCTAACGGTTGTCGTCCCGTTAGAGCAGAAGTTCTCCCTAGTAACAGTTGCGGTTTTATGATAGTTTTATAGCCACTCATAAAACTTAGATTTGCAATTGTAGCATGCTATAAAACTTCAATTGTTACTTGGGCTGATTCTGGCATCTTATAATGGAATCGAAACTTTGATTTAGCTTAGCAAGCCAGTGCAAGTGTATATTTTGTGAGTAACACATTTAATCCAATGTTGGCCTCTAGCTCATCAGTTGCTTGCGTTTTGCCGGTATCGATGAGAGACTTAAAGCAGCACCAAGAAAAATGCCAAGGACGTGAAATCGTAAAAAAGCGGTGAAGGTGACTAAACGACATTATCGTTTTTCGATTGGATTCGTCTATGATTATTGCACCGACTGTATGACTTGTTGCGTCATCTTATTTTGACAAAAAGTGTTCTAAATTTTATGCAACTAAATTTTGAAGCAACCAGTTCTCAGCCATGTCTTGATATTGCTCGCAAGTACTGTTGATGCTTGACTCCGAATTTTTGATGAAACATATGCCCAGGATGTCATTCATGTAAGGAATTATGGTTAAAACCGACACCTTAAGCTTAACACTTTTCCTGGGTTACCACAAAACTAATGAAATTATAATTTATACGCAGAATTCTTCTTCAGAAAATTCTTAACAAGGCTTACTTTTGTCAGCGCTTCTAAAAATTTATTTCATTAAAAATTATTAGTTGCAAAACTTGGAAAAGAAAATTATTTCTTCTAGGCACTGTGGGTAAAACCGACACCTCATAGATCGACACCTCTTATAATTGATTTTCTCTCGAGTTTTTTTTATTAAAAATGTGATATATGTGTGAGTAATAAAGTGTGAGTATGCGAGGTGCAAATATGTGCTTGTTGTAGCTTCATCATGTAGTGAGGGAAGGAGAGTTGGAAAGCGTAGTGTTAACAGTTATGTGTCCAACAAAAAAAAACACCTTTAACAGGCCAACGAGGGTACCCGGGTACCCACAAATTGAAATGCTCATAACTATGGCTTCCTTTAACCGATTTGGACACTTTTAGATATTTTGGATTCAGGAACTCGTCCACTTTTTGATTCTGTACAACAGAACCGGAATAATGGATCTGGTTTTTTGGTAATCCGGATTTTTCGGAGTAATGTTCCAGTACTAGGATATGATTTGTAAATTTTAATAATGTACTAGCAATATGAGTATGGTTCTTGAACAAAACTCTTCAAATTGTCTCGGAAGTCTGTTTTTTTATTGTTACGGGACCCTATGGCAACTTGAAAAATGGAATTGGAATGGAATGGCCACTCACGGCCCCACGGGAACCTGCTCCGGAATGTCCGTTCCGGGGTCAAATCACCAAATGGTTCCAAAACCACGAGATACAGCCTACTGATGCAATTCCAAGAATTTCGATACCCATATTGCTAGTATTCCATTGAAGTTCGCAAATAGTACCCCAGCACTGGAACCTGCTTCCGGAAACCCGGATTCCCGGGAACCGAATGAAGTAACCCGATTCATTTTTTACCAAGTCCAAAAGTGGATGAGTTCCTAAATCCAAAACGGCCAAAAGTATGGAAATCGGTTGGATATTATCTTAGTTACGGGCATTTTAGTTTTGTGGGTACCCGGGTACCCACGTCGGCCTGTTACGTAGTAAAAAAATTCAGGAGCCCCTCCTCACTCCCACCCTTACTATATCAACAATATTATTAACCCAGAAGCTTGACTTAGTGAAGTTCTAAGATGTCACTAAGTTTCATTTTCCAGCTATGGATAAAACATAGGAATTTAATTAATTGAAACTTAAATAGGTACCCGGGTACCGCGTCGGACACACAACGGTTAAAAACAAGTTGAAAACGTTATTCAAGCGTAGATTTATAGCATGATAAAATTCTAAGGAAATCAAAATAAAGTTTAGTTTATATATCAACTCAATCATCAAAAAATTGTAATTGAAAGCTAAGAAAACCCTCTTTACCTTAAAGAATTTTGTAAGCCCTATAAGGCAGCGTCTTGTATTTTTAAATTAAATACAAATATTTTTATATAGGGTGTACGGAATCAAATTGCATCACTTACATCGTTTACATTGTGTAAGTTTTACTAGTAATTCCGCAACTCTTGTGAAAATAAAATCAGAAAAACATCAGCGGCGTAAAAAATACGTATATCTAGAAAATCCGGATCTCTCTCACCGTTCCATTCTACTTGCTTTAATGTACGATAAGTCGTGTTTTGAAACGAAACAAAAATGAATCTCCGTACAGTGTGGAAGATCACAAGCGGCTAGTCAAAGTTTTCAAGAGGAATCCGAATAGTTCAGTGAGGGACGTGGCGAACAAACTGCATTTAAGGCAAACTTTTGCGCGAGATGCACCAACGTGAAGGACTACGCCCGCGGTCTGTTGTCCCGTTACAGATAACAAGACTTATGCTATATATTCCTTGTTTGGGCGTGAGTCTTTGTTTTTTCCTTTCTTAAGGATTCTTTATGAACGTGTCCGCTGGAAAACAGACAGTGAAAGAATGATCGCCCAAGCAACACGGTATGTTGATAAGCTGTTTTTACAACACCAATGTCACACATTAATTTGTGAAAATATTACTGCAGCAAGCGTTATTCAACTGTTATGCAATTAGAAAAACGCAAGAGGCGGAGCTTATAGGTAACATGTTCATTTGTTCCGAATGATGTACCAAGAATCATAATAACAACAAAGATTGTTGCAATAATGCTAGCGATTGCTTTGAAAACAACTTTGTCAAAATGAAATGAAACTTAATGTGTTTCATGAAATTGTTATGCAAACAAAGTATAAATATTATGTTCACATTCAAATATGACAATATCATTAATGTGGGTGAAAATGTTTAACCAACAAAAGTGAACCAAGTAATTTTTGAAAATACTTTGATATTTTTAAAGGGCCTTAAAACAACGTTGATATAAACTCAATAAATTTTGTACTTATTTTGTGAATTATTTATCGTACGCAAAGAACTGTGCTCAAATATGCTTTTTTCGAGAGTAATCAAAAATTTGAAGCATATTAATGATGAAAATTTTGGGTTCCGATCAAAAAATCTATGCATATTAAATGTTCGTCAGCAACAATATGGCGGTTGTTTTTATTTCTACTATGTTACAAACTGAAGTTGAGTAAAAGTTTTATAAGTGTATCCGGAATCAAATTTGCTGACAAGTTGAATAATAATGTCATCTCCAGTTTACGCGATGATGCTTGCAACAAAATTGTTTTAGCTGTGCAGTAGAGTCACAAACACGTTGCAAAAAACATCAATAATATGTGTCAAAGTTGATTGTTTCAGAAAACATAAGCACCACAAATAAATAACTAAGATGTAACGTGCAGCAGCTGTGTTTCACACATGCAACAGTCATGTTTTTTGCAATTCTGTTGTCATTGTAATGCAACATATAACTTTTGTTGTTTTTCTAGAACATGTGCAAGTGCTGCTTGGGCGAACAGTGAGAATGAAGAAACGGTGAAAACTCACCTTTATTGGAAACACTGAGAAAAGATATGTCCTCAAGCGGGAATCGAACCTGCGATCTCCCAGTCTCTAGTAGGGTGCGTTAACCACTCCGCCATCGAGGAACTGTGATGATGCCATCACATGTTCCCAACAGTTTTTGTGATCACCGCTGCAGCCTCCTAATTGACCCATCGACTCCCAATGTCCCTTACAAGCAGATCGTCACCTCTCCCTCTCACCGATCGGGCCAAATCTCTCTCGTTATCTATTTCTATTTTATTAGTGCATGTTATTAGTGCTCGATTCTGTAGATTTGCGAGCTAATGATGGTATTGTAAGACGGAAGCCTGATCGGTGTGCATATTTCTCATTTTAACTATGTTCTAGTTGCATTATTAGATGCACATTGCATTAATTTCATTTAATGAATGAGAATCGCAAATTACTGAGCATGCATCAAAACGAAATTGAAATTTCGGATTGTCATAGGAAAACGAAAGTCGCTGCTGCTGCTACTCGTTTTCGTAGAATCGAGAGAGGAGGGGACATCGCCTTTATTGTTTTATTTTTTCATACATTTAGCGACGAAAGAGACAAGGAAAGGACGAAGATGAATTCTCTGAATTTCGTCGTTCATTGAATAGGCATGAGAATTTTAGGCTCTGGGCAGGACTCAGAGAATCGCTCAAATCAGCTCAAATGGGAAAGCGAAAAAATGGCCCATAAAATAGACATACAAATGAATTATTGCTAATGCTCTGTTAATAAAATATCTAAATTCCTCAATCAATGCATTGTGGTGGGAAAACTGAATTTTCCTAAAGGGGTTATGTATATTGTACTGAGCCAAAAAAATCGATTTTTTTAATCGATTTGAAGTTTATACTTTACTCAAATGTCCAACGCGACTGAGGACTAAGAAATCAACGCTTTTTCTTAAAAAAAAAGCGATACTAACAGTGACACCACTTAAAGAAAATCAACAGTGAATATTTCCAGACTTGGTTTTATTTCCTATTTAAGAACTATTGTGTTTTTTTACATCCTAGATTGCATGATTCAGTGATCGAAACCCAAAACTTCATGAAGTATTTGAAATTATTAAATTAAAATTTGTGTTTGCTATTGAAATTGACAAAATGATAGTATATATAGTATATAGCCCCTTTGGCGATTGTTTACTTTTTCGGTCCCACCTATCAGCATTGAAGTATCGCCCTTACGTTTTTTTACAATACCAATTTTACAATTGGTGGGGGTTTGGTGAAAATCGATCTTACTGTCCAAACGGCATAATTCCGAAACCGTAATTTTTGAAGTTTTAAAATTATTCAGAATTAATTTTTCAGAAAATAGTAACAGAGTTCGTGTCATTAGCGAATTTGTTGAGACTTTATTGTAGTCATGAATATTAACCTAAGAAAATTCACCATAAATACTTCTTGGACGATATGCCGTCAAAATTATTTTATCAAATGATGTGCTGTTTAACGTTTGTAAAACTCATCGAAGATACTAAACCTCCGAAATTGGCGGTTTCAAAATAATGTTATCTTGACCTTAAATTACTGTTTTTGAACATTTGACCTATACATATAATTGGCCATACACCAAAAATCAAACTCTCATCAAAATCGATCAGGACCTGCTAGAGTCAAATGGAAATCGTCATTTTTCATAAATTTCTCTCTACATTCGGAAAGTGTTATCCTCGTTATTAATCATATTACGTTTTCGTCTCAACTCGACGCATTCCCAAAATAAAAACCTGTTTTAATCCACCTAGTGGTGCAATTGTGCTTTACTCATTTGTCCAGACTACGATTCCACAGCTGGTTATGTTCAATACAATGGTGGAAATGAATATTACATGTTCAGTACGATTTGCACAGACGTACAATGGATCGACAGCCACGATCTTGAGATACTAGGGTGATGAGCCTATTCGCGCCATGTTTCTATTATCACCCTACCCATTTGAAGCCGTTGGTTAGAGCAGTGTCTGCCATCTTTGTTCAGCGCATTGAGTCAAATGGTAGTGCAACTATAGGGCCACTCGATTCGAGTTTTTATTGCGCTCAAACACGAGAATTTTACAGTTTTCAACGCATTTGTGTTATTATATTGGTTCCTAACAACGAAGCAAAGAGGTTGATGTCAATTTTTACGCATTCCATTGATTGTAAGGCAAGAAATTACCGAATTAGTGAGGCACCTTGCTTAGTATGGTGAAAATAGGCTCATCACCCTATGTGATACTGAAACATCGCTTGACCGCCGCTGGTTTCAAGCGATGTTTCAGTATCACATAGTAAGATCCGGGAGGTCCGGGTCCTGCCGAAAATTTTCAACTTGTTAAGAAATTTTAAACTAGTTTTAATTTTAAAGTAGCAACCCCTCACTGCATACTCCCTCCGGGCCGGTTATGATTGACGATTTTTAGAGTGATTGCATAACCTTTCTATATGAGAAAGGCAAAAATGTACCAAAGTCCAAAAAAATCAATTTTTGTCAAACATTATTTTTTTCGAGTTTACATCAAATCTCAATGTTTCATTCATTATAAAGTCATTTGGCATCAAAAATACAAATTTGATTTTGAAAATTTTTCATTTCAGTTTATATGGGAATTTGCTGTGAGATTGCACTCTTCAACTCGTCACTCCGGAACCGGAAGTCCAATCAATAAAAAATTCAATTGCAGCCGATGGGAAGGTTGTACCTTGCATTTGAGACTAACTTTGTGCAAATCGGTCCAGCCATCTCTGAGAAACAGAGGTCACATTTTTTTCCACATACACACATACACACACATACACACACAGAGACATTTTCCGATCTCGACGAACTGAGTCAATTGGCATATGACACTCGGCCCTCCCGGTCGGGATTAGATTGACGAATTTTAGAGTGAATGAGAAAGGCAAAAACATTTTTAGCAAATGTTGAAAGTTATGCATTTTTTTTGTGAGCAGTTCTATGTTTCATAGACATTAAATCAATTTTAACTTCGCTTTCTATTAAATAAAGACCCTTATTACAGTACATCTCTACAAAAGCGAGCTCAATTTGAAAAGAAATCAGAGGATTATGATTGATTACAGAACTCTGGAATTTTCTATTGGAATGTTTTCAGGCAGGAATTTGATATTGATGCTATTAGACAACTGTGAAATCAAGACCAAGAGATCAGTTACATATCAGGACCCCATTCCGACAATTTATCAAAAGTCCTCATGATGTTTGCAACAACAGGTTATCAATGTACGGATCAGATAATTGTTATTGTAATATTGAATTAAATCAGTCAGCATCAATAAATTTTCAACTTCAATCCAATTTTTTTTGTGTGGTGGGGGGGGGGGGCGAGTTGTATGGTGTTAAACCAAAAAACCTTCTCTTGGCTACGCCGTTGCTTGGAGTTATTTACTTCGCTTTCATTTTCCGATATGTTTCAGATCGATTCGATGGTTATAAGTTAGAAAAATTGCAGTCAGAAGGTTCGTACAAATGAACATTTTTGCACTGATAAGTTAACAAGTTCCTTCCAGACAACTTGGAAGTATTGGGTGATTATTTCTAGCGGTTGTAGATAAAAAAATGAAATACAAAATTCGTTTTATCGTAATAATGTTTGGCTTATTTCAATGGATATAATCCACTATACTATATTGAACAATAAATAGGCGACAAAAGGTAATCCACAAACAACAAGCCATAACTATTAAAGTATTCAAAAAAGATATTTGAAGTCTTCAGTAAAGTTATTCGCAAAAGTAAGAGCTAGGTCGAGTCTCTTACACCATTCGATTTAGTTCGTCGAGATCGCAAAGTGTCTGTGTGTATGTTTGTGTCAAATAACGTCACTCATTTTCTCAGAGACGGCTGAACCGATTTGCACAAACTTAGTTTCAAATGAACGGTATAACGCTCCCATACGATTTTTATAGTTTGATATTGAATATCTTGAAACTTATAAATGATATGAACAATTCAAAGCAGACAATTGATGCTTGTATCTATTGTGTATTAATTTCCCAAATATTACGAGCATCAGTTGCGAGTTTTTACTATAAATGTAAACAAAAGTCGCACTCAAACGTGTCATAGGTGTGTATTGATGACAAAATTTGTATGGCGTGTCATAATCGTGCATGGCAAATTTTCCATAGAAAAAAATCATCAATTATCAACATTCGTTCATATCTTTGGCTTCAGTTGGTCTATATACAATCGGTGAGATGCATTTTGAAAGAAATGAGTCAGGGAATCTAGAAAAATAGTTATTTTTGGTTACAGTGTTGCCAAATATGCCATATTTCCAGTTTAAAACTTAAATTGCATTTTTCTCAGAATTCGTGCATTTTTGTTCTGAAAATGATTATGCCATCACCAGACACAGTCATTTGAAACAAAAAAAAATGGAAAATTCTCAGCGCGTTTCTCGATATATCTCAGTAACCAAGCAGAATGTCAAAATTCTGTAAACGCCACCCTGTAGAGATTTTTTAGTTAAGTAATGTGGCATATCTAACTCATTTTACCCCAAAATGGCGTTTGTCATAAGATATATGCGACGATATGTGGTGTTTTTAACGAACAAAAAAGAGGCACAGAACACTTTTATAGGTTTCATTCTTTTTTATAAACAATTATTTAAAAAATATACATAATAGTAACTTTTCGGATCGGAAAAAAATCACGAACAATCTGTGGATCACAACTTTATTGCTGGTTAGTTGGTTACCATCGGTGAATTGGGTTGCCTGCATTGTTTAAAATAAACGGGCTGAAAACTTCAAATGTCAATATTACGACCAAAAAATTTTCTTTCGCGAAACCCATCACGCGATTTGGTTCTGCAATACCAAATACTACCAGAAGATCTTCAATCGAAATGGTTATTTCGATTAATTTGGATGGCCCACATGCGAAATTTTGACTCTATTACTCATTATTTTTAAATAAAAAAAAATTAATGAATTTTTTTATACTATCATAAATTATTAATGTTTAATGTTCGATTCATTATATTTGTTAAAATGCTACGAAATATCCCATATGAATGAGCAAGAACAGATAGTAAAATTATGGAACATAGGCTTACAACTATATGAATACTATGACAACTATTGGGTCTTACTCAGTGCTTCCTTTTTTAACATTTTGCAAAAATAGGGGTTTAACTCACATGTATGGATTTTTCTTAGTTGTAGAATTGAACAGTCTTTCATAAAAACACAATTACAGGACATATATAAAGCAATTTGAGTTAGTTTACTATTACAATTGCCTATGCGTTGGCAATCCACTATTAATTCATCTCCCCACTCTCCCATCATTCAAAACGATTGTCTTTTTCTGGTATTATCACCTAATTTAAACGTCCACTGCGTAGTGCAAGTGTACCTACGATTACATTTGAAGTCAGCTAACCAACGTTATACTGCTGTTTCTGATGAAGCTAAATACCCTTAACACTTTGCAAGTCATTGCTTTACTCGAACGGTATTTTTTGTCATCGAGGAACAATGCAAAATTAAAACACGACAATGTGTTTGATCCATAGTTTTGAAAATACCAAATGTAGCATCACTTTTAGCTCAATAACTCGCACACTAATGAAAGTATTGTCATGAAAATTTGATAGCTGTCTTTTCGAAGTTGGTAGTAACTTAATATGAAATTAATAAAAAAAACTAGCGCCATCTGTGTGTAAGGCCCGGGACTTTTCAGTCCAAGTGTTAGACGGTCGGTCTCCCTTAATAAATTTATTGATGTGGTCGTTACAGGGTACTGTCGGGCACCATCTCTTTTAGATGGCTCATCATGTGTGTAATGTACAGCGACAACGACGATCAGTCAAACCAATTTTCGATAGTACGTTGCAAAACACGCTGCTGGTTCGTATTCTTTGGTGACATTATGCGTGTGCGTTAGAGTGGGACACGGTTGTATGAAAAAAATAAAATTTTGCTCCGAGTAACTTTTTGGGTCCCATTTAGCTCCCAGATCAACACTGAAAATTTTAAGCTCGATCGGTGGAATTATATTTTCGCGCACACGGTTTAAAGTTTACATGGAATTTAGTATGGGGCAATTGTCTTTTGTAAAATAATTCGTCCAAGAGTCGCCCGTTACCTCCTGAAAATAAGAAACCATTCATAAATTACGTAACGCAAAAATTGGCCAAAATTTACTCCCCGCTCCCCATGTATCAAAATGTCACAAATTTCTCTATACCCCCTCCCTTATTACGTGACAAATTCCGAGAAATTTTTTTTCTTCTGTAAAAACATGTTACGTAACGATCTAGCTTACTCCCCCTCCCCCATATGTCACCACATGTCACAATACGTCGTACCCCCTCCCCCCTTGAAGCGTTACATAATTTATTAATGGTCCCTAAATAGTTATCTGATTTTTATTGGAAATTTGTTAAGGAAACAAAGGCTAGAAGACAACGAAACGATCTGATGCTTGTGGAAAAATTTATTAAGAAAGAACCGATTGATGCCCTGATGATTGATGCAAATTTCACTTTTCATAGCATCACTGCTGCTGACTATCGAATTATTCACAACATTTTAAACTTTTTTTTAAATTATGTACAAAAGAAGTCTCAATTTATCCCTCAAAACTCTTACGAAGTGGCCAAACAGTATAGATATCAATTATCTATACTGTTTGGCCACATTTTAGACACATTAAGAGAAGACCAAAACAAAATTACATATAATTAGACAACCAACAGCAGTGGTTCTAGAAAAAATGAATATTTTATCAATCGCCAGAGCATCAATCGGTTTAAGCTTAATAACTTTTTTCTCAAGCGTCAGATTGTTACGTGGTTTTCGAGACTTTGTTTCTTTGTTAAATTTCTTATAAAAACCACATAACGGTTTATTTTAGGAAGCAATGTGCGACTCCCGGAGGAATTATTTTGTGAAAGTTAATTTTCTCACATAAAATCCCATGTAAACTTTAAACATTGGGCGCAAAAATATAGTTTCAGGGATCGAGCTAAGAATTTGCACAGTTGTTCTATAGGATCCAAATGGTACTTGAAAAGTTACTCGGAGCTGGAGTATATTTTTTTTCCCACCTTAGTGTGCGTTTGGTTCGTAATAATGAGGTAAGTGTCCTTGCCATGTATGGGGTGGATATGGTATTTCAAAATATTCCACTTACCTAAACCGGATTTTATGGATTTCCTAAGAGTGGGTGTAATTCACTCAAACTTATCCATCACGCGATCTCGATGAATCTCGACCGCTAATACCGGAGATCAAAACTTGTGAAACTTCAACTATAGTCACAAGTTAGGGTCTCAGGGAATCAGCAGAAACAAAACTAAAACAATAACACTAATCTATATGAGAAAAAATCGAAAATTGATGTGAAATTCTACTCTTAAAATCATATGTTGTGAGTTGCCTTTGAAACATAAACCTACGATCAAGTCTATTTTTTTTTGAATCCATGTAGCGAATCGCGGAGAGCAGCCGCCTCGCACGTAAAGCTAGCGGATTGCATAGTAGAATTCAAATTTCACAATACTATACAACCAACTACCTCAACGTGAGAGTAGCAAATATTTTCGCTTTACTTGGATGAAACATTTCTATTGTGTTGATTGACGATGAGTTTATATGAATGGATCATTCACGAGTTGTTGTTCTGATGATTTCCTATATTTATTAGATTATATAATATGTTTATATTAATTAATTTTCCATTGTTTAGCCTGATGATGTATACAAACAATAAACACTAAACTTTCATAGCATTCCATACCAATACACTATTTCTATCATTTATATTTGTTCATGTAAAATGAATAAAAAACACAATACTTTCATCGACTATGTACTGCTGATTTTATGGTGTGATTAATGTATTTCACTTTATGTAATTACGCTGAGACTCTTTCTTTCGAACATTTGAAGGAGAAATTGCCAAACAAGCAATTAGTATACGTATTAACAGATTAGTCGAAGCCATGTTATAGAATTATGGAAAAAGACGGAAAATTATGGAAATAACAGGAACAAAGGACTCCGGCTCAATCAACTACTGGTGCACTACCCATTAATTATTAATGAGTAATTTCTCGGTTGACAAAATGTTCTCACCCTTCCTCTAATTATTTTGCTCTGCTACCCAACCAACCATAAACAATCCCTCTAATACTAACACAGTTATGTCAACCCTACGGGACAGTTGTGTGCCCATAAAGGTTAAAGTCCCAAATAAACAAAACAAATTAACGCTGCGGATTTTTCATAGTTCTGCGATTTATAGCCTTTATGACAGAACTGCACTACGCGTGAATGTTATTAATTCTCCTAAATTCACGGAAACTGTTTAAAAAATTATATTATTCGAATTTCAATTTTGTACTTATCAATTGAGCGACTGAAAATAAAAGTCGCAAGAAATAAACTGAAGCCTAAAAATCTAGCTAAGATCCTTCACTCGGAAAGAATGAACCTTCAGTATAAGATTCGCAGAGACGACTAGTATGAAGCCAAAAATAGCGGAGACCGGGGCTGGTTGGCTGAGTTTTGCTTTCGGAATTTCTGCGCTCATTCTGGTTATACTTTTTGATAAACGGTTTGTGCTGTCATGAAGATACAACCGTTGAGCACATATGTACAAATTTTTTCATTGATAAAACGAAATCAGGGAAAAGTCATTAACAATCAAAGGCGGAGCGAAATTGGCCAACCAACCCCAGGGCTGGGGTAGGTTGCCCGAGTTTAATAAAACAAGTGAAACACATCAAATGCATCAGAGGAAAACGTTTATTAGTGAGAAAACATAATTTTGCAATATGGAGGTGCATAAAAAACTACACTGTTTACTTCTTAGTCTACGTGACGAATGAAACTGTTTTTACGTAAACGTAAATAAAAACAAATGAACAAAAAACTTCATAGTCTGTTTGACTTTTTTAGATTTCGTTTCAACAGCTTTAGTGAACTGCTGCTTTCTTTTCTTCTGCCGCTTTTATAGGGGAATCGGTCAAAGTCTGAGTCGATCGGCGTTTACGACCTTGACACTTCTTCTAATCAGTTTGTGTACTAACTTGGGGAGAGGTCTGACATCTTGAGGCCGTCAAACTACCAACTATCAATTTTCATATGAGGCTCATATGAGGCATACATGTGCCGCGAATTCTATATTGCTGGTCGAATTTTGTTCGGGGTTGGGTTGATCTGCTACAAATACTACCAGGAGCTCCTCAGGAGGAAAAAATCAGGGTTGAAAAGGCAACATTGGAATAATCTGGTTTTATAAAAAATTTCCTACATTCAATGATTTTTATCTCTTATTTCTATTCGTCAATTATTTTAATTTATTTTTATTACTTATTTCTTATGTAAATTTTTCCTTATAATCATCAATATTAGCCTAATATAGAAAAACGTTAGCATTTCACGAATATCAAAAGTTCACATTGCTCTGCACTAAATGTACAACTCGGTCAGCCAACCCCGTGCAAAATCCGGTCAATCTACCGCAAATAATATTTTCGAAAACAATCACGATTTACAAAAGTAATAGTAAGGTTAGACTGGAAACCGTTATACCATTTTGTTGGGTTTTACATACCCTTTCCAGTGGTACCCCGTTTTTGAAAATCGGATGTAAATTGATTTGCCTTACACGTTAAAATTTTCGCAAGTCGCTACTGCGCATAATAGGCTTTTCAAAAAAGACACTCCGCCAACCTGCCCCTTCGGCCAACCTGGCACAGACTTACCTACCTTATTGAGCAGACCAAACATGCAAAGTAAATAAACATTGCTCATGTCTAAGCTGACCAACCGTACGTAATTTGGGTGGACTGTATGGATTTTTCCGACGTATTTCTAGAAAAAAATACCTCTAAGGATTTATCCGGAATTTGCACGGAATTTTGAAGCTCAGTGGAAGTACATGTACTCCCGCCCACAACCAAATAAAAAATTCTTCCACACATAACCAAAAAATACAAATTTTTCCGCACTAGATTTTTGGTTGATCTAAAGTGTAATTTTGGTGGTAATAGGAAACCAGTAAACGAGAGTAAAAAATCGAATTTTCTGTTTTTTTCTGAGCTCCGGGAACAAGTAAGTTTTAAGAATTTTCTCTAATACAGATAAACAAATGAACAGATACAGTGAAGACCCGATTTTATCAGCACCCGATTTTATCTACCCCCGATTTAATCAGCTTTATAACCCAATTTCATCAGCCTCATATGAAAATTGATAGTTGGTAGTTTGACGGGCTCTAGAAGACGAACCAAGTTGAATTCGAGTAAATCCTTTCTTGAGCATTTGCACTATATGGCTCTTTAATTATATATCAAATGTACCAAATCGGTTGGTCAAACTGAAGATATGAATGTAGGCTGCTAGGACGGGACGTGACTGATTTTTATTGTATTATTGCGTATTGTTGCGCCGGCCTCGTGCGTTTGTAGTTTAATGGGTTTGAAGCATGAGCGTCTGTGTGTCGTGTGTATAAATTAGTTTGCATAACCGTGTAATCGCTTGCATATTCCCGCAGGCTATTGAATGTTTGCACGAACGGCGATTTTGAGTGTAGGCTTTACATCTAGAAAGGAATGAGTTCCCCCATATCACTAGATTATCCGGCCATAATGCTCTGAGACTGCTAGTGTATTTGAATTTTTTGAGTCCGAAATGGCATAAACATAGGCTGCTGTGCACCACGGCAAGGGCTCTCGGATGATAATGACTCATGATCGCACATCACTTGAGATCGAGTATAAAAAATAGTAAGAGCTGAAACATTTATTTTTGTTTTGTGTGAGATGGCGGGCGTAGGTGTGCGCGAATAATTTTTATTTTATGATTTCACATGCGTTACCAGATTTGTATTACCGTGAAGCGCATAAGCGTTTTTATGTTAACGTGTTTGATCGCATGAGCGTGTTTATGTCGCGCATGCTAGCGTGTGTATAGCTTCACGTGTTTGAATTCGTTTGTACGTGTACGGTTCAGAGCTGAGTTCCTCCATTTCACTGAATTTTTTAACTGAGGCGTCCTGAGACTTGTTGTCTAGTATATAAGTTTCGTATTTTAAAGTGAAACTCCCGGACGAGTACAATTCATGATCGCGCAAGAGCGGGTGTTTGTGTGGGTGTGTGTTAGCGCTTGATCGTTCATCAATTCAAAAATTTCCTGATTATGGATAATGGCAAAATCGAGATTCGATTACACGACTTGGCGCTTCACACTTGCGATGTGGTCCTTGATTTTTTTAAATGTCGCAATACAGAAAAGTGAAATCAGTTACAAAGGATACATGGAAAACATATTCCTAGATATTGAAATAGTGAGTACGTGGTAAGAATGCGGATTTCCTACCTGAACCTACAATACACAATAGAAGACACTACCACTACATATTCCTACCTGACATTCGTTGAAACGGTTGACTATTATAAACCGTAAACAGAAGTAGCTAAGAAAAACTTGTCTTCGACAAGCAAAGCCAATGCAAAGTCTTCAATATGATCACCTAATCCACAAACAGTTTTTGGCTACTGTTCAGGTAATAATGGCAACTGCAACACTGCAAAAACTATTTCTAATTACGCCAACTCAAATGCCAGTATCATCAGTGTGGAACCAAAGCCAAAGAAGGCGGCTAGACCCTCGTGGTCTGCAGAAAGAAGAGCCAACCGCGATTATAAAGTATTGCACGATTATTGGAGAGCAACTAATGACACCCAAGATGCTGCAGGACAGGAATCAAATATTCTCCTGTTGCGAAAAAGAATCTCCACGCGTCATAGCAAGTCGCGTGTACTTCCCCTTCTTCTGTGCTGCTACTGGTGAGATAAATTCGAGAAACCCCTCTTTTTTACGTTTTCCTTCAATTGTCTGTATAGCGCTTGTTTTATACATACGTGCAGCTATTTTGTGAAGTTCAAGAATGGGAAGCATCCTCTTTATTTAAGGATTCTTACTTCAATATTTTGTAAAAAGCAAACGTTTCAGGCCTTCCAAAGGGAGACATTTAGATCTTAGTTAACGATATTTGTTGTCTTGTATTTTTGAAATTTTTTTGAATCTAGTCTCTTAAGCCTTGGAGTTCAAATGTCAAAGTCAAAAATTACCGACCCCAAAGCTAAGAATGTTGATATTTACTTTAAATATAACAGTCTACAATAATTGTTAAGAAACTTCTAAAATAGCAAGAACTATTGGTTCATTTTCATTACTTGATGTGAAAAATATTAAAAAGAAAACATTTTTCCTGGATATTTTAAAACGAAGTGAACTAACGAAGTGCAAACTAATTATATTTAAATAATAAAGCTCAGAACATAAACACACAAATTTTGACATTTACTTTCTGTGCTCCATCACTCCCACTGAATCCAGAAAATATTTTGTAAAAATGCCATCGCCAGAAGTAAAATGTAGGGAATGTGAGAAATACGAAACAGCATAGTTGTTTTCAATTTAGAACTGAAAAGTGTACGGATTTTTTCAAGCCTACAGTTGGTCAGCTTACTCATGCCTAAGCTGACCAACTCTGACGAAAAAATCCGTACACCATGCGGACTGTGTGCCTGACCGTGGTGAACGATCGCGCCTCGTTACAGAACGGTGTACGGATTTTTTCGACAGAGTTGGTCAGCTTACTCATGCCTGAGTTGGAGCAGATAATTATTGTACATCAATCAAAAAAGAAACTTAAATTTTCGTCGAAATTTAGTCAAATCGTGATTTTAAGGTGCATTCTGGAGTATATGTATTAGAAAAAATACAAGAAGGCACAAATCTCCGATCAACATGGGGAACGTGCCATTGGAGCCAGACGCTACTGATTTCTGCTTATCATTTGCAAGAAATTCAACGATCACTATAAAGTTTATTTTCATAATGTAATAGGAGTAAGAATAGGAGACTTTTTGTGTTGAAATCATCATAAAGGAAGTGTTGCCGTTTTGACTGATTCACTATGCGTCTCTCTCTATTTTCTCTGAAGATTCGGATAAAAACAAATTATTTGAACGCAGAATCTCGTGTATCGTTAAGT
Source organism: Topomyia yanbarensis (assembly GCF_030247195.1). NCBI lineage: Eukaryota > Metazoa > Arthropoda > Insecta > Diptera > Culicidae > Topomyia > Topomyia yanbarensis. The sequence goes on from NC_080671.1 coordinate 150,724,595, forward strand.
TTAAGATTAAAAACAAAACAATTTTGTAAGAATTGGGTCATTAAAATGAAAGAAAACTATAGATTGGATGGTGTTTATGTAAAATGAAAATAACTCTGCGGAAAAACCGGTAAAACGTGTATTCATTTTTTCTGACAGGGCATCATTTGTCGCGAAATTCGATATGTCAAATGCTTCTGATAGTATCAAATCAAGACTGTCAACATATTTCTTTATTTTAAATTAAAATTTTATTTTCACGTTTCCTGAGTTGGACAAAATATTGTTGTAATCACGAAAATCAGCTTTATCGATGTATGTAATAATTTTTTTTCTCATTTAATGACCCAATTGGGTATATTTTTTTGCAGTTTTTATACTGAATGTATTTTTATCCGACTCTTACAAAGGAGAATCCCAGCACGGATTTAATGCTTGAAGTTATATTCGATTTTTATATTCTGATATATTTGAAGCGGGTTTAATGAAGCATGTTCTAGTTATCCATACGATTTATATTTTCGGTCGCTCAATTTTATCAATCATTTTTGTCTTTCTCATATAAAGAAAGGCTATACAGTCACTCTGAAAATCGACTTCTTAACAAAGGCCCGCATGGCCGAGTCCCATATACCGTTCGACACATCTCGTCGACATCTCACCTCTCTTTCATTTGAATCGGAGTTATAATTCCAGATTTATGAGTTGAAGAGTGCGATCACACGTAAAACGCATTTCCATACCAAAATAAGTTGGGGGCTTTCGGCGCATCTTCCCCCTACACACGCATACTGCTGCTTCGTAAGCCGCCGATCACAGGTTCTGATGGTTCGAGTTTTCTTTTTGTACAACATTTCAGTTCTAGATTAATTTTTATTCTTGTCATGTACAATTACAATGCAATATACATTCAAAAGTGTATGGTGAACGTAACTAACCAGTGTTTATGATTGAGAAAAGCACAATAGCACCACTATAATACAGTTATTAATAGGGGAGACCAGGGCAAGTTGGCGGTGTTTTCAGTTTTCAATTTTTACCGCTTTGATGTAGGTAGATCTTTCAAAATAGAACACGCGGCATGAATGAGCAGACTGTTGGCAACATCTCAGATTTTTTTTAAAGTGTTTGATGCATTGTCTCCATTGGTCTTTGAGAAGGTCGAATGGTGTATATCCATCAATTTTCCCAAGGTTGGATTCGACGAGCCAGGATTTTGCAGGTGGGCCTGATTTTCTTCTATTCACAACATTATTCCTTATTCGTTTGCTGAACGATTGGAAAATCATTTAGTCTAAGTCCACGTATGAAGATTTTCTTTGAAATAAGCAAATAATCCAAATGTTGTTCTTCAACGCAGTAATAACTTTCGCGCCAATTATATTTTACTGCATTACTTTTTGTTTCTGCGCCTTTCACTCAAATTATTCATATATTTTTGATTGAAATTAGAAACAGCTAAACCAAATTTATTCTAAAACCATAACATATAAGCAATTTCTAATGGCATATATGAATGAGCTTTGTGAAACCTTTGCTAAACTATTTCGAGTCATAGCCTTTTGTTTTTGAAGCTATTATGGAAGTCGGTGCACTGCAGTTAAATACTGTGCAAAATGTCATGCATTTTGTTCCTTATAATTGCTTAACATGATGATGGAAAACATATAAAGGCAAAATCGATTTTTTTATGATATCAATGCAATCTTCTGAGACGTTTTTAGATGTTCTAAGGTCTTTATTCAGAGTGATAAAAGGTTATCAAAATTTGGCAAAATAATAATGCGAGTAAACTGATTTAATTTCTCCTTCAAACATTGAATCATTTGTTTGATACTATAGAAAAATAATATGCAAATAAGCTTGACCGAAACCGAATTGTCGGGTCTTTCGTTAAAATATTAGGAAGGAATATGATAAAAAAAAATTGTTAAAATATTGCCATCAACCACCTCATCCCCCTTGTTCGCCATAGAACGCCAGTTTTTCGTTCTGGCAGGATGTCACATCCTACCAAAACAGCACGTTTCAATCATGTTGCTCTAGGAATAGCAGCAAACGCTTTTCAGGGAACTCGTTCAGGTAAATGTCCTAATTAAAGGCCCGATAGCAATGAGAATTTTGCTTTTCAAGCCACAGGTACAGATTGCCTGCCAAATCAACTTATTCTTAGCGAACTTCGAGAGTTTTATATGATTGGAAATACTTGCCTACATTTATTTTCTGTTTCTCGTACAAAACTCCTACCCAGTTTGTGTCTCTCACCATTCTGATAATTATTAAATGGAAAATATCACACCATTTTCATGAAATTCAATCAATGTATTCGGGGCATTGACAGAGTGTTTTTAATAAAGATTTGCGGTGCTCTTTTTTTCGTTTTCGCAGATGGCCGAATTTCGAGGCTTTCAGTTGAACCTTAAGGATAACGTTAAGCTTAATGTTCTAAGAAATTGTTTGTATTAAAAAGGTACGTATATTTCCAAAGAATTATATCGACGTTCTTTATGCACGTTCGATAAACGTTACTACGAGATTTTTTTGCACCACACAGTGCCACAAAATCACAAACATTAAATAACCTTTTTAAAGTGACCTGTTAGGTTGTAGGTCTAGTGAAATATAACACAAAACCAGCTTTGACCAGTTTAATGTACCCTCAACATCTTGCTTTAGTGCAAAAAAAATAGCCGTGTGGTATCCGGCGAGCTGAAATCTTTCAAAGTATTTCAGCTGAGAATTGGCCCACTGGATTCTGTTCCCATGTTGTAAGAGGCGACCAACAACAGATGTGGCTGTGGTCCACTAGGAGGTTGATAACAGTCTATTATCTTTATCCTGACTAAACCAGCCTAGAGGCCGTATGGTATCCGGCGGGTTGAACTATCTCAGCCAAGAATTGATCCACTCGGTTCCAGATCCCATGTCGTAAAAGGCGACTTAAAACAGGAGTTTTCGAGTCGAAATGTTTCTCCATGCCGAGGACTGAATGGCTGGCATGATTAAAATATGTCAATCGCGCACGGAGTATTGTGGCTATTGTCCTTGTGTGTTAAGCAAATCTTCTACACAGTGGACGTTTGTTTCTTCGCAAATCGATTCAAATGATGATCATGTCACTAATGCCCACTTCGTGGATCGCTATAGGCGATTATAAGCCAACGTGTTTGGTATCTTCTAGTACCTGTACAATAAGTGCCGGTGATGAAATGTGCAATGCTCTGATCGACCATGGATCGAGTCGCCCAAATTAGTCTTCAGCATAGACGTACAGCAACTATCAATCTATACCACCTTTTGCAGAAAACAAAAGCTTCCATGAAGGAAACTTCTATGTTGGAAAGCTACTTATCCCCGTTTTCGTGGCTTACAACAAAATGGCGTGACAAATCCACGCTGAATGCCTCGTGCATATGAACTTGTGAAAAGTGCTATCGACGCATATCTTTTATCCGACCTCAAACTCGTGATATTTGTGCAGTCACAGTCAATGTGACTGCTGGTAACATAAACAGAAAATACGTCTATTGCTCTGCAAATTCGCCGCATAATGAATCATCACTTTTTGATGATTTCAAAAGGGTTGTATCATACTGTGGCAGAAATGGGTTTCCATTCATAATCGGTAGTGATGCAAATACCCGCCACATAATTTGATGCAGCTCAGATATCAATTTGAGAGGCTCCGAATTGATAAACTGTTTAAGCAGCACAAATTTGCATATACTTAATGTAGCAAAAATCACCCAACATTTGCACGATCTAGCAGAGAAGAGGTGTTAGATGTAACTCTCTGCTCTGACTGTATTACACATGAGTTGGCAAACTGGCTCGTACCCAACGATCTCGAGCCGTCGTTATCTGATCATAAGTACATCGTCTTTGATCATTTGAACGCCTAGATGTAGCAACATCTTGCGGTTCTACTGTGTTATAATTCAATTTTGAATAAGTGATAGAAAAAATTGGATTTAATTGTGTAGACTTTGCTAGATTGTAAATTCCTACTCGTTTTGATCAAACCGTTGATGCGTGTAGATCCTTTTTGGATTTTCGGGGAATCAAAAATTGAGACACTTCCCACAACATCAGGTTTGAAACCTGGTAGCTGCGAGTAACGTGCTCCTTCTAAATCCTTAAAAATGGGAAACAAATTGATCAAAATCAAAAAAAAGAAGCACAACCACAGGGGTGCTCTCTTCAACAATGCTTTGGTTCATTGTATAGAGTCTTCGAGTCTCAATACTTATCGAGTACAAGCAAGGTTGGAGAAAGGTAACTTTTCGATTGCGTTGAAAGATGATCTGTTAAAAGATCTTCACGGGTGTCTCCTTTCAATCCTTCCTAACTCATTCATCCCCAGTTTCAGTGAGTTTGGCTAGGTATGGTATTGTTTGGTTCTCTCCGGATAACGAACAAAGCTGTAGCTGGTTGAATTGGAGGAGATAAGTGAGAAGGCAGGGGACTTTATTGTCGTGGAATCCCAAGGAATGTACTGATGTTTTGATGATGCTAGAGTTCCATTATCCTGGTTTGTGGGAAGTTCTGAGAACTAAGGGTTATAAACTGAATTATGGCTTTTAAATGCCACGAGGATAGTTTATGGACCTACATCGGTTTCAACCGAATTTGAATGACAATATCTCTCAAGAGGCGTTGTCGTTCTATTATCTCAATATCATCTCGGGGGTATTAATATATCTACAAATCGAGGTGTCTTTTATTCCCTTGGGAATGAAACATACTTCCGTATTATTTATATTCTTTGTGTCGTTGGGTTACAAACTTAACTTTGGCTTCTAAAAAGTCACGGCGAAAGTTTATAAACCTAAATCGGTTTAAGCCGAATTTGAATGACAGTATCTCTTCGAGGGTGTTGTCGTTCTGTTATCTCAATATCCCCTCGGGGGTGTTGATATATCCGCTCATCGAGAAGTGTATTTATTCCCTTGGAAGTGAAGAATACTTCGTATTGTCTATGTTCACTGCGTCGTTATTTTTCTTATCCCTAACCTTACCACTACCCCAATCCTGCCTATAAGGGAAATGATGAAAAGACAAATCATGGCAAGTCACAACTCTCCAATCAACATGGGGAACGTGCCATTGGAGCCAGTCGCTACTGATTTCTGATTCCTGATACTACGAGATTTTTTTACAGTACACAGTGCTGCAAAATCACAAACATTAAATAACCTTTTAAGTGACCTGATAGGTTATAGGTCTAGTAAAATACAACACAAAATCAGCTTTGACCAGTTTGATATACCCACAACCTCTTGATTTATTACAAAAAAAAAATAATTTTGGGCTAAAAATCATTTTTAGGGCTGCTTTTTGGCTGCGGAGGTCAACGCCAGTTAAACCACGTTATGATTAAAAACAGTTGATTGTTAAAGCTTATTTCAAATTGACTTTGAAAACCAAACAGATAATAGTAGAAGCTGTAAGTATTTGTTTTTGTGTGTTTTCCTAATATTCCCGTCAGACAAGGATTAAGATGATGACTGAGAGTGTTCTGGAACGTGTTTCTTATTGAAAGAAATACGGTGTTTTCTTTAAATACAAATTGAAAATCATTTTGTCCTTTGCGACATGGTAATTAATGATTTTAAGTTTATAACTTCAGAAAGGGGTAAACGTTGATTATCAATTTTCGGGGAAGTTGAAAACTATGTTATGTTTTATGTAATCAATTATTTCAAGATGTAAACATGGTCAAATTACAGCACACATGTTTTCACCAATTTGATATTGCAATACTGCTGCAATGGATACAACGCTCTATCTCTCAACAACCGAACTAAAGAATCTAATTCGTTGGATGGAAAGTGGTCCAATTCGCAAACAAAGACTATACAAGGAACGCCCTAAAAATGCCCAAATTTTATCAATTTGTTCCGAGTACTTTCAATCTGTTTGTGGAAGTGGACCAACTCGGATCCTCAGCGGCATACCTTGAAAAGCGTTTATAATATTTTCATGTGAGACTACCAACTGTGTTTGTTTAATCGGGGTATACATTGTCGAATAAACGTTGGTCCAATTTGTACCATTGGCAATAAATACAATCTGTTACAAGATCGCTAAAAACCATGGGAGAGAAAAGTGCGCGGAGTCGATCAAGCTTTCAGAAAATTACAAGTTTTTGCCAATCATTTGATAGACTTTGATGTTATAGCTTAAAACCCGCTCTTCAGCTTAAACGAGCTTTGTTTTTCACAATTCGAAATTAAGTAAACAACAAATAGCAATAACTTTGAATTCACCTCTGTTGTAAAACAAAAATATTAGAATTGAGCTGTCCGAATCGAACCAGGGTTGGGGTAATTTGTACTTTCGATGTACTTTTGCGCTGAACCTTTTATACACTTTTTTCCCATCATGCAAAAATGTACGCCTGAACCACGGCTTACATATACTAGGCTAGCTCGTTAGAGTGTAAACATTTGACGAGAACGCGTCATAGATATCGTCGGCGAAAACAATTACATGAAATTCATATATTGTTTGCTGCTAACGAATGATCGGCACCTGGTAAATCACAAGGAAGCTATGCGGATGTCCAAAACCTTTGCTATGATCAGAAAATTACGGTGGGATATGTTTTCTATGGCATGCATCCAAATTCCCGATTTACGCTAATAATCACATAGATGCACTGATTATCCACTGTGTCTAGTGTAATTATGGCGTAATTTACGTCAAAAATCCATTGCACACTATTGTTTCCACCGTAAGAGCTCAAATATTGTCAATTAACAACTTTCGAGAAATCCGTTTGTTTATCTCAACGATTTCTCTGACGTCACCGAAAACTGTCAATTCGCAGAATAGCAAGCCTCCTTTCTGTGAGCCGTGCGCATGAACAAAGTTCTCAAATTTTGGAATAATAACCGTTTGATCAAGTAAACTTTGCGCAGGTTGCTGCCAAAAAGGAGCATAAGGACAGAATTACATTTTCAGCAAAACCAAAGTCTATTAAATTAAATTTTAATGCTTATTATTGTAATGCCCCTTTCCTGTATTCAATCATCAGTAGTGTGAGCATTGATAGTATATAAGATTTAAGTAAATCTTTGTCCAACTTCTCCCATTATTTAATAATAACAGGTCAAAACTAAAGAGCAATGTCAAATGTACGTTTATGTACCAAAACTCTTCGGGGAAACAAGCCACAAACAATCTTAATGTGATTGCAATCTGAACTGCAAGCTGGTCATTTAAGTACACTGCCAATGATCGCAAATCAGTCCCATAAAGATAGGAAATCCCATAGAAAACGGGACAAATATGCGATAATGGGTAGTACAGGGGTCTTGAGTTTCTCTAGAATATTTTGACTAGCGCGCAAATGACATACTGTGACATACTTCTCGCAGTTAAAATTTTTTAAAATAGAGCACACTCGTATGTTTCCAGCAAGGCCGTAATTAAGCTCCATAGGAGGGCTCACATAGACGTGTCGGAGATAAAATGTTTTCAAAATAAAAACCGTTGCATCGAAATAACGACACGTGCATGGAATCGATGAAGACGCATGGTAGTTCACCATAAATCTCCATCGAGTTAAAACATATGTGACTAATAAAAGCTGTGAGTTACTTTTTGGGTTAGTGCAATATTCATTTCAACCTAACCACACCTAACTTTATAGCTGAGTAACAAGCAAACTTATTAAAACACATCAAAAGCAATTTCAAAGCGACAAAATGCATAATTATCTGTGATTTTTTGGAGGATTGTACTTTCGTTGTGCAGGATGCAGTTCAAGGCTTTGAGAGGGTAAACGCTCTTGTGCTATTTCCTTTAAAAACGAAGAATCTGACGACTTGAAGTCTGCTAATTTTATTACAAATGCTGACTTCACTAACGTAATCATGTGTCAATTCGATTAATTTTGGTTCATTGTTTAGCGTTCATAATATGCTCATTTGCCAGGCTTATAAGTCGTTATGGGCGAAGCAAGTACTCTACCATTAGATCTCCTCATTCTCCAAACTGTAGCCCATATAGCCATCAGAATGTTGGGAAACAGCAGGGAGATACGCCGAGCTTCCGTAGTTGGAGCGCTTCTTCCAAACATCTGCACCCGAACGTGACTATGATCAGATGATCGAAAGTGGTACGATCGCACGCCTCAGATCTTTGGGACATCAAGTAGCGCGTAAAAGCTGGAAATCCCTCGGGAATTGTTCGTGCAGTTGTTCAAGTGCTCCTGACAAATGGTTCGAAAGACGATATCGCAGTAGGCGCGGGAGTATTCGGAGAACACTTCCAACAGTCACTTGGCCTTCCACCGCAATGCAGTGTCTTCTCGGCAGAGGCATTCGCAATAAAACAGCGCTGACAACATTCAACACGGTCAGCGACTTAGTGATCATGTCCAACTTGACCAGCTGTTTATCGGCAATTGCAACCGACACATCCACTCGTGAATCCATGAAATTGAAAACCTGCTTCGAAATCGTCCAATCAAGTTTTTCTGAATTCCAGGTCACGCTGGCATCCGTGGTAACGGGGGGGGGGGGCTGACAGACTCGCAGGAGAAGCGAGGAACATTGCTTTCTGTGCCTGGGCAGACGTCGTCAAACACATCAAAACAGCTATCCGCAACTAATGGTACCGTCGGTGGTCAGCGTCCACTGAAGTTAAGCTCCGCGAAATTAAATTTAACACGGCTAAGTGGAAAGACCGCGACAGCTCGGCTGATCAACGAGCGCTTACCCAGCTGCGAATAAGGCATATCCGATTAACACACGAGTTCCTGCTGACGAAGACATCCCTACCAGTATGCGATTGTTGCGGGGTCGCTGTAGACATCCGGCATCTAATTCTCCACTGCAAGAAATTCGACGAAGCCAGAATAAAGCACGATATCGACCCGTTGAGTTTAAGAGCAGCGCTATGCAACGACAACGACAACGAGACGAATAAGTTAAACTTGCTCAAAGAAACGAATTTGTTTAAAGCAGTGGTTTTCAACCCTTTTCGTTCCACGTACCCCTTTTCGAATATTCATCTTCATGATGTACCCCTTTCTGACAATTTCCATACTTGTTCAACTAGAAACCAGTTCCAGAACATTCTCAGTAAGTACAGAATTCAACACCTTTCGTAATATTTCAAGAGATCCGTCCAAACAGAAAATTGAAAGGTGTTCTATTAGTTTATGACAATTTGTTCATGTGAGTCCAAATTGGCTGTGCCTTGTGCTATTACTCATCGTGACCTGCAATCTGGCTACATTCCCATCAATGCTTTCCACGATTTTATAAATGGAGTTCACGATATTCACTGCTAGCTTCTCGTTTGCTCCACTCTGCTGCCATTTTGATACATTTTCGCGGTAGCTTGCTAATGTTATGGAAATCTCGGACGTATCCGATAAGCTGTTTCTGGGAGCGTAACAATACTGGCTTGGGAAAGACGACCTGTAACCCACTATTCCAAGTAGTAAGTTAACTATCTTCAGGGGACATGAGACCATAGATTCTACTGAGTTTAGCTCCATCAAAGTTATCCATATTTGGGATATATTTGTATACTTTACGGTATTCCAGGAAAAGCCGCTGGTAGCAATATTTTCCTAACACTAGCGCACTTAAAAGAATTCCTTCTATCTCTGGAACTTTCGTAGGTTCTTTTCTGAATGATAGACAGTGTAATTTTTAGTAACAAAATGACTATATGTGCATCGAATAAAACCAGTTTTTGCTGTCAATCAGGGGCGGCGAAACACTTTACGCCCGAGTGGGTAGAAAGCATAGGGTGAGGGGTCCATTAGTAAGGATTTTTTTCCCTTTTCGCAATGTATACGCTTACATGCAAGTGGAATTGTGGTACATCGATGTTTTCAAATGTGTGTAGTGCGAGATACATGCGTTGCACATCAAATTTTTTTGAAATGGTTCAAAATTTCGAGTGGGTAATTACCCACTCGGTTATTTTCGAGTGGGTAGTACTACCCATACTACCCACGCTTTCCGCTGGCCCTGCTGTCAATATCTGGCAAGTATCGTTCTTTGGTGGCTTGTCTTTCTTTTTCGGAAATCATTCTCAAACTCACATTTTAAGGCACTGAACACAACAAGCCTACGGTGATCTAAAAAGGCACATGCCAAAATGAGTACACTAATTGTACTAATTGCGAAGTCGAAATCAAATTTTTTCTGGAAGCATTTCTATCCAATAACAAAAGCAGTCGACTTAGATGTACTTTATGGTAACGCCAATGCTGGTAAAGTGAATCATATGATGTAACGGCCATAGAAAAAGAAATTTTTGCTAGCCTTGCAAGGGTTTTGCTATTTAAATAGAAAATAATGAAAAATGAAATAATAGTCAGACTTAGTGTGACATTTCAAGCCATACCGTGTTATTGGATTAATGGTATTAACTTACGCCACCCTCATTGAGTTGAAAAAATAAAAATGTTCGTCAACCCACGGTGAATTATTTTCAAACAAGTTTTAAATGAAAGGTATAAAGGTCTGTTATCGAATGGCGAAAGATTCAGCGATGCTTATTTTTTTGTTAAAAGGTCATTTTATATACACACCGTGGTTAATACACCCCCGGTTGAAAACCACTGTTTTATGTGATAATAGAAGAACTAGTCTTTTGCATATTCTATTACTGATTCTATTTTCGCTCTGTTTCTATTATCTACTATTATCAACGGTTGGTTAGAGAGCGTCTTGGTTCTTAGGAACGCAGCAAAGATGATCATGCCACTTTATATGCATTCCATTAATTGTATGCTATGTAACTAAAGAAATAGGGCGGAACCTTCTCTAACAGGGACAAAACAGGCACTTCACCCAACTCATGGTATTTCCTTACGTGCATTTGTACTTACCTTAATCAGTAAAATCGCAACCTTCTGAGAAAGCCGTTCGTTGAAGTCGTATCTTTTAATGTGATATTTTAATAGCCGGCCTCTTTAACTTTTTGGAAATTTAGATTTTTCAAAGGCCGAACACGTTAACTTACTGACATCCGTAATATGTTGTCAATAGAATAAATAATATTGATAGAAAAATAGGGACCCAAGTTGCTTAAATACTTATAGTTATTAGCCATGTGCTTTCTTTAAGTAACATGTAGTAATCGTAAATAATGATGCAGTGTAATATTTACAAACACATTGTTAAAACACATTCGTGCGTGGTCGATGACCATCATGGCAAGCTTCATTTAAGGGGGGCGTCTAGTGTAAAGTGCTTAAACCGAAAGTTATTTTGTTTACGATTTTGAAGACAGGGCAACAATGGATCTTTTGTGTAATGTTTAGATTTATTTATGCATTCATTGTGCAGGAAAAAAAAATATTTTCAGTGACGCAGAGTCACACATACGAGCGTTCCAAGAGTAGATGTCCATCCATTTCTACGTCGAGGAGCGCCGCGGCGAACAGGATAACTCTTGATAAACTGTCTGACACATGAAATTCCTTAAGATTTGTAAAGCTAAGCTAAAAAATAGTTTGAATTTCGGAAAACCGAAAAATCTTATATTTTACTGTAAAATTCGCTCATTTTTCTTCAAAAGAATAATGAAAATTTTTTGATTGGTTTTCTGTGGTTCATCGACAGGCATACATATTATGCATTCTCATAAAAAAAATGAAGTCTATTCGTTTATTAGTTTTTGAGTTATCGTGTTCACCAATTTGAAGAGCCCGGTTTCGAGCAAAACGCTATTAAAGTGTGTCCCACATCAAATTGCATCACGGAAAAATGCTGTAGAAAATAGCCCATTGGGTATTTTGTCTTGAAAATTTGGGTTGAAGTAGTTTAGTGTGTATTGTTTACACTGTGTTTTTATCGCTGTTAGTTTTTTGAAAATTGTTGCCGTTAGATTGAAATCTGCGTGTATAGCGGCCCTTACACGTTCAATATTTTTTACAGTACTAGAGAGTATTGACAAAAGTTGAAAATTGGGCGAGTGACAGTGAATCTGTGGAGGCCCATCGACAAAACTAATTTGAAAGTATTAGAAAAAGCACATTTTATGTTCCACGTGTGAGTAAAGTGGGAAAATTATAGACGACATGGGGGCAGAATTCCAAATCTGACCCAGTGTCGTAGATGCCAAGGCTTTGGGCACGGCACAAAAATTTGTTATTTGGATGTATGATCTGTGGTGATAAATCGCACTGTATGATCTGTGGTGATAAATCGCACAGAACGGACACTTGTCCGGTGAAAGAAACCATAAAAGGTTCAAATTTACCTACTTGTTCAGGTACACGTCAAGAAAACAAGTTTAAACGTGTTAATCTGCTTCAAAATAGATTAACAACTTATCTGTCTATACAAGGATCTTCTATCTCCGTCACACCATCCTGCAATGATGTGTCATCTTATGCTTCAGTGGCAGGTAACATGGCCAAAAGAACGGCTATCATGCCTCCACGCTCGTTTGCATACCACGCTTCCTTTAGTCCAATGGATCTAGGTAGCGTAACGGAAGCAAAATAGGTTTTTTTTGAAGAATCTATGCTACAGCTGATGATTGTATGTTAAATTCTACATCCATGTTTGAAGCTTTTCAAACTGGGTTGAAATTTGCTAACAAAATTGTAATGAAATTAAAGTCTTTAAATAATAATTTAAATTTATTAAAATGGAATGCTTGTTCATTAATGGGGGCATCTGGTGTAAAGTGCTCAAACCGAAGGTTTACGATGTTGAAGACAAGGTAACAATGGATCTTTGTTGTAATGTTAAGATTTATTTATACATTCATTGTGTACGAAAAAAAATATTTTCGGCCACGCAGAGCTAATCATACGTAGACGTCTAACCATTTCCACGTCGAGGAGCGCCGCGGCGAACACGATAACTCTCCATAAAATTGTATGATACGGGAAATTCAATAAGTTTTGTAAAGCTTAGACTTGTAGTTACTTGATGAACCAAAAAAGTAGAAAAAGTTCGATTTTAGGAAAATGGTTTCATGAAAACCGAAAAACATCAAATGTTACTGAAAAATTTGCTCACTTTTCTTCAAAATAATAGGAAGAAAAAAAAATGTTTATTCGGTTTTCTGTGGTTCATCGACAAGCTACACATATTGTGCATTCTCATAAAAAATCATGTCAATTCGTTGATTAGTTTTTGAAATATCATGTTCGCCAATTTGAAAAACTCGGTTTCCTGAAAAACACTATTAAAGGGTGTCCCACATCAAATTACATCATTGAAAAAAACGTTTTAGGAAATGACCCATTGTGCACTTTTTCTTGAAAATTTGGGTAGAAGTAGTTTAGAGTGTTTAAATCTGCGTGTGTTATAGCAAATTTGCGCGAGGAATGCATGGCTGTTTAAAACAAAAGAAGTTCAGCGAGGCTATAGAGATTGCAGGAGACTATTCTAGAGGTTCAATACTACAAATTATGCGGATAAAAATTAAGTCGATGATTTTTGCGCACTACACCAAACGCCCCCATTAAAAATGTGCGTAGACGAATTGTTCAACTCTTTGATGAACTGGGCTAATTCGGATCTAATAAGGGCTTATGAGCTATAGAACTGGAATGTGTCAACCGATTCACAAATGAATATTTTTTCCTGAAAGCCTGATCAATTGCGCATACACGGTGTTCCTAAAACCGTTATTAACAAAAAAATGACCATAAATTTGTCATACGGCATTCGAAAGATACAGTATCCAAGCATCTTCTCAGTGAATTTCAAAATAATCCATCGAGGGATTCGAGAGAAATTGCAATTTGAAGTTTTATGACACGTTTCATAAGGCTATCAGCAAACACCCACGGGTTTGGTCCTATCTCTACAAACAAATTTTTTTTGTCTACTTATTTAGTACATGGCATTCGAAAGATATAGTAATCAAGTATATCCCCTGCAAGTTTGAAAATATTTCATTGACTGAATCGAAATTTATAACGGTTTGGATGTGGTATGCGGTCATAGATGGGTTTTCTACCAGGCTTCAAACGTGAATCCATGTTTGTCCATTGACTATTTAGATCGTTTATACGTGTCGCGGTTTTTAAAGGAAAACCTTACCATTTAATTACATAAATATAAAGTACAAAAGGTGTTATTTATATGGTGCACTAAAAAAATATGAAAATAGGGTTGTCTACCAAACGTTAAATATAATGTGAAAACTAAAAAAGAAATAAAAGTTGGAATGTTTACTTCAAAACGCCATATCTCAATGGTTTGTTGACCGATTCTAATTTTTTTCATTATTGAACAGGTAAACGTTTCAATGTTAATTTACATTAAGAAGAATATAAAACAGAGTCATCTACATCAATAAATAGGCGATATAGTTGATTTCAACTATATGTATTATCATTATTTAGTAAATATTTTAGTTTTAAAAATAGCTGCCTATCCATTTTTATATACTAGTTGATTGCAATTGCTGTATAAACATCTGAATGTTAAATTCTCATGATAAGTTCAATTCGACAATAAAACTGACAATAGTTAGAGATAGGAGCAGATGAACTTGTACTAATAACATCCCCTTTAACCAGTTTTAACATCTGTCAACCCAACCAGCGATTGTACAAAATTTCTAACAAAAACCGTATCATAACATAAATTGATCTGAATCAGCAAATACCTTCATATTTTTTTTAAATTTATGGTTATATTTTTCCATCATTTGTAGTTTGCGTTCGTTACATTCAACTAATGTATAGGTCATCGTTTTGAATACAAAGATATTCACTAAATAGTGATAATACATGTAATTGAAGATAATTATGTTGTCTATTGTTTGAAGTAGGCAACTCTATTTTATATTCTTCTTAATGAAAATTAACGATGAAACGTCTACTTATTCAATAATGAAAAAATAATTAGAATCGGTCAACAAACCATTGAAATATGGCCTTTTGAAGTAAACATGATGCTTGGATACTGTATCTTTCGAATGTCGTATGACAAATTTATGGTCATTTTTTGTTAATAACGGTTTTAGGAACACCGTGGCATATATTATTTTCTAAGGCGACTTTTTCCGATCTTTTACCGTATTGTGTAAAAACGGTTCTGCGCAAAAGTACATGAATGGTTCGAGTTACACCAACCCTGTTCCGATTCGGACCACCTATTTCTTCTCGTTTTTTTGCAATAGAAATGAATTCCTATTTTGGCCTAAGTTATTTCTATCTGATTTTCACAAAATTTAGAATTTTGAAATGAAAAGTTCTCTTTGATATATAAAACTTTGTTGAAAATATTCAATAAAAAGTTAAATCTGGGCCAAATTACCTAAAAACAGGTTATTAGCTATAACGTCGAAATCTGTGAGCCGATTTGTGAAAACTTATGTTTTCTTGAAAGCTCGAGCGATTGCGCACACTTTCCCTTCAAACAGTTTTCTGCGATCGCGTATCAGATCGACATGACAGCCATGAAAATGATACATACGTTGTTCATAACATTACTAAAGCTGAGAAACAGCCAGCGGTCCGAATTGGCCAACTTTTCCTAGATAATGTGCATATGGCCGTTGTGACCGAAACTTTTTTAAATCCAAATATTAAATTGAAGAGTAACTCTAATTTTGTTATTCATCGATTTGATCGAATTGTCGGATTCGGTGTAGGAATAGCAACGGCGGTTAATCGCAAAATCAAACATCACGTCTTGCCGTCTCGTTGTTCAAGGTGATTGAGAGTTTGGGTACCGAAGCTAAAACAAACCCCTCCTCCCAGAAATATTTTGAAGAAATCTGAAAAAATTAAATATGTTCAACAAAAATATGCCTAATATTTTAAATGGAATTCTCAACGTTTCAGTTGCAAAAGTTATCTTGTGAGAATATTTGTTGTAGTGAAAATTGGCGGTAGACTACGACACCTATCTGGCGGCTCGTTGTGGAGGCTAGCTCAACCGCCGAGGACCAAAACGAGTAGATCGCGGTGAAGCAAGGAGTTATATGGCTCGTGGTATCGTGACAAAACTGGAAGCTTATTGGTTCACAAAACGGATATCGGTACCGAGAGAAATTCCGCCACATTTTGTAGTCCTTGACTGACGGTGTACATGGGCTGCCGAGTGTGCGAGAAGTATCTCCATTGCGATCACCAGGCGATTCGCTACCGCATCGGCCAATGGAACCCTGCTGCAGCACGGAGAAGGACGGCCGGCAAGCTTAAGTGAAAGACGAAAGTCTTTAACAAAAACCTCTTTGTTGAGTCACTTCGGCAAACAGCGGAAGAAGGATTGTGACGGCTTGTGACGTTACAATGCCACGAGAACTGAAGCCATGCAGAAGACAGCGCACAGTGTCTGGAGGCCGGACAAAACCACAAAAATGTATTTTTGAAATATTGATATTTTATATTTCTTCTAGATTTCTCATGTATTGAATGATGTATTTTCAAAATTTTTAGATCATTGGACAAGAGCACGATTTTTAACATCAGTTTAAACACAGCAAAGTCCGGACTTTTTAATGATTTTAATTTCCGAAACCACAATTGCTCTGTTCACTTTCAATGCATGTTGCTCTTTTGATTTTAGTCCGATTTTAGCACAACTAGTTTTATTGTGTAGGGGAACGAAAGAACTAAAACGAATAAAATACATTTGGTAAATTTGCTTGGAACTATGACTTTTTCGTTTGAGGTGGCCAGATCAAAAATACTTTTTTCACTAATGTATTCTGTACAAACATGCGAATCATTTCGGAACGGTTACATAGTATACATTCTATGGGTAATTACCTTTACTTTTCGAATATCATGGTCTCGTTCAGCGCCTAGGTGCGCAAACTAGTTGAAGGAGATTTTGAAGTTTTGTTACCTATATGGAGGCGTATAGTGTTTTGAGTACAATAGTTAGACAATTACAGTAAACCAACACGTTATACAATGGATTTAAAGTAGTGTTCTTAATTTTTTATGATATTGTTGACATTGGTGAACAGTGACAGTGAACAGGAAACCAGAAAATGGGATCATAGTCATAAGAAAGGTTCAATGACACTGTATGAAAAAATGCATTTAATATTTTATGACTTTTGACATAAAAAATGAGCTCAGCTTCTCAAAATTAGCTTAACTTGTGGTTTTCGGCCAAATTATTGTCCGACTGTTGTTTGAAGATGCGCCACTGTGCGGCGTGCAGCTCACTGGTTAAATGAGTAGCGCAATATGCTACACGCTGCTTGTCTTGGAGCCAGAAGGCGGGCTCAGAGAGCAAGATCGAAGAGTGAGAGAGGAGCGCAAGCGACGTTTCGAGAAGGTAGGGACGCTTTAAAACGGGAGATGAAGCTTAGCAAGCCAGTTTGCAATAAGTAGCTGTGCTGAGAAGTAGACGCCAATCCCTGAGGGACGCGTACTGAGTCGTCTTGACGAAGATGAGGGTCCGTCGAAGCTAAAGATAATCGTTAAGGGTCTCTTCCCGAAGCACGATTCAACTACCTGTTCACCGACGTCCAGGGATTTAATGCAGCTCAGAGCAAATGAAGAGAAGAATAAAAAACGCTCTTTGCACTTTTCATGCGAACCACTCCTTTTATCTTTCACAATAAACCTCTTCACTCCGATGTGTGTTGCTCCCATACGTGCATTCAACTCCATTTCTGCACACCTCAAAGAGTAGAAATAAAGAGGTGTGAATCTTGGTTCAACGCGCACGGAAGCAAAGAAGGCAACCAAAAACATTTTTGAAACGTTCTTCCGATCAATATTTTTCTGAATTGTAGTTTGATTCTCCTTCCTACCTGCTTGTCAGTGATGGAAGGCTCAAAACAGTGGCTTTTCAAGGTGACTCTGTGCGAAATTGTACAGACCTTGGTGCACAGATCTTTCTCTTTTTCGTTTTCAATTTTCTGATTGTGCGGTCGTTCTACACATCGCAGTGTTTTTGTGCTGCTCTATTTTTCATCGGTGTATTTCGTGGTTTGTGTACATTGTGTGAGCAAATAACAAGTCTGCCGAAACCGTACGGTGAAGAAGACGGAGCAACAGAGCCGAGTGACAAGCGACTAACGACGAGCTCAAAGAAAATCAAAGAAAACCCCCGGTCGGATGGAATACCAACCGTGGCGCTGAAAGCAGCGATCCTGGTATTTCCGGGTATGTTCAGGATGTACTGCTGAAATCTTTGGATGATGGCAATTTTATCCGATGTGGAAGGTACAGAAACTGATGTTACCAAAGTCAGGAAAGTCACCGGGCCATGCACCCTCGTATAGACCAATGCCGCAGCGCAGCACAGCACAGAAGAATGAGCCAGATCCTGAAAAGCTTCTTCCAGAATAGAGTACTGCTGTACGAGACGAACAAAGGGCAGAAGGCAATGCGAGTCGCTGCGGGTGTTCCTCAGGGCTCAATTCTCGATCCAAGTCTGTGGAACAGGATGTAAGATGGGGTCCTAACATTGCGGCTGCCGGGAAAGTGAAAATCGTGGGTTTCGTGGACAACGTGTCACTAACTGGGACGGGACATGCGAAGACGATCTTCTTTTTCCCTCCCGATATTGATGTTATTTTGCAGGGAAAAATCCTCTTGCAAAATAATTTCAACCAAATGCCGATGATAGTGCTGTGCCGGTGCGGCATAGATTTCTGCCGATGAGGTATTGATTTGTGTCGAAAATAAAAGAGCTCGAACATGACATGTTATCATGTTGTTGAATTATGTTATGTCTGAACTGTGTAAAACAACATTAACCATAACTGTTGAGTAGAATAATTAAATTGCACGTGTCTTCGGTGCATTTTGCATATTTGTTTGTGTGCAACATGTAAAATATGTTTTCTAAATACACCTTGTATACAGCCAGGATATTACGATACTACCCAGGCATTGTCCATTCCAAGCAAATGAAAATCGTCAAGAAAGGTCCGGTTCGCAACGACAGGCCATTGCCGGTTCGCGGTGACAGTTACTTTTTTTCACTTTGCACGTCCCGTCTCAGGTCACTAACAGTGATGAGTGAGGCACTTGAAGAAGTGGAGGTGTCTCACTCATCAGAGACGAAATTTTAGATTTTTTATGATTTAACATTTTTCTCTGTATCTTAATAGGTTGAATAGAGTCTTCTCAAAATATTAAGTCCTGAGGACGAAAGTTCGATTTTTAACAGAACTTCAAAAGTGAAATAAATGATGAATTCTGAGAAAAACTGTTTTCAAACCTAAGTTATTCAAATTTATAAAACTTTTTAGTTAAGACTCCGATTAAGGTCGAACTTCATTTGAAAGGTTATTCGCTGGACCTATAGTTGCCATTCGATTTAGTCGATACAAGCCTTTCTTCTTGCTCACACATGAAGAACAAATAATAATTCGTGCAATAAATAAAAGTTATAATGTTCAAAGTGGCTGTACTTTTTGCCTTTCTCATATAGAAAGGTTATGCAAATGCTCCAAAAATCGACTTTCTACCCGAGGCCTGGTTTTTCGAAAAAAAAGTGATTTTTTTACTAACTGAACCCCCCCCCCCCCCCACCGAGTTCGACACGAACCGGAGAATGGAAATTCTGTAGACCACTCCCCCCCCCCAGGAATTTCTAAATTTGAAATTCCGAACCCGACCCGAACCAGAAAGTTTATAATTTGAGAAACCCGATCCGAAGCCGACTTGTTAATACGGGAAATCAACCAATAATCCCGAAGATTTTAAATCACTCGAACCTGAAGTACGCTTCCAGTTATATCTGCCTATGGCAAAACGAATTACTGACGAGTGGAATTGGCATTTATATTTGCTATTATTGAACGTCGAATTAGTGATATTTTGAGAAATTTATAAATCGTCGATATCATAACCGGGGGAATGAAGGAAAAAAAGATTATTGATGACACTTTCAAACAACATTGTCCGTCGAAATTGACTAAATTTTCTAATTTTTAATTATTTTTGCAAGACTAGTTTTGGCAATTCGTATTCGACAGTTTACACGACGTCACCCGCGTTACTGGTTGGTACGGTCAAACTTGTGTCGAAGTGTGTCAATCATGATTCTCTGACGTTTTCTTAATGTCACATCATTAGCGTTAGGACGATAATCTTTGATGGGGTATATAATTTCTTTTATGCTAGAGATGCTTCGGACACATTCCAGCGTTATGGGACAATGTTTGCACGCATCATGCAAATGTTAACAGCTCGTCGTTTGAAAAATCCTAAGATGTATGTTCAAAAAGCTTAATTGAATACTTTAAAAATCCTAACACAACGTTAATGTTATGAGATCGTTGTTTTTCAGGTTGTCCTTTCTTTCTGTGAAGTGAAAATGTCGCGTTTGGGGACAACAGAGCAAAATTTTGATTTTCCAACCTACACTTGTATTTATCAAAAAAAAAACTGCGCTATCTCAAACTTTAGAGCATCTATTTGTCCTAGGAATTTAATCATCGACAGTCACAGAACAATACTGTATACTTAGATTTTCAAGTTTCCAGGAAATTTTTTTCACGACCGATGCGAACGCTACGTTAGGGGACAACACCAAAATGAACACAAAGCGGTCGCATATGAAGTGTTGTCCCCTAACGCGACTGAAGTATTTGTTGAGGCTCAAACAAAACGATGTATATTACCTCTAAACCTGTAAATAACTCAAAATAAAGATTTGAAATGCCAAATGAGATGTATTTCTAGTTTCACATTCATATGTATTTGACAAATGATTTGATGTCTAAATATCAAATTAATATAGATTGAGAACAGGACACACCGCATACAACACACACTCAATTCGGCTCGGCAATTTCTCAACAGCTGCAAATTTAAAAACTGTCTCAGTAAAGTGAGATTTATTTGCTGATTTTCGGTGAAATATTTTCCGAGACTCAGCTATCAAATGTCACTTTTACTGAGATCTCAGCTAAAAAGTTGTTTGCTGAGCTTTCAGCTGTTGAGATTTCGACAAAAGATGCGAAAAAAGCTGAGATTCGACAGAAAAAATTATGTGTACAGTGTGGCCCGGTATAGAAGAGATTGTAGACCAAAATCGCCACTTTCTAATGGCTCAAAAGAGGTGGTTTCAAGTAGTTTTGGTAAGTTGAATACCACGGAAAAATATATCGGAAAATATATGAAATAAAATTAGCTGTATATTATGGAGATGTTGACCAAATAAGTTTTCTTCAAGTAATTTTGGTGCACTGACTTTGTTTATTGACATTATAAAATCTTGAAAATAAAATTGATTGTTGATTTAGGCAGATCAAAAAAAACACGTCATTAGGGTGGTTCAATATTCATTTTCTTGTTGCGATAAAAATAAACAAATGTGACTCTGAAGCAACTCAACAAAAGTAAGGCTGTCAAACGATTAAACTCAGTCACGCAGTTATTATATTTACATATTGTATATAATGTTGTCACAAAATACCAGAAATACGGTTAGAGTAATCATTTCGAAAGTAGTAGTACAACCGTTTCTACTCATAGATCTACAAGACGACACTTAATAGTGATGAATGCGGAAATTAATAAAAATGTAGCCATTTTCGCAATTTTTGGAAAAGAAGGGAAAGACCCAGCTTTATGAAAATTTAAATATATTCGTTATTCGTTAAAAAAATTTCACACAATTGCGGTCTTATGGGTTAGCTGCCTGGCTTGCAATTGAATTACCTAAACGATAGAAAACTTGAGAATTTCGTGAAATTGTATCTTTTATTTACGAATTCTGAGAAATGCGTATGCTCAGGATAAAATTTTGACTTTAACGTGCTATAAAAACATGGAAAAGTTGCGTTAAACTACGATGTTTAGTTCATGTAGAAGATCATCAATTCCGAAAAGACAAACGGTGGTTTGTTCCATGTGGTCAATAGTTATTCCGTCAATTCGAATGAAAATTAAAGAAGGACGAGTGAGTGTCATTCCCTATGACCAAATTCGTCCCTACTCTCTCATACTTATTTGACATTTAAATTCTATATTCTATATCTTTGAAATAACTTCGAATTCTGCTCTGAAATTGTTGATTTATCCTTAGATAGTTTATCTATTGATAGATGTAATAAAAAACTCGATTATTTTTCGATATTATAAGGTAGGATCCTTAATGGCATGCCCCCTCCCCTCTCCCCGCCCCTTAGGCACCTCATACCATGGCATGGCTGCGCTATTGCTGAAATAGGTTGCTCATATCTTTTATGTCTATATCCTGTTCTGTAGGCTCTCAAAGTAACTCTGCAGAAGGATTTATCGTTCTATAACGGTAAGCGTTAGGAGACAACACTTCAGTGCACCCCTGTGAGAGAACGATTTCAAAAGGGATGGGCGTAGCGTAGTTGGTAAATCGATTGCCTTGTACGCAGCGCACCTGGGTTCGAGTCCCGACCCCGCACATAGTATTAGAAATTTTTCATAAAAGATTTTTCTAACCCGAAGAGGCGAATGACATTAAGGTTAAAACCTCTATAATCGAAATAAAGAAAAAAAATGACTTCAAAGCTTGTTATACTATACACAAATAGCACATTTTTTGAAAGGTATTGATGAGTACTAATAGCTTCTGAAAAAAATGCATAAATACCGTGCTTTGTTTTCGTGAAAAATTGAAGAAGTATAATTTTTGCGTTAGGGGACAACGCAAAAATGGTCACGGCGATCCTTTTGCTCAATAAATCTGCATCAAAAGATGAAATCTTTCTACAATATGTAAACAATAAAATGGCATTTAAGATCACTCCAAAATAATCTTATTATAAACCTGCCGCTGTGGTACGGAAAACCAGTTCAATTATTAAAGACGAGTCATAAATGTATTACTGATTTTCATTGACGAAAAAAATTTTTTGAAAAATTTCTATATATCTATGATTTGGGAACCTTAAACCTATACCAATATATTTCAGAACAACTTTTACTTATATTAGCAGATTTATTTTCATGAGGTAAGCGATACAAGTACGTGGAATGTGACATCTCTAATAGAATTCTCGGAACGACTTTAAACTTTTACAAATCCGCTAATGGCTTGAACATAACACACAATATTTTTACGATTAATTAATTTAGATCGTGGAAATTCATGTATGTTCATGAAGGAATCCGGATCATGCAACGGCTTAGCGCTGGGACCATCTAACAGAAAGTGCATGTTTCTTATATGTACCACTGATTTCATAGTGGCGCTGGTATACCATCACCATATGAGTGCCATCGTTGTTCATGACACTGTCTTGTCTAGAAAATAAAAAACTTTCTTTACTCGAAAATAAATTTTGGGATAAAACTACTTCAATTATCTGCTTTTAAAAAATAAATAAGATGATGTGTCTCTTTCAAATGTTGCTCAATTTGAGCCGCCATGAGGCCACCAAAGTAAAGTACCACCAAATTTGTGAGTTCAATATATGGGAATTGTAAAATTGTCCCCAAACCGCAACTGCCTTTTTAGTCAGTGGTTGAAAAGCATCTCGTGGATCGCAGCTATGCTAAAAATACACTGATGTTTTTTGATGCGGGGGATACGTACCGCATAAAAAATACGCATAAAAACCGCATAACTTTGAAAATCCGCTTAAAAAACATCATAATTTTGAAAATCCGCATAAAAAAATCACATAATGTGTGAAATATTTTTCAATATTAAGAGCCATAGTACTCAAGGAAGAGTAAGGATTTAAAGTAAGAAAGTTTAGAAAAGCGTGGAGTAGGGTCATATGAACAAGCTTAGAGTTTCCCGACTACTTAACTCTTTTTCTTCTGCAACATAGGAGTCAGGATTTTTTGGCATCAAATGCGAATCACCTGAGTCTGCGGCATGTCCAGTCACTTAATGACTTATACTGTTAGCATCGAGATAACGATTTCGAGAGAAATTTCAACGTCGGGAAATTTCTCCGTCGGAGTAGACTAGGCCCACCGGCGGGGACTAGTTCGAGTAGATCGGGAAGTAGCTCCGGCAGATGCTCGTCGGGGCGTCTGTCAACTGGAAGTCACCCTCCTCCCAGAATCGCAATACCGACCTCGGCATCTGCCCGGGTAGCATCGTTTCGGAAGATCTTCCACTGCCGGGTAGTCCGTAGCGAATCGCCGGCTTGAATCATCGGGGCACCAGTGAACCGGACGCAATCCTCCACCGGGAATCGCTGGACTGACCTTAGGCAGATGTCGGACTTCTTGGTGGAGTTTAAAGGAATAGGGTTCAGAGTTATCTTCTCTGTTCAGAGTCCGTTACTCTGGCACACAATGGACGAAATCGGTAGTATGATCTAACTACTGAACGTGTGCCGGGTCGGCGTAAAAGCTTTACCACCAAGTAAAAAAAAATACACGCTCGGAGACTTTTTTCCGATCTCGCCGAACTGAGTCGAATGGTATAAGAGATTCGGCTCTGCGGGCCTCGGTTAAAAGGTCGAAATTCCGACCGATTGCAGAAGTTTTATTATGAGAAAGGTAAAAAGGTATTCAGTCATTTTCTGTTTTTATTTTCACTGCATCAAGAATGCTTCTCATATCCTTAACCCAAAGACCAGTAATTTATAATCTAAAATAAAAATATGAACATTTTATGCCTTTGTTTAAGCATGTGCATTCACGAGGATCTATCTTTCGATAAAAGTCGCTTCGGGTGATGCCCTAAAAATTAAAAGGAAGCTGCATAAAAAGAATCGCATAACTTTGAAAATTCGCATAAAAAAGTCGCATAAAAAACCGCATTAAAAATGACTTCAGTGTATACAAAATTTGATTTAAAATTTAATTATCATTTTAATTCATGTTTCCGTTAACAATATACATAGTTTAATCTTAATGTACTCGCGACGCCTTTGAAAACTTTTCGAATGCTTGCAACTGTTAAAACGACCAATCAGGAGCGGATCAATAGCAATAGTTTGATTTTCTGTACGCTTTAGCCGAGTTTCTCGCGTTTACTCCGACAAGGGCCTAAATGTCGACCTTAAAGTATGTCGAAATTTACATTCCATAGTGGAAAGTTGAACCAATATTTTCCGTCAAATTTCCTTTGATTTGGTTTATTGGTGATAAATAAAAATCGAAAATAAATCGCATAGAGATTTTAGATGCGAAAGACTTATTGTTGAATGCTCTTTCATGAAGGCTCGTTTAGAAAAATAAATTAATTCGGGCAGTTTGCGAATCTCAAGAGAAGAAATTTTATACATGATAAAAAAATACAATATAATATTCGAGCACCAGAAAATATGACGAATTCTAGCGATTTAAAGGTGATAAAATTTAGTCTTGTTATATGTGTCATCCATTCGTATCACGAAGTAAAGTTAATTACTACAATAAGAGACTGGGTGTTGTGTATAGACGTAACCAGCGTCAAAAACCCCGAACCCGACCCGAACCCGAAAATTCTAAATTTGAGAAACCCGAACCCGAATTTCAAAAATTTCAAGAACTCGGACTCTAACCCGAGAATTTCAAATTTAAAAACCCGGAACCCGACCCGAACCCGAGAAGTTTAAATTTATATAACCCGAACCCGACCCGAAACCCGTCGGGTACAAAAACCCAAACCCGACCATCTCTAGTGTTGGGCCAGAAAGATTGCCCAATAAAATCAAACAGATTTTCCATTTGTGCAATCAGTGCAAGTAATTTGAAAATTCTTAGAAATTAAAAAAAAAAACAAAATTTCTTAAATAAATAATTGAGCGCAGAAAAATGAGAACAAACTTTCATCTCTTATTAATCTACTGAAAATGCTTTCTGAATTTTTATCGTTGACAGACTATGCGTCAATCTTAAGAAAGTGATGAAATAAGTTTCCATAATTCGACTAGATTTTGTCTGGTAGGTCCTTTGCCAACCGGCTGGAGCCACCTATGGTCAAAATACAGAGAAGCATTTCACTACAATTTAGAGAAGATATCATCTGATTCCTGAGATTGATTCCATCACAATCTTAAAATTAATCTATCTGTATTGTAAGATTAATTGTACCACAATTTGAGTTAGGATGTATGTCAATTGATATTTTTACGAGTCGATAGGCTAACAGTTCACTGTTTTCTGTTCAAGAAAGGCAAGCATGTGAAGCAAAACACACCATCTTTCTTAATGACCTGGTTAACCCTTAAGTGCGCAACCTTTTTTTTCAGGGCGAAAGTGTAAACAAACTTATATTAGTCTGCTGCAGAGTGGAATTTCATGAAAAATATGCGTTAATGTAAATTTTTACACTTCGTAGAAGTAATTTCAATTGTTTTCTGCTTTGAAATTATAGTAAATTAAGAGAAACCATCAAAATTAAAGTTTGTTCGCTAATCTTATTCGCCCTTTTGCAAATTTAATATGGAATTGTCTAACAACTTTAATACGATCATTTTGAAATGTTATGCACAATTCTGTTTTGAAACAATATTGCACATTTATGGGTTAAATTGCTGCATTACATTAAATTTATATGCGAAAACACGAAGACACGCCGATAGTTCTTGAATGAAGATTGTACCATATAATACACTTGCAGCTCATAACCTAATATCCATGCTGGAAAAGATGCGTATATAATTTACTCGAAACGTCCATCGTACCGTATAGCAACAACAAGAAGAACAACGAAACTAGCAATAAGCTCCAGTAAGATTCGTGTATATTTGATGGAAACAGGTTTTAGCTTTAGCATTTGAAAAACTACGGGATTCAGCGACATTGGTGTTAGAATGAACTAAGGCGGATTAAGAAATAGAAACCAGCAAGCACTCGCAATCCGGAAGGCCAATTCGACAGTCCACTGTCAGTTTTAGAGAATAAACAAAATAAAAGCAAGAAAATTACTTCAATCAGTTTTTATTCGTATCGAGGATGTGAAACAAAATTGCAGTAAGTAAAACAGCCAATTGTTTTGAATTTTTATATTTCGTTCGATTTTTCCGTGGTAACGATTTTGCTTACTCTAAATAAAAATATATTGAATGGGGAAAGAGGGATGCAAGGAATGTGAATGGAAAATTTTTTCAACCCTTAAAATGCTACGATTGGTCATTGTTTTCGTTCACTCTTGTGATTTGGCACTGTTCCAATTCACGTTCACGCTGTACAGCTAGTTTGCTTAGTCGACAGAAATTGTGCATGCTGGTACTGTTTGCTCTTCTGCACTCATCACTTAATCCCGAGGGGTGCATATTTTGCCACCATTTCCGCAAAGAAACACTCACACGATTGTAACACTTTTTTTTTTCCTATTTCTAACAGGACTCGCCATTCTATCTTCCTGTTGTGCACGGTTACTACTGAATAAAAAAAAACCTGTTCGCATGTGAAGCTTAGTGCTCCTAGACCATACACCACGGAAGGGACAGTTGCTGGCTGGGTTCGGCTCGACTCCAATTCATCGATCGATGCTTGGCCATACATCGGCAGAATCCCATACATCCGTTCTTGTAACATGTGAAACGGCAGCACAAGTTCGGATCTACGGGTTCCCGCAAATGAGTACTACTACACTGGCTGTGTACGTGTGTGTGCGAATCGAATTTTGGTGTCATTTTTGCAGAGGAGCTAAAAATATTTCTAGTGGAGCGATGGACGGAGTTATGGGAGAGGAAAGGATTTGTTTTCCCTCCTCCGGTCGGCGGGTGAAGGGGGTTGGTAAAATTTCAATCACTATACGAGTAAAATATTCTGTTGTATATGACATAGTAGGGTTTCATCTTACCAAATCTCGTACAGAAATATCCTAATAATCCGATTGGGTGCGAAGCGATGGTGTGCACTGTAACAAAAGAAGAAGAAAAATCATTAGATTAAGCATTCCTGTACAGTCAGTTTAGAAAGCAGGCAATCACAGCTGATTTTCTTGAGCTTTCCATAATATTTGAATGAGATTTATGGTGTGTGTCAGAGTTCAAATGCTGGCGTTTGTTTTTTCTTGGGATGAGTTCGAAAAATAGAGCAAAATTGTCTGAACCACTGTCATTCTATCATCTGGAGCTAGTAGGAAAATCGGGTACGTATAAAGGTAGTGACAGTTTTCTGATCATGAAACTGTGTGAGTGTCAAGCTGTCCAAAATTTGCTCCTTCGTAGTCACTAGTCGCTGTACTGCACATGCTCACTGATGACAACAGAACTGATCCTGCACAATAATTGGATCGAATACCTTCGGATGAACAGAACAAAGAAATCTATATTTTATTCCTTTTTCCGAGTAGACTGAAAAAAGATATGCTTCTTTGAAGATCAAAATTAATTAACAACGTATGTCGATTATCCTTCACTTTTCACTGGTATCCAATATTTAGCATAGGATAGCTTTTCTTTTATAAACAAGAACATTTTCAACTTCTTCAGAATGATACTAACAAGAGTAAAGCTTTAACACTAGAATCTAGCCTCTATCTGTCATTGATACCCTTTAACACTCCAGTTTGATAAATTTTCACACAACACTGTAAAACACTTCTTCTATTTATTTGATACCGAGGAAGATTGGGAAAGCTGTCGAAATTTTTCGCACCGTTGATATTCTCACGCAATCACTCGTGAGAACTATTTGGATGAATTCGGCCTCGTACGCGCACTCACGCGTCAGATTTTTGCACAGTAGAACATTTTCTCCAACATACAAAAACCTTGTTTAAAGGACTTGAGCAAACCCCGTGCAAAAACGTGCACTTTCGCCCCGTCACACGAATCCAATAACTAAATCCTTACCAATTTCCGTACTGTTACAACCGATTTGCTTTACTTCTTCGGGGATTAACTGATTCTGCCCAGCAGCCGAAGAAAATCCGTTTTTCCATCCACCGTTGTCGTCGTCGAACGCCCGGAGAAAAAACCCTTTCTTTCCATCGTAGCGGAGCGCTCTCACGGTTCTGTGAAAAAGTGGCTCTTTGCAACTCCGCGCGACCTCGTTGTGAAAACTCGGGAGCCCGGAAAGGGACGTTTTACCGTTATAGTAGCGGTGTCACACAGCCAGCCTGCCTGCCTATGCCTTCCGAGAGAACGAGAGAGAGAGAGAAACAAACTAGAGAGACAAGAACGCTATGCTTTGTGTTGGATGAAACCTGATGGGAATCGAGTCAAGAGAGGTGGAAATGTGTGCGTCTGCGCGCGTCCCTCTACAGGAAAAGTGCTATTGAGATGGAAAACTGGGAGTATGCTTGTTCTATAGACAGTGAGCTCGCCCAAACGTTGCTTTGAATGAACGGTATGTGTATGTTCAGGACCGATGGGAGCGATATGGAACTGAAACGAGAGAAACTAAGGAAAATCCTTTTTATGCTTGGCAAGACGTTAGATTATGGGAAAAAGAACAAAGCAAGAGAAACCTTGCACTAAAATTTTCGAGAGGAAAACTAGAGAGTGTCAGCTGTCTATGTAGCAGAGAAATGGAAATGATAGTGGTCACATGTGTTAGTCGTGTGAATTTGTAGGAACATGTGACGGCTCACAAAAGGAATAATTGCAGCAATCGTTGTAGACTCCGAAGAAAGATTTTGCTAATGCGGCGAAACACACTAGAATTCACGTTTTTTTTTATCGAGGGGGCATCTTCAAAAGAGACCACTACCGACTTGACCGTGATACTGTCGGATTCTTACTGCAGCTTTTTCGCAACAAAGCCTACCGATTAAACCTAAACCTCTTGCATCTTCCGGGACCACCATTAAGTATTACTTCTTGAGCCCACGATACACGTGTAACGTATTAGACGTAGTATGTATAGAATAATTCGATCGCCAGAAATCGCGACGAGCCCCAGGGCCTACGTTACTGACAGGCCCTTCTGAATACCTACTTATACAAATAATGATTAGAAAAAATGTATGTTTAATCCAAACCTGGACCTGTTGTGGTTGATCATGTTCCTACACTGATAGAATATATTCGTAAATCGCTACGAATTGGTTTCGTACTGACAATTTTCATAAAATCCACAAATTTTTCGTACATATGATGAATCATTCGTAGTTCCATTGAAACACTTTTATTTATTATTACGAGTTTTTCCTGAAATCCACGAAACGACTTTCGTTGGCTTATTACAAAACGGCTTCATTAGGCAATCGAATTGTTCACTGTTATTTACAAAAGACTTAATAATATTTACGAGCACCATTCGTCAAATAGTCAACGTCAAAAGAGCTTCAATAGAGGTAAAATACGGAGTCCTTGTTGCTATATGTCGCAGGATCTCACCGGATGGAACAACACACACTGAATCAGCCCCTTGCTCTTCGGAAATGGCAACTGTGGCCGTCGTTTGGACAACTGATGAATCAATACCGAACGATTGGCAGGTTCCAGCATGACAGCGGCGAAGTAATCCCCCCGCCCGTGCCCCGTAACCTGTTCAATGTTCTTGAAATGATTGATAACAATACGGACGCCGGATTTCCATTCATCTTCCGTAACTTCCATCCACTGGACGGCAGTGGCGATACGTTAATTGTCAACTACTTCGGATTTTGGTGCCTCCGCCAGCAAATCGTCTGTTTTTCGATTGATTGAATTGTTGCCAACATTAGGATTGATCAACAGCAGTCGCTTTCCCGAGGCCACTGCCACTAACTGTTCGGACACCACGAGCGAACGATGTCCCTCGTTTGAATAGTTTGGAGAAACGTGCTGTCGAGACTTCCCATACTGAAAAGAGAAAGATAGGAATTGATAGCTGAGACCAGATTAAAGCAAACACGCTTACTTTTGACCGTCTGATCGTCTGAATCAGTGACCAGATATTCTCCTTTCGGCGTAAAGCTAATGGAACGAATAATATCGGTATGCGGTTGTTAATCAAATTCTGCAGCGTTGGGAACGGTTGCAAACCCCCGGAGATGGAAGTTTTAGAAATAGATATTACAACAAACAGTAACCCGAGTTTATTTACCACGAATACACAAATACAGATCCAAGCACCGTAAGAACCGTTTCCGACTGTATTTGCCGAATTAGGGAATTTCTCGGAGAATTGTACTTTTGAGTGATATTATGCAATTTTCTTTTCCACGGTTCTTCCCCGCGACTGTTCCATTCGGCCAATTCTCGTTTGTTAAATAAATATTCCAGTTGTGGATTGTAGGACTCAGCATGTCCCGGTAGCGGTCTCTTAGAAGCGACAACATGATCATGAATGCGACGCATTTCTTCCTTGATCGGTGTCCCAGACCATGTAGATCTTAGGGCCTTTGCTCAAAGCGACCTGCTTTTCTACCTCGGCACGTGTTTTAATCCAACCCATCTTGAGTGCATGAACAAGGCCAAGGATTTTCAGCTTCTCCGATTTACTTGGCAAAAATGAACGCTTTTGATCCGTAATATTACGAATGGGCATCTTTTCTACTTCTGATGTGAACCACTCAATCCAGGGCTGCAAAGACTAATATTATAAAATTCACTAACGAGCGATAATTTAAAAATTAACCTGATAATCGTCGTACTGATCATCCGGATTTCTCCCAGCCATAATACGCTTCATGAGCCGAACGTCTTCGTCACTCAGCATAATATTTTGACCAGTTTGTGGATTCTTAACTGTTCACCAAAAGTTCGGATCTTCCATCTTTTTCAGGAAACAATCGATGGCATCAGTTTCCGGCAGTTTGGTCAATTTGTTTGCATCTTAATCGTATCCAACGTGTTTATACTCATCGTTCCAGTGCATCGGAATGTTTCCCACAGTGCTCCTTATATCCTTCTCGTCCGATGTATCTCCAGCAGCATACTCGTCCTGGTTCTTGAAGTGCGATTTTTTTTTGATCGCCTGGTCACTTTACTTTCAACCTATGTGCATCCCAAGCAACCAGAAGTTTGGATAATACTTAAAAAGCACACTTTAAAGGTCATATAAAGTTCCTAGCGAACTATCTTCCTAGCTTCTCCGAAACAGGGTAAGGAAAAGCAGATTGGAATGGAGAACATGCCAGTTCCCATGACTCCAAAGAGGATAAGATTCTCGCCAGGAGACGCCAGATCAGGCGGGCTGAAGAGGCTGACGCTCGAAGACGCTGTTGTTGTCGAAGAAACGGACGCCATCCAATAGAGAGAAAGCTGGAGTATCGCTGTAGGTCGGAAGAAAAAACACGGGAAACAGCAAAAAAGTTCCTAGCGAACTTTCGTGCTGCTTAAGCTTTAATGGAACTTGAAAGCTGCTTAAACCGCTATTAGAACATAAAACGTATAGCGAAATTACTTAAAACGAGAAGCTTGTGCAGCTCCCTTATACGAACTTTTGGTTGCTTGGGATCTTACCTCATCCGATTTAAAGAAATCGCTGGCACATTCCTGGCCTGCGGATCTGTTGTCTTTAGACTCGATTTGGGACCGTTCTCATTTTCCGTCTCCAATTCCAATAAGGTAAACGCCCTTCGTTTCCCCGCAAACCAAAAATGACTGAACGCACGTACAAACGACTATCAAAAATACCACGCGATTTCCTGAACCTCTTTCGCTTCCAGTTGATCCAGAATCCGGAGCAATACGGATTCAGTTGAGCCATCGCGAACGTCTCGTTAGTTTTGTATGAAGAAGTTTCATTTTTCTGTACCGCAGCAATGTCAAAATAATATGATATTAAATACGACAACTTTCCTAAGATGAACGAATGAATTCATGCGACCAACGAAATCGTTCGTAATATACACAACCGTTTATTAAAATAAACGAAACATTTCGTTTCATTCACGAAAAATAATGTCGTTATCAACGATTACATTCGTGCAATGTAAACTTCTTCGTACCATAATAAAATCGATTTGGCCACATCGCGATGTTGTAAAATATCGATCCCAAAAGATCGACTGAAAACAATAAGAGGCTAATAAATACGAAAACTTTTCTAAGGTAAACGAAATTAATTCGTGCGACCAACGAAATCGTTCATCATATACATAAACATTTATTGAAATAAACGAATCACGAAATAAATTTAAAAAAAATCGATGTTGCCAAACATCGATCCCATAAAATCGACTGAAAACCATAAGAGGCTAATGAGTACGAAAACTTTGCTAAGATAAACGAAATGAATTCGTGCGACCAACGAAATCGTTCGTAATATACACAAACGTTTATTAAAATAAACAAAACATTTCGTTGAAATTTACGAAAAATAATGTCGTTATCAACGATAACATTCGTGCAGTGTACATTAAATGTGTAAAACTTACGAAAGCTTTCGTTCACCAAGCGGCCATTCTTGATCATGAAATGAACGAAACCTACTGTTTACAATGCACGAAAATACTTCGTTGCAGAAAACGACGAATGAATTCGTGCATTGCATGATCGATTTCATTATATTTACGAATTTATATTATCAGTATAAAGGGTGTCTCACATCAAATGGAATTACGAAAAAGAAACGCTGTAGAAAATAACTCATTGAGCAGAAGTAGTTTAAAGTGTATTGTTTACACTGGATTGTAATCGCTGTCAGTTTTTCGAAAATTGGAAAAAATGGCTTCAAATAGTAACGGACGGCAATATACGGTGGGAAAGTCGCGGACGCGGAAACTATACATACAGACTATGTATTACAGATGCTAACGAAGCCTCATTGCCTCGTCATGGATGATGAGACTTACTGTTTTTCACAGCCCAGTACAAGTTCGATGTCCCGTAGGAAATAAGGAAGCAGAATCTTTCAAAGTATGCCAATAAATATATGATTTGGCAAGCAATTTGCTCATGTGGCAAATAGAGCATCCCAACGAGGTCTAATCTGAGGAAGACATGAAGAAGAAGCGGTTTTCCGTATAGAAGAAGTTGCTGCCAGAACCTAGTAGGAGTTAAGCGTAAGGTGTGAGCGTACGGTTATGGTATTGTAGTTGAATGAAATAAATATGCCAAAAGCTTATTAATGGGTAAAGTTTGTGGACGCGGGAAACAATGTCCATAAGGACATTAAGAAAATGGTCATCAGAATCCGAAAGGTGCTACTGTTTGCCGTGAAGGAGTGTGGCACGGCAACGCGGAGGGCAGATGTTGCTGAGCGAGCATTGGCATCGGCTAAGGCTACTATCTTCCTAGCTTCTCCGAAACAGGGTAAGGAGAAGCAGATTGAAATGGAGAACACGCCAGTTCCCATGACTCCAAAGAGGATAAGATCCTCGCCAGAAGACGCCAGACTAGGCGGGCTAAAGAGGCTGACGCTCGAAGACGCTGTTGTTGTCGAAGAAAAGGACGCCATCCAATAGAGAGAAAGCTAGAGTACCGCTGTAGGTCGGAAGAAAAAACACGGGAAACAGCAAAAAAGAAGGAAGAGCGAAAAGGGGACCAGACGAGGAAAGGAAAACCCTCAGCTTGTCAGAAGGCTGCAAAGGGAGAAACCGTGCTCGTCATAGCTAATGACGCGAAAACGTATGCAACGCTGCTCAAGAAGGTCAGAGAGGATCCGGAGCTAAAAGATTTGGGGGAAAACATGGTAAGAGTCAGGCGTATTCAAAAAGGCGAGATGCTCATCGAGCTGAAGAAGAATTCCACAACTAGCAGCTTGACCTTGTATGAGACAATCACCAAATCAATGGGTGAAAAGGCAGAAGTCCTTAAACCCGGAGATGGCGATTGAGTGCAAAGACCTTGATGAAATCACGACGGAAGACGAGCTGACAGGTGCACTGAACCAGCAGTGTAACCTGGGCGAGGTTATGAAAGGGTTACGGAGGAACTCAGACAGCGATGATTCGTTTACCAGTAACTGCTGCAGACAAGGCATTGGAGGTAGGCAAAGTTACGATTGGATAGTCGAGATGCCCATTGAGAGCCGTCCCACGAGTAAATAAACAAGCGGAGGAATGCTTCAAGTGTTTGGGTTTTGGACATTTAGCAGGGGCTTGAAAAGGCCCAGATGGATCCAGGATGTACTGGAAATGCGGGGAGACAGGCGATCTTACGAGAGACTGCACGTAAAGGCCGAAGCGCTTGCTTTGTACTCTAACGGACGGAAACGACCATCAAAGCTTTAAATGCCCTGCCTACAAGAAGGCGACTGCAGTCCAACGGTAATGGAGATAACCCAGATAAATCACCGCACAGAAACTGTTGTGGCTGTCTACAGCAGAAAATATGTGAGATGTCGCTTTGATCGCAGAACCGTATCAAGTCCCTCCGATATCGGTAACTAGGTAGCGGATAGATCGGGAACAACTACGATATTAGTTATGGGCAGGTTCCCTATTCAAGAAGTGGTAGAACGCTCATACGAGGGTTTCGTGATCGCCAAAATCAACGGTGTCTTCGTGTGTAGCAGTTATGCCCCTCCAAGGTGGACAGTAGAGCAGTTCAGCCTAATGCTGGAGCAGTTGATCGGTCGAAAGCCGGTAGTCATTGGTGGTGACTTCAACGCCTTGGCTGTCGAATGGGGCAGTAGAGTAACCAACACAAGAGGGTGTATCCTGCAGGAAGTTCTAGCAAAATTAAACGTACGATTGTTCTGTTAGCACATTTCGGAGAAACGGGAGGGAATCTATCATCGACGTCACATTCTGTAGCTATTCGTTGACGGCGAACATGGATTGGAGAGTATGCGAAACATATACGCTCCGTTACCATATCGGTCAAAAGAACCCTGCTGCAGTACGGAGAAGGATGACTGATGAGCGAAAGTGGAGGACGAAAGCCTTCAACAAAGACCTCTTCGTTGAGGCACTTCGGCTGAACGACAGGAGCGAGAACGTGGATGCGGCTGACCTAACAAGACGGATTGTGACGGCTTGTGACGCCACAATGCGTTGCGTTGCGTTGTGACGATGATTTTTGCGGATTGCACACTGACTTCATCATGTTTGACTACTGATTATGTAATAAGAATTGCTTAGGAAATGGTAAGTAGGAATTCATACCAATCCGGCCCATATTAAAACCTCAACAGCATGATAGCCATCATTGCCGGCCGCCCCCATCTCCATCGTTCACGGGGAAGGATAAAGGATAAGGTAGACAGGAAGTGTTGATGCTCCACCTACTTAACGGAAGGACGACGATTCATCAGACTCTTCCATAGGTGTCGCGGAGTTGGTAGTTTGGAAGCGTATCACGTCTAGGATTCGCTCCAAGCAAGCGATGCGACCTGCAAAGCATATTTTATTAGGTAGTTGTTTAGTTAGTCTTCGAGTGCACGATCACTCGAAAAAGAGATCTTGTTTAGTTTTTGGTTCTTTTTAAACTCTGGGCAGCCGGCTACCGAGAGTATACTATGTTCCCTAAACAAAAGCAATTTGAACTCCACTCGGCCGACTGTGGGAGTATTGCCTAGAAAAGCTAATCTTATCTGCGTAATGGGCCGGATCACTATTTATTGCAACAGTATTTGGACAGAATTCGCTACTTCTTCTCTACGATATATTTATTACTTGAAAACTACCGAGTGATAACACATTATACAGGCAAAAATAGCGCGAGTTGTTATAAATCAAGGATAGTATTTCTTATTTTCCATATCAGATTGTTTGTGGAATACAAGTATACGAGCGATAATAACGAACCCTGAAGGGAAATATAAAGGATTGTTAACCTGATGCACGGGCTTGTTAGCAATAACGGAGCTTGAAATTAGGTTCATAAAACCAGACGCGGCGAATTTTCAATACGTATTGACCCGTGATCATAGATACTAGTCAGATTATTCGTATTGGGGCTAATTTCCGATCAACTATTCATTTTTACGGCAATGTTTTCTCGACTAGATCTGTTCGCACCCTCTCATTCTGCTACTATCGGCAAAAGGCTGATAGCATCCAGTCGTCGCCGGTCTAAGGACCAAATGTCATCAATAGACTAAGACTCGCGTGGAGGCATGAGATAGGAAACTTGTGAGAATTTTGTTATCCCACCGTTTGACGACCTGTGACGGCTTGTGACGCCACAATGCCACGAAAACTGGAACCACGCAACTTACTGGTAGAACGAAATGCTTTGTACGCTACGCGCTACTTGTCTCAAAGCCATAAGGCGGGCTTAGAGATCAATATCGGAACCAGATAGAGAAGAGCGCAAGGTAGCGTTTCGGGAAGCTAAGGCCGATTTAAAACGGGAGATCGTACTTAGCAAGTCAGATTGCCACAAGGAGCTATGCCGAGAAATAGACGCCAATCTCTGGGGCGACGCGTACTGAGTCATGATGGTGAAAATGAAGGGCTCGACGACGCCAGCCGAAACATGTCCGAAA
The DNA here is from genome assembly GCF_030247195.1 of Topomyia yanbarensis. Classification (NCBI taxonomy): domain Eukaryota; kingdom Metazoa; phylum Arthropoda; class Insecta; order Diptera; family Culicidae; genus Topomyia; species Topomyia yanbarensis. The sequence continues at coordinate 150,761,634 of NC_080671.1, forward strand.
TAAACTGAAGATAATCGTCGAGGGTCTTTTTCTGAAGCACGAACCTGGCCACCAATATCGTACGGCGAAGAATAAAGAGCAAATACGGACGATCGGCAAGTGACTAACGACGAGCTTGCAGAAGTATCGAAGCGCCTGAAATCAAAGAAAACCCCGGTCCGAATACATGTTCAGGATGGTGCTGCAGAACTGTCTAAATAAAAGCAACTTCCCCGAAATGTGCAAGGTCTAGAAGCTGGTGTTACTGCGGAAGCCAGGGAAGTCACCGGGAGATTCGGCCTCGTATAGGCCCATATGTCTGCTGGATACACTCGAAAAACTCCTGGTCATCCTTAACAGGTTGACCATATTCACGGAAGGTGAGCGCGGACTGTCCAAGATGCAGTTCGGATTCCGCAAAGGAGCATCGACAGTGGATGCAATTCAGACAGTGCTCGAGAGTGCTGAGAAGGCGGCTAAACAGAAGCGAAGAAGAGATCGATACTGCGCTGTGTTCATGATGGATGTAAAGAATGAATTTAACAGAGCCAGCTGGGAAGCCATCGCTGCTTAGGGTTCCCAACTATCTATGCCAGATCCTGAAGAGCTACTTCCAGAGCAGCTTGTTGCTGTACGAGACAAGCGAAAAAGTCAATGCGAATTACAGCGGGCGTTCCTCAGCGCTCCATTTTCGGTCCACCTCTTTGGAACGGGATGTACAATGTGGTTTTAGCACTGCGGCTGGCAGGAAAGTGCAAATTGTGGGTTTCGCGGGTGACGTATCACTAACGGTGATGGGTGAGGCACTTGAAGAAGTGAAAGTGTTGGTGACGGAGACAGTAGACACGATCGAGAGCTGGATGAACGGGGTAAAGCTGCAAATAGCTCACAACAAAACGGAAATGTTGTTGATTAGCAACTGCAAAGCGGTGCAGCGAATACAGATCGACGTCGGAGGGCACGTGATTGAATCGCAGCGTGAACTGAAGAAATTGGGAGTGATAATCGACGAACGGTTGAGCTTCAACAACCAGGCTACGCCTGCGAAAATTCGGCGAAGGCAACGAACACAATAGCGAGAATCATGCCAAACGTCAACGGCCCGAGAAGGGGCACGAGACGTCTGCTATCTACTGTTTCGTCATCGATACTCCGATATGGGGTACCTGCCTTGGGTGCTGCGCTGAAAACCAAGGGAACCGTGAAAAGCTGAACAGGACATTCCGGTTGTGGGACAAAGCGGAGAAAGGAAGGTGGACCCACCGACTCATCCCAAATGTGTCTGCTTGGCTATATAGGAAGCATGGAGAAGTGATTTGACGCAGTTTTTGTCCGGACACGGATGCTTCCGGAAGTACTTGCATCGGTTGGGACATGCTTCGTCACCCCTTTGCCCAGAGTGTGCGAACATCGGTAACATCGGTATCGGGAGCAATGTACCGCCGGAGAATTCACGGTAGGGTAAATTCGCTGCCGTGGACAACCCGACAGAATCGGGACGAAAATAAGAGCTTATTGGCTGACGAAACAAACACAGGTACCGAGAGAAATTCCGTTGCCGGGGAATTCTCTGTTAGAGTAGGATAATCTCCGAGTTGATCTCGATAAATCTGGGAGCTAAATAGCTCAAGGAAGCTAGTATCGGCTTTGAGGGAAATTCCTTCGCCGGGGAACTATCGGTCGGAGTTGGGTGAGTTCACCGTCGGGGACTATCCATGCAGATCGTGGTCAGGCCATGAGCTGAATGACTCACGAAAACAGAAGCTGAATGGCTCAAGGAATCAGCCCCTAAACGGCTCACGGGGTCGAGAGCTAAACGGTGACGTTATAAACGGAGACAACAAGCAAGAGAAATGTCGAAGGTTAAATCAAAGCACATGGGTCGAGCCATTCCATGAACCAAGTGAAGTTTCGAGATAGAGCAGAAGAAAGAGGTGCGACGAAAGCACAACAAGCCCTCCACGAAGTAATACCTTGACGTAGTTGCGTGGGGAAGAAGTGCGTAAAAAAGTATGGATTGTCTTTAATGGTTAGGCACAAACGGGAGTCATGAGGTCCCACGCAGTGCCAATACACAGTGCCAGGCTTTTGAAGCATTTTAAACCCTACTATGAAAAAAAATTCCGATCTCGTTGAACTGAATCGAATGGTATACGGCATTCGACCCTCCGGGCTCGGTTAGAGAGTGCATAACCTTTCTTTATATGAGCAAGGAAAAAACCATTCACTCAAGTTTGCTTCTTAGGGAATGAGAATTTCCGGGTCATGAAAATGTCTCTCTTCGAGCAACAGGAACAGATGGCCTACCACACGAGATATTTTATTGCGAACTTCGACAGCTTGATGTGTTTGAAAGTCTCTCCCACCTTTCCTCTTCTACTCGACGCACACGGGGTGGCTTTTTAAAACGATCCCATAGTTTTGATATGTGAAACTTGGAAAAAAAAATCAAATTCAAGTGTAGAGGAGCCCGGGGCTAGTTGGCGGTTGGGGTAAGTTGGTAGAATCCTCTTTTCTCCGTTTATATTAGATATATGACAATACCTCTTGTTGTGTACCTTAAGTTAAGCAAAAACCATTATCCAATGTGTTTTGTTGCAAAACATTTTGTTTTGTAGAAGTTGAGGGCGATATTGTGTTTTCGAGTATGCCAAGTAAATTTTCTTAGTTTTAAACACATTGTGTTGTTTAATATGATTTTTGATAGATATTAAACCTAACCACAAACCAAAGTGCTTTTTTAAATAGTTTTTTTTATGAAATATGCGGTTGGGGTAGGTGGGTGGTGACGCACGCGGGGCAAGTTGGCGGTACAATTTGCAGTGCAAAAATTGTCAGCAAATATTTTTATTTCAGGAATTCACCCCAAAGAAAAATTTATTCTATTTCTTGTGTATCTTGTCAATGCAGGGGACATTTACCTCAGCCAATCGCCTGAAGAACTTCGAACGTTTGCTTTTGATTATGTCGTTGAAGTCAAAAAGCCGGGGTCTAGGGACCAAAATATATTGGCAAGTGTCCGTTAATATACAGTTTTATCGGAAAGACATTCAGAACGTTTCATAAGAACACCTGAAGTACTTGTATCTCCATTTGACTGCTTATTTTCTGGCGTATCACTACATATTCCCAACTTACCCCGGAGCCGGAGTAAGTTGACAGGTTTTACGCGTCATATATTTTTGACTCTAAAAAAGGAAACAATGCATCAAACATTTAAATTTTTTTTTTTAAATCAGAGATGTTGCCAACAGTCTGCCCTTGTATGCCACGTGTTCCATTTTTTGTTTAATCCTATCATTCATTTCATTTATTTTATTCGTTTTATTATTCTCTTATTTCCTATTTTCCTATTTCATATATTTTATTCAGTTTCTCCATTTTTTTTTAATTTCGTTAATTTTCTTCAGTCATTATTTTTATTCATTTTATCCAGTTTTTTTGTTTGAAACAATTTAATTTCTTCTATTATTTTTATATCTTTTTCTGGGGTAAGTTGGCGGGTTTTTCCCGTTACATATTTTTTTCCATAAAAACCAAGAACCAAGATAATGCAATAAACACTGATAAAATACACGGATGTTGCCAACAGTCTTCCATTTTATGCAAAGTGTATTATTTTGCAAAACCTATCTAAATTTGAGAACTGAAAACACTGCCAACTAGCCCAAGTCTCCTCTATAGGTAAATATTTTCTTCTGGGATAAAATTAATGTAGTAATTGCATAGTGATATTGTGAAATTGCTGAACTGTGAAGTAGGCTGCCATGCGCTGTGCAGTTTGCGAGCTATTAACGAAACAAAAGTCCACTAGAGAGACAATGAACGTTGAGAATCGATTTTTTTTTCTGGCGATGCATATAGACGTCCCGGGACGAGAAGGCCTCGTTCTGTAAGGACAAAGGCATTGTTAAAAACTGGCTAACAAAATACATCGCAATCCGGTCTGATCCATGAACCACATGGCCACACGGTCCAAACTTTGGGGATAAAAGATCTTGGTTTATATCTATACAAACTTCGACAACGCCAGCTTCTCTCTGAGGCAACGAAAAAAAAAGATTGGCAAGATGAAAAATGCAAATTTAACCGTTAAAATGATAGGGTGCTTGATTCCATAAATCCCCGCGATAAATGTGTATATAGCACGCAATAATCGGATTCGGTTATGATGTTGGCTGCAATAGCTTCTAAGGGTAAACAATCTTCAGTTTAACGGATTCCGGATGGTGTAAAATCAACCAGTACGTCTACTTGAAGGTTTTACAGCAGAAAGTTTGGTCATGAATCGAAAATGAGTTTCCAGACGTTGACATTTGTTTTATCCAAGATTCAGCACCAGCTGTTTAAAAAGTATGCAAGCGTAGTGCCACCTTCAGGTCCGTGCGCAGAAAATTCTCAAAGGAGGGGTTTGATTTTTTCGTTCCTTATATAAGAAAGGTACAGAAACCCCCAAACGTTGAAGATTTTTTCCCGAGGTCGGAAGGTCTTCTGTCGACTTGGCTCAACAAAGTGGGACAATGTTTGTTGTCGAGAAGGTATATTGATCAGACATCACCACCAGCTGGCTCATGGTAGTGTCAGATTTTTTCTGTGGTATTTTTTTAGTAAGTCTACCGACTAATCCTAAACCTCTCGTTCTTCTCAATCCGTATCTTTCCGGGGCCACCGTTAGGTATTACTGCAGGAGGGATTGTGCTCTTACCTTTTTACATTTCTTATAAAAGAAATGTATAGAATTCGCTCAAACTTTCAAGATTTTTTCCGAGGTCCGGAGGGCCGAGTCTTATATACCAGTCGACTCAGCTCGACAATTTGGGACAATGTCTGTGTGTGTGTATGTAACGGACAAATTCTCATTCGTGTTTCTCAGCAATGGCTGAACCGATCTTATCCAAACCAATTTTAAATGAAAGAACTAAAAAAACAGTATGAACGCTATTAATTTGTTTTTGATTCTGATGTTTAGTTTCCAAGATATGAATGTTTGAATGCGTGAAAATGGCGTTTTTTACAGTTTTTTAAAATTATCTGCCGAAATTGACAATATAGATTAACAATTTATATGTTTTTAGATAGCTTAAACAAATACCTTTCGAACAAGCTATAGATTGTTGAAATCGGACTATTATCAAAAGAGATATTTAACATTAAATGCGGACGAAAGATTTTTATCATTTCGCATTGCCAGAAATATGACCAAAAACATGTAATCTATTATTAACGCCAAAACGCCTTTTTTTAGGTCAATAGTATCTTCGGAGAATTTAATGGAGATAATATGCCCTTTCTTCTGGTGTTGTGCTTTTGCTGATTAATCCCCCTATGAGTGAGATATTTTCACAAATTTTCTTGGAAGTGATTATATCGAAATGATGTCTTCAGCAAATTTGTAGCTCTTACTTTTGCGAATAACTTTACTAAAGGCTTTAAATATCTATTTTGAATACTTTAAAAGTTATGGCTTGTTGTTTGTGGATTACTCTTTGTCGCCTATTTATTGTTCAATATAGTAATAATCCATTGAAATAAGCTAAACATTATTTCAATAAAACGAATTTTGTCTTTCATTTTACTATCTACAACCGCTAGAAATAATCACCGAACACTTCCAAGTTGTCTGGAAGGAACTTGATAGCTTATCAGTACAAAAATGTTCATTTGTGCGAACCTTCTGACTGCAATTTTTCTAACTTATAACCATCGGATCGATCTGAAACATATCGGAAAATGAAAAGCGAAATAAATAACTTCAAGCAACGGCGTAACCAAGAGAAGGTTTTGGGGTTTAATACCATACAACCCCCCCCCCCCACACCCAAAAAAATATTGGATTGAAGTTGAAAATTTATTGATGCAGACTGATTTAATTCAATATTACAATAACAATTATCTGATCCGTAGATTGATAACCTGTTGTTGTAAATCATGAGGACTTTTGATAAATTGTCTTGATTTCACAGTTGTCTAATAGCATCAATATCAAATTCCTGCCTGAAAACATTCCAATAGAAAATTCCAGAGCTCTGTAATCAATTTATTTTCAAATTGAGATTCAGATTTATTTTCAAATTGAGCTCGTTTTTGTAGAAATGTACTGTAATAAGGGTCTTTATTTAATAGGAAGCGAAGTTAAAATTGATTTAATGTCTATGAAACATAGAACTGCTCACCAAAAAAATGCATAACTTTCAACATTTGATTTGCATAGCCTTTCTCATTCACTCTAAAATTCGTCAATCTAATCCCGACCCGGAGAGCCGAGTGTCATGTGCCAATCGACTGAGTTCGTCGAGATCGGAAAATGTCTGTGTGTGTATGTGTGTATGTGGAAAAAAATTTGACCTCTGTTTCTCAGAGATGGCTGGACCGATTTGCACAAAGTTAGTCTCAAATGAAAAGTACAACCTTCCCATCGGCTGCTATTGAATTTTTTATTGATTGGACTTCCGGTTGCGGAGTTACGAGTTGAAGAGTGCAATCACACAGCAAATTCCCATATAAACTGAAATGAAAAATTTTCAAAATCAAATTTGTATTTTTGATGCCAAATGACTTTAAAATGCATGAAACATTGAGATGTTTGACAAAAATTGACTTCTTTGGACTTTGGTACATTTTTGCCTTTCTCATATAGAAAGGTTATGCAATTACTCTAAAAATCGACAATCATACCGGCCCGGAGGGAGTATGCAGTGAGGGGTTGCTACTTTAAAATTAAAACTAGTTTAAAATTTCTTAACAAGTTGAAAATTTTCGGCAGGACCTGGACCTCCCGGATCTTTCTCCATGATCCGCCGCTGGTTTCAAGCGATGTTTCAGTATCACATAGTAACTCTAGATCGTGGCTGTCGATCCATTGTATGTATGTGCAAATCGTACTGAACATGTAATATTCATTTCCACCATTGTATTGAACATAACCAGCCATGGAATCGTAGTCTGGACAAATGAGACAAGCACAATTGCACCACTAGGTGGATTAAAACAGGTTTTTATTTTGGGAATGCGCCGAGTTGAGACGAAAACGTATTATGATTAATAACGAGGATAACACTTTCCGAATGTAGAGAGAAATTTATGAAAAATGACGATTTCCATTCGACTCTAGCAGGTTCTGATCGTTTTTGAAGAGCATTTGATTTTTGTTGTATGACCAATTATATGTATAGGTCAAATGTTTAAAACAGTAATTTAAGGTCAAGATAGCATCATTTTGAAACCGCCAATTTCGGAGGTTTAGTATCTTCGATGAGTTTTACAAACGTTAAACAGCGCATCATTTGATAAAATAATTTTGACGGTATATCGTCCAAGAAGTATTTATGGTGAATTTTCGCAGGTAATAATATTCATGACTACAATAAAGTCTCAACAAATTCGCTAAAGACACGAACTCTGTTACTATTTTCTGAAAAATTAATTCTGCATAATTTTAAAACTTCAAAAATAACGGTTTCGGAATTATGCCGTTTGGACAGTCAGATCGATTTTCACCAAACCGAATTTCTGGCTACGCCGCTGATTTCAAGTAAGTAGAAACAAAGTCGTTCTACACTCGTTCAAAAGAAACTTCTTCGAATGCTGAATATCTATTATAACACATTGAAACCCCGATTTTATCAGCCAAATATGAACATATGTTTGATGGGCTCTAGCAGACGAACAAGACTGAATTCGAGTAAATCCTTTCTTGAGCATGTTTTCCTTATCATGAAGATATGCGAAATATGCGAAAATAAAAAGTTCATCATAATCAGAAATAGTTATCAGACTACATCAAGGGACGAGAAGAATATTTTAACAGCTTCAGTTTATTATAAAGAAAAAAAATTGCCCGATTTAGTCAATGTCCCCATTTTGTCAGCCTAAGATACACCATGAGACTGATAAAAATGGGTCTTTATTGTATGTATTATTCGCTGTGTTCCAATTAATAGATACATTTCTTTTTTGGAGATTTTTTATTGCATCGAACTACAACAATTTTTAGATAGTTTTCAAGGGGTTATTTTATAGACTTCTTCCAAAATTTGGCGAACCTATTCCAATTCGTATACCAATTAATTGGCATACTTAAGGGTTTATATGTTGCAGATAGAGGAAATACTGAAATTTTCAGCTTCTTTCCTATACAATATTACGAAAGCTTATTAAACAATTTTCCCTAATAAGTTTGTGAAAATTATAAACTATTTGAAATTTTTTAATTGTTTTATTTTTTTATTTAACCGCGATTTTTTAATAAATAGTGACCATCGCTTCACAACGTAGTCTATTTTTCATGGCTTGCGGTGAACACGATCTATCGAATTGCTGAACTGAAAATTATGGAATAGAAATTAATTTTTAGTATTCTTTACAGACCCGCTGGTGCCCTAAGACGATTTCGCTGGATTTTCAGAGCACTGTGCACCCAGTGCATTAACGCAAGTGACGGAAGATTATCGAAAAGTTTCGTGAAAATGAAAATTCCAGTAATGATGATGATTTTCCCAAACGGTTCGTTTTCGTAAGGTTTTTATTTGTTCTTTGGCATTAGGATTAGCGATAATAATTCAAGTCAAGGATACTACTGGGAAGTCACCTTTAGAAAAAGTCGATGTCGAAGTAAAATTTGGAACTATGCACGCATGCACTTCAGAGATAGCGTGACATCAGGAGCTGCGATTTCATTTCAATGCTTTTTTGTGATACGATACAAATGTAAACATAGGGCTTTTTTCATACATGCGAATGATGGCTTTGAAACGCAACAAATTAACCTAAAAATTTTGATTCTACGATATTGCTTTCTTAAACTACAGCAAAAAATACAACGGGCGTAACTGTATTTTTGTTTGTTTATTTAAAGTTTCGCCCTTCCACGCTCCATGCAAACAAACAGGGCGATACTTTTTTTGCTAGCAGTTTAGAGGCGAAACTGTTTTTTTCGTATTTTTTTAGGATTATCAGCTGTAAATAGTAACAATGATCGCTATTGAAAAAAACCCGGACGAAATCGGTGGTGTAAAACGGTAGTTATTGTAAAAAAAACTTCAATGCTGATAGGTGGGACCGAAAAAGTAAACAATCGCCAAAGGGGCTATACTATCATTTTGTCAATTTTAATAGCAAAAACAAATTTTAATTTAAAAATTTCAAATACTTCATGAAGTTTTGGGTTTCGATCACTGAATCATGCAATCTAGGATGTAAAAACACAATAGCTCCTAAATAGGAAATAAAACCAAGTCTGGAAATATTCACTGTTGATTTTCTTTGAATGGTATCACTGCTTGTATCGCCCTTTTCAAGAAAAAGCGTTGATTTCTTAGTTCTCAGTCGCGTTGGAAATTTGAGTAAAGTATAAACTTCAAATCGATTCAAAAAATCGATTTTTTTTGGCTCAGTACAATATATAACCCCTTTAGGAAAATTCAGTTTTCCCACTACAATGCATTGATTGAGGAATTTAGATATTTTATTAACAGAGCATTAGCAATAATTCGTTTGTATGTCTATTTTATGGGCCATTTCTTCGCTTTCCCATTGATTTGGTTTGAGATTTCTAGCACTGATGTTGTCCTATGCTGATTTGAGCGATTCTCTGAGTCCTGCCACTATCCCATGTAGTATGTGTTATCAAAAACATCGCGAAGCATCAAGTCCTAAATGTTCTCAAACGATATAATATTCGAAGAGATTGATAAGAGTTATAAGAAATGTCTTATCACACTGTTAGGTGGATTAAAAGCGTTTTTCTATTTTGTGTCAATCGTTCGAGTTTTTTTTCCATTGCTGCTGTTTCTTGCTTGCCGTCCAACCCTAGTGGTTTAACTGACCTACTCAGGTCGGCTGCAAACATCATCATTCCGAGACGCGAACCGATCCAGAGGTGTCGAATATCACCAATTACATCTCTTTACAACAATCCGGTTTCGTATTTTGGCTCGGTGCAATATTTTAAACTACACTTCCATCTTACTTGCGACATCTCAGACGGAGAGATTGGGGTTCTGCTTAAGAAAGCGGGCCACTCTTTTCTTCATTTTTGCGCCCTCTAGATTTCGAAATCCCCCCCGATCCAGCCTTCCTGGCTGTCGATAAACGTTATCCGAACACTTCTATTATGTTGATGAAAGTTTATTTGGCCACATTCAACAATTTTGCCAACCTGACTTTGCGAGTAGCTCGAATTTTCGTGATGCACGAATAAAAAATTGCTCTGTTGCCCACAACTGAAGAGTAAAATTAAACAGTAGGCACGCTGCTACACACATACATCTTTAAAATGAGGTGTTTGTAGGGTGGGTGCTCCTATAGTTGAGGTGTATCAATAGTTGCAGTAGTGGGTTATACGCCTATCTAAGGTACCAACCATCAACAATTTTTTTTTTATCGATTCATCGCACTAAAATTATGCGACAACAAAACTGTTATCCTTGAAATTCGCTCAAAAAACTATTAAAAAAATTGATTTTCTTCGAATTTTGAGCTCCCTTGCACCTATAGTTGATCTAATGTACCTATAGTTGCAAGTCCCATAAGAAATCAATGGGATTTGCAACAATAGGAACCGAAATTAGCGATTGCACCACTATTGGTACATATGTTCCTATAGTGGTACAAGCAGTTTTAAATACATAAATTGATTATTAAACCATCTTTATATTTTTCCTATGAAGTAGGGATTGAAATAATCGAACGCCTTTGAGTATAGACGTGTTTTTACGGTCCGCAGTTAATTGTTATTTATTTATCTTTCTACCGTCGCGCGTGTGTTCAATCCTATTAAACAACGGTTATCATAATGAGCTGCAGTGTGACATCTTGTAATATCAGCGACGATCGTTTCTTGTGGCAGTGTGAATTCTGCAGAAAATGTTATCACGCAGCTTGTGTGGGAGTCCAGCGAAATCAAGAAGAATTTATCTCGCACTTCATGATTCCCCTGTGTGCAGATTGCCAGCATAATCTAAAGGTAGGCATAGACACACGAAAAGTGCTGTACCAACAGGAAAAATTATTTGAATCTATAACTACGCAAACGGACTGCAACTTACAAATAGCAGCCGACATAAAAAAGTTCAATTCAATTGTTGACTTATTCGAAAATGTTGAGCTGCAGCTTAAAGAATCAGTGGCGAATGTGAACATAAACACATCGTCGCAAGTGGCAAATGCTGTATCGGCACTATCGCAGGCCATTGACAGTAATTCTTTTAATAAGGCCGATGAGCTGGTCACGCTGAAAAACCATATCACATCACTATTCAACATATCTATGGGATCCACAAAAAAACACATTGAAGAGTATGTAAATGATCTCACTGCCGATTTGACCAGAGAATTGAAAAAAATCTGCAGCGAAGTTCAGAACTTGAGCACCCTTACCATAGATATGGCAGCTCATTGTAATGAACACTACCTGAGTGAATCGCGTCCTACACGTGAAGTTTTAGACGAAGTGAAAATTATAACAAATTCAGTTGGCAGTGACATTCTCAAAGAAGTACAATCTCTTGCCGGCTCAATTAACACTTTGGATAGCAGTATACGCGATGCTTGTTTGCCAGCAGCGGGCCCCAGCTTGATGGACGAATTAAATGCCCAATCAACAAAATCGGGTGACTCAGGTCACCGTTCCACTGCCGAAGCCACTGAAGGGTGGCGCTTTTTGGGTTCGAAGAAAGTGTGGCGCTCTGACTGGACGGAGTACGACACACGTAATCAGCATAGAATTCAACAGCAAAAGATGAAAGATAGGGCGATGGCACGAAGAAAAGCTAATAAAAAGCAGTTGCATCGGGTAATAAATGATCGCAATAAAAACAGACACCAACGTAGCCGTAATACTAATGAGACAAATAAACATCAGATATCCAGAAGCAGTTATTATAACTATAACCTCAATGACAACAACAATAGCAACAACAATAGCAATAATAATCGTAACAACAATCGCAACAACAATAGCAGCAATAATCGCAACAACAACAACAATACGCAATGCGGTCGTCCAACAGCTGGCAACTCTCTTCTCCGGGATAAGGATCTACTTGCGGCGGCAAGGGTGCAATTCTCTAGGCCTCCGTTTGAAAATCAGCGTGGTATCAGGTTTCAACGTGGTGAAACACTGAATCCATACCCGGTTGTACATCAATTTAACTCAACTTTCGCACCAGATAGGTTTGTAACCCCTGTCCTGACGAATTCCTTTTCTCAGCGCTGTTCAGCTTGTTCCTGTGAGCATTCGTGTTTTCGTCCAACCTAACGCACTCTTCAGAGGCAGACCATGACGAACCGGTTACGGATGAAAACGGATCAATAGTTTTGCATGATATTTCTAAGTAATGCAAATTACCATTAACTTTATCAGAAACGCTTTCAGAAATTTTGATATATTGTCAAAATTTTAATCGTATGCAGAGCGCATCTAAAATGAGCAAAATCTATAGTAATGTATTGAGCTCCTCTTATTCTGTTATTTTAGGCACTGAAACAAGTTGGAACGATAGCATAAAAAGTGAGGAAATTTTTGGTAGTGGCTTTAACGTATTCAGAGACGACCGAAATCTTTTAGTATCTCAAAAGAAGTCTGGTGGAGGAGTTCTTATAGGCGTTTCGGCTCAATTTAATTCTGAAATTCTTCCCACAGTGAAGTTTAAAGAATTTGAACATGTGTGGGTTAAAGCGAACATTTCAGGTGAAATACATGTTTTTGCCTCTGTATATTTCCCACCAGAGCATGCTAATATATCATCGTATGAAGCCTTTTTCAAAATTGCTGAACAAATTTTATTTGAACTTCCGGTCGAGGTCAAAGTTCACATTTACGGAGACTTTAACCAGCGCAATGCCGATTTTATTCCGGATTCTGAAAATGAAAATATTCTAATCCCAGTCGTAGGAGAAAACGAAACATTGAATTTCATCTTTGACAAAACTGCTAGCATAGGATTAAATCAAATAAATCATGTAAAAAATCAACAGAATTGCTATCTTGACCTTTTATTTACAAACACTCAGGATGATTTCTGTGTATCTGAATCTTTGGCTCCTTTGTGGAAAAATGAAGCTTTTCATACTGCTATTGAATTTTCTTTGTTCATCCATAAAAATCAAGAACCCAACGTCTATGACTTTGAGGAAGTCTTTGAATACCATAAAGCTAATTATGACAATATCAGACGGAAGGTAGGTAATGTCGACTGGCAAAATACTCTTAGGAATGAAGCGAATATTGAAACCGCCCTGGACGTATTTTACAAAATAATTTTCGAAATTATTCATGAAGAGGTGCCCATTAAGAAGAAAAGACGACACGGTAGCTCGAAGCATCCTATTTGGTACAATAGGCAAATTAAAAATCTGAAAAATAGGAAACAAAAAGCCCACAAGCTATACAAGAAAAATCAAAATAACGAGCACTTGGAACAATATCTCGACATTTGCGATAAACTAAATATTGCCATAGATTCTGCACTTGCGGATTACAACTCCAAAACTGAACAGCAGATTAAATCCAGTCCAAAGAATTTTTTTAACTACGTCAAAACTAAATTAAAATCAGATAATTTCCCATCAACAATGCACTTGGATGACAACGTACATAATAGCCCGAAAGAAATCTGCAACCTATTTGCAACATTCTTCCAAGAAATATATACAACTTTTTCTGAACAAGACCGCGATCGCGATTATTTTGCTTTTCTTCCAGATTTTCCTATGGATATTGGCGTCAGTCATGTCATAGTGGAGGACATTTTCAATGCTCTAAACCATTTGGATTCATCAAAAGGTGCTGGCCCTGATGGAATTCCACCATTATTTATGAAAAACCTAGCAACCGAGCTTACAACTCCATTGTTCTGGCTCTTTAATATGTCTTTACAATCTGGAGAGTTTCCCAAAACATGGAAGAGTTCTTTCTTAGTACCTATATATAAATCTGGGAAAAAATCTGACGTTCGCAATTATCGTGGAATAGCCATAATCTCCAGCATTCCGAAACTTTTTGAATCAATCATTAACGAAAAAATATTTCTTCAAATAAAAAACAGAATTACTAACCTCCAACATGGCTTCTTCAAAGGTCGTTCGACCTCAACAAATTTACTAGAATTTATTAACTATTCACTGATTGCAATGGACAATGGAAACTACGTGGAAGCACTTTACACAGACTTTAGTAAAGCATTTGATCGAATCGACATCCCAATGTTACTTTATAAATTAAAAAAGATGGGAATTGAGCCTGAGCTGCGTACGTGGTTAGAATCATATCTATCCAACCGCCAGCAAATAATCAAATTCAAAGGAAAGCAATCTAATCCAATTGAAGTCACCTCAGGAGTTCCACAAGGCTCTCATTTAGGACCTCTATTGTTTATTTTATATGTGAACGATATTTCCTTCCTTCTCAAAAAACTGAAAGTACTAATCTATGCCGATGACATGAAACTTTACTTGGAGATAAGAAATGCCGAGGATATTGATACATTCCAAAACGAAATTCTAGTTTTCCACACGTGGTGTCAAAAAAGCCTCCTACAGCTAAACGTGAAAAAATGCAATTCAATCACTTTTAGTCGAAAACGACAAACATCGAATGTTGTGATTACCTTAGGAAGACAGACTGTAGCAAAATGTGAAAGAATTAGGGATTTAGGCGTTATATTAGATTCCAAGTTAAATTTTATTGATCATTATAACACAATTATTCACAAAGCTAACAACATGCTCAGTTTTATAAAACGCTTTAGTTATCATTTTGTAAATCCGTATACAATCAAAACATTATATATTGCTTATGTTAGGTCGATATTGGAATATTGCAGCATCGTTTGGTGCCCTTTTTCAAGCACACATGAAGAAAGAATAGAATCTGTACAAAAACAATTCATATTATTTGCCCTTCGTAAACTAGGTTGGATAGCATTTCCTCTGCCATCTTATGAAGCACGCTGCATGCTTATCAATATACAAACATTGAAGGAACGTCGTGAATTTGCAATGCTTTCGTTCATTAATAATATCGTCTCGCATCGTATTGATTCAGCCGAAATTTTATCCAAATTGAACTTTTATGCACCTTCTCGACAGCTACGAAACCGAAGCATATTCTCAATAACTCCATATCGCACAAATTATGCAAAATATGGCCCTATAAATCGAATGATGGCTGTTTATAACCGCTATTGCGTATCAATTGATTTTACAATGTCCAAACTAAAACTCACACAATATTTTATACATAAAAGAAATTCTAACGCATAAGAAAATGATTCTGTAAAAGCTGAAATTGTTTTATTTATAATAAAATTACATACATATATATTTTAGTAAATAAGAAAAATGTAAACATTACTGTAACTATACCAGTCTACATCGATTGACGAAATAAATAAATAAAAAGCGTTCGTTTATTGTATTAACATTGTCCATAGATCTATTCATAGATTTAGCAAAAGTTTTCCTTAAGTATGCGACTATTGGTACATCCACCCTAGGAGTTTTTAATGCAAGATGAAAAAAATACGTCAAGTTGAAGTTGACCAATTTTTGATTGTAACACCCTTTTATATACATTGCTGAAATGTTTCAAATAACGCTTGACTGTTTCCCGGATGGAGCCATCAAGGTATCCAAAACTGACCAAAAACTGCGTCAGAAAATCTTGAAGTCTTTCAAAGTTAATCCAATACTTTCAGGCGGGAATGTGACCAACAAATTCGGAGCTGTTCGCAGTACAGTTCGATATATACTCGACAAAGTTTCTTCAAGTGCAGGTTATTAAGCAACTGCGAAAGGTTACGGTTAAACACGGACCTGACAGGTTAATGATCTGACCAAATTAAGCGCATGCTTTCCCTGATGCTGATATAAATCAAATTTGACTTCGAACAACTTCAGCGGTGGAGAATTTATTTTATAATATTGTGGAGATGTTTCAACTAGTTTGGATAAGTTTGATAGTAAACGTGTTGTCTGGCAGGGAATCCGCAGTTGTGGCCAGAATGTATGAATGACTGAAAAAATGTTACAATTTGCTAATAGAATATGATTCGGTATCCAGACATTTATTTATCACTCATATGAATGATTGTCACATGAAAAGCTGTTAACATTCACACAACTTCTCCGGATAAATAAGGCGCATTATTTCCCCGGTTAAATAAACCATCCGGAGAATGAGGGAATGAGTTTATTGCGGTATTCCTTTTGTTCTTGCTGCCTTGCTGGCGCTCATCAAAAACAAGACATAACCAGTCTATCGTACTTCAGTGGCGGTTTGCTTGGCAATGTAGTTCATATTTCAACGCTTTTGTTTATTTCTACGAAAACTAAAAAAATATCACCTTCTCCGGTAAGAAGGAAAAAATCGAATAAAATTTATCGGATAAATTATTCTCATTGCTATTTGTGGAGACGGGGAACTTTGCGACACATCTGATCCCGGAAAAGTTGAACATCAGATAAAATGTTTCTCGCGGGTGAGTGAGAAATATAATGCCATTTAAAATGCCATTTGAAATTCAAACACTAATAGCAAGAATTTTTGAACATATAGCCATTTTCATGAGCTTGAGCTTGATCTTGTGCGATCACCCCAGGCTGCTACTCCGTTATCGATCGGAACTAGCTGAAGTTTCACAGGGAATCAGTAGAAAATTAAGCTTTATTGATCAATACCGATGCCGGCCAGGCCCGAACGTAGATTGCGGAAGGAAAGCGAAGGAATGTTAGTTCGATACTTGCTTTTGCTAGAGGCCGCATATACTACTGCGCTCTCCACAAGTATCACTAGAGGAGGATATTTGTTAGTAAGTATGGAAATTGGATTCGTCTTCTCCATTACCGACGCCAGAGAGGTGACTTTGTTCCGCAAAAATAGGTGATTCGACATCGTAACCAACTTTGTGGAAGATTCCTACAACGTAGAATAACTAAAAAAAATATCACGAAAAAAAACTAATTTTAAGGGGTCTTTCACATAACACAACTCGAAAACTAGAAAAGTTAGATATATGGTATCTTCGCCATTTTCTTTTGAAGTCATATTTTTACAACTTTGCCGAAGACATAAAGTTTCTATCTTAATTAATTCAGAAAATAAATTTGGCATATCACTAACAGGTGAATTAATCACTGAACAAAATATTTCCGTAGATGCGATCATAAAATCAACAGCTTCTCCGAACAAACCATACACTGGAAATATAAATTCGTAAATATAATGAAATTTATTGTGCAAGGCACGAGTTCATTCCTCGTTTTATGCAACGAAGTATTATCGTGCATTGTAAACAGTACGTTTCGTTCTTTTCACGTACTGAAGAATGGCCGCTTGGTGAACGAGAGTTTTCGTAAATTTTACATTTTTAGTGTACATTGCACGAATGTTATCGTTGATAACGGCATTATTTTTCGTGAGTGAAACGAAATGTTTCGTATATTTTAATAAACGCTTGTGTATGTTACGAACAATTTCGTTGGTCGCACGAATTCATTTCGTTCATTTTAGATAAGTTTTTGTATTTATTAGCATATTATTTAGCCATTGCGCCGGTAGAATATGGAACGAGTTCGGTTTCTTCGTGAATTACCCGGAGGAGAGAAAAACTCAAACTTATTCATACAAAACCAAGGCACGGTTCGCGATGACACAACTGAATCTGACCGAATCCGGCTCCTGGACTAACTGGAAGCGAAAGCGGTTCCGGAAATCTTCCTGAAACCGGCGGACACGGGTTCGGTTGCTTGATAGTCAGACCGAGAACGTCGTGATGATCAACAATTATCTTATATTCTACTTTCATTGCAGCTCTTTTGAGGTTGACGGTTTGTCGAATAGTGCTCGTAAATATTATAAAGACTTTCATATATATCAGCGAACACTTCGCTTGCCTAGTGAAACCGATCCGCAATAATCCAACAAAAGTCGTAAGTCGCAATCAAAAATAAAATGGCTTCAATAGAACTACGAATGATTCATCATATGTACGAAAAATTCGCATATTTTTATGAAAATTGTCTGTACGAAACTAATTTGTAGCGATTTACGAATATATTCTATTAGTGTAGAGTTATCCAAGTTGTTCAAATTCCAAACAGATGCTCCCGGTGGGACTAGGAATCGACTCAGGGGTGGGCCGATTGAGTTTTCAAAAATTCGTTGTTTTTCTGAGCAGTCGAATACACACATACTGACATTTTCCGATTTCGACGAACTGAGTCGAATGTAGGTTGTAGATTTTCAGAGTGATTGCATAGCTTTTCTATATGAGAACGAAAAATAACGACAGGATTTTCACTTTTTTCATCCGACTGCATTCAGTAAGACTTGACCGTATTTAGCTTTGATTTGAAATACGTCATGGCACTATTCAAATAAGGTTATTTGTAGAAATAATGCAAAGACTCTACACACTATATCGTAGTTCGAGAATACTTTACGCTATGTGAAAGTGTCATAATTTCCACCAGCTAAATATATGTTCAGCAGCGAACTGGTTACACCAGATTAAAATGAAATCAACATCATGAAATCAAACACAGCATGAGTACGGTCATTCAACTTCCGTGTGTTTAGTTATCTCCCAGGACGTCTACGTATCTGCGTGCAATGCATTAATACTGAACAGATACGAAGGAAAATGGTACGGCTCGAATTGTCTGTGTCGGAAGGATAGAAGTAGATAGTAAATACGTGGAAACATAGTAAACGATAAATAATTGCAGGACACCCGGTCGACAGATTTATTAATCCTGTGCTCGTAACAAGTAGACGTCGCCGAACAGACAGGTAAACAGGGCGTTTGAAAGTAAAGTGAATTGAAATAAAAGTTAGCACAGAAGAAAACTCTAATTGAGATTAATCGAGAGAAAACTGCATCAGTGCAGATTTAAAGTCTGGAGATAATTGGCATTATGTACTATGATTGTTTTTGATGTTTTATTGCTTAATGATGTTGTTATACAATATGATATCATTACGTATTTTCAAAGCTTGAATCAAAAATCTTACCCGGATTCAAATTTTCCGTGTGTTTCTCGGAAACATGTATTTCTTGCAATGACCATCGTACCAACTAAATCGATTTTCCCCGTCATCATATAATCCGAACCAATCCTAGCATTACTAACAAGGAAAGCGCTCCTGGAGAGCCAAAACTTCGTGGCTACCGTTGTCGTCGCCTTTGCAGCTGTACAAACATATAAATTGACTACGCGTTCCAGTAATCATCACAATGATATGTTGGTAGAAGGACAGACCTCCACCAAGATGAGTCCCAGGAGAGCTGGAGAGACCAGTAACTAGGAGATGCTGATTATTCTCCCACCAACTACATACATGAAACTTATGCAATTTTCCTTCATCACAACTGGTGACTGAATCATGGGAAAACGAAGCATTGCCTTCACGGAAGAGCGCGCCTCACAGAGGAACATTTACTGAGAAAAGAAGGAGCCCAGAGAGGCCCGACCGATGTAATGAAACTACTGCCCTACATTGTTGGTCTTTGCGCATGGACAGTTGAGTTCCCATACGAATAACGATGCTTTCTTCGCGGACGCGGAAACTGATTCTCCGAGTGCAATTGCATAGAGGAATCTCTTCCTGGTGGCAGCTCCAGCATATTGAAAGGAGAATAAACTTCTACAATTTATTGATCAATATTAGTTTTTAATGATCCGCCCAAAGACTGCACAACAGTTGTCGCATTTCACAATCGTTTCGCTACTCCTGCTGCAATTTTAAATAGTAAAACAATTATTTTCAGCCTCTTGCTTTATCCAAAATTCTAGCGTTTTAGTTCTTCAGTATAGTCTTAGCTTTATACTTTTTCACACATTGACAGACGCAGCACTGTTACACGACACGACACGTAGTTTATGGCAAAATTTAAAATGAAACTTATGGTTTTCTTCTTTCCAGTCAAACCAGTCCGGCTTTGATTCGGAATCCGGATTACAAGCTGAAATGCATCATCCCATGCTGACACAGAATCGTTAGTCGCATTTGAGCAGAAATTCTGACAGAAATCAACCAGAATTTCGAAACCAATTCCGACTGGATAGTTGTAACTGGTGGTAGGGGAATGCGGGTTGAAATGTGCTTTTTGATATATCGTCAAGAATTTTATATTGTAACGACATTAGCAAGGGACTGAAAGGGTGAAATATTTTTTTAATATTAAGAACCATAGTACTCAAGGAAGAGCAAGAAGTTGAATAAAGAAAGTTTGGAAAAGCGTGGAGTAGGGTCATATGAGTAAACTTAGAGTTTTCCGGTGACTTAACCGTTTGTCTTCTACACGCAGGAATCAGGATTTGATCTAACTTCCGGTGCCGGAGATAATGGTTGAAGAGTGTGGCCACACACCAAATTCCTATATAAACTGGTAACCCTATGATGTCCTATGAATGTCAAATGGGTTCAACATTACTTGGATTTGCGGGTCTAGGTCACTAATGACCAATCAAAGTAGCTCGGACAACATTGTCCACCTATGATGGTTCTTGATGCCCCTGGAGAACTCACCAAGTTCCTAAGCTAATGTCACACCTATGTCCCAGCAAACTCATAACTGATTTTTACAAAACTTGATTTCAAATAAAAGAAATAATACTCCCATTGACTGCTACTGAATTTCATTCAGTTCTAATCATTGGTTCCGCAGTTATACGCAGAAAAAAATATTTTCTAATTTTAAGTTTACTTTCATGCACATATTTGGAGCATGAATATAAATGTAAAATTAAGTTCCACCACAAATACACACGACTTGTCGTGCCCCACATCCACCCTCACCCTCTTTCTACTTCTACTTCTAATAGGAAGGTTCTTTCTGAATCTGACGGGAATCCCAGTAGAAAACGAAAAATTTTAACGAATAAAGAAGATGAACCGATGTTAATTGAAATAGACGATGATGGAAATAATGACGAGGTTTTTAATAAAAATAGTAGAATTACTTACGCGAATGTTTTGTCGGAAGCTACTGGGACGAATAAAATTAGAACTAGAAGTCAAACGAAACGTAAGGCTCGCTCGGTCATTGTGATTAAACCAGTCGAGCCGTTGCAATCGAGTGACGACACGAGGAATGAATTAAAAAATAAATTAGACCCAAAGGTGCACAAAATTAGCAACTTTAAAAACGGTAAAGATGGCTCGATTATTGTGGAGTGTGCAACTCGGGATAATATTGAATCGGTGAAAGGAAACATTGTAAGCAATCTGGGTGAAAAGTATAATGCTGTTATACCGATACCCGGTAAACCGAAGTTGAAAATAATGGGGATGAGTGATCGATACTCTGAGGAAGTTTTCGTTGACTTATTAAAGAATCAGAATGAGGGCATTCCGGTCGATTATGTTAAAGTTGTTGCCAATTTTGAAAATCCACGCTTCAAGTATAACAAATACAATGTTATAATTGAAGTTGATAAGAACACTTATAGCGGCCTGATGTCAGCCCGTACGGTGAACATTGGTTGGGATAGGTGTTCTGTTTTAGAGGCCTTTAACGTGCTGCGCTGCTTCAACTGTGGAGAATTTGGTCATAAGAGTACGGGATGCGTTAATAAAGAAACATGCTCCAGATGTAATGGAGCACATAGAACATCTGAATGCTCGTCAACTGATTTTAAATGTGTAAATTGTATAAAAAAGAATAGTGAACGCAAAATGAATTTGGACGTAAACCATGCGGCATTTAGTAAGCAGTGTTCAGTATATCGGAGACTGCTAGAATCGAAAAAAAAGCAACGTTTTGTTGAGTGAATAGCAACTAACAAACGGGAGGCTGTCTGAAATATTATGTTTAAATATAGCTGGGTTGTCTACAAACTTTGTTGCAATGCGACATCTTGTAGAAAACAAACGTCCATTGTTGGTTTTTCTATCAGAAACACATATTGTTAATGCTGATGCATTTGATCAGTATAGCATTCCGGGTTATAAAGTTGCTTTTTGCCTATCTCATTCCAGACATACCGGTGGAGTTGCTATTTACGCCAAAGAATCGATTAAATTCAACGTTCGGTTAAACGAAGCAGTTGATAATAATTGGTTCTTGGGTATATCAGTTGAAAGAGGCATGCAGATGGGAAACTTTGCAGTAGTATACCATTCTCCTAGTTCTAGCGATCGACGATTTTTAGAAATTTTAGAAAACTGGTGGGAGAATTTCGTTGATTTAAGCAAACTTAATGTAATTTCGGGCGATTTCAATATTGATTGGCTCAACGATCAAAATTCGAATCAGTTGAAGCAGTTGGCTGAGTTTTTCAATTTCAAGCAAACGGTTAGTGAGTTTACAAGAATTTCCAGACACAGTAGAACATTGATAGATCACGTGTATTCCAATTTTGATGGGGTTCATTCGTATGTAGAGGCCGATTGTAAAATTTCAGATCATGAGACAATTTCAATTTTGCTGGAGAGTGAACCAAACCGTGAGGAGGATAAAGTTAAAATTAAGTGCTGGAAAAGATATTAGAAACAAGCCATGTCTCAACTGGTTTCGAGAAGCCTGGATTTTACGGAATTAAACGGAAATTTGGATAACAAGGCAGCTGTTCTAACTAATGTGTTAAAAGAGTGTACAAATAGTTTAGTTACTCAAAAGTATATTAATTTAAATAACTCGAACAGCTGGTACTCTTTAGATCTTTTGCGCCTGAAACGTAAAAGGGATAAAAAGTACAAGAAATTTTGCAGAACTAACAGTGAACGTCTTTGGAATCGGTACACACACGCGCGAAATATTTATTCACGAGCTTTGAAAAAGACCAAATGTGAGTACATTCAAAGGAAGATCGATCAACATCAAAACAACAGCAAAGAGTTATGGAAAATCCTAAAGAATTTAATTAAACCTAAACCTAGTTCCTCGCAGTCCATAACTTTTAACGGGGTAGAAGAACAATCTGAGCAAATAATAGCTGAAAAATTGAACAGTTATTTCGTTAACAGTGTGCAACTGATCAATCAAAGTATTGAGCTGGTCAGTGAACCTGCGGAAATAACACAGCCGATTAATATTAACTGTAGATTTGATGGATTTCACCCAATCACTTTTGAACAATTGAAAGATATTTGTTTTTCTTTGGGAAAATCGGCTGGTATCGATAATGTCAATGCAAAAGTGATACAGGATTGCTTTCATGTCATCGGACACGATCTGCTGGATCTTGTAAATGAATCGCTACAAACTGGGCACGTGCCGACAGTTTGGAAGGAGTCACTTGTGATTCCTATTCCCAAAGTTAGTGGGACGGATAAAGCCGAAGAGTACCGCCCCATTAACATGTTGCACACATTAGAGAAAATTTTAGAACTTGTTGTTAAGGGCCAGCTGATGAGTTATTTGAATAATAATAATTTGCTAATTCCGGAGCAATCGGGATACCGAGAGGGACACTCTTGCGAAACCGCTTTGAATCTAGTGTTAGCAAAATGGAAAGAGAAAATCGAGGTTAAAGAGACTATTTTTGCTGTATTTTTGGATCTGAAACGCGCTTTTGAGACAATTTCGAGACCATTACTTTTGAAAACTTTAGAGCGATTTGGTATCGGAGGGATAGCGCATAAGTGGTTTGAAAACTATTTATGTGATAGAACTCAGAAAACTAGTTTTAACGATTTTGTATCTAGTCCTCTCGGCAATCGTCTTGGAGTGCCGCAAGGTAGTGTCTTAGGTCCCATTTTATTTATTATGTATATAAATGACATGAGCCGAGTTTTACGATTTTGTGACTTAAATTTGTTTGCTGACGACACTGTTCTGTTCATTGCAGCTAAGGATATAGATGAAGCCGTGGCGCATTTGAACGAAGATTTGCATTCCCTTGCTCGTTGGTTAAAATTTAAACAATTAAAGTTAAATGTTGCTAAAACTAAATATATGATCATCTCTTCGGCTAATACTAGGCCTGACGTTAACGTTGAAATAAATGGTGAGACTATTGATCGCGTTAGTGAATTAAAATATCTTGGAATAATCATTGATGACAAGTTAACCTTTAAGTCTCACATCGACAATGTCATCAAAAAGATTGCTAAAAAGTATGGTATATTGTGTCGTCTGAAAAATGATTTAACAATTAGTAGTAAAATTTTATTATATAAATCTATTGTTTCACCACATATTGACTTCTGCCCATCCATTTTGTTTCTTGCCAACCAAACACAAATATTGAGGTTACAGCGATTGCAAAATAGAATCATGCGATTAATTTTAAAATGTAACAGATACACTTCCTCCAGTTTCATGCTAAGCGCATTACAATAGCTCTCTGTGAAGCAAAGAATTTATTACTTAACAATGGCGTTCATTTTTAAAATTATTAATAGAATGCTGCCTCGATATTTGTGTGATCGAATTGAAAGAGGAAGTGGTGTGCATAGGTACAACACTAGAAACGCGTCGGATCCAAGAACACCAAACTTCTTATTTAGTAGATCACAGAACTCCTTGTTGTACAAAGGAATAAGTTTTTTCAATTCGATGCCTAGGCATATTAAACGTGCAGCAACATTAGCGGAGTTCAAAACACTATGTATTTCACACGTAAAATCTGCTTTGTAGACAGATTTTTTGAATTTTTATATTTTGGAGTTATTTGAATAACTATGTAATACCACGAAGATTGTATATTTTTTTCTCTTCTATTATTTTCATTTAGTCACACTAAGTTATTATATTCGCTATGATGATGATGGATTTTTGTTACTTGTTTATTAAAGTTATTAAAAAATAATGAGATGTCTACAAAAGTCTGAGCCACGCGCGCGCTAAGCAGATAGAGACTAACTTGAAATCGAACATGGTGACCAGCACTAAAAGCTCATCGGGTTGAATCGAAGCTTTTAGACTTTTGTTGTGATCAGGGTCTGATTTGATGATGGAGTTGTGTTGACTTTGCTCGACAATAGAGTTAAGTTCGGTTATTGCTGCGATAGTTGTAATAACGGAGTTAGCTCGTTGAGTATGGGGCTTGATGACTTCTTCTGATAACTACTAGATATCGGGTTCAATTCCTGATCAATCAAGGATGTTCTCGGATAGGAGTATCCCTTGATTGCCTTGGGTTAATGGTAGGAAACTTTCAATAAAGGGGTCTGATGTGGATGATATAACTCGACCGGACTCTGCACTGCCACTAGGCTCGTCACTGCTCACCTTAGCAGGTGGTAGTACCGATGTCTTGGTCAGGCGGGAGGAGTCTTACAGAGAATTATCGGAAATGGAAGCTATTGGGTTCAATTCCCGATTCTATCAAGTATCTTCCCGGAATGGAAATTTTCTTGATGGACCCTAGTTGTTGGCGGAGTATTCGAAAGGTATCTGGTTACGTTCTTTTGAAGGAAAGCTATGTCTGCAAATTGAACCAGTCCGTTTCTTTTTGTTAACTGGTTTTGTTATGGATCAAAATATTAATTATCTTTTAGATAAATCGTTCAGCTCACACCTTTGTAGGGGTATGAGGTGGGACCGTCATCATCATTACCGCGAACCTGCATTTTCTTCATTCACCCCGTATACCAAAATAAGTTTAGCGGGTCCCGACGCCACCTCGCATTTCAAAATATGTTCGCATAAGACTACATAAAACGCTGATTAGCCAATTTGTTTATTTTGTTTATTTTGGGAGCAGGGAAAATCCCGCTGTAGCTGAATTTTACTTTTACTCTCTCATCTTTTATCAATAGATAACAGACATCCAAATGATACATTTCAACACTTATAACTACAATTAAAACTAACAGCATAATCTTAATAACTAGGAACTAGCACTAGACTGCTGCTAACAAGATAATGATATTAGAAACGATTTCTTGACAACATTACGGGACAAATGGAAGTCGAAAACATTGGAACAATGATTGAGAAGACGACACATACTGCACGGTGTCTTTTTTTAACAACTTTATGCAAAAAAAATCAGCATCTCTGAAACTTTAGGATATGAAAGAATGAGCTTTCCCCTTTCATTTGAAACCAAAATCAAAATAATCCGTCGGGGGCTCTAGAGCAACTTTTTTTTGAAGTTTTTTTTTCGTGAAAACATAGATTTTACAATGGAACTAGTTCATATTTCTGCCCCTAGATGGTGATTTAGACATTCGAACAACACTAAAGGTAGAAATCTGATAGATTATTTAATTGTCTACAACTTTGTTACCAACTAAAAACCGATTTGAAATTATCCCGAAAAGTAGTTTAATATTTTAACGAATTCTAAGTCTAAGTTAGTTTCACAGAAGACCTAGTGGTTTGTCAATTCACAAGCACTTTTTTATTTGCCAAATAGTTGTGTTTAGTTCAAGAGTGAATTCAGCGAAATTTGAGAGCTTGGAAAGTCTCATCTTTTAGCTGAAAATTATAATTCCCTGATACAGGGCACCATTCATATTTTTGTGGTGAGAAGTTTTAGATAAGTGTTGACCAAACTAGTATGATATTAATATTCTTTTTCATGATGGTAAGTGATTCCTCCCGCAGAAACAGCTTTTTCAATTATGTATGCCTTCTTTTTCATTTTTTCGATTGTTCTCAGGGATGACTGATAACTATTCTTAGGGGCCATGCATAAATGACGTAGCATTTTGGGGGGTAGGGAGGGTATACCAAATGTGTGACGAAGTGTGACGAGGAGGAGGGCAGGGTCAGAAGTTGTGCGACGTAGCATTAAATTTAAAACCCATTGTTTAGAGAAAACAATTTAATGATCCTCCGTTCCTAAGAGAAATCAATTTAAATTCAAACAAGTTACTTTGGATGTGGTTTTTCATGAGGTAAATTTTACGATTCGCGGAATTACAAGTTCGCAAAAATACGAAAAGATTTTGTATGCGGATTTAACTTGCTGCATTAGTTAGCTAATGTTGCTAACTAGTAGATTTAGTTTGGAAGCTGAATTAAATTTTCACTTCGGATTCAACCAAACAAAATTTAGATGAACGTATGCTTCTTAGAATCATTGGCAGCTGCAGGATTGTGAACTGAGAGAACTTCTCTTCATGCTCCCCTTGACATATAAAATTCAAAACTATCGACACTATGCCATGAAATGGGCTTATTTTGCACGCAATTTGCAGTTATCATGAATATGTTTATAAAAGTCGAATATAAAAGTTGAATGGACATGTATTTAACATAATTGAAAAACATATGTAATTTTTTCACCCTCCGACCGCTTTGCATGGGACGAGAGGGAGGGGGTAGGTAAATGCTACGTTATTTACGAGGGGGAGGATAGAATTTTGTGACCAAATGTTACGAGGGGGAGGGAGGGGTCAAAAATAGCCGAAAAAAGCTACGTCATTTGTGTACGGCCCCTTACATGAATCTCCTACTCTGTTAGCATCTTCGTATAAAATTGACTTGTCCTGAACTTCAACCTTTATATTTGAACAAACTCAATGAAACTTTTAACACCATTGCAATATTTCGCGGATTTCATTGCAACACTTGGTTAAAAAGGCTGATTATCCGTTTTCAAAATTTACTCAATGTGACAAACAGTGAAAACGTTGAGTTTTTGGATCAAGATAATTTTTTTGGATATATTCGAGTACTTCTATGTATATAAGGTTATTATTGTACTCAAATCATATTTTGTTTTCAAAAGTAATACATATCGCATAATCTAGGATCAATTTAGTAACAATATCTCGCATAATTGAAAGGAAATTGCCGTAAAATCCAACTGTCACAATATGCTTTGCGGAGAAAATTTGAATAAATTTTTTCACGCTAACCACTAATTTGGAAGTTATTGTTGTGGTTTGCGTTAAATTAGAAACGGTGTGTCCCAACATTTCGTCTTGAACGGAATTATAATAGCTGACTTAAGCGATCATAACCTAAATTATACGACGTATGGTCCTTTCTAAAACATAAATGTAAGCAAACCCTTGTAACCAAGCAATACCGTTCGATGAATGGTAGTCCCTTCGAACCTATCAGGAAAGATTACAAACCAAAAGCACAAATAGTTTTCTGACTCTGCCAAACATCCTTATTTTCAGAAGTTCAATTAGAATTGTCAACGTTATGAATCCTGTCTAATATTTTCATGCCACTAAACCCAATTATTTTTTTGGTATTGTAATAAGTGCGAGAAAACATATTTCCAAACCACTAGGCCTCGTGTGAAACTATCTTAGTTAAAATCTTAAACAACTTTTCCGGATGATTTCAGATCAATTTTTAGTGGTCAACAAACTTGTAGACAATTAAATTTTCTACCAAATTCTCACTTTTAGTGGTGTTCGAATGTATAAAGCGCCATCTAAGGACAGAAATATGAACTATCTCCAGTAGTAAAACCTGCATTGTTATGAGTTGCTCTGGACCCCCCGACGGATTATTTTGATCTTAGTTTCAAATGAAAGGGGAAAGCCCATTCTTTCATATTCCGAAGTTTCAGAGATGCTGAATTTTTTTGCATAAAATTGTTCTAATAAATACACCGTGACTGACGAAAGGTCCGTTATACCCGTAATTTGTTCTGGCTAATTGGCAGGGCCGTCTTAAGATTACGCGGGGCCCCTGGGCACTATTGAACTGAAGGGCCCCTTTAACTGAATATGTATAAAAGCTCGAGTATGAGTATGATCAAAAAATGATAAGTGGGATTTAAAATATATGGAGAACAAAGGCGATTTCAGATTTCCACAACCAGGTGTCGTTGCTAGTGTTCAAATATTCTCGAAAATCGCTAGATGATCTGAGAAAATCTCAAAGTTATTCGTTTTCCTGACCTATCCGACTGAACGGTCTAACATACTATATGCGGTGGTGAAAGTTTAAACTCAGGTGAACTGCGTACGGTGTAATGGACTGACCAACTACGCTATAGTGTGCTCAGACGGTGTAATCTGTCTTTCATAGTTGCAAGACGTTGTTTGAGGATCATGACTGCATCCATCAAGAAGGAGGAATGTTGTAGTAGAGTGCACAGAAAAAAATATTTTGTAATTTTAAGTTTATTTTCATGCACATATTTGGAGCACCACAAATACACACGACTTGTCGTGCTTTCTTCAACGAGTTTTATTTTACTCAAATACTGCTGCAAAATGAATGACATTTAATATTACACGAATGAAAGTGTCAAATTGTATGCTGTTTGATGCTCCAATTGATTTTAACGTAATTTTCAATCGAATTTTTTATTCAATCTTTGTGTGTTTACATTCATCTTGATTTACGTGTCGTTTAAATTTCATATTTTTTTGGTGTGTGGGTTAAACACACATTATTGTAACGGTGTCTAGAGTGGCAAAAATGTCATCGTACACACTCCAAAATGTGTAACCACAATCGAAGCGCGTTGCTGTTTATAAGTTCTGGGATACTTGATTTAGTTTGCATATGTTCATTTACGTTGTTTCGTTTAGTGTTGTTCTTGATTTATTATCTGTTTATCTTTATTATCCTCTCAAAAATGATGATAAAATGATGGTTTTCATGATTTTCAATTGGATGATAACCATAATTTTCCAATTAAAAACCTGTACCTGAGAACTCTCAGTAAGCATCTCAATTCTTGACATTCTGAAACGATATATAAAGACAAAATTCCGACGGCAACGTTAGGATAACAAGTTTCAATTTATTCCGCGTAATTCACCCTCTACAATAGTCTAATTTACCCCAGGGGGTGAAATCACCCCGGTTGAAAACCACTGAACTAAACAGAGTTCCTACTTCGGAAAAAGCCACAATGTTTCTTTCCATCAATATTGATTTCTCTTTGCTTACAGATGGTCACATTCTGGAATCCTTGAAATCAATCGATTGATCGCCAAAATTCGCACGCATTTTTGCACGAATTGATGGTGAGGTACATTTTTGTTACATATTCTGACAGACGTTTAGTGAATTCGTTTGTTCTGACCGATTTGAGGAGGCGTAGAAAGCGAAGCGGTGCATTTTAATTACAGTATCCCTACTGAAAAAAATGATGTTTCGAAGGCAGCTCTGGTGGTTGAGCGGCAACCCTGAATGTTTCTGTGCTCAGTGGGTCTGGGTTCATTCTCAGTAGACGTCTTTGAGATCTTTTGATTTGAAAAATTTCTCAATGCATCTCCCTACGTGATAGAAGTAAATCTGACCCATGTGAGATATAGGGTTCGGATGGTGGATCCGCTTCTAAGGTGTCGGTGATAGGAACCCAATGCGGAAAGAGACCCATGGACAATAAATTCGAATTCCGACAATAATTAGCAAGTTTTTGACGTTTCGGATTCTCCTCATCAGTAACTAACACCATCTTGGTGCCAGTTAGATGATAAATCCCAACTATCACCAAAATTGGCACTAGTTAGGCGCCAAAACCATCTAACTGTTACCAACACGGTACTAGTTACAAACGAAGAAAATCCGAAACACTAAAAACTAACTTTACGTTCGGTAGTTTGCCATCAGAACAAAAAAAAAAATGGATTGACGAAAAAAATTTGTTTCGCAATAAGAAACATACAAATTACTCGAATCTATAAATAAAAGCGGAACGGCATGCAGTCATCTGGTATAATAAAACATAAGTTGTTTATTCATCCGGCGTTTCGATACATGTATTTTATCTTCTTCCGGGAATCATAGATATCTGTCAGGCAAAATACAAAAGCCGAAACGTCGGATGAATAGACAACACCTCCTTTATTATACCATGCCCAACAAAATAACATCTCAAATTCAAATCAGTCGACCAGACTAACTATGAGCGGAACAATTCGTTTCAATGTCAGGAATGTTAAACAGTCGGAATATAATAGATGCCGAGTGCACGTTTCCGCCATAGCTTTCGTCCTTTGTCCATAAACTAAGGTTTTGATTTTAGCTTGGAAAAACTGAATTTTAAAATTATTTTATTTCAGCAGCACAAGAATGCTCTGCTTTTAGACCATACAAGAATATTTATAAAAAAATTTAAGCTGCGAAATGTCCCAGGTACTTCTAATATCCTCAAATGCATGCAACATTTGCAGTGACTCATTTAATCAAATATAGGGTAAAGCTAAGGTTGATGCGTGTAGGCACTTTCACAAGGGCATTTTTAAACTTCTCTCTTGAGATTTAACGAACCTTTGTCCTCACGACAGATTAATTTTTTTTGATAGGGCGCAGTGTAGCAAAAACAACATTATTGGTTCTATGTCAATCTAAGACTAATAGAGTAGAGTAAAACATGCCAAATCCGGCCAAAAAGTGTTAAACCTTCCTTTTCAGAACTCATGAAGTTACTTTTGGGCGCTTCCACGTGAATTCGTCGGCTGACAGACCTGAATGTGATGAAGAAATAAATATTTTGCCATATTCGCAGATTGTTTGCCAAACAAGGTTTTCTAGTGAGTTGGCTAAGGTCCGGTGCCTCTTCTATACTTTGTATACGTGGTCTACCAAACGGTATATTGTTGTTGTTAAAATTAAATTGAAACTTGAATCCAAATGTTGGATTGACGTTTGAATCGGTTCAATAACCATGCAGTGCCTCGTTTCGATCAGATGGGATACGCTATGCGGTTCATAGCTGCTATCGATCTATTCTTACCCACACGCTAAAAAGCTATGACCAATTGAGTGCGACTATTTTAAAAAATATTATCTTCAAAATGATTTTATATTAATCCTACGTGTGAGGCCCCCAAAATGCCGGGGCCCCTGGCCCTGGTCCAGTGAGCCCATGCGTAAAGACGGTACTGCTAATGCGATGCGAAAGAATGGATGGGTTCGAAGACTACGATGACGAATGTCGATGTCCAAAAGTTACAGAAGTTCGGAACAGTCGATTCGAGATTGCAGTAGAGCGGTAATGAAAACGACCTTCGAAACATCTCGGCGTACAGACAGGAGATCGAGGTCAATAAGCATTCAGCGATCTATGTAGCTCGGTAGGTTCAGTGGTTCCCTCCATGGAAGTCGACGAAGTGCGAAACGATCAAATTTGCGCTGAATAGCTTCAATGCGTTGAATATCATTTTGGTAATAAGCTGCCCAGACTACATTGCCATATTCGAGTGTAGAACGAACCAAAGCACAATAGAGTGCTTTTAGACAATGTATGTTGGTAAAGTTCTTAGTGGCTCTAAAAATGAATCCCAACAGCTTAAAGGCCTTAGAAATAGTGTACTCAATGTGGTGCTTGAAGTTTAATTTGGGATCTAAGTAGACTTCCAAATCTTTAACGGATGATTCCCGTTTGAGAACGATTTGTGAGATATTGTAGTCGAAATTAACTTTCGGGGGTTTCGAGTGAAAGATATAAACGAACACTTGGAGGCATTTTACATCATCCCATTGGCATAACACCAATTGGTGAATACATCCAACTGGGACTGCAAGAATTTTCCGTCTTTGGCATTCTTGTTAAGCTGAAATAGTTTGAAGTCGTCAGCAAACGAAAGTTTCATGCGCTTTAGCAAATGGTTTAGGTCGTTTAAATAGAGCAAAAATATGAACGGTCCGAGATGACTGTCCTGAGGAACTCCCGAGCTGGCAGTAAATGGTGATGTCGTGCAGTCCCCAATTTTCACTGCCATTTCACGTTCGGTTAGGTATGAGTAAAGCCAATCCAGAAAAGAGCCATTAAATCGAAGACTACTTAATTTCGACACAGTTATCTGGTGATAAATTTTGTCAAAAGTCGGTGTAATAGCTGCACACAATGCAGCTATTCCTCGATAGTTCGGAATAAAGCCTTTGTTCCTTTTTTGAACACTGGGAAAATGTATGATTTTTCCCATAAGTCAGGGAATTTTCCTGACGACAGAGAACTATTGAACAGCATTGTTAATGGAAGCTGGAGACTATCTGAGCATTCTTTTAGTACGACAGATGGAATTCCATCGGGCCCAGGACTGGACGATGACTTCAACTTAGGAAATGCCTGGCTAACTGTAGCGGGTGTAATAATAGGATGAGAGGCAATTGGAAAACGTAGAGAAACGACATTGGCAGCTTCGGAGATTTGAAAATCAGTTAAGATTTTTTTCAGGAAAAACACTACTAAAATGTTGGCGGAATAAGTTACAAATTTGGGACGAAGTTGATGCTTGAACCCCGTCGAGTGACATATGAGATCGTTTATAGCGGTTGGTGAGGTAAAAGCAATGCGATCTAAGGGGGAGTGGGGGTCGATATTTAAATATCATATTTTTGTTTGTTTCAACTGTGTCAGCATCGACATGTTACTTATCAAGTTCGTGACAGTCGTGCTCTTATATATGCTTACCAAGCGTAATGAGAATGTAATAGACAATGTTATATTGAACATAACCAGCTATTAAATTTAAATCAGTTTGGATAAATGAGAAAGTCACCATTGCACCGCTAGGTGGATTAAAACAGGGTTTTAAATTTAATATTACCGTGGCTGTTTCGGAAAATTTTCGTAAACAACGGTTGGTGTTTAGACCATTTGGGCATAAACTATCCTTCCTACACATTGTGCGAACATTACTCTTCTTCTCCCACCAGCTGAACAAGACGACCAAACTAAGTCTCAAACCGCTGTTTGCTGGTTTTGATGGGTAAAGTTTTCGATTTGGCCTTTTTTACAAAATTTCAGAATTCGAGTAATGATTTCTTCTCTCGTTTATAGTTGTCATATCAATTATAATTAAAATGTAATTTATGCATTTAAGCATACATATAGCAACACTACCAAACATCATTTCGCTATCCCTGTAGTAACATTGTGTATGGTGCAAAAAGTCAGAATCAACCAATCAGGAGCTGGACCATTCTGACGTAAAATTGGAACAAAAACGGCCCTCCTATTGTCACATCTTGTCTTAGGTTTGGCATAAGAGCAAAAACTGATTCAAATAGGTACCTCTATTTAAAACTTTTCGTGTTTGATTGAGCCACTTAGGTGCTTCCCATTGACGGTTGATTTTGCACCTTTTTGCCTTTCTCATATGAAGAAATCTTACAATCGATTTTTCAGCCGAGGTCCGGAGGCCGATATTCATATGACATTCGATTTAGTTTGTCGAGATTAAAAAATATCTGTGTATGTGTGTGTGTCATTTAAACTCTTATAAGTTTGTCAGTGCTGGCTGAGCCGAATGCAAAAAACCTAGTTTCACATGAATGGTATAACGTACCTATAAGCTGCTATTGATCCGCTATACTTCCAGGTTCGGAGTTTCAGGTCGAAGAAGGCGTTCACCCAGCAAATTTACATATTAACTGGTAACACAATGATGTCCGAATGATAAAATACATATTGCAATAGGTGCAACATTACTTGGATCTGCGGGTCTAGATGGTTTTTGCGGTCATGGAATTTTTCATATATTTCGGTGTAAACGTAGTACCTCAGAGGTTACAAATTTATTGAAATTCCTTCGATTTCAATAAATTTGTTAAATTTGAGTGTGTTCCAAGGATCAAAGATCCTTGGAACAAACTCGTAGTGTCCACCAGAGATAATTCCAAAAGTCCCGGGTTATGTAGCATATTCCTGAATCCAAGTTTCAAATGGTCTAAAATATGCGATCGGCACTCCTCATCGCAAATCCCCCTCGCCGTTTTTTCTTACACATCTCGTTCCATATTCCACCATCCCCCGGACCACCTTCATTACCACATTCTCTTCATCCACTACGCATACCAAAATAAGGTAGATAATAATTCCTTCATCCAGAATTTCAAAATATGTTAACATGAGGACAAAATTGAACTCATACTAGTTAATCTAATTGATTTTTTTTGTTTGAAATGCGTCAGCGCGGACATGTTGCTCATCGGGTTCGTGACGGCGCACAGTGGCTGGAGGCTGGCCAAAACCTCAAAAATTTATTTTTGAAATATTGATATTTTATATTTTTCCTAAATTTCTCATGTATTGAATGATGTATGTTCAAAATTTTATGTTCATTGGATAAGAACACGATTTTTAACATGAGTT
Organism: Topomyia yanbarensis; assembly: GCF_030247195.1. Classification (NCBI taxonomy): domain Eukaryota; kingdom Metazoa; phylum Arthropoda; class Insecta; order Diptera; family Culicidae; genus Topomyia; species Topomyia yanbarensis. The sequence goes on from NC_080671.1 coordinate 150,796,536, forward strand.
TAAACGTAACAAAGTCCGGACTTTTTAATGATTTTCATTTCCGAAACCACCATTGCTCTGTTCACTTCAAATGCATGTTGCTCTTTTGATTTTGGTCCGATTTTAACACAACTAGTTTCGTTGTGTAGAGGAACAAAAAAATTGGTTAGCGAATAAAATACATTTGGTAAATTTGCTTGGAACTATGACTTTTACATTTAAATATGTTTGAGGTAGTCAGATCAAAAATACTTTTTTTCACTAATGTATTCTGTACAAATTTCGGAATCATTTCGGAACGGTCACATAGTATACATTCTATGGGAAATAACCTCTGCTTTTCGAATATCATGGTCTCGTTCTGCGCCTAGGTGCGCAAAAAGTTATAAGGAGATTTTGAAACTTTATTGCTGATATGGAGGCGCATGGTGTTTTGTGTAAAATAGTTAGACAATCTACAGTAAACCAACACGTTATATAATGGATTTAAAGCAGTGTTCTTCATTTTTTATGATATTGCTGACTTTGGTAAACAGTAACGGAAAATCTATCATGAAAACGAGATCATAGTTATAAGAAAGGTTCAATGACACTGTATGGAAAAATGCACTTATTATTTTACGACTTTTGACATCAAAAATGAGTTCAGCACCTCAAAATTAGCTTAAATAGTGATTTTCAACCAAATTAGGTAACATTTGAGGTTTTGTCCGACTTTTGTTTGAAGATCCGCCACTGTGCGGCGGTGCACTTGTATATACGTGTCAAGTGTAATAAGAAGGTTATAAACATCTCCACACATATTTTCTACCTAACCAGCTATTGAATCATAGTTTGGAAAAATGAGAAAGGCATAATTGCACCACCAGGTGGATTAAAATAGGCTTTTAAACAATAACAATGCAATACAGACGCATTATATACTTTAAACATATTCCAAATCACTAAAGTATGTGCTTCAAATTGGCCGATTTATTGTAATAAGAAGGTAGTTGTTTGTTGATCCACATATGTCGGCCCAGCGGGGTATGTACTGTGATTAATTAAAATATGTGGATGAGGTTCCGTTTCGGATAGGTATCCAAAACATCGCGAGGAATCCTAAGATGTCTTTCGCGGTTGGGGAAGTGAGAGCAGTTAAAATTGAACTCAATATTGATTGAGATCATTTTAAAACATTATCAATACAAAGAATCAAATCCAAGTGCATTTTCATCGTCTGGTAATTGATGTTTGTCTAGCTCACGCTCGCATAGCTGTTCCATTTTAGTTATGCCTGTTTGTGCATCAACCAATTGAAGTTTTGTCACGAATTTAAATTTCGCACCGTTCGGGCTTGAATTTCAGCAGACAGCTAATTGTTTCAATTTTCTTGTCGCCTGTCACATAGTGTATTTAAAGATTTAAAGATGTATTCAAGTCTCAGCCAGTTTTTCATCATCACTAGTGAAACTATTCACTATTCGTTGCTTAGTCTACAATTCATAGAATGAGACTTAAAATGTTTTACAAGATAATTTTGACATATAACATATAAGATTGTAGTACTTGAATTTGAGAATGTCTCTTGACTGTCGAACTTATTTGTAAAGGGTATTTTTCGGCTTATCAGTCGTGAATTAGACAGCGAAAACAACTATATTGTTTTTACTTGTACTTGAATTTGTTTTGATCTACATATTATTTGACCTGCGTTAAGCCAAACCGAACTGAGCGCCATAATTTTTTACTGGTATTTTTAATGGCAAAACTCATTTTTCGATAATTTACCATTATCATAGAAGGTTTAAGGGTACTCCTTTGCTTCCAATTACTATTTGAGTTCTCAGAAACAAATTGATGTAGGTGTTTCTAGTGCTGTATTGGATGCGATAGGGATTTTTTGGTAGGTACCCCCAAAGGTCGCTTGGTCCTCTTTGGCTTAACATAGGCCATTTGTAGATGTTTGAACTGTCTACCATTACTTTATCCCGTGCCGGTCGTCTCGTTGTAAATTGTTGTGCGTCATAAGGTCCTGGAGTTTATAACGCACATTTATTTTCGGATCTTATGACCTACCCCTCGTGCGTCACAATGTCCCGGACATTATGACGCACGTACGTTTTCGGATCTTATGTCGCAGTCGATCACATAAACACTGTGACGTACTTATAGTTTCGGATATTTTGACGCATAAGAACTGCCTCATAATGTCTTAATGCTGTAGAGGAATTCCACGAAGATCCGTCCGAAAATCTTTAAAATCGTTACCGACCATCTTAGATTCCAATGAAACTTTACACGTTTCACCGTCATGCAAGACTAAATATTTTCCACAGGTAATAAGATTATTTTGACTCAAGAGCAACTTTGCAAAAGGGCGTAAACGTTTCTACGTGTATGAATTTCATTTTTTTTCTGTTCGATTACAGTATTTTATACAGCAAAACCATCTGAGAATAAGTTGCAGGGAATGAATAGTTCTCTCCGAAAAAAATATACACTGAAAAAAATTTCATTTTGTGTCATTTTTCAAAAAAACAAAAATTTATGATAAAAATTTAAATTGCGAAAAAACCCATTTTTTAAATTTTGTTACCAAAAACCTAAGGAGAAAAGAAACATTTTGATTGTGATTGCATGATGGAGAAAAAATCGGTAAAAAAGTTTTCCTAACAATAACTTCGTACATGTTTTTAAATTTCATACTAATAGACATACAAAATTGTAATTCTATTACAGAATATAATTCTAAGCACCATTTGAAATCAAAATGCATTTAACAAAAATCTTCCAAAATGCGATAGTTTTCGAGATATTTGAAATTTTGCTCCTTTAAAAACAATTAATTCGTGTAATTATGCTCTTTTTAAAAGTTATTCGCGTTACCCCATCATAAAATGTCAAAAATTTAATGTTTATCGTTTTAAAGACGTAAAAGCAATTTTTTTAGTGTATTTGGATTCTGGAGAAGCTTTCAATAAAAAAATATTCCTAACAACAACTTTTGACATTTTTTATAATTCTTACTATTTGCAGTCAAAAATACAATTTTCTTTTTGAATATGATAAACGCCATTTTAAATCGAAATGCGCTTAACAAAAATTTTCTAAAATGTAGTAGTTCTCGAGATATTTTAACTTTTGTTTTAACAACACAATTATTTTGTTTTATTACGACCTTTTCATAAGTTAGTCGTGTTTCTCCATCAACAATAATAGGTTTTTCAAAAGGCCCGTAAACTTTCGTGCAACATTCTCTTTGACATCAAGGCGATATTGTAAACCATTTGAAAGTTACATGAAAGCAACCAAAATATATTTCAACCATAGGGTCTGTTGATTAAACTATGTATCTGAATCATATGTTGGTTGTTTTCGTGTAACTTTAAAATGTTTCACAATATCGCCTTGATGTCAAAGAGAAAGTTGCAGAAAAGTTTACGACCCTTAAGAAAAACTTATTATTGTTGATAGAGAAACGCGACTAACTTATGAAAAGGTCGTAATAAAACAAAATAATTGTGTTGTTAAAACAAAAGTTAAAATATCTCGAGAACTACTACATTTTAGAAAATTTTTGTTAAGAGCATTTCGATTTAAAATGGTGTTTAGAATCATATTCAAAAAGAAAATTGTATTTTTGACTGCAAATAGTAAGAATTATAAAAAATGTCAAAAGTTGTTGTTAGGAAAACTTTTTTATTGAAAGCTTCTCCATGATCCAAATACACTAAAAAGGTTGCTTTTACGTCTTTAAAACGATAAACATTAAATTTTTGACATTTTTGATGGGGTAACGCGAATAACTTTTAAAAATAGTATAATTACACGAATTAATTGTTTTTGAAGCAGCAAAATTTCAAATATCTCGAAAACTATCGCATTTTGGAAGATTTTTGTTAAATGCATTTTGATTTTAAATGGTGCTTAAAATTATATTCTGTAATAAAATTACAATTTTGTATGTCAATTAGTATGAAATTTAAAAACATGTACGAAGTTATTGTTAGAAAAACTTTTTTACCGATTTTTTCTCCATCATGCAATCACAATCAAAATGTTTCTTTTCTCTTTAGGTCTTTGGTAACAAAATATAAAAAATTTAAAAAAATGGGTTTTCGCGCAATTTAAATTTTTATCATAAATTTGTTTTTTTTTGAAAAATGACACAACATTTTTTTCAGTGTATATTTTTTTCGGAGAGAACTATTCATTTCCTGCAACTTATTCTCAGATGGTTTTGCTGTATAAAATACAGTAATCGAACAAAAAAAAATTGAAATTCATACACGTAGAAACGTTTACGCCCTTTTGCAAAGTTGCTCTTGTATCAAAATATTCCAATTGCCAGAGAATATCATGGAGATTCATACAGCGAACACACCTGCAAAGTTGGTCATATTTTGCGGTCGACCGCTTTCTCATGGAATCCCTCTGTATGCCCTGGGAGATTATGACGTAGTACTTGTGCGTCAACATATCAGAAACAAAGAGTGCGTCATATTATCCCGGACTTTATGTTGCGATACCTCTGCATCAAAACATCCCAATATCAGTGTGCGACATAAGATCCCGGATATTATAACGCAGCACCTCTTTCGGATGTTGTGACACAAGAATTGTTTCGGATCTTTTGGCGCATTATTGTTTTCGGCTGTTATGACGCACCCTTGTGTGTCACAATGTCCCGGACTTTGTGACGCACCACTCTTCGGACGTTATGACCTCAGATGTTATGACATGGTGCCTAAATATTTATAGGGGTCATTAGGTGTGAAGTATGTGAGGCCGGTGGAATCAACCTTCACGGATTTGAACCAAATTTGGGGGTACCGTTCATATGGGCCAATATATAATAGTTTCCTGTATCGATTGTAAACGTAGCATGGGAAACTAGAGCTAGACAGGCCGATACGGGCATGATCGAATGGAGATGTGGAGAATTTTTGCCTTCTGCTGGTAGGAGTCTGGTCAAGTCCACCGCATGGTCGGTGAGAGAGCATAACTCTTCGTCATGTTTTGCCACCGACGCCGGCAATAGAATCTTCACAAATTCTTGTCTAGAAACGATCACAATAACGATAACCGATTCGCTGTAGAATATCCTTTTTTTCAATTTTCATATCTTTTGTTTCTCTTAGACTTAAATTTGACGAAAATAGCCAACAAGATCAATACAGTTGAACTTTGCGACATTAACAAAATAGTCATTCCGTGGTTCTGCTGCATGCTATTCTAAGTGAACAGTTTTGATCACTATCATCGTTGTTTGTGCCTAATGAGTTAAAAAGCGTTGAAAAGAAACAATAAGGAAATAATTTAAGCTATGTTTTGGCAAAGCATAATGTTCAGCACCATTCACATTAAGCTGTAAATTATTCGTGTTGGTGAATAGTCCTTTTGTTGTGTGTAGAATGTTACACACTAGGATAACCGCAAATAATTCAAAAGCAGCCACTCTCGCTGTGGAGGGTAAGTTGAACAAGAATTGCTTTTCTCCGCAACTATCAGGAGAATAAGATTAAAGGAGTCAACGTATCGCTTCGGAAGTACATTTCCGGGAATCTTTGCGAGGAGCGAATAATCCGGTGATTCATCAACACAGTGACTGTGGTGGTTCCAGCAATGGAGTAAAGCTTTCCTCCCTAGCTCACAGTAATAAATGGTTTGTTGTTGTCCAGCTTGGTCGGAAAAGGTGGCTCGCCTTCTCACCAATCAGTTGCCAATAAGAAAGTGCAATAATGAGGTGAGCTGGTGAAATGTTATGTATTAAATTGTCTGTTAGTCTGTATTATTGACACGAAGGCGATTTTTCTGATTTTCGTGGCGAAAAGCTTAATACATCGTTGTGTATTTAGTGGGAAAAAATCGTATGGACTCTTAAACACGTTGAAAAGTTATATGAAGTGGGTCGCGAGGAACGTGAAACAATTTTGCATACTCTTATTGAAACCCAATGAGGAACGAACGTTACCCGAAAATACTTATGTTACATCGCCAAACCATGACAAATCTAGAAGTTGAACATATAAACGAATGCGAGGGGCAAGTACTAAATCTTCAATACGATGCAGTGCTAAAAGTCGTATTTAATTAGTTATTTCAAGTACCATAAAGTACATTAAGTACCGCCAATATTTTAAAAGTACATGACAAATTGATTGTAATTTAATTACTTGAAAGCTGTTAAGTGCAAATCTTTTGTAATTTAAATACGCAAAATATTTTAAGTGCCGCTGTTATGCACTTTAAATATTTTCAGTACTTGTACAAAGGCATTAATTACATTAAATATCATATTCAGTACAACAGAAGTAATTCTAATTACTTTCATAATTTGCTTTAATTGCATTCAAAATACGCACGTATTTTCAATTCGACGCACTCAAATCTTCTAGTGCTGGCCTTTCGACCGGATATCATTAGGGCATTCTATAATAAATGTGGGATCCTCGGTCGTGAGGTTTACTGCCGCACAAAATACAGTATGTTCCTGATCGTTTAAATAATTTTAATGCAAGTATATTCATTTATCAATTTAATATTTCTAGTATTACTTAGCCTACTGTACATGATTTTATGCAGTAATAGCATCAAATGTCTACATTAAATGCTTTTTCTTTGCGAATTCCTAAACTACGTTTTTCCAAATGGTAACAGAACCCAATATGTATACTTTTATAAATGTATTCAAATAGTAAGTTTAACTGTACTATAAATAAATATCACAAAGTACATTAGTACATGGTTATTTTTTCGCATGAAAACTCCAATTTAGTGTAACCAATATCACGAGCCATAACAAACTAACAAAACAAATTTCGAGCATAGCTTATTGATTGAGAAAATTTGTAATAGTTTATTAATGGAGTCAGGCAATTGAATTACTTACCCAAGCACAAATGTTTGGATGAATCATGCAACAATCTGGAAAAAGATAAAAGAAGATAAATATCATGACTCGATTGGTTTCCGACAAAACTTTACACGTATTATAGGCATTCGTAGTATGTGAAACTAAATAAGCATTCAGGTCATTTTGACCCAAAAAACGCTTTTAATCCACCTAACAGTGTGATGAGACATTTCTTATAACTCTTATCACTCTCTTCGGATATTACATCGTTTGAGAACATTTAGAACTTGATGCTTCGCGATGTTTTTGACAACACATACTACATGGGATAGAATCGCTCAAATCAGCATAGGACAACATCAGTGCTAGAAATCTCAAGCCAAATCAATGGGAAAGCGAAAAAATGACCCATAAAATAGACATACAAACGAATTATTGCTAATGCTCTGTTAAAAAAATATCTAAATTCCTCAATCAATGCATTGTGGTGGGAAAACTGAATTTTCCTAAAAGGGTTATGTATATTGTACTGAGCCAAAAAAATCGAATTTTTTTGAATCGATTTGAAGTTTATACTTTACTCAAATTTCCAACGAGACTGAGAACTAAGAAATCAACGCTTTTTCTTGAAAAAAAGCGATACTAGCAGTGACACCATTCAAAGAAAGTCAACAGTGAATATTGGATTTATTTCCTATTTAAGAACTATTGTGTTTTTTACATCCTAGATTGCATGATTCAGTGATCGAAACCCAAAACTTCATGAAGTATTTGAAATTATTAAATTGAAATTTGTGTTTGCTATTGAAATTGAAAAAATGATAGTATATATAGTATATAGTCCCTTTGGCGATTGTTTACTTTTTCGGTCCCACCTATCAGCATTGAAGTATCGCCCTTACGTTTTTTTACAATACCAATTTTACAATTGGTGGGGGTTTGGTGAAAATCGATCTTAATGTCCAAACGGCATAATTCCAAAACCGTAATTTTTGAAGTTTTAAAATTATGCAGAATTAATTTTTCAGAAAATAGTAACAGAGTTCGTGTCTTTACCGAATTTGTTGAGACTTTATTGTAGTCATAAATATTAACCTGAGAAAATTCACCATAAATACTTCATGGGCGATATACCGTCAAAATTATTTTATCAAATGATGCGCTGTTTAACGTTTGTAAAACTCATCGAAGATACTAAACCTCCGAAATTGGCGGTTTCAAAATGATGTTATCTTGACCTTATATTACTGTTTTTGAATATTTGACCTATACATATAATTGGTCATACAACAAAAATCAAATGCTCATCAAAATCGATCAGGACCTGCTAGAGTCGAATGGAAATCGCCATTTTTCACAAATTTCTCTCTACATTCGGAAAGTGTTATCCTCGTTATTAAAAATATTACGTTTTCGTCTCAACTCGACGCATTCCCAAAATAAAAACCTGTTTTAATCCACCTAGTGGTGCAAGTGTGCTTTTCTCATTTGTCCAGACTACGATTCCATGGCTGGTTATGTTCAATACAATGGTGGAAATGAATATTACATGTTCAGTACGATTTGCACACACGTACAATGGATCGACAGCCACGATCTTGAGATACTATGTGATACTGAAAAATCGCTTGACCGCCGCTGGTTTCAAGCGATGTTTCAGTATCACATAGTAAGATCCGGGAGGTCCGGGTCCTGCCGAAAAATTTCAACTTGTTAAGAAATTTTAAACTAGTTTTAATTTTAAAGTAGCAACCCCTCACTGCATACTCTCTCCGGGCCGGCATGATTGACGATTTTTAGAGTGATTGCATAACCTTTCTATATGAGAAAAGCAAAAATGTACCAAAGTCCAAAAAATCAAATTTTGTCAAACATTATTTTTTCGAGTTTACATCAAATCTCAATGTTTCATGCATTATAAAGTCATTTGGCATCAAAAATACAAATTTGATTTTGGAAATTTTTCATTTCAGTTTATATGGCAATTTTCTGTGTGATTGCACTCTTCAACTCGTAACTCCGGAACCGGAAGTCCAATCAATAAAAAAAAATCAATAACAGCCGATGGGAAGGTTGTACCTTTCATTTGAGACTAACTTTGTGCAAATCGATCCAGCCATCTCTGATTAACAGAGGTCACATTTTTTCCACATACACACATACACACACAGACATTTTCCGATCTCGACGAACTGAGTCGATTGGCACATGACACTCGGCTCTCCGGGTCGGGATTAGATTGACGAATTTTAGAGTGAATGAGAAAGGCTATGCAAATCAAATGTTGAAAGTTATGCATTTTTTTGGTGAGCAGTTCTATGTTTCATAGACATTAAATCAATTTTAACTTCGCTTCCTATTAAATAAAGACCCTTATTACAGTACATTTCTACAAAAACGAGCTCAATTTGAAAATAAATCTGAATCTCAATTTGAAAATAAATTGATTACAGAGCTCTGGAATTTTCTATTGGAATGTTTTCAGGCAGGAATTTGATATTGATGCTATTAGACAACTGTGAAATCAAGACCAATAGATCAGTTACATATCAGGACCCCATTCCGACAATTTATCAAAAGTCCTCATGATGTTTACAACAACAGGTTATCAATGTACGGATCAGATAATTGTTATTGTAATATTGAATTAAATCAGTCAGCATCAATAAATTTTCAACTTCAATCCAATTTTTTTGTGTGGGGGAGGGAGTTGTATGGTGTTAAACCCCAAAAAATTCTCTTGGCTACGCCGTTGCTTGGAGTTATTTACTTCGCTTTCATTTTCCGATATGTTTCAGATCGATCCGATGGTTATAAGTTGGAAAAATTGCAGTCAGATGGTTCGTACAAATGAACATTTTTGCACTGATAAGTTATCAAGTTCCTTCCAGACAACTTGGAAGTGTTTATGTGATTATTTCTAGCGGTTGTAGATAGAAAAATGAAATGCAAAATTCGTTTTATCGAAATAATGTTTGGCTTATTTCAATGGATTATTACTATATTGGACAATAAATAGGCGACAAAAGGTAATCCACAAACAACAAGCCATAACTTTTAAAGTATTCTAAATAGATATTTGAAGTCTTCAGTAAAGTTATTCGCAAAAGTAAGAGCTACAAATTTGCTGAAGGCATCATTTCGATATAATCACTTCCAAGAAAATTTGTGAAAATATCTCACTCATAGGGAGATTAATCAGTAAAAGCAAATTACCAAAACAAAGGGTGTATTGCCTCCATTATATTCTCCGAAGATACTATTGACCTAAAATAAGCCGTTTTGGCGTTAATAATAGATTACATGTGTTTGGTCATATTCCTGGCAATGGGAAATGATAAAAATCTTTCGTCCGCATTTAATGTTAAATATTTCTTTTGATAATGGTCCGATTTCAACAATCTATAGCTTGTTCGAAAGGTATTTGTTAAAGCTGTTTAAAAACAAATACAGTGGTGATCTGTGTTGTCAATTTCGGCAGATAATTTAAATTTCTTTCATTTAAAATTGGTTTGGATAAGATCGGTTCAGCCATTGCTGAGAAACACGAATGAGAATTTGTCCGTTACATACACACACACGCAGACACACACACACACACAGACATTTTGCCAAATCGTCGAGCTGAGTCGTTTGGTATATAAGACTCGGCCCTCCGGGCCTCGGAAAAAATCTTGAAAGTTTGAGCGAATTCTATATTTTTTACATTTCTTACATTTTTTACATTTCTTATAAAAGAAATGTATAAGAAATGTAAAAAATTTGAAAAGGGATACAGCATTTTTTTCATGTACCAATATCAGAAAAGAAATAGTGCGGCAAAACAATCCGAAAATGAGTGAACAAATTTCATTGCAAAAACTAAAATAAAAGGTCGAGAGAAAAGTTGTTCAAATATTTATGTTTAGAAATATATTGAATTTATAATTGTTGTCATCGAAAGTCTAAATGGTCAATTTACTTAATTGAGGATAGATAACTTTTGTTGGCCGATTTTGAGTTAACGCTGGTTTGCAACTAACACTACTGTAAATTCACGCAACCATTTAAATTTACGGTAGACTGTTCTTTCAAAAAGCTTAACATATCCATTAGAATTTCTCGGATTTATCAGACGCATTTACTATTTCTCAGTTATTTTACCATAAGAGATTGTGCGATGAAAACGCGACCCCTTAAAATCTCTATTTTTCATTTGTCATATCATACATTGATTTATCGTAAATATTTTATTTGCAGCACTTTTATAACTTTGAATGGCGCATATTTTTGCTGAAGTAACAATGTTATTATCTCGTCTATTTGAAAAGTTATGAACGATTTTTGTTGAAAAATGCACCATTTTTTAAAATTCAAATTTTTTTTACAGAAATAACGCTCCCGCAGTTTTTTTCACTTAAAACTATAAAAGTTCCAATCTTTCAAATGAAGTTAAAAAATTGAAAATCCATTTGCAATCTTTGAAGATATAGAGCTTTGAGAAAAACCATTTTTGTTTTGAAAATCGCCTGTAACTATGCAAACATAAGAGATAGAAACTTTATTGTTTCGGCAAAAATGTACAATTACAAAATCTCTAGAACAAAGTATTTGCTAGAAATAAACGCATAAAAAGTTATTATTAGAAAACCAATTTTTCAAGAATCATCCTACCTTAAATATTACAAAAATTATAACGCATGGACCATTACAGATTACCATACAGTTTCTTCAGAAAAGTTGCTTCAATTTCATGAATGTATAACTTTGTAGAACATTATGTAGCTGAATTTTACACATCTAAAAAGTAAATACTTGGAACACCCAAACCACAAGGACCACCCTAATTCAAAAATAGAAGAACAGTTGCACCAACAGGTGTATTAAAACAGTTTTTTCTGATAACTTCTCCATAATGCAATTACGAATAAAATGATTTATTATTCTCTTTGGCTTTCGTTGACAAAAAAAAATCGTAATATAATCTCAGCGTATATTTTCTTCCAAAGAACCCAGGGAAGAACTCCTTATCGAGTCGTTTGCTACACAATATGCGGTTCTCGAACATTTTCGCAAAAACTTTTACGAACATGCATGCAAAAACTTTTACGAGCTTTAAAAATATTCTCTTGAAACTAGTTTTTAGTATTTCGGATTCTCCTAATCAGTAACTAGCACCATCTTGGTGCCAATTAGATGATTAATCTAAACTAGCGCCAAAATTAGCGCTAGTTACACGCTTAATCTTAAATTCAAAAAGTCATACGTCTTGCATGAAAGTAATTGGCATGTTCCGAATGAGGTCTCGGAAGACAAGCACAGAAACTCTGGTTTGCTGATGAGAATGCGGAATCCGAAACAGTTTTTTGGTTTGCGAACAAAAACGTCTAGCTCTATGCAACAAACAATAGCTGTTTTTTCGTGCAATCATAATCAATAAGTAGTATCTTATATCTTATATATTTATCAATATCTTAGTACCAATTAGATGATAAATCTAAACTAGCACCAGGATTCCGCCTTTTTATCAGCAAACCAGAGATTTTGTGCTTGTCTTCTGAGTCATCACTCGGAACATATCAGTTTCTTAGTTCATGCAAGACGTGTGACTTATTGGATTAAGGATTGAGCGTCTAACTAGTGCTAATTTTGGTGCTAGTGTAGATTTATCATCTAATTGGCATCAAGATGGTGCTAGTTACTGATGAGGAGAATCCGAAACGCTAAAAACTAATATTAAGTTAGGTATTGTCCCCTGCTGCATGGAATAAACATCTATTTTTTGCATAGAAGATTCTCTTGTAAAAAAAATGATTTAATTGCCAGTGGAAAACATGATTATTCATACATCGAAGACAACTGCAAAGTTTTGTTCGAATCGAGGATGAACAATTTTTGCCTGCTGAATCCAATGTCTGCAATCCCAAGTCAATCGTAATCCAGAACTATAATGATTATAAACATTTTAATTCTGCAATACGATTGATTAGGTAAAAAGGACACCTATCTCGGACTAAATAAAAGACCATACGTTGCCGAATATAGGTTTTGTCTATTAATCATTCAACTGCAGCGATAGAATCATAATTTCTTTCAGAAACAGTACTAGTGATAATTTATTCGAGCCGGGGATAAGAAACAGCTTGTTTGCTTTTAATCATTCTCATTGCTCAGATTTCTCCATCTGTGGGTAAGCAAATGTTCATATATACAATTGTGCTTATGCATTATCTCTTTATTTTGGGTAGTGGTGTTAGTACCGGGTTTTCTGTTAGTATGGACACAATGCGCTTTCTAGCGTAATTTATGGAATATTTGCCTTCTTCCGAGGTGCTACCGTAGGATAAAAGCATTCCGTCCTGCTGCAACTACTTCATCCTACGATGAACCGATTTGGTGCAAGCCATATAAATAACTATAAATAAATATCTGATAAAAGCCAAAAATAAAATTGACGGATGTTTCTTAAAAATTCTTTATTTTGATTAAATTGTATAAGACAGCTAATAACGTGACCCTCGGGCTGAGATTCTTCGTCTCAATCCATTCGCAAAGAAAAAATCGCGTTTTTTCTCAAAAGTTATATGATTCTGATATGGCAATTGATCGAATTGTTATATACTAGAGTTACCAAATGGGCTGAGAGCAAAATAAAGACATCTTGAGTGTTGACCCAGACTCATATTTACTAATATTTGACTAAAATGTGTTTGGTTGAGTGGTGTTTAGAAAAGATTTCCAATATTTTTTTTAGAACAGGGCTTTTTTATTCTTCTGGGGCTCTAAGGAACTGTGCCAAACATCAAGTCAATTGATTATAGCGTGGCATCCCGCATTATATGTGAAATTTGCATGGATATTTGCGCGAGAAAAATTCTATTTTTTACATTTTTATTTCCAAAAATCAAAGTGTTTTCTTAAGTATACAACTTATTGATTAAATTCCATGAAGTAACTAAGACATTTGCGGACTGTGTTAGAAAGTGATGGCTGTTTAAAATTCGATGGTTCGAATTAAAGGAGAAATCTTTTTTTTCTGTCAGAACACAACAAGATGAGAACATGAATAAAATTAGTTTGCAAATATTCTTCAAAAAATAAAATTAATCGATGCTTTTGAATAATTAAGTTGAGCATAACAAATCAAAAGTACTACAAGGAAGTGAACAATTAAAATTGCGAGTAAAATGTTTCATTCGCTTGAGTGAATTTAATCTAATTGATTTCAAATATACCATGGATTGAGAATAAAATCAAGAAAATTTGAAGTAAAATTAGGACACTTTCCCAAATCATCGAAATTAAGGACATGTCCTTTAAAATTAGGACGATTAGTAACCCTATATATACATAACACATAGCTTAACCTATGCTAAGTTTCAGACTCGTGTGACGGTCCTAAACGTAGTTTCCAGAGAAGGAGTAATAACCCCACATTTCATTGATCAGAGACTAAAGGTAATAGCCGATGTATAATTGAAAGTTCTGTAGGATTTTGTTGTAGCGTGGATGAAGAAAGTTCCTGCTGGTCGTCTTGAAATTTTTCAACAAGACGGAGCACCTGCTCATAATGCTAAGACAACGCAGACATAGCTTGCGGAAAATACTCCGGAGTTTTGGTAGAAGAAAATCTGACTCCCTAGCAGTTTCTATATCAATCATTCGGATTATTTTGTGTGGAGCGTCGGTCGCCGAGCGGGATACCAATTGAACCCCCATATTGCACCTAGGTCGCTCAAAAGCAAAATGAAAGCGGTGACACCATTGGATCTAAACATGAGAAATATTTTGTAATTTTAGGTTTATTTCCATGCACATATTTGGAGCATGAATATAAATGTAAAATTAAGTTTCATCACAAATACATACGTCTTGTAGTTTTTTCTTCAACTAATTTTATTATAATTTTACACGTGGATTGAAAAATACAGTTTCTTTAAGCGGAAAACCAATGCACTTCAATGTATTTTTACTCGAATACTGCTGTAAAATGAATGACATGTAATATTACACGAATGAAAGTCTAAAATTGTGTGCTGTTTGATGCTCCAATCGATTTCAACGTAATTTTCAATCAAATTTTTGATTCAATCGTTGTATGTTTACATTCGTATTGATTTACATGTCGTTTAAATTTCATTATTTTTTGGTGTGTAGGGTTCGTATTCCCAAGCCGTTTTCATGATAACCGGTTCCACGGTACTGAAACCCTCAGTACCGGTGAAATACCGGTACTCGTATTCTTATGAGCAAAGCATGTTTAACGTACTTACTTTGGAACAGTATTGCATATTTTAGCAAAAAAAATTCTAATACGGCACCTTGTTTGATTCTGAAGTTTGTAGTATTTTCAGTTTCGATTAATTTTAGCGTGCTACTTTTTTGGATTTCGATCGCTTGTAGATACTAGAAACCACATTTTCAACAAAAAGATATTCTTAATTTGCTGTATTGGATTATCTCTTCTGCCACATCTCAAGTACAATTCAAAGCAATTCACCGTTCGCCATTCGAAGCAAGTTATGCGGATGCTAAATCCAAAACAATTATGTACTTAATCGGTGTACTATAGATAAAGATTAAACAGTGGGCCGAAAACAGGTCCTGATGGCGCAAACTAATTATTTCATGGACTTGTTGACTTTTCTCGGTGAAAATGAAAACTCCAAATTTTCCCATTACCACACGTAACGTTTCGGCTTACTGCTCTTCAGTCATCGTCGGACGCATAAACTTATATCACGCATCTCCATTCACTCTCGTTCACTCTCCACCGCTAGGCGGGCGATCACTCTTCGACTGTCTGCGTTCCTCGCTATTCCAACACTTAAACTAATTATGTTGGCAAATATTGGGAACAAATCGGATATACGCTTATGAAACATTAAAAAAAATCATGTTTTTCGTTGGTTGCAAATACTTTAAGGGGTGAGCCGAGGGGGAGGGGGGGACTAAGGGTTTCAGCGTGAAAAAACACTTTTTTGTGATTTTTTTATCAGGCGGCACTTTACAGAAAACCATGTTCAGACACTGCTAAAAAACTCGTTCAGGTCATAATGACCCAAAATCAACAGCACGCAGCATAAACGAGAAATCATTTGTGAACGGGTTCACACTCGTAACCTGTAAGGGTAGGAAGCAATTAAAAACATCCAATCGCAAGCGCTAAGACATTAATAACAATGACGATATGGACGTAAATGACAACGGCGCAAGCAAGTCTCTAACAGCAATGGGAAATCGCGCAGTTTGAAGGACAGCCACTAGTAAAGGGTGACTCATTAATTATTCCGACATTTTGTATTGATTGGTAAATCGAATATAATTATCGAAATAAAATCAAAGTTTTACAATAGTTCAGTTTATACTAAATTCAGCTTATATGCATCGGTTGAACTATAGAATGAGCTTGAGTAGAATCCTCTACATTTGTGATATAATTCCGCTTCTTCGTCATTTCCATTTCGTCTTTCACCATTTCTTTGGTCTTGCGAAGCTCGCGCTTGATCATGGCCAGTAGGTATAATTGTAATTTTTAATTTCCTCAGCCAGATTGCCAACTTCGTTAAAGTTTGAATGGGTAGGAAAACCTTTGAAATCGATCACAGCTGTATTAATATCCCACAGTCACAGATGTTTGTTTCAGGAATTCCAATAAAAGCACTATATACTAGTATAATAAGACACTGATCAACAGGAACAACACAAGGTCCAACATAGTTTGATTTGAACAGTTGAATATATAAGATGCCTCTAATCAGGATTCAAATAAAAAGGTTTAGAAGGGTCAGTCAGTAACACCAGCTTTGGGGCCCTGAGTGTAAGACGTCCCGAGGCTTGTTCCGACAAATCAAACTAGTATTCCGAACACATGCTGTTTCGATTTGACAATACAGTTCGGAATTCCTTTCATCCATCCGAGAACCAGTGACCGATAGATAATACAGTCCACAGATCCATTTCAATTTTACTCCGCGAACATTTTATCAGAATAATATTAATGCCCAAAAAGTGTTCAACTCAAAGGAAAGTATTTCTCACAAATTTAAATGATTGATTTTTGCACACTCACAAGCTATCATATTTACTTTCATGAAAGTAATGTGTGCCCAGGTAATTAGGGGAGTTTTTTACATTTTTACATTTCTTATAAAAGCAATGTATAGAATTCGCTCAAACTTTCAAAGCTTTTTCCGTGGCCCGGAAGGCCGCGTCTTATATACCAATCGACTCAGCAAGACGATTTGGGACAATGTCTGTGTGTAATTGTGTGTCTGTGTGTGTGTATGTAACAGACAAACTCTCATTCGTGTTTCTCAGCAATGGCTGAACCGATCTTATCCAAACCAATTGCAAATGAAAGGCCTCACAGCCAGACAGAACGCTATTAATTTGTTTTTGTTTCTGATATTTAGTTTCTACGATATGGATGTTTGAATGCCCAAAAAACGTACTTTTTGTGTTTTTTTGAAATTACTGTCTACATTGACAACATAGATAAACACTTTATACATCTTCAAACAGCTTATACGAATACCTTTTGAACGAACTATATTGTTGAAATCGGACTATTAGCGAAGGAGATATTTAACATTGAATACGGATGACGAATTCTTGCCGTTTCTTAATATCTAGTAATAAAACCTAAACCATGAAATTGACTAGTACCGCCAAAACGGCTAGGTTGAGGTCAATAGCATCTTCCGTGAAATTATTGTATTTAATATCCTCTTTATTTTGACATTATATTTTCACTGATTTATCCCCCTATAAGTGAGATATTTTCATTAATTTTCTTTTAAGTGATTATCTTGAGATGATGTCTTCTGCAAATTTATAGCTCTTTCTTTTGCGAACAACTTTGCTGAAGACACCAAGTGTCTGTCTTGTATGCTTTAAAAGTTATAGCATGTTATTTATCGTTCAACATCGTAATGGTCCGTTTTAATATACCACCCGAATTTTATTTCGATAAAACGAAAAGGATATCAGGACATATTTTGTACTTCATTTTCTATCTACCACCACTTGCACCAAACAATTTCAGGTTGTCTGATTGTGTCTTGATCACTTATCAATTTGCAATCTTTCATTTGCCAGTAGCTTCTGACAGCTAATTTTCTAACTTATGACCCCTTGATCGATCTAAAGCATATCACGGAAAACGGAAAATCTTTTTTCTATTGCATCGAACTTTACCATTTATACCGTTTTTGATAGTTTGATAAAAGAATATTTGCACGGTTTCTTTCAAAATTTGGCAAACCTTTTCCCATTCGTTCATTTGTTTGGGTAGTTTATGTTGAAAAAGTATCCTAAATTAATAGGTACAATTGAGGCGGTGGACTGCGTTGGGAGACAAAAAAGGCTTGCTTTTGTGATTTTTGGAAAGGGAAAGAAACGTCGTTTTGAAAATTCATGTAGCCTCGTACACACATTTGGGAAGTTAAAATAAAAATTTTCTTCGGAAAACTACACAATATGGCGGAATAATGGAATATTCGTTTCTGGAAAAGTGCAGCTGTAAGTTATGGTTGAAATAAATTAAACAACAAAATGTACGATTCATATAAGTATATCTTCTGTTTGATTTTCTGTACCCGTTTTTTCCGCATTCTTCTAGAAATTACATTTTTGACATGAATTTTTGATACTAACACATGTGGTACACATATGATTAAAATATTCGTTAGAATCTTAAAAAATTTACATGTATTATTGTGATATATTCTTCGTTTTATGTATCGCCATAAGTAAAACAAACTCGATTTTTTCGATCTTGTATAGCAGATCACCTCGTTAAGGGTTTATATATGTAGTGGATCGACAATGATTAGAAAATTGCATTATTTTCTCTAAACAAGATTGCAAAATTTTATTAACTGTTTCATGCCCAACATTTTTCATTTGCGTACAGGGATCCAAAACCTTTTCATTGTAAATGGTGGGGTTAAGAAACACGAAAAACCTTCTTCCTTAAAGATAGGTGCTTCTATCGGAGTGCTAGAAGCTGCTCAAGTTTTACCTTCCAATGCTTCTTACAATTTTCCTAGAATTTTTACAGTAGTCAAATTACTTGGAAAATGTAATCGAAGACGGTCTAAATTGATAGGTTTTTATCAGTTTTCAATAATATTGCAAAAGAATGAAGATATATCAAAATTTCTTTTTTCATCGTCAACGTAAACTGTCCCTGGCAGCACTGCTCCGTCGGAATCCAATAAGGATAATTGTAATAACTTCAGTTTTAGAGTTAATACTTGTAACTTTGAATGCTCAAGTGAAAGGTAATAGTCACATTTATTGGCTTTACTTGTTTTAGGAGCAATTCTTGCCTAAACCAAAAGTTATAGCTACTTAAAAACGTTGTTGTCTACAAACAACATGGGCATGAACGGGTTAAGGGGTTACACCACTGTTGAGCACGAAAACATAGGTATATTTCGGAAATTTTACTTGATGCAATGTAAAGATGAATCGAAATCCTGTAAAATGCGAAGTATAATACTAGTTTTGATGTACAAAAACTAAAAGTGTCAAGTGTTTTCAATACAAGATTGCGACTGGACAACATTTTCTCACAGACAAGTTCTTTTGGAAAAGATCCATTGTCGGAAATCTATTGGCCGCAATTTTTCAACTAGAACTAAAAACAAAAGTTTGATTCCTTAGAACGATAAGAAGTGACGATATTTTGATTTTTCGCAAAATGGCAAATTTCTTAATAATCGATACAAAAAAAAAGTGCAATCAAAAAATGAAATCCTACATACGTCGCTGGAGAAAGCAATTTCGAAAACACTGTCAAAATTTCAGAACGACAAAAAATATTTGTTTGAGTTATATTTTCGGTCACCGCAAAAATGTGGTTTAGAGAAAAACACAAAGTTTTTAGTACACTAAGGGTATACAGAACAAGCGTTGAAAATTTTAATATTCATATGTTATTGCTACTTTCCATATCTGGACATATTACTTTTAAGACCATAATGCATATTTTAGGCAAATGAATAAAAATTAGATTCTTTTAAAAGTTACACTTTTATTAATAAGGGTGTGAATTAGACTGGTTCAATTTTTTACTTTTAGCTCCACCAGGCTCTACTGATTCCTTTTATGGTCCTTAGTAATTATACAAATTTTGGTACCGATCGGTTGTGTCTACGGACCCTCCAAAAATTTCAAAGTTTATATGGAAGTTTGTATGGAAAATCGGTTTTTTTCAAACAGGGTTGCTATGGTTACTAATTAAATACACTTGTTTTGAAGTCATACTGCTTCTTTAGTTAATAACTTTTCTCAACGAATTTTCATAAACTTGCAATGTTCCCCGAATGTGTTCAGTAGAAGAATACCTTTAGAAATATATAGTGTTCTGATTAATTGATTAATGAGGTGATTTTTTAAGAATTTATTTTCAATATATTATAACGACATATAATTATCAAGGGACTGGAAGGAGAAGTATTTTTCAAATATTAAGAGCCATAGTACTTAAGGGAGAGCAAGGATTTGAAGTAAGAAAGTTTTAGAAAAGCGTGGAGAGTGATAAGTGTTACAGGAAATGTCTCATCACACTGTTAGTTGGATTAAACTCGTTTTTTTTAGCAAAAACCGGACTTTTCCTTTCAAAGTGATACGAAAATTCCAACTCCAGCAAAAAAGAAAAGCTCCCGTAGTTTTTTTTGTTGGAGACGAACCACTGCTCCCGTATTTACTTGAGAAAGTATGTGACGAAGAACTGTGTAAAATTTCAAAACGATTGGTCCAGTAGATTTTGAATTATAATATACAACGAAAAACACGATTTTGACGGAGCGCTGCCGGGGATTCACTGTCCTCGTTCAATTTTCCGTATTTTGCAATGAAAATTTTACTGAATGCACCTACCCCTCTCCGTCACTTTAACTAAATAAAATTTTCGACGCTATTGTCACTTGATTTGTGAGTTTTACTAGATTAAAAACAATATTTTGGTGTAAAGCTTCCTCCGTGGAATGCAATTACTCCTGATGTCAGTACCTTATTCGCGAATAAAACATTTGATGTGCCGAAAGTTTCTTCGTAAATGATTTCTCTTGTATTTTGACCAACTTTGCATAATCAAGTATACTCTGATGTTTCCACTGAGAGTTCATAATCTTATATTCGTAATAATAAAAGTTATTTCCTCAACTTCGCTGTTTTCGCTGTCTTATTGTTGATGGTTATACACTACAGCATTCTTCGGCGAATTAACAGGGAATCTTTGAGCTTCTCCGATTTCGCTTCCAGTGCGGTACGCCGTGCTCGATATGGAGGTCAGCAACCAGAGCAGAAAGATTGCCAATGTCAAATGATAAGTCTTGACTCATCATCAGTCAACATTCGGACTGAGCTGTAGACGGTTTCAGTCCAATGCACACAAACCACCTCCTATCTCCCGGTGCATGCGATGAAAGATGGCTGAGGCTAAGACAGTATTGTTATGCAAATCAACTACCGACCGGTCGTCGGATCGTCTGTGCCGGCGTGATTTGGATGCGATCCGGTAGTTAATTTAAGAAGTCAGACACTTTTTGCTTTTTATGATTCGTTCGGTGGAGGCAGTGATTATTGCCAGGACTGCAATACCCATCTAGATGCGTCTTCAAACGGTAGCAGGCTTCAAGTTCATTGACATTAGACCCCCCGACTGTTGTTTGTGATTTCCTTCTTGTCCTTGTCTAGCAGCCTTCAGGCTGGAAAACGGCGACGAATGGCACTCTTTCAGTAGCTCCCGGGAGCAAACCGGAGAGAAGGAAGGTGCAAAAAAAAATAGTTGGACTTGGAATCGCAGACAATGTAGTGGAAAACAGTCGAATAAAACGGGATCGAGAGCCAAGAATTGAAAGGCAATGCAAAAAGGAAGAAAATTGTATGTATACACATTCAGCCTGCCAGGGAACCAAAATGTGTCGAGACGGAAAACAGATATATTCAAACACCTTCTGCTTCGGTAGGCTTTGGTACAGCATAAATATTTGCCGGCCATAATACGTATTAGTCGAGAGTCGGTAATTTTGCAAATGTTTGAGTAATGTTGAGATACGTTGTTCTCCGAGAGCTTTCGGTAGATTTTCAATAAAGTAATCTACTAACATATATACTTACAAAACATTTAATTAAAACAGATCGCTTTTGGTAAAAAAATTGTATTGGTGGATTACAAGAATATCGTGCATTTTTCAATTTATTATTAGTGAATATAGATACAACTTGTATCAAACCAATCGAGAAGAAAAAGTCATCAGGCTCATTATACAATGCCTACATTGCACTATCCATGGTTATATTATTGAATATTTAATATACACAGAATTTTATAAACAGTAATTCTGTTTGTCACATTCCAAGCAAGAAACTTTTCTCATGTGATCCCTAAGCATATTTTACACTAAAAGTAGTAAATTAAATAAGAATTTTGTTGTTAAATGGAGTTAATATGTGCGATTTCATGATAAAAATGTGAAATCGACGCTATATGTCAGATAATTTGATGTTTCTGAATTTTACCGGTAAAGAAACTCTATTTTTGTTATAATTCTAAGGATTTTCCACGTTCAACAAGGTATAGTTTATTAAAATTGAGTGAAGAATAATAGAGATATATTCACGTGAAAATGATGAAGTTCAACATGAATGACAAAAGGCCATTTAACCCCAACTTCTCGTATTCGGACAAAGGTCAAAAAGGCTCCGATCGATTTTTGAGATTTTTTCACATTATAAAAACTACAAAATATGTACGATTTGCATCACGGAGCAGAAAAATCATTAAAAATATGGGATTTTGGGTCCAAAATGACCCAGTACCCCACTTTCCCGTATTTTCCTAGAAACAAAAATATCTCCATTCAAATACTATGATTATCGAAAGAGGTATAAATTGTAATTTTCTGATTGCTACTTCAAAAGTTATAGAATTTAATGTATTTTTCCTCCATATTTTCCCATAGTATTTCAAAAAATTTCAAGCGAGGTGGGCGGGGGTCTAAAATTGTCCAAATCATGTGAAATTTGGCATCTGAGCTTACTTTCACATTTGTCATAATATGAGAGGGGGGGCCTTTGAGAATTCGAAAAAAAAATTTTTTTTTTGCTATACCCTATCCGGATTCAGACACTTGTCTGGATCTAAGCACCATGTCTGGCCCAGGTTCAGGCCCGGACCTGGTAACGGGGAAAGGATTTGGGCTGGATTCAGAGACTGGTCTGGATCTGGGTACTGGTTCAGATCCGGGAACTGCCTATAATTTTTATTTCACTATCCAACCTATCCAGTAAAAAAAATCCGTATTCCGGATGCTTTGACCCGATGCTATCATAGAAGGCCTATGTGCCGGCGCACACTGGCTGGAAGCCGGACAAAACCTCAAAACTTTATGTTTGAAATATTCATATTTTAGATTTTTTTTTCTAAAATTCACATGTATTGAATGTTGTATATTCAAAATTTTATGATTATTGAATAAGAACACGATTTTTAACATCAGTTTAAACGTAGCAAAGTCCGGACTTTTAAATGATTTTAATTTCCGTAGCCACAATCGCCCTGTTCACTTCAAATGCGTGTTGGGCTTTTGATTTTGATCCGATTTTAGCACAGCTAGTTTCATTGTATAAGGAAATGAAAGAACTTGGTAAGCGATTATAATATATTCGCTAAATTTGCGTGGAACTAAGACTTTTTCTATTTGTTTGATGTGGTCAGATCAAAAATACTTTTTTCATTAATGTATTCTGTACAAACATGCGGAAAATTTCGAAACGGTCACATTGTATACATTCTATGAGAAACTACCTCTACTATTCGAATACCATGGTCTCGTTCTGCTCCTGGGTGCGCAAACGTGTTGAAGGAGATTTTAATGTTTTGTTACTGATTTGGAGGCGAATGGTGTTTTGTGCAAGAAAATTGAACAATCTACAGTAAACCCATACGTTATACAATGGATTTAAAGTAGTATTCTTCATTTTTTATTATATTGTTAATATTGGTGAACAGTAAAAGAAAATCTATCATAAAAATGGGATCATAGTCATAAGAAAAGTTCAATGACACTGTATGGAAAAATGCATTTAATATTTTTTTGATTTTTGACATCGAAAATGAGCTCAGCATCTCAAAAATAGCTTAACTCGTATTTTCAGCTAAATCGGGCAACATTTTAGGTTTTGTCCGATTTTTGTTCGAAGATCCGCCACTGTACGGCGTCGGCAGTAAAACATGATGATGAGTTATGTTCTATCAAAGACCATGCGGTAGACTTGGGTTCAACGCCCAACTCCTACTTAGCAGAAGGCAAAGGACTGTTCACATTTCCTTTCGATCATGTCCATATGATTCACTGATTCACTCTAGAATACCTATCCGTCTTTCAATTTCATTGCTTTCGTTTCTCTCAGTCTTAAATTTGCCGAAAATAGCCAACAAAGTCGATGCAGTAGAACCCTGCGGCAATTAAAACATAGTAACAGTAATTAGTAATGATTTAACATGGCCGATACTAAGAATACTCATTAGTTTATATGCATTTTCGGCAGTTTTTGCAACCCTGCAGCCAGCAGGGTTCAGAAATTATGTTTTTCTTTAAATTCAACTTTTGAAAAATCACGTTTTTTGGGCCAGTCTAACGCTGAAAGCGGCACCCTAATGGCGAAATAAAAAACATATCAATTTTTTTCGATAAATAAAAATTCTAACAAATATTACGAAAGTCTGAGAGATCGTATAACTTTTTTTTGCAGAATCGCAGCATAAGGATATTTTTCTAATCCTTTTCAAAGAAATAAAAGTAGCTAGAAACTATTGAAGAGAAAATTATCAAACTTTGTAGCTTAATTTGCCTGTTCCAGAATCTATATTACATATTAAAAAGTAAAACCTTGGTACTACATTTCCTTCAGATTAGGGAACATACGATAAATGGATGAAAAAAATCAGCAATCGCGAGGTAAAGTAGGGGAACATGGGGAAACTTGACCATGCGCGAAATTCCGCGATTATCAATAACGTGCTCCATTTAGATCTAAAAATTGTTTTACATATATTTTTATACTTATTTCGATCCCATCAGCTAATTTTAAAGGTTTGGAAAGGGAAAAACCCTTTCGTCATATAAAATATTCCGTCCTGCGCGATATTCCACAATTTTTTATCAAACTTTGTATGGACATATCTACTAAAGTAATTAATTTCTTTTTTAGAACTCATATGCCATGTTAATCCTTATGAAGTAGTGAAATGATTCTACATTAATTTGTATAGAGTACATATTAGTTACATCTAAATCCCTGATTTAATAAGCTTATCGTTATATGTATTACAAAACTTCCTATGCTTCAAAAGGCCCAAAAAAGTCATACTCATCCTTACAACCAGATTGTTTATCTCCAGCAGTCTGGCAAGGCTGAGAATTAGAAGAATGAGTGGAATGGCACAGAATGCAACAGAATTAACGATAACAAACGCGAAGTGGATGCGAAAAAAAATACACCACCTCTCCGTCGTCTGCGGCCGCCACGACAACGGTGGTAGACGTCCGGCGGAGTGCAAATCCCCACATCCACACACGAACTCGTCCTCGTGGTTGGCCGTCATCATGATCGTCGTATCCCAGGCCACAACCAACAGTGATACGAAAAAAAATACATCGTATAGAGGCAGAAGCTGCATTGGGGAGCACCGACACGCCAACCAACACGGACCAAATTGGTTTCGAGTGGGCCAAAGCTGCTGCTGCCAGGCTGCGACTATCGGCATGAGAAGGCCTTTCCAGAGTTGGGTGATTCGATAAAGGGAACAGAAGAACTGGAAGAGTGGGATGTCCCGACCCTACCGTGTCTGCAGCACCACTTTCGTTTCTCGCCAACCGTCCCAGTGAATTCATATTTTTCGCAAAGTTTGTTGACCTCTCGTGTCGACAGAAACAACAAAAACAAAGGCGTGTCTGTGTTGGTGCCAACGGACTGCAGCGCGTTCAAGCATATGGGAAACACGCGGAAAAAGAGAGGATCACCTGCTTCGGGAAGAGGGTGATCAGGGATGGTGCGTTGGGGTCAGTGGGCGGCGAACGACACACGAGGACGGCAAGAAGCATTGTGGACCCCGAAAAATCTTCACGTCGGCGTTTCATGTGCAATTTCTCTAGTTCTCTCTTTCGCGCCAGTTGCATGTCCTATACGCTGATGCGATAATAAACTGTACATTTGTAGTATGATGTTATGATATGCTGAGCTGCAGTGGCAGCATTAAAACACAAACATAGCGATCATATGCGCGTTGTGCCCATCGAAAAGCGGACGGAAGATACGCACATTGATATACGTGGGACTAGGGGTGTTTAACAAATAAACCAGACGGTGGGATCAATACTTCGTCCAGTTGATGTGCACATTATAAGTTACTAAATTATTAATATTTGTAAATACAGCGAGTTAATTAAGATGAGTCGCAAACCTGATTGTTAAGTCGATTAGATACCAAAAAGTTGATTAAATTTCAAGACATTTCATATTAGACTTTGAATATTCTCTATTTGTAGACTTCACATATGAGATCTTATATGCATAAAATTCTTCGAAAATGTCATTGTCTTAAACTTTTTTTAAGATATTTGGATAAGGTAGGCAAAAGTGACTTCTAATCGGAGATCACGCAGAGATCGCTGGGAGTCCGCGAGGGGGAACATAGGGAAACTTGACCATGCGCGAAATTCAGCAATTATCAATAACGTGCTCCATTTGGTTCTAATTTTTTTTTACAAATATTTTTACACTTATTTCGTTCCCATCAGCAAATTTTAAAAGTTTGGAGCGAAAAACCCTTTCCTCATTGAAAATATTCCGTCTTGCGCGATATCCCACATTTTTTTTATCAAACTTTGTATGGACATATCTAAAGTAATTAATTTATTTTATAGAACTCATATACCATGTTAATCCTTATTTTATTTTTTTTATAAAATTAGCACGACATTGAACGTAAGAACTAATGTTGGGCAGACTTGAATATGATTTTATCGGGAGACTTGACCTAGTGCCAATAAGCTGAAGAAAGATACAAAATTTCTAATATTTACTCTTCTTTGGAAGCTACTGTGAATGTTAATAACGTCACAGAAAAATCTCACCTAAAATGTCAGTATATATCTTTAGTTAGCAGTTATATGCAACTCTTGAAATACAAACGTTTTATATTTTTTACTAGTATTAAGGACCTCAACAGTATGGGAAAAATAATTACAGCATGTTTTATGCTACTGTTTTTTGTTCTGATATTTCAAAATTCTCTTGGTCAAGTCCAAGGATGCAAAATGCCTACCTTTTCCACGGCTGTAATTTTTCTGCCTACATTCTCATTTCTCTCTCGATGTTGCTGTCATTCGCTAGTGCAGGACGCCCAGCGCTGTACAGCTGCCTGTGTGTAAAGCAGTAACATGACAGAAAACTACTGTCCCCAGTACAGCCACCAGACGCGAGCGGTACAGCTTCTCTTTCCTTATTTTACATTTTTTAATATTTTCAATCTTTTTAATATTTTTATTCAAAAATGACTACAATGAATGCGGCTCATTTACGCCACGGCCGGCATCAACGCTTTCGGGTGCGGGACTCTCCCTTTGACTATGCAGAGAAAAATGTACAAAGCGAGAGAACAAACTTTACTACGCCACACTCTCACCGAGCAGTCGGAGTACAGCAGCAAAACAAAAATGTATTCTACTGCTGTACGGGAAAATGTACTCGATTTGGCTACTGTTCTGGCAAGAGCTGTAGTGATGCGTCGCTGTAGCGGGCTGTACGGCTTGTGCAAATGTAAATATATCGAAAAAAATGTAGTTTATCGGTACCGTTGGCATCCATGGTCAAGTCTCCTCGCGTCTTAGTCAAGTCTCCCCGCTGTGGCGAGACTTGACCAAAAAAACTATAACGGCAATTTTTTATAACTTTTGAGAAAGTAAATTACCAAATCTGAAAAATAATCATGAATGCGCTCAATACTTTTGCACATTACATTTCAACGAGTTTTGAAAGATTGAAATCGTTTTAAGATATTTACGTAGGTTTAACTGAAAACCCGGTCAAGTCTCCCCATGTTCCCCTATTTTTTTATAGTACAAATCATAATATTAAGAAAAAAAAAGACTAGTTTTTTTATTTGAGGAAGCTTTTTTCCACGTTCCTATAATGCAATTTTCCTCAACATAATTTCTTTAAAGCAGAGCACACACGAGGCAGTAGGACACACTCCACATTAAGTAATCACAATGAAATTTGTTCTAGCTATTCACATTGTTGCTATTACCGAATACGAATAGCTAGAAAAAATCCCTTGTCATCAAATTAGTTACGGATTTCGTTTCGATTTCGTCTCATCTGAATCCGACACTAACTGACAGGACTAAACTAGCGCCGGATTGACACTAGCTCCAAAAACACAATTAGTTGTTCTCTTCTCGTGCACGATTTCCCACAAGAAAAAGAGTTCTGATTAAGTTGATGAAAATTAACGAAATCGAAACTTGATTGGGCTTAACAAGCCTATGTAATATGCACTATGCTATATTTTTTTTGGTGAAGTAAAATTTAGGCAAAACTATTTTTCTCTACTAAGGAGAAAATTGTTTAAATGCCCATTTACGCGTGCAGGGGACAAAACCTATAACTAAATTAGTTATAGAATTTGCGTTTCGACTTCGTCTCTTCAAAATCTGACACTAATTTAGTGACACTCGACGAAGTCGAAACGCAAATTCCATAGCTAATTTAGTTATAGGTTATGTGCTTTTCACGGGCAAAGATGGTTTTAAACAATGTTCCACTTAATGGAGAAAAAATAACTTATTTTTATTTACTACCGGTATTTTGGTAGCAAAATTAGGTTGGAGTTCCCCGGATTTTCGGTACCGGTACTCCCGGTACTAAAACCCTAGTTGTCGACGAATACATTATCTTGAAATACTTGTGATATGTCATGGCAATGTTTGACGCGAGGCAAAATGGCGTGTTATGACTACGAATTGGACTTTCTATGATTTTCGTGGTTATTAAAACTCCCATGATCTATAGACGCACAAAAAAGTTGGTCCAACAAATAGGAGGAGCGGGTATACACGAATCACTCTTTTATATTTTTTTGTATGTATCTTTTAATGTTTTATTAAAAATAAAGAAATCAAATATAAAATTATAAGTCTATCGGATCTTGTGCATACGTTTTGTTACTTCGTGTAAGAATCTGTGTTGGAGATCTTGCATCGCCTGCTGTTGCTTGGGGGTCCCATTGTCCGCTATCTCACGATTTACCGTTTTCATCCATGCTGTCCTCGTTATTGATTCAGTAGAGTTTTTCACGATTAAGTATCTTGGATTGGATCTTGGACCTTCGAGTCACGATTCTATATCCGTGTTTATTGTCAATTACTTTTTCGTTAGTGGCACTGGTTCTTGATTAGGAGGTAGTAGGTGCATTACAACGATTAGGAAAGCTGTTCGTCGGTTCTGTACTTCCGGCAGTCGTTGGTACCTGAGCGGAAACTACGGTTGTTTATGATTTAGTTGTTGTTGGTGAGGGGTTTGTGTTGGGCTTATTTGCAGTTAATGTTCTTTCATCAGAGGTTTTTCTACGTAGTATCCGTAGTATGGCTTCTTTTTACAAAACTGACACGTAGCGGTCTGTTCTTCATATGTACACAGCGTGATTTGAGATTTGGTAACGTGTTCTACTTCGCCATGAAAGTTCAGGTAAACAGGAATAGTCTTCGTAACTCACATTCTCACGATACGAACGCCGTTGGAAGTAAAGTATGATTCCATTTACGACACGTTTCGTTTTGGACATGCTTCGTTTTTGGTACACTCCGGTTTTTGCAACAAATGGGTTCCGTTTTTGGTAACATTGTTGCTATACGTAGAACGTATTTTTGAAATTGTGCAAAACATATTTTGTTGCTATAATTGATACAACATTTGACTTCATTTTCAAACATAAGAGTCAAATTAGCTATATTTTACACTATGTGAATTGTATTTAATTATGAATTATTCTATATGCTAGGAAAAGATAGTCGAAGATACGCTATAGCAGTTTTCAGTAATAATGGAAAATAATGAAGATATAGCAAAATGTCATTTATCAACGCCAACTGTCAATATCTCTGTTGGTACTGGTCCAGTAAAATTATATCAGACTAATAGCAATAACTTCAGTTCTATGTTCTAATAGTCCCAGTTACTGGTCTTCCTTATTTTTGTGAATAAATTCTGCCTAAATCAAAAGTTTTAGCAGCTTAAAAACGTTGTTCTTTACGTACAACATGGGCATGAAGGGGTTGATGTGCTTTATTCATACCTTAATACAAAATAGACTGATTTTAAACAAGAGAATTTAGCCTATTTTAGAGATGTGCAATTTGTTCATTTTATGTTCATTCGTTCTGCATCATTTATTTGAGTAAAGATTTCTTGAAGTATATTCAATAGAATAAAAGGATGATCAAGTTTTATCAGCCTCCAGATTTATTAAAAAAAAATCAAACATTTGCGCTCTTACCTCCCGAGGGTGTCACCACCAAAAAGTCATTTCCTTAAAGGATACTTCAATATGCCTAACGTATATTATGCCTAACGTATATTATGCCTAACGTATTTATGCCTAATGGGGTACACCCATGAATATCAGCCAAGGCCTGGGGCTGCTCCGGTCCTAAACCAATTGAATGAACTTGAGCTTGTTGAATAAGTGAAGGAAATCATCCGGAAAAACTGTTACTAAACACCGAATCATCAATCGCTGAACCCTAAACCTCTACGAGTTGACTAACCCAAAAAAAGATGGGTGGGTAATGTCTGTGATATAACCGGAGCGTCGTGACTTTACTTCGAGACGTTAATTTAAATCTAATGATATTCAACGGAATCACGTTTGAATGGGAAATTTTCAAATAATTCTCTATGGTGATCATGGTGGTTCTGAAAAGAACCTTTGGTTTCGGCGTTGGTGTTGATTGTGATGCGCTGGATCGTTGGATATATTTGGCATGATAGTTACGTGCCTGGCGCACTGTTTTGTAGCCTCGAACAAAACGACAAGACTGGCTTCTTCGGGTACCATTACGGCTGAACTTTATAAGCTTAGTTCGACTTTGAAATCCTGCACAATCTCACGAATCAGGCGCTGGTAGGACCATTTTGTTTGCTACTAGCACGGAGCTACACAAACAAATCATTTAATGCAGTTAGTTCACGAAGGCTGTCAAAAAGCTCGAATGCGACTTCAACGTTTCTCCTAGAGGGATGGTGAGGGAACACGCATATTCGTTTTGGTTATGCTGATAATAGCAGCAAAAAGGAATGGAAAAGCAGTGCACGAAACGAGCGAGAGTATAATATAAATTTTTGTTCCGTGTGCAAGCTACTTCTTTTCACACAACGTATTATGTTGCTTGTTGAAAATTTGTTACACACCTTAAAATGAAAGTTTCAGTTTAATTCTCACTAGAACACAATTGATTGGTCCTGAAAAACCGTTGGTTTTATTGTAATTTAGGCCCAATCCCAGCGGACACGGTGAGCCAGTTTGATTTCTTTTACGAGAAAGTTACGCACTTGACGCACTATTTTGTATCCTTAAACAAACCGACCAAGTAGGCATCACTGGCTTAATTACGGCTGAGCTTTGTAAGCGTAGCTCGACTTTGAAGTAATAAACAATCGTACGAACCAGGCGCTGGAATGTTAGCCAGCGGATTAGTTGCTCCATTGCCCTTTAGTTGGGGCGAAATACTGGCACGGCGACAGTTCCTGATCGGTAGTTGGTTGCGATGGGCCACCAGTAGCTGGGGCACTTTTTCGGACCGTCGTCATTGCCTACTGCTTTCCTCCGGTGGACTGACTGCTTGCTAGTGAACGAATGATGAGAAAAACCGACCGACCGACATTTATATAATCGCGCTAATATGCACTACTATCGCTTTCTCGCTCGATCTCGTGCCGTGCATGAGCCTTTCTTTTCCGTCCGGCTTCTAATGGCATAACCAAAGGAATATGCCGTCTTTCCCCCACTAACTGCTCTCGTCAAGCTACCCAATACGAATAATAATAGGTACAAACTTGTAGCGGACCTATATTTAAAACTTTTCGTCATTTTATTGTTCGGTTGGTGCACCATATTGACGGCTCTGTGCGGGATGGGCTGAAAATTTTCACTTTTCCGAGTCGTTTTCGAAAGAACACTATTTTTCCGTTGATAATGAATGTCCTACATATTCCAAAATTTAATACAACATTGCTACAAATATTTTTGACAAAATACCGAAGAAATTGATTGAATCCATTCAGTACAACAAAAGATATAAGCGTTCAAAATCTTACATAATTTTTCTTCCGAAATTTTGAAAAGGGGCCCCTATATTGAAAGGTAAGTCGTTAGTCACGACAAAAGAGGCGAATTACCCTAAGGTTAAAATATTTATAATCGAATTAAAAAATTCAAAAAAAAAAATTAAGATCAGGTGTGAAACAACCCAACTGTACCAAATGTTTTCATATATCTTAAAATATTAGATTAACAATCAGCCTTCTACTTAATCTTCAAAATGTACTAATTTCGACGACATGTTTTTGTAAACACTGAAATGCTTATGATATTGTCTTCCATGCATACTTCATTTTAAAACTGCTTAAACTAAATTTATTATAATCACATTTAATATACTGCAATAAGAACGAGTCAATATCTTCGTTTAGTTAAATGAACTTTACCGTTTCTTAAATTTATTCGATCACATTCACTGTGTCCAAAATATATTTTTGACATCATCCAAATTAGCATGGAAGGGTCC
Organism: Topomyia yanbarensis; assembly: GCF_030247195.1. Lineage (NCBI taxonomy): Eukaryota > Metazoa > Arthropoda > Insecta > Diptera > Culicidae > Topomyia > Topomyia yanbarensis. Next base: position 150,829,197 of record NC_080671.1, read on the forward strand.
AAATGGGAATACTTCATGTTGTACAAAAATGTCACTTCTAAATTTATTTATTTATTTATATCGTCTTTGATGCGAAGCACCATACAGACTACCACGTAACATAAAATTAATTAATTTACATTTTAACATTAGGAACGAATCACTCGGAACAAACAATACGTTATACAGTTAGAACATTGAAAAATTTATGATATATTCTAGTCATATTAAGGCTCCCAAACGCCGAACCGCTCGTGAAATTCCCGGAAACAAATGCCGCGCGGCCATGTAGCTGAAGATAACGCAATGCGCTTTAACTTTACATCGATCCCAACCATGAATGAAATAAACGGCATTGATGCTGCATCCTTCCATTCGGGTACCAACTTTTTTACTACGACAGAATCACTTCCTAATGCACCCGAAACCATAGCGGCGATTTCCGTTTCGCTAACAGAGTTCTTGATACGTGTGAAGAAAAGCCAGCAGAACGATGACGCAGAGATTGTCGAAGAGCGCGAAGTAGTCGATATACTACCGGTGCCGTGTTGTAGTTTAGTAGAAGACATCGGAGATGACTGTGCTGGGGGCGAATGGTTTGGTTCAGTTGTATCATCCAAACGTAATCGGGAAATCTCAGCAATAGAGTCCTGCATATCGGCAATTTGTTGTTTTATTCTGCTCAACTCCTCGAGATAATTTGAGCTGTTTTCATCTGTCTGCGATTTTGCATGAACGGCAACAGAAGCAGGGCGACGCACAGTGGGGCGAAACTGAAAAAAGACGGTCAAAAGTCTTTCCTGAGTTTCGCAGATGTTTTTATGCTTTTATGTCTTCAGGAAAGTTTCCTAGGACTATATCCCACATCTTTTAGGATAAGCACCTTAATTTTTCTTAAGGTGCAAGTGTCACCTAAAAAAATTTTTTTTAGCTCGACAACCAAAAATTTTTTTTTGTGCGGAATCTTGTAGAGCAATTTATTTTGAACAACTTTGAAGAACATATCTGCCATCTATATATTTTTCCTTAAGTGATATGTACGTTGCACCTTAAAATCAATTTTTCAACTTTCTCTTCTACAATTTATTTTTTTCTACATTCATATATTCTAGAAAGTTTTAGATACCGTCGAAACACACAACTTTTCTGAAGACTCCAATGATGTATGACATGTGTATCGGGATATAAATCGATTTTTCTTTAAAAAATACTCTTTTTCATTATAAAATTTCTCAAAATTGTGAAACTTTGTGAACCAAAACTCAGCATGATTAAATTCGCCATGTTATGTAGTAAATATAAGCGAAGTATAACAATCCGGACTTTTCGGGTTTTTTAGTTTTCCTACATTTTTATACTGTATAATACATGGATATTTCACAGTATCTATAGAGCGGGCGTTAGTAAATCAACACGTAATAATACAGAATACTACACTCAATGCAAAATATATCTTCTATTATCAACAATCAACATGTAAAAACAATGAAAGTGTATGAAACATTAATTATACAATAGAAGTATTTTATATTGAACTAGCCAATACCCGCCGCGTGTTGCTGCGACTTTCAACGAAATAGGATTAAACACAATTTGTTCCGAAGCGCCATGGCAGATAATCCCCAATCAATAGCACACAAACACGCTCCATGACAAATGTCTACTACGTATAAATTTTTAGGGCAATCTGCCTTTTGGGAGTCCACACATCACATACATACAAACATTGACTTTTATATATATAGAAGAAGATGACTAAAACGATTAATCTTGGAAAGATTACATAATTTTGGAATTATTCCTCTCATTCTTCGTTCCAGTTACTCAAAAATCCACAAAACACAAGCTCTGAGAGTGATTCAGAATGATATTTGCTTTGATGTGTGTTTTCTTTTATTTTCCATAATTCACAATAAAATATTACTAATGCTATAAATAATTGGATTACTGTTAAGCGTGTAATGTACCCGCGTAAAAAGCAATTTAGGCGTCCTTCTAATGTATAATTAGTGCTTCATACACTTCATTGTTTTTACATGTTGATTGTTGATAATAGAAGAAATATTTTGCATTGAATTTAGTATTCTGTATTATGACGTGTTGATTTACTAACGCCCGCTCTATAGATACTGTGAAATATCCCTGCATTATACAGTATAAAAATGTAGGAAAACTAAAAAACCCGAAAAGTCCGGATTGTTATACTTCGCTTATATTTACTACATAACATGGCGAATTTAATCATGCTGAGTTTTGGTTCACAAAGTTTCACAATTTTGAGAAATTTTATAATGAAAAAGAGTATTTTTTAAAGAAAAATCGATTTATATCCCGATACACATGTCATACATCATTGGAGTCTTCAGAAAAGTTGTGTGTTTCGACGGTATCTAAAACTTTCTAGAATATATGAATGTAGAAAAAATTAAGTTGTAGAAGAGAAAGTTGAAAAATTGATTTTAAGGTGCAACGTACATATCACTTAAGGAAAAATATATAGATGGCAGATATGTTCTTCAAAGTTGTTCAAAATAAATTGCTCTACAAGATTCCGCGCAAAAAAAATTTTTTGGTTGCCGAGCGAAAAAAAAAAATTTTTAGGTGACACTTGCACCTTAAGAAAAATTAAGGTGCTTATCCTAAAAGATGTGGGATGTAGTCCTAGGAAACTTTCCTGAAGACATCAAATCATGAAAACATCTGTGAAACTCAGGAAAGACTTTTGACCGTCTTTTTTCAGTTTCGCCCCACTGTGCGACGGTCAGCGCAACACAATCGGCGTGATATTGGTCAGAACAAAAGCCTTCCAAAACGATGCTATTCTCTTCTGGCATTATCACAGAGGCACACTTCTTGCAGCTCATCGTTACAGCGTACGTGAGTTGTGGTGATCAGTTAAGCAATGGCAAATTTGTTGATTTTCGACGCTGATACTAAAACGTTAATTTAGCATCTATTATCAACAATTTTTCTCTCGACGTGTCGATTTACTGAATAGCAATGCGGTGAATATCACTCTAAAAATTTCAACTCCACTTCAAACAACGCAAACTAGGCAGATTTCACTGAAATTCAGGAGCGGCGGGAGGCACGACCAGTGCGTAAGAAAAACACAGAAACACTCATTGTAAGGGTAGTAGTTTTTGAACAGACCCGTGTATATACAGAGTGGGATTCATCTGGAATATTGTTCCACGATTTTTCAATTGCTGTCGTTAGAGCATCCTTATTAAGGCAATTGATTTACCAACTACGATATGCCCGCTCCCAAATGTAATTTGTTATTCACAATAGACTACACTTTTCATGTTCGTGTTTGTATTTTACAATGTTAGTTAAAAAGATATTTGTTGTGTACTACATAACTGCATAAAACGCATTTTGCTTATGCTCTTTTTCATTAACTTTGGATTATTGAAGAAATTGGATAATTTTATTGTTTTTCTTTATTTCTCAGCGCTCAACGTATAACTTCCCTTTTGATTCATATATTGAACCTTTGATTCGCTTTAAAAAAAACAGATGATCAAATACAGTCGAGCACGTTCGAGCTTGCACATTTTTGGGTGATGCCAGTTCAACATGCTTGTTTTTATAGTTGTCAGTTTTGCGGTTTCACATCAACGAGTATATTACTATAAGTATTTATAGTCAGAATGATCTGCGATCTGACTTTTTAGCATTTTTCGTTGCCTCAGAAAGAAGCTGTGTGGATACAACGCAAGGTCTTTTGTCAACGCAGTTTTGATCGCGTTACGTGAGACATTGTAGACCTTTATCATTTGGTTGATAAATTCTTGCCGAATTGGAACGTATTTTGTTGGCCATAGCTTCAATCAATGCCTTTATCCTCACAGCACGAGGCCTTTTCGATCCTGGACGTCTAGATGCTCCACTTCCATCTTGCAATCGTTTTTTCCATCGCCAGACAAAATTTCGATTCACACCGAGCAGTTTCGTTATGTTTCCAACAGACTTCTGTTTACTAAATAGTTTTTAACTTCATAGTCCTGAAATTTTACAATATTACTAAACAATTATTACATTAATTTCATCCCAGAAGAAAACATTCTCTTATACACTTATACACAATGAGAACGTTTAAAAAGTCATTCCGTGTTGCATAAAAAACCATAAGCAAATACATCTTTATCGACGTAAACCAAGTAGCAATTTTTGTTTCAGTAACTATTTCATAACCAGTTGGTAACAAAAAATAGGTACTGTTGCAACTGACATCTAACTTCCTGCTCGACCCAAAAAGCGCAGTTTTAGGTCGATTATGATTAAGCAAAACTGTAAAAACTAGTTCCCGTTTCTTTGCAATAAAATTTCGAGAATAGCTAAATTAAATCATATTGTTGTCAATATGTTGAATGCAGATCGGCACAAGATTACTCAATGATACCTTTTAGTCGTTCACCTGGAAACTGAACGCAACTGAAAAGTAACATATTTTCATGCAAATAGTTAAGATTATGTTACCATTGGAAATGAAAATGAAGACCAAGTCAAAATACAAGTTGATTATTTAAATATGAACAGTACCGTAATTCTTCATATCAAAAATTTGCCAATGAAGCATCAAATTTTACTGCGCCTCAGAGTCTATCGAGTGATATTTTATTCCACTTCTTATAATTTCACGCGCTCTTGGTGAAACCAAATTATAAATAGTATTTAAAAACAATTTTTCAAGGGGAAACCCGAATCATATTAGACATTCAATGTTATTTAATAAAACACACACTAATCAAAAATCAGGAAGATAAATCGCTTTAACGGTAGACTTTTATAAATGTTCGCAAGTCGGTTGAGGTTTTATTTCCAATACAATAGAAAATGATGCATTTAAGCAACATGGCTTTAAAGCCATCCAGGGCTAAATTTAGGATGTGATTTTGGTGAATACGAAACAATACGCTTTTCGAACAAATGTTTATCAATGCGCAACGCCTTTAATTTGTAAACAACTATTATTCCAGCATACGTTTTGTCTCCATCGAACAATTTTCAGTTCACATCAAATATATCTTTCCTTAGTATGACCCTCTACTATACTATTCTTGCTGAAAACATGCTGACATGTGCCTGATGCGTGTGTATGACAAGAATACGACTAGAAGTATTCTTGTCATACACACGCATCAGGCACATGTCATCGTTATACCTTGAATCACAAACTCTCACGTATTTATGAAAGGCATTCGCAATACTGAATTGATCAATTAATAACTAAAGTTCAGCAAAATAATAATTATGTTGTATTTTTGTTTACATTACGTTGCGAAAATTCACCGATGACACTTCATGCGCTACATTTCATATTATACAGGCATCGAACTGTATGGTGGCGCCAAATATGTTCGGTGTATCGGAAAAATGTGAACATGTGACATGAATAATTTTAACGAAATATTTCTGTTACCGCAGTAGTAGCATTAATACCAATAGTTGAACTATTGGGTTATACTCCTATGCGAAGCACAGGAAAATATTATTACAAGGCACAATAAAAATAAACTATTTCCACTGAAATAGGAGCTATTTTAAACCAACGGCAAATCAAATGTATTTATACTTGCGAATCTTATAAAAATGAATGGACCCTATCCATTCATTTTATAGGATAAGGACTCAATGGTTATAGGAACTGAAATTGGTAATAACGCAACCAGTGTTACACATACGTTCCGTTAGTGGACCATGAGATAAAAACCTGAAAAATAAATTTAGTCGCAACTTTGATATTTTTCCAAAAAATAGGAACTGAGAGTATTTGATTGCTGCAATATTTTTCTCCTTAGTAATACATTTATCGATAAAGGGTGCTTTCAACGTTTTATTTTTATTTTGGATGATTTGACGACTCATGTGATCAATCGACATTGCTCTTTTTCAATATGATTCATCTTTCGAACTTGGTTTCAACAAATCGATCGTCGGCCGTATGACTTATTACACCACTAAAACTGAAACTAAAGGTGTTGCACACCTTGTACGGCAATATTTGGAAACAAGCAGTTCTCTACATAATTTTTGAAGAAAAACACAAAATTTATAGGATGCCACGGAGTTTCTAGGATATCTTCAGGCCACTCATCATACCGACAACATCGTTTTGTCTGCTTTTCATACCCATTTAACCAAAATTATTCCTCGTTTAAAAAAGTAATTGTTTTATGTAAAATATCAAAATTCGAGAACGTAGTTCAAGCGTAGATTTTTTCATGAAGGCTGCAACAAAAAAAATAAGGTTACTACATCAACTCATTTGGGAGACAACCTCAATTGTAAATTAAATGCTACAAAATACCCATTTTACCGCCGCACGAATTGGAAAAAATGTTTAGTGGAACATTTTTAAATACTTTTTGTTGGGAAAAGCTTACTAAAGTGTACGAATGGGGAGTGGGCATAAAAATGCCGGAATTTTGTCTGCACGGTCCCTTTCCGGGTGGCGTTATCAAGAAATTTTTGCATTCATAGATAAAATGTCATTCAGCAAAACAATTACAAAAAAATATTTTGAAAATTAACATATCATGGACTAGTGTTTTCAGACGCTTCACATATTAAACAAGGAATTTTCTAAATAGTATTACTCCTAAGATCACGTTATTTTGTTTTCGGAAGGTATTCTAAGTAAATGATTTGTTTCAAATTCATACTACTCGTTCCACCCTTCTTGTTCTTAGTTCCGAAATTATTTTCTAATATATTAATTATATGATCTGTGCGGAAAGGATTTAATCGTATTGTTTGAAATCAATAATAACATACATGCTATTTGTTTATATTTTTCCAAAACACCGAACATATTATAGTTGCCGCCACTGTACAGTTCAATGCCTCTATAATGTCAAGTGGAGCGCATGAAGTGTCGTCAGTGAATTTTCGCAATGAAAGGGCAAAAAATACAACTTATTTTTCGTTTTGCTAAGCATTAGTTGTGAATTTGTTGATCCAGTGTTGCGAATGCATTTTGTTAATACATGTGAGTTTGCGCTGAAAGGCGTAATGATGGTATGTGACGGATACATACGTATAACACGAATATGACTTTGTAAACTGAAACGTTTTCAGTAAGAATCTTGGTGTTGGACAAATGTGCAATTGTCAAAATATTTATCACAAAATCAAAATCGTAACTATATTTCAACAAACTCTGCAGCATCAGCAATCAGTTCGGAACATTAATGAACATGTTATAGCTGGTTACATAAATGACTATTTGGTGAGAAAAGATGTTATTAAAAAACTTTCATGTTATCTATGTTCAACCAGTGCAACAAAAATAACTTTATTGCTTTCTCGATGCAGCATAGTTCGGGCTTAGACGATCAAAACTAGTTGCGATTCGCTACTTGGTAAACTAAGTCATTTCTTCTAGGGGTCCAAAACTGGTTGATTACCCCAACTGAGGAAAAAATTGATCGATAGTTTTTTTAAATTTCATGAAATTGATGCAAGAAAATATTTTTTGAAATTTAAAAAGCTTATATCTTTTTAATAATAGAAGCTAAGGAGGACAACTCAGTAAAAAATTAAAATTAAACATTTGATCGTTAGTAGTTCATCATGGAGAAACGCGAATAACTTATAAAAACTGCATGATTTCACGTATCAATTGTTTTTGCTGAAACAGAATTCCAAATATCTAGAAAGGTTTTAAAAAATTTTAGTTGAAAACATTTGGATTTGAAATGATGTTTAGAATAATATGTTAGAATAAAATTATTTTTTTTCTGACAAATTGTATGGAATTTTCTAACACGTTTGAACCACTCATGATCGCATATTTGTCCCATTTTCTGTGGGATTTCCTATCTTTATGCGACTGATTTGCGATCATGGGCGTTGCGTTGTGACGATGATTTTGGCGGATTGCACACTGACTTCATCATGTTTGACTGCTGACTATCTAATAAGAGTTGCTTAGGAAATGGTAAGTAGGAATTCATACCAATCCGACCCATATTAAAACCTCAACAGCATGATAGCCATCATTGCCGGCCGCCCCCATCACCATCGTTCACGGGGAAGGATAAAGGATAAGGTGGTTGGGAAGTGTTGATGCTCTACCAACTTAACGGAAGGTAGACGATTCATCAGACTCTTCCATGGGTGTCGCGAAGTTGGTAGTTTGGAAGGGTATAAGGTCTAGGATTCGCTCCAAGCAAGCGATACGACCTGTAAATCATAGTTTATTAGGTACCGTAAACCGGGGTGACATTGATCTCTTTTCGAAGTAATCATTACATATTTTTAGACGCAACAATTTTTTTTTCAAGTGTAATATTTTTAAACCATGTACTGATGTATGGGTAATAAGATTGGATGGTTTTACCTAAAATTGTCCGCTTACACCTATTTTTCCAAAAATGATTTCAAGTTGAAGTCCGTTTTCGTATTCCGGGGTGACTTTGATAACCTGTTTTTCAATCAAATGCTTGTTTAAACTAATTATGGAAAGATACTCTTTCTTAAATAGATGTTAATTGGTATTATACAAAGTATTTCAAGGTACTGTAAAATTCGAGTGACCAAAAATCGTGTGTCCAACTAGAATTTAAGATTCTGAAAACCTCTAAAACTGCTAAAATTGTTTTATTTCAGTGCTTTATCAATGTATAAAAAGTTTCATCCATTTTAACACGTTGGAATATTGAACAGTAAAAAAAATGTTGCGAATTTTATCTCAAAATAATTTGAAATAATTGCCAACTAGTTTCACAAAAAATGTAATTAAAATAAACAAACTCTTAAAACTAAATTTGGCACATCCCAATCTAAATAAAAATAAAAACTAGCTTGTAATTTATTACTCTTGCTTATATCTGTTTTTCAAAAAATAGACACTTGACGAAGCTTCGTAAAAATAAGGTAAAGTCAAATTTCGGGTTTTTGTAGTTTTTGTACTCAAAAACCAAATAATATACTCAAAAAGTATGTACGAAAAGCAGCTGAGCGTGCCGAGCCGATTTATTACTCTTTTGTACAACAATATCAATTGACGACCCCCTAGAGGAAAGCCATCATTTCGTTTTCGAGCTCTCCATCGAGACAGAGGTTGTTTTTTCTAGTCCGTAGTGCTGTGTGAGGCGATAAAGAATAGTTTTAATCCGCATTCAAGGTTATTTTGCCAGTTCGGTTCGGTCCTCAGTCTTTTGTTCGCGTGTGAGGATTAAACAATAGCCAGCTGTATAAGCTGGATCGGTTCGTCGTTGGACACCAGTTTAAAGCTAAGTGGTTTTTGTCTTTTGTAACACATTTATTGCTTTCTTCCGTCTGCGCGGGCGCTGACCCCGTGCGTTGACGTTTTCTATGGTTCCCTCTCCGGATGGTCAAATGGAAGTTGAATCGGGTTCAACTTCTAAGGCTCCCCCCCGGCCCAAATGCTATCCAGAACTCTCAACTGGTCCATTTGTGGTCTTCTTTCGGCCCAAGACTAAATCACTGAATCTTCTTCAGATTTCTAGAGACCTGACGGAACGGTTCTCGGCTGTGACCGAAATTTCAAAGGTCCGCTCGGACAAGATAAGGGTGTTGCTAGCCAACTCAAAGCAGGCAAACGATATTGCTTGCTGTGAGCACTTTACGCGGGATTATAACGTGTATATTCCGGCTGTAAGAGTACAATCCGAAGGCGTCGTAACCGATGAGAGTTTGACGTGCGAGGATCTGCTGAAGTACGGGGTTGGCCGATTCAGAGACCGCTTACTTCAGCCAGTTAAAATACTTGAGTGCAAACGTTTGCACTCAGTAGTAGTTGCGGGGGATGGGTCAAAAACGTACCCCCAATCAAACTCTTATCGGGTGACCTTCGCTGGTACCGCTTTGCCAAATTTCGTCCTCTTGCACAAGGTTCGTCTGCCTGTGCGTCTGTTTGTGCCGCGGGTCATGAATTGCACAAAGTGTAAACAACTGGGTCACACAGCCACCCATTGTAGCAACAAGGCCCGCTGTGGAAAATGCGGGGAGAATCATCTAGATGATTCGTGCAGTAGGCAAGCCGAAAAGTGTCCTTACTGTGCGGAGAGTCTGCATGATATCTCGGCATGTCCCGCGTACAAACTACGCGGGGATAAACTGAAACGTTCCCTTGCGGGACGATCCAAACATTCTTTCGCAGAAATGTTAAAGAATGCTACGCCACCATCCTCAGCAAACATCTATACTCACTTGCCTCCTGACGAGGGCGAGGCTGGTAACCCACAAGAGGGAACATCTACTAGGGTGCCTAGAATTTATAGGAAGAGGAGGAACACTTCCTCTCGTAAAGTTCCTTGTAAAGGCCAGAAGGTGTCCCTTGAGGGGGCTCCGAAAGTCACATCTATTGGAAGTGTTGCAACCAAACCGAAGCAATTAGCTCCTGGTCTCGGAGGATTAAGCTCAGAGAAGGAGTTCCCAGCACTTCCAGGAACATCAAAAATCCCAAGTGTTCCTTTGTTTCAATTCGAGAGTAATCACAGCACTGGAATTATAAAACTCTCGGACATAGTGGACTGGATAATAAAAACTTTCAATATTACTGATCCTATTAAAAGTCTTATGTTAGCTTTTCTCCCTACAGTGAGAACATTTTTGAAGCAGTTGACTGCTAAATGGCCCCTCCTCTCAGCGATTGTATCCTTCGATGGCTAACTCATCGAACGAGGTCACGGATTTGATCACTGTTCTACAGTGGAATTGCAGAAGTATCATCCCGAAAATCGATTCCTTCAAAATTTTAATAAATAATTTGAGTTGCGATGCATTTGCATTATGTGAAACTTGGTTAACTTCCGACATAGAACTCAACTTCCACGACTTTAATATTATTCGCCTGGATCGAGACACCCCCTATGGAGGAGTGCTTTTGGGGATCAAAAAGTGCTATTCCTTCTACAGAATTAACCTTCCCTCGATAACAGGTATTGAAGTTGTCGCTTGTCAAGTAACAACCAAAGGCAAAAGCCTTTGCATAGCTTCCATATATATTCCCCCCAACACCGCGGTTGGGCACCGACGGCTACAAGACATCTTAGAATCCCTGCCAGCACCGCGACTAGTTTTAGGAGACTTTAACTCTCACGGTACAGCATGGGGTTGCCTCTATGATGATAACCGGTCTTCCTTAATTCAGGATCTTTGCGATAACTTCAATTTGACAATTTTAAACACGGGTGAAATGACACGGATTCCTGCTCCTCCAGCGCGCCCGAGCGCCTTAGACTTGTCCCTTTGCTCAACATCGCTGCGGTTAAATTGCACGTGGAAGGTAATTCCTGATCCCCACGGCAGCGACCATCTGCCGATTGTAGTCTCAATCAATAACGGTTCAAGGCCATTGAAATCAATCAATATTTCGTATGACCTCACACGAAATATCGATTGGAAGAGCTATGCTGCCGCGATATCCGACAACATCGAATCTACCCAAGAACTTCCTCCGGAGGAAGAGTACAGCTTTTTGGCTGGCTTGATTCTCGACAGCGCGAATCAAGCTCAGACTAGGCCAGTACCCGGCGCGAACATACAAAAACGTTCTCCCAATCCCTGGTGGGATAAAGAGTGCTCAGACGTGTACGCAGAGAAGGCCGCCGCGTTTAAGACCTTCCGGAACGACGGGTTACCCGCCAGTTTTCGACAGTACGCGACGTTAGACAAGCGAATGAAGAGTTTGATGAAAGCCAAAAAACGCGATTATTGGCGCCGGTTCGTCGACGGATTAACGAGAGAAACATCGATGAGCACTCTTTGGGGAACAGCCCGACGTATGCGAAATCGAAACAGTACTAATGAAAGCGTGGAATATTCAAACCGTTGGATATTCGATTTCGCCAAGAAGGTTTGTCCGGATTCCGCCCCGGCACAGAAGATTTACCGCGCCGCGTCTCCTCACGATAGCGCGAACGAAACACCTTTTTCGATGGTGGAGTTCTCACTTGCTCTCTTGTCGTGTAACAATAAAGCTCCGGGGCCAGACAGAATCAAATTCAACTTGTTGAAGAATCTGCCTGACTCTGCCAAGAGACGCTTGTTGAACTTATTTAATAAGTTTCTCGAGGCTAACATTGTCCCACTCGATTGGAGACAAGTGAAGGTCATCGCCATCCAAAAACCAGGAAAACCAGCCTCCGACCACAATTCGTACCGTCCGATCGCAATGCTGTCCTGTATCCGGAAGTTGTTCGAGAAAATGATCCTATCCCGCCTCGACAATTGGGTCGAAGCAAATGGCTTACTGTCAGATACACAATTTGGCTTTCGCAAAGGCAAAGGGACGAACGATTGTCTTGCGTTGCTCTCAACTGAAATTCAAATGGCCTATGCTAGCAAAGAGCAGATGGCATCAGTGTTCCTAGATATTAAGGGGGCTTTTGATTCAGTTTCGATCAACATTCTTTCAGAGAAGCTGCACCAGCATGGTCTTTCAGCGACTTTAAACAACTTTTTACTAAACTTGTTGTCGGAAAAGCACATGCATTTTTCGCATGGTGACTTATCGACATCACGATTTAGCTACATGGGCCTTCCCCAGGGCTCATGTCTAAGCCCCCTTTTATACAATTTCTATGTCAACGACATTGATGAATGTCTTGACAATTCCTGCACGTTAAGGCAACTTGCAGACGATGGCGTGGTGTCTGTTACGGGACCCAAAGCTGTCGATCTACAAGGACCATTACAGAATACCCTGGACAATTTGTCTGCTTGGGCTATTAAGCTGGGTATCGAATTCTCCACGGAGAAAACTGAGCTAGTTGTATTTTCAAGGAAGCGTGAACCAGCACAACTACAGCTTCTATTAATGGGTCAAACTATCGCTCAGGTCTTCACAGTAAAATATCTAGGGGTCTGGTTCGACTCGAAAGGTACTTGGGGATGCCATGTTCGGTATCTGAAACAGAAATGCCAACAAAGGATCAACTTTCTTCGTACAATAACCGGAACATGGTGGGGTGCCCACCCAGGAGACCTAATTAGGTTGTATCAAACAACGATACTGTCGGTAATGGAATACGGATGCTTCTGCTTTCGCTCCGCCGCGAACATACATTTCATCAAACTCGAAAGAATTCAGTATCGTTGTTTGCGTATCGCCTTAGGGTGCATGCAGTCGACCCATACGATGAGTCTCGAAGTGCTGTCGGGCGTTCTCCCGTTGAAAAATCGATTTTGGGAACTCTCATATCGATTGCTCATTCGATGCGATATCTTGAACCCGGTCGTGATTGAAAATTTCGAAAGGCTTGTTGAGCTCAATTCTCAGACCCGTTTCATGTCCCTGTACTTTGACTACATGGCGCAGAATATTAACCCTTCTTCTTACAATCCCAACCGTGTGCATTTCATAAATACTTCTGAATCTACTGTTTTCTTCGACACATCCATGAAAGACGAGATTAGTGGAATTCCGGACCACATACGCCCACAAGTGGTTCCAAACATTTTTTATAATAAATTCCGAGAAGTCGACTGTTCTAAGATGTTTTATACTGACGGATCAAACCTCGAAGGATCCACTGGCTTCGGTATTTTCAATCAAAAGTTCACCGCCTCCTACAAACTCAGTGACCCTGCTTCAGTTTACGCCGCAGAACTAGCTGCCATTCAGTATACCCTTGGAGTCATTGAAACATTACCCGCAGACCATTACTTCATCGTTTCGGATAGCCTCAGTTCCATTGACGCTATTCGCTCGATGAAACAAGGCAAGCACTCCTCGTATTTTTTGGGGAAAATACGGGAGCTACTGAGTGCTTTATCTGACAACTCTTTCCAGATTACCTTGGTATGGGTCCCTTCTCATTGCTCCATTCCGGGCAATGAGAAGGCAGACTCCTTAGCTAAGGTGGGTGCCTTAGAAGGAGACGTTTACGAAAGACCAATTTGCTTCAGCGAATTTTTCAGTATTACTCATCAGAGAACCCTCGAAAGTTGGCAAACTTCGTGGAGCAGTGGAGAGCTGGGAAGGTGGCTACATTCGATAATCCCTAAGGTATCGACGAAACCTTGGTTCAAGGGGATGGATGTGGGTCGTGACTTCATTCGTGTGATGTCCCGACTCATGGCAAACCATTACACGCTGGATGCACATCTCCGGCGTATTGGGCTCGTGGATAGTGGTATCTGCGCTTGTGGCGACGGCTATCACGACATCGAGCACATTGTCTGGGCGTGCACCGAGTACAGTTCCGCTAGGTCTCGGCTAATGGATACCCTGCGGGCCCGAGGAAGACCAACCAACGTCCCGGTTCGAGATGTGCTGGCAAGCCGCGATGTTCTCTATATGTCCCTTATATACACCTTTGTGAAAACCATCAATATACAAGTCTAACTGCCCCTTGTTATCTCCTTATCATTCTCAGAACGCTCTTCCACCTGTATCAAACCATCTGTATCGAATGAGCCAACAAACACGGGACCTACGGCACGAACATAACACGCTTAACTCGAAATGTAGCCGATCCACATCTGAGCCGTACTACGAAATCGTCTGGAAAAACCCCTGCCATCTTGAGGAGGACCACCCGGCGTCCCAGTACATGATTCCCCTGATGAAGGCCACCCGAGTTTGTAATCCATCCGTTGATCTCACGATGCCTGAAACTGAAATAATTTTCTCTCCCTGCCATCTTTGTCTACCCTCCCTCCCCTGACTCTTATACCCAGAAGTAACACCCCTACCCCCCCCCCCCCCCCCCACCCCAATATCATCACGAAGCATTTAGCTCTTCTTGTCTCTTCTAGTTTTAACTATTATATTATATAATCTCGTTGAAATTGCCCAACTCTACTACCCACAAAAATAACTATAATTACGAATCTTTACAAAATTCAATCATGCCCTCTAGTTATGCCTAGTTTTAAGTTAGTCGTAAAAAATTGTCCCCCTTAATTAAACATTATTTGCTCCAATAATCTCACTGATAAAAATGTCAAACCATATTGCCACAAAAACTAAATGACCCCCCTAATCTTACGAAAACAATATTATCCCCTTGTGTAGATATATAAGATAGCTATAAAATCGCATTAGTTTCATTTTAAAAAAAAATCAATATGTAATCCCCTAGTTTTAAGCAATTTAAAATGTAAAACAAAACAAAATTGGCACCTTTAAGCTAACGCAACGTGCCTTATCAAATAAACGATTTGAATAGAGGAAAGCCATCGAAGTTGACTACTAAAAATATTGGACGAGTTGTACTAAATAATGTGTATTTCAAACCTATAAAAGCTCAATACTGATAGAGATAGGTTCTCTTTCAACTTCGAACCTCGTTGTACAGAAGAACTATCATTGTGATATAAGGTGTAAGACGTCCCGAGGCTTGTTCCGACAAATTAAACTGTGTTAGTGTTCCGAACAAAAGCTGTTTCGATATGACAAGACACTTCGAAATTCCCTTCATCTATCCGAGAACCAGTGACCCATAGATAATACAGTCCACAGATCAATTCCAATTTTACGTCGCGAACAAAGTATAACAAATCAGTATATTATAAGTTTAGAGTAAAAATCCTTTCAAATTAAAATTTTTCGGTAGACTATTCTGGTTTAATAAGCGATCTACGAAAAAAGTTTCGAGTGATCAAAGTCACCCCGATGATCAAAGTCACCCCGGTTTACGGTAGTTGTTTAGTTAGTCTACGAGTACATGATCACTCGAAAAAGAAAAGATCTTGTTTAAGTTTTTTTTAAACGCTGGGTAGCAGACTACCGAGAGTATCCTATGTTTTCTATTCAAAAGCAATTTGAACTCCACACGGCCGACCGTGGAAGTATTGCCTAGAAAAGTTAAACATATCTGCGTAATGGGATAACTATTTATTGCAACAGTAGTTAGACAGAGTTTGCTATTCCTTCTCTACGATATATTTAACAGCATGAAAACTACAGAGTGATAAGACGTAGTACAGACAAAGAGTTGTGATAGCGCGAGATGTTATAAATCAAAGTATTTCCTGTTTTACGTATCGGATGATTTGTAAAATACACGTATACGAGCGATAATAACGACCATTGAAGAGATATACAAATGTTTATTAATTTAAAATTAAATTTTAAAAAAACAGACGCGGCGAATTTTCAGTACGTATTGACCCGCGATCATCGATACTAGTCAGATTGAAGCCTTGTTGCGGCTGATTTCCGATTAGCTATTCGTTTTTACGGTAGTGTTTTCTTGATTAGATCTGTTCACAACCTCTTATTCTGCTACTATTAGCAGAAGGCTGATAGCACCCAGTCGTCGCCGGTCTAAGGACCAAATATCATCAATAGACTTAGACTCGCGTGGAGGCATAAGATAAGACACTTTTGAGAACTAAAGAGATTAGAAAAACAAAGAAACAACATGCTCGGTCCGGAATCCGAACTAAGCTATAACCTTGAATTGAAACTCCCTTACCATTCCAATCTCTTTAGTTAAAACTAAGTTATCTCTCCGTTTGACGGCCGATCATGGGAAGTAAAGCTATTGTTAGAAAAACTTTTTAATGATCGTTTCTCCATAATGCAATTTTAAGTTTTTTCGTTTTTCTTTAGATTCTTGTTTTTAATAGATAATTTTTTATAGAAATAGGTATTTTGCTATTTAAATTTTGTAACATTAATTTTAGCTTTTGTGAAAACTGTTATAATATATTTTTCAGTGTACAGTTTTTCGTGCAGAAGTATTCATTCCTTGTAAATTTTTCTGTAATTTTTATTAAATGTAAATTCTGTACAGAATAAAGTAATTTTTTTTTGTTTGGAAAATACAGCATGCAACAACTTTTCATACTTTTAAAACATTGCTCTTGTGTGAAAATGGTCTTACTGATTGCTAAAATGTTTAGTTTTCTAAACCGGTGAAAGGTGTAAAGTTTTATCGAAATCAAAGATGGTTGGTCATGGTTTTTAAGCTAATCGGGTGGAGCTTCAAGGAGTTCCTCTATTCAACATGGTCAGATGTTTGTATACTTGAATAAAAAAGGTCATCCCTAACTGAATCATATTACGGAAGTTATTGAACACAACATATATAGGTTTATGTTGGCCCATTCAGGCACCACACCAAGCCAAACGGATGAACGAAACTACAACAACAATTGTTGGAGAAGGAAGGTTTATACACGAATATCAAAGACAAGAGCGCACACAAAAACCGACATTCGCAGTCAGCCAGGAGAATTAAACTCTCCGTGAGCATATTCGTGGAGTAATTTTAATGCTTCGCTTCGATTTTCAGTTTCGTGCTTTGTTTGTCGTGGCCTTGTGAGACTGTATGTATTATGCTCGGTATAGTACCTACACATGCATTGAAAACTCCAAACCTGAAGTTTATCAGCCCCTCGAAGTCCAGTGTGCCGATTCTTGGAGCTCTCTCTGGTTGGAACCTACCAATTTTCCAGTTTTCTCTCTTGCACTGCTATATAGGAAGCAACGTCTGCTTCGTGTCGTTCCTGTTCCTGTCGCTACAGTGGGGTTAAATAGCGAGGACGAGCTCCACTTTACCAGGGACTACTTTGCAATCCTGGAGCGAGACACATAACTGACGGCTAGCTCGAACTGGGCGACTGGTAGCAGGGAATAACAGCAGGGGCGTCGACGAGAAGGGTGGCAATTTAAAACTATTACTGTGAACTTTTTACATATGACAAATTACAACACCAGAAAGGACTGTTGGAGAAATGGAACTGTCTGAGATTGCCAGACAGTGGGTTTTGGAGTCGTCCGGTTTTGTCCTATGTTCGAGTAAATTGTAGAAAATCAATTTGTCTGGACGGCGAATGCTGCTGAACGCAAAATCGAATTAGGTTCTCGGTGTTCAGCACCAGTGTCAAAAAAAATCGTCATATTTATGGCATTGCCAATAATTGAATTTATTATTTCCAATACAAAAGGGCAAACATTATATAGAATACGGAATGCAGAAAGAACTGCCAATAATTTCTCATAAAGATACCTAATTGTAGATTACAACTGATAACTGATGTCACAGTTGACAGTCCAACTTCAAGAAAAGAAGCAATATACTTAATACGAGAAAACACATGACGATGAAGGATTATTATTTCATAAATATACTGCGATAAATTATACATTCACCTTGCCTTCAAAATGTATTATGCCAAATGAGGAACATGATTTGTTGAGCAGCCACCACTGGATACCAGTTGTAGGAATCTCAACTGGTTGCAATCAAAATTTTAATTTATATCGCGTGATAGAATTTTGTTTACATGCTTTGTCGGATGTATTTTGAGAGATAGGTTACCATTTTTTTCATATACAGTGAAGACCCGTTTTTATCATCCCCTTGGTGAATTTTAGGCTGATAAAACCGTGACATTGATAAAATCCGGACATATATTTTTCTTTCTTTTTAAGAAACCGAAGATCTTAAAATATTCTTCTTTAGTCCCTAGATATAGCCTCATAACGTTTCCTGATTATTTAGCTTAAACTTCCCTTAAGGGGGTCTGACAGCGCAAAATTATTTTTTTTGCATATTTTGGATCTCTAAGTAAGAAAAATATGCTCAAGAAAGGATTTATTCGAATTCAATTTGGTTCGTCTGCTAGAGCCCATCAAACATACATCAATTTTCATATGAAGCTGATAAAATCGGGTCAAAAAGTTGATAAAGTTGGGGGGCTAATAAAATCGGGTCTTCACTGTATAATATAATTGCTTCCAAGTCAAAAAAGGCACTGCTGAACATTTTGAATATTGCAGTAAAAAAACTCAGAAAAGTGTCCCGCATATTTATGGCCATACTAACGATGCTCAACAATCCATTTGTGTACTTCCGTATAAGCCACTGGTTGGACCTTAGAAACTATAGAACTTTTTTAATATCATTGCAATATTAACCAAGACCGCCAGTCTCATAACACTAAAACGATTTGGTTATAAGTTCCCCAATGCAACAAGCATTCCAAACGATAAAAAACACACTTGCATCACTTCGGATAGGGCATAAATGGTCATTCATTTACATGCATATGTCTTTCTGTTACCCTTTTATCGGAGCCCTCATGCGAATATCGTGCCATGACAGTGAATTACCCATCATATCTTTAACTCATTATAATTTATTCGAAATATAACACCACGCAAGTTCCTCGGAAACAAATTCATACACGCACACACATCACAGCTGCCTGTTGGAAATTACTGCCTTTTGTCACTACAGATACCGTCCGTCCGGAACGTCCGAACACGGAAATTAGCAAATAGGGGGAGAATCGGGTTTCCTCCTTTTTCTTGGAGGACGGTCCCATTATCAGCACCGTTTGCATCTGTTAGGCGGTGTCCCCTTAACTGATGGAGGACAATTTCCATCGAGGCCTGACGGAGTTAATTGTTGAATCACCCGTTAATTCTAAAATCCGATGACCGATAACGGTGACTATACGAAAGGGGATGCTGTCATAATTGATTGATAACTAGCGTGTCGTGCTTTTGTATTGCATTTTTTCTGATGGTAAATTAAATAGAAAAAGAAAAGTTGAGCAGCGCGTTTCGTGCAGCTTTCCTTTGAATATGGCCATGGATATGAACTATGGACTGCATTCGATTCCAACAGCATATGGTACTTCGATCTGTAGGGATAAGTCCAGTATTCGCATTCGTTTGTTCTTTCTCATTTCTTTGCTCTTCAGTGCTTCAGTGCTAAATTCACAACTCTACCCATAAAACTAATTTATCTACCAAATAAAATCAATTTTTTTTACAAAACCGCTTCAGACCAGCCATGAATCCCTCAAACAACTAATCATGTTACAAACCGACAGCAAAAGTTTTTCATTAGAAAATCTACACGGAAAAAAATTGTTCCCAAAATCGTGGATACTGTGCCATGAATTCTGAAACAACCACGATTTTACGTTACGAAAACAGGACCAAAAATCATGGATTTTATAGTTATTTTCAATTTCACTTCCGTAACGCCCGCGTAGCGTTTTTATTAGTGGAAATATTTGTTTTTGTTTTGTGAACTTAAGTTATGTTTTCCGCCATGTATTTACCAAATCGATTTTCTGTACGTGACCTAGTGCACAACTTTAAGAACTTTATTCATTAAAGGTTGACTCATGATGTTATTCATAGATTTATGAACATTAGTTCACAAAATCAAAACAGTCTGGATGCTTTTTCGTGAACTATTTCACAAAACTTGGAATTTTATTCATGATTCTTAAGCGGGGCGTCTGGTGCAGAGGGAAAAAAACGACATCTTTGTTCCCGATTAATTGTTAGTGTTGAACCTTTAGAATACACAGTGGGACGAGCCTGGACTTAAGTTCATATATGAAGGCTACGCGATATTCTATCAGCTATCAGAGACATTTTGACTGAATTTTTGACAGCTTTTTGAAGGGCATAACTCAAATGTTTTTTGTGTAATTTCATCATAAGAACTACTTCGGGTTATTTTTGTTTTTCGAAGAAACGGTTGATTTTGTGCATTACATTACTTCACCAAAATCATTCATGTGATTAAATAACATCGTAAAATCACCAAAAATAATTCACTAGTTGGTTTAGTTATTGTTTAAATAACTATTTGTCATGAATTTTTATTAAATTCGAACTACTAATGCGATAGCAACGACGCCTGCGAATGTCTGCAATTACACTATACTCATTGGAAAGCTTTGAATTTTCTCTTTAAAAAGAGTGGTAGTTTTGCGAAATCTTGCGATAAGCAGTCAAAATTTCAAAAAACTGAATGGAGATGCATTTGAATAATCACTTTATAGCTAGAATAATGACACGAAGACATGAGCAACGTTCAAATAGCATGGAGAGTATGATCTGCGATGGTTTTACTAGTGATCAAGCGAGAGGAGTCGAGTGGAAAGCAGGCTTGTTATTTGCTCACACAATGTGCACAAAGAGCGAAATACACCGATGAAAAATAGCGCATCACAAAAACACTGCGATGTGCGGAACGACCGCACAAAAAGAAACTTGAAAACGAAAAAGAGAAAGATCTGTGCACCAGGAGTTGTACAGTTTCGCGCAAAGAGTCACCTTAAAGATCCAAAAGAGCCTCTTTATTTCTACTCTTTGAGGTGTGCAGCCACGGAGTAGAATGCACACATCAGAGCAACACACATCGGAGTGAAGAGGTTTATTGTCAAAGAGAAGAGCGGTGGTTCTCATGAAAAGTGCAAAGAGCGTTTTTAATCTTCTCTTCATTTTTTCTGAGGTGCATTCCATCCCTGGTGGAAAGAATGTTTTTTAGATGTTGAAGGCATTCAGAATGTTTAAAATTCAGTAAACATTTTTAACCTATTGAAAAATGTCATTAAATGTTTCTGGAACTGTTTCTTGATAACTTAGGCAGTAAGGTCAGAATTTGCACTTGTGATTTTTCCTAAGTGTAAGCGATATGAACCAAATAAAACAAGACCATTTTAAAATGAACCATATAGGCGAAAAAGGGGTTTTGATATATTTTTTATGTAAAATAAGTAACTGAAAAACACACCTACGAAAAAGAATTCGTTAACCATCCTCAACATTTTTGTTTTAAAAATTAATGAAAATGTAGTTTTTATACCAACTAACCTAATGATGAATTTAACGTTCCAAAATTAATCAAAAACATTTTATTTGATCCTTAATAACTAAATAATCATTATCAGTTAACCCAAACCAAACTTCAATGGTTCTTTTCACGAAGAAGCAAATAACAACCGACCTTCGTCCCTTGCAGTTCTTTGATTCTGAGCTACTGTGTGCAGATCATGTCAAATACGTTGGAGTTATATTGGATTCCAAACTGAATCGGTTTGCTCATATTGAGTTCAGAGTCAAGAAAGCGTGCATGGCCTTCGGCCAGTAACTCGTGCAACTTTTGGAAAGACCTTGGGTCTCAAACCTAAATACATCTATTGGATTTACACGACAATTGTACGTCCAATACTGTCATACGGATGCCTTGTGTGGTGGCAGAGAGAAGAGGTGATGACAGTCCAGTCAAAACTAAACCATCTGCAATGAATGACGCTCATGGCGTTGACTGGTACTTTCACCACAACTCCGACTGCTACTCTTGAGAAACTTCTAAATATGAAACCATTACACATAGGGATCATCCATAAATGACGTAGCATTATATGGGGAAGGGGGTAGTTTTGTATTTTGTGATGATGTGTCACGACAGGGGGTAAGGGGTCATGTCATGCTACGTAGCTTTTTTAAAGGGAAATAACTAACACAGCTCTTAATCTTTAAAAAAAAAATACGGGGACAAGGGGGGGGGGGGTAGAGTTACAATCAATCTACGTAATTATCATGGGGGGTATTTAGAAGTTTGTGACGAAATGCTACGTGTTAAAAATCACTCAAAAAATGCTACGTTATTTATGCATGGTCCCATACATCTCAAACAAGAAGCACGATCATGTACATACAGACTGCAGGTTACAGGGCTTTGGAACAAAAACCATGTTGATCTTGCAACCAGTCATGCACGATTGTGGACACAAATGGTTACATGGGGTCAAGATATTCTTGCTACCAGCGATGTTACACTCACATGTAGTTTTCCTTACAGGACATTTCATGTGAAGATTCCCTCTCGAGAAGAGTGGTTTTCTGGCTATAACGAAAGACAGCAACAAACGCAAGTGGTCTGTTACACTGACGGTTCTCTTATAGAGGGACGTGTTGGTGCTGATGTCTACTGTCGTGAAATGAGATTGGAACAATCTCACTCATTAGGTAGATACTGGAATACAGTACCAAGCAGAAATCTTTGCGATTATGTGCGTGGTACAATCGGCCATTCAACCGAGTTTGTCCGGCAAAGTTGTTGACTTCTGCTCCGGTAGTCAGGCTGCAATCAAGGCCCTTAGCTCAGACAAATCCCGGTCCAAGCTAGTGATCGCGTGCCGAATCCAAATTGAAGAACTAAGCATTGTCAACACTATCTACCTTGTCTGGGTGCCCGGAAATTCCGATATTACTGGAAATGAATGGGCTGACGAATTGGTCAGGGCAGGTTCAGCGATTGACTTCATTGGTCCAGAGCCCGCTCTGCCAATTTTGACTTGTTGGATAAGGGAAAAAATACGGTCCTGGACTTCGTCCGAGCACCGAAATTATTGGAGAAATCTACAAACGTGTCGCCAAACAAAGACGTTTCTAGAACAACCGTGCCCAGTGATTTCGAAAAATCTCCTACATTTTTCAAAGCTCCACTACAGCATGCTGACCAGGGCTTTAACCGGCCAATACAAACTCAATTCTCACATATCAACAATTCAGCGCGCTGAGTCTTTTTCACGTGATCTTTGTGAATCCGACTACGGAACTTCATATCATCTGATATGTAACTGTCCAGCAGTAGCGCAATTGTAATTTGTCCAGCAGCAACGCAATTGCGATTTATGTGATGTGGTAAAGAGCTTTAGGCTTACTCGCAGGCGAGTTGAACTACTTGTGATATTAACTTACCCGCTGTTTGTTTTTGTTATTGTACTGTTATTTTTCCCACCATTCCAATTCTACTACTCCACACCTGCTCCTCCTTTCGTTCCGCTCAGGAAATTATGAAACCACACGGCAAGGCACAAATTCCCGACTACATACGGGGAACGTGCCATTCAAGCCAAAATAGTTTGATTCCTGAATCCTGAACCCAATGATGAATTTTACGTTCCAAAATTAGTCAAAAACATCTTATTTGCTCCGTAAAAACTAAATAATCATTTCTGAAGCACCATAATGAGATGTTTGTCAATTCGTTTCAATATGGAAATAAATTAAGCTTACCTTAATTACTATTGAAAAAATCAATATCAAAAACAAAATACTTACTTTTTAGCCACCCTATTAAGTAGTAAAATTAATTTCTAATATTTTTCTAATATTTTGATAACCTAAGAAGGAATTCAGCGTACAAAAATTTCTTTAGAAAAACTAATCCGAAATAATTATTTTTGAGCCACCCTTATGTAAAATGAAGGTTTTTTTTAAGTTGTAAGATCAAAAACGATTTAGCACACGAAAATTTCTATTCAAAAAAAAATTAAGAACAATGTTCATAAAATAGGTATTTTGAGACAACCTAATTAATAGAAAATGTTTATTTTTAATATGTTTTAATATTTAAAACAAATTCAGCATACCCAATTTACATAAAACCGTCCTTTTTGAACCGATTCGACCAAGTTTTGACTTTAGTCCATCTTTTGTCCTAAGTCGTGCCAGTGTGGAATAGTCTCCCGCGATCTTGGTAGCCACGCTATATTTCTTTGGTTTTGTACAGCTATGCATTCCTCGCGCGTATTAGTTGTAATACACGCAAATTTCAATCTATCGGCGACAACATTAGAAAAACTGACAGCGACAAAAATACAGTGTAAACAATTCACTCCAAACTACTTCTACCCAAAAGGTTATTTTTTAGAGAGTTTTTTCTGTGATACAATTTGATGTGGAACACCTTTTAATAGTGTTTTTCTTGAAACCGCGTTTTTCAAATTGGCAAACACGATAACTCAAAAACTAATCAAGGAATTGACTTGATTTTTTATGATAATGCACAATAGGTGCAGCCAGTCGATAAACAACAGAAAAGTGTCTAAACATAATTTCTCCCTATTATTTTGAAGAAAATTGAGATAATTTGAGATTGAAGATTTTTTGAAACCCGAACTTTTTTCTATTTTTTTGGATCAACTACAAGTCTAAGCTTTACAAATCTTATTGAATTTCCTGTGTCAGACAATTTTGTCAAAGGTTATCGTGTTCGTCGCGGCGCTCCTCGACGTGGAAATGGTTGGACGTCTATTCTTGGAAGGCACGTGTGTATGACTCTGCGTGACTGAAATTTTTTTTTTTTTCGAGCACAATTAATGTATAAATAAATCTTAACATTACTTAAAAGACCTATTTTTGCCTTGCCTTCGAAATCGTAAAACAAAATACCTTTCGGTTTGAGCACTTTACACCAGACGCTCCCCTTAATATATTAGTCACGATCCAATATCAGTGCTCGAGAAATAGTTCAAAAAATCGTCAAATATTATGTATGTATTCGTGAACTGGTTCATGGATCCTAGTATAATAGTCTCGACTAACCATTCGTGGTCGTCAAGTAGTTCACGAAATCATGAAATATTATGTGATATTTATAAGATATTCCTCAAAATAACGGTCCACTGCGCCAGATCGGAATTGGTTAATCGAAACCCAGCAAAACTTCACCGCACTGTTATAAACCGAAAGCCTCAACGAACCCCCAGTCAACAAAAATCCGGCAAAATAATGCCGACCATCGGCGAAAAAATTCAGTGGCTAGAGCCAAATATTGTATATTAACAATATATTTCACTCCTGTGAATCCTATGATAATAAATATAACGCCATATGTAGACGAAGAAGGTCTTTAACATCAATAAACAAACATTCTGCGACTAGCGCGCGCCGTACAATAAAACTATAAAACGCCAAGCGCGTCCACGAAATAGAAGAAAATGGTGGGCAAAATTGTAATTTCGTAATGTGTTGGTATTTTGTTTGTCTGAAACATTAAGTAAGTTGCGGGGTAACGTAAGAATCAATAGATGAACGTAATATAGGTTGGAGCTCAGTGTTTATCGGGCAAATTATTTCGACTGATTACACTAGTTTACAAATATTGGGGTGATTGTATGAAGCTAAGAAAAAAAATGTTTTCTTAGTCAATTTCGGGTCGCTGAATACGAAAATCCTATCCATTTTCTTTTTCAAAGAATCGTTTTGGAGATTTTTTAAAAAACGTGTTTTTGAGCACTGTTTGCAGTTATTAGTCAATATCTCGGCAACAAATCTTTCGATTAACACAAACGATTCACCATTCGAAAGGTATTGATGCATTTCAAAAATATATAACATGATTCAATGTCAACAATTTAGGGTCAAGAGCAACTAAGGTCAAAAAAAAAAATTTTTAGAAAAACTGCTCATTTTTAGTTCATTTTTCATAAAAAATAATTCAGTAAAAAAATTCTTTTAAAGTTTTATGCGACAGACAAACTTCTCATCTCACGAGAACGTTAAGCCTAATATCATGAAAATCTGATAAAAACTGGTAATGTTATTAAGCACTAAGTGAAAATTGTTCTGTTTTTCACATATCTGTTTTGGTCTTAAAGAAGATTACACTAATTTACAAGAAAAATGAAGTTGCGAGAAAAAGTGTTTTCTAGATAAATTTTTGGTCGCTGGACACGAAAATCAAACGTAATTTCTCTTTTATAAAAAGCTTGGGTTTTGTTGCTTTACTTTTTTTGTTTTTCCTCTAATTTTTTATTACAAAAGAAATTATTTTTCATATTTTCAGAATCTAATGTGTCAGATTTTACAAATTTCAAGGTAATCGCGTTAAGCTAGGAAGAAATGTGTTTTCAATTTTGGAATGCTGAATACGAAAACAAACTACGTTTTTTTCAAAGAAGCATATTCAAAACAAACAAACAACTCACAAAGGTATTGACGTGCCCTTTCCGAAAATGTATAATATGCGTAGATCAAATGTACATTTATTATAATAACAAGCGACCAACGTAAAAAAGTCAAATGTTAGATCTTGTTAAAAATGCATATTTCTAGGTAATTTTTTATAACACATAAATGATAGAAGAGAATTATTTTAGAATCTAATGTGATAAATAATCTTTTTACATAAATTTTAACCAATGGTCACAAAACATCGGATGAAAAATGATGGTATGGAGCACTGAGTGAAAATTGTAACTTTGTATTTTTCGCACAATTATACTTTCGGCTGAAATAATCTTCTACACTTGTAGTTACTGTTTGTGTTGGATACAGCCTTCTCGAGCTTGTCACCGGCAGTAGTCATCTACCGTGTCTCCGTCCCAAAAACCCTGAAATCGCATTTCATGAACTGCTGGACCCTAATGGCATTTAACTTTTACAAACAAAAAATACACACAGATTTCTCGTGGTGTTGCAACAAGGGGCTCTCGAATGAGTGTAACATTACGCGCTGCCCTCCTGTTTTTTAACTGCGAATTGAATTGTTTCGGTTTTTTTCATTGTACAACTATGTGCTCTTCTTCAAATGTGCAAATATTCATTGGAAAAGTTTTGTTTTGTCCGTGGTGATTACATATTTCACAATCGTTTCAGAAACCGGTTGACCGAAAATGTTCTTACTACTTATAAACATTATTTCGGATTCGAAGCTAAATTCTTAAATGAACTTTGGACTTCTCAGACGGTATGCGTATCGTGTTTGGAGAAAGATTCCATCAGAATATTGCAGCAATTGAAAAGCGATATGAAAGCTTCTGGGACTAAGACATGATGGGTAACTATTGCTGGATGGAAATTCGAGAAGACTTTATCCAACACAAACGAATGCATTCAAGGGGAAAAGTTTTTTCGACCGGAATTGTGATTGTGTTAACAGCATAAAGGTATATTAAAAGATAATAAAAAAAAGATTTCGTTGTAAATCCATGAAGTGGTTGGAATTTATTGAACTGTGCAGATACACATTTCGTCAGTGTCTTGCTATTATAAAGCCTTGACAGTACAACCCCTTAGAGTAATTTTAGACTTCTTCTGACTACATATGGGGAACATACCATTTAAGCCAATATATTCTGATTCCTGATGAGATCAGTTGCTACACCCTATGAACCTCCGCACCAGGGCAGGGTCTGAAAAAATTACAAAATTTTAATTTCGCTCAATATGCCATAGCATCAAAATTTTCCATCCGATGTTAGTGATATTAGGCGTAAATTTAACGTAAATATATTATCTATCATCTTAGATTCTGAAAGGTCAGAAAAAAATTGGTATTGCTGTAAAAAAAATCAATTAAAAATGAGTAACTTTTAAAAATGGTCAAGAATTCACTTTTTTGCTTTGGTCGCTTGCAACACTAAAAATTTTACGTATGATCGACACATATTATATGTTTTTGAAAAGGACATCTCGGCACCTTTCAACCTGCATATTGATTAAATTTTTTAGATGATTTTCACGCGAAATATTGACTAAAAACATAAAAATCAATATTCTTTTCGTATTCTGTGACCCAAAGTTAGTCTAAAAATACTTTTTCTCGAAGCTTCATTTTTCTTATAAACTAGTGTTATGGTGTAATTTGTTTTGCATTATCTGCATTTTAAAGTTGCTGCTTTAAACTTCTCCAACTGCGTCAGAAAAAATATTCCGAATGTATGTAGATGAACAGATTTCCAGTGTTTTTGTTAGCGATTTTTTCTGTTTCTTTAGTCCTGTAAATTGTACCTCTCGATGAACTGGTCGGACTCCGGAATGATCGTTATCTCATGCCAGTATTACAATATAATTATTAGAACAATGTCTTGTACACACCAAAAAAATCTGAATTTTATCGTTGACGTAATTGCAAACATGACACAATTCAACAAACCGTAATTTACGAAATGACGGAACATTACCGTGTTCCGTTTAATTTTACATGAAACATATACTTTACATGCACAATAACATAAAATTACACTTCCTACCATTCAGAACAAACGCTGTATGTGGAGTAAAATTACATGATTTACGAAATTAAAGGTCATGTAAAATTAAAATCAAACGTAAAACTAAGTCATTTTTGATGCTCGTATATGTCAGGGTAAGGAGACGTAAATTTACACTATTTTTTCTAGGTGTGTAGTTTTCTCCTACTGGAAAGATAAAAACTCGTCTTAACCCACTTAGTGGTGCAATTGTGCCTTTTTCATTTATTCAAACTATGATTTAATAGCTGATTACATTCAATATAACAATGTGGAAATGTCTATTACATGTTTATTGCACTTTGTAAGTATATATAAGTGCACGACTGTCACGAACTTGATAAACAAAATGTCGACGCGTACATACAGTGACACAATCTCTATTTCGTACACCGCTATGCGGAATGCTTATATGCATATTACAAGTAAAAAGTTAGATTACGAGACATTTTATTTATGTAGAAATAGTTTACTAGACAGCATAGGTAAGATGCAAGAATTTTCTTTGCACTACAAATGATCATTTTTTTTCAAAAATAATCATAATTCTAAAGATAGTCAAATATGTAGTCTATCTTATATTCGTATAGTAAATGTTCAATGTGGTAGCTTTTGTTTGTAATTAGTTTTCAATCGTATTGGAATGCTGACCACTAGTTTTTGTGTGTATGCAACTTAAATTGTATCCCATTTAGTTAGTGAGTAGTGCCATAGTAATTTCTAAGATCATTATCATTATAATCCGGATAGTTTCGCACTTTTCAATCAAATACTCCCATTTATTTTTCTAAGCGGTTAATGCACGGGGTCCGCATTTAAACAATTAAAATATACTCTAAACGTTTTTTGCACGCCTTATGCTTTAGGTTCTTCTCCTGATCGAATTTCCAATATCCACTATTTCTTAGTAAAAGTACCATTTTACGGAAGCTTTGCTTTAAAATTTATTTTAAGATATTCATATTAAAATACACATTCTGATTCATCATTCCATCAATGGTCAAGGCTCCGAAAATGGCAACCACAGGAGAAATTATTTTTTATTAAATTTTGCGTCAAACTGTTTGTTTTCCGTATGTATATAAACTCTAATATTAAAAAATATGAGTGGTGATCCCAGAAAAAAAATTCATGTCTGTCATTTATGAAAGTTTGTTGATGCTACTTGCATAACCTGAAAGTGACTAAAAGACCGTAAGGAGATAAAAAGATAAACAAAATCCATATTTTCAACTTTTTACTTGCAACCACATTTTTTTATCGTAGTCTAATTTAAATTTGATGATATTGCTTGAAAAAATTTAATGAATATGGATTATTGCTTATTTTCAGTTGTGAAGTAATGGAAACCAAATAACTTGTAACGTGACAGATCAAAAATTCAAAAAAGTTTTGTGGACCACACCAACAGCATGCATACAATGTCTAACCTGCATTTTTTCTTACTACTTTGAGTCTACTTTTTGAAACTGTATTGTGAAAACTTTAAAGTTTTATTCATTTTTAAGAAAACACAGTTTATCTTATGTAACAGATTTTTTTGCTGTAAAGCAATTCTATCAAGTTTGATTCAATTGCGTCAATATTGGTGACCATCTTTGATTCTGATGAAACCTTTTACGTTTCATGTATATGGGAGTCTAAGTATTTTTCAATGTTAAGCAAACATTTTTTATTCAAGAGTAATATTTAAAAAGGACGTATGAGATCTTGAATGCACTACTTTCAATATATATTTTTCGAAAATCGCCATTTGTGCAGCAAAACTATATGATAACTAGTTCTAGGGAATTAATTGTTCTGAGTGAATATTTTTTGGGGAAATTTTTAAAAAAAAAGCAAAAAAATGTTAAAAATACAAATATATTGTTAAAAAAAACAAAAAAAAATGAAAATACAATTACAGAAAAACAATGTTTTTTTTGTTAGCGAAAGCCTGTAAACTGATGAAACTATAATTGCACTATTAGGAAGTGATTAGTAAGAAAACATTTTTAACTTCAAGTATTCTTCTAAATTTCTTAGTATTTGCCAGTCATAAATATAATTTTCTTATACAATATTAATACTAAATATAATTTTGAAGCAAAATGCTCTTAAGAATTTTTTTCGAAATATTTTGATTTTTTATCAACAAAAATATCTAGTAGTGAAAATACGCCCTTTTAATAAATTACTCATAAATACCAAACGCAAAAACATAACGTTTAAAATTTAATTGCAAATAAAAAAAAATTAAAAAATAATTGCATCGTAGAGAAAATAACAATAAAAAGTTTTAACATATTTCAATAAATATTTTAATTTTGAATTTTTATTTAATTTTTTTTTCTTTAAAAAATTTAGTTATAGAATGTATTTCAAAATAGGCTTTCAATTCAAAATGCTCACGAAAAATTATCCTTAAAAATGCAGATGTTTTCAAGTTATTTTGAATTTTCTTTCGACATAATATGTTATTTCGTGAAATTACGACCTTTTCAAAAGTTTTTCACGTTTGTTCATCAAAACCAATATGTTGTTCAAAATAAACATGAAATTTCCCGTTAATACTCACTTCCTAGATTAAGGATGATTTGTGTACGATTGTCTTGATATCCTTGCTTCAATGAAAATGCAGAACTGTAACGTGACAGATTCTGGTTCTAACGTGACAGATCATTGAGAATACTCCATAAAATCGAAAACTAAGTTTTTCTTCAGGAAAACTATATTTCAAATTCTTCCTTGGTTTCTAAGCTTCAACTTAAAACTGTTTTCATGCAAATTTGGGGGCCAACGGAACAGACTTTTTCTATTTAGTCGGGCAACCTCCAAACTAACTGCGAAAATTGTGTAACGTGACAGATCTATCAAAATAACAATAAAGTGAAAACGGTTATTGATAGAAAAAAACCTTCTGTAGAAAAAATGTGTGGTTTAGTGACCTTAATAATGTGCAGTTGTGATTGAATATGGTTTTATTGTTTTTGCTGACTTATTTTATGAAAAATGCGTAAAAATGTAACGTGACAGACAGAAGCCTTGACCCAATGAAGATCAAATATCTAGCACTTCTAGTTGACATAAAATACCCCATACAAAACTTCCACTGTCCCTGCGCTTAGCTGCTGTTTTAGGGCTTTTACGTCCAGGTCTGAGATCGATTTTCTCCATTCGCAACAACAGCCATTTGAGTCAAAGACGTTGAATTTGGACTCGTAGACAATCTTTCCTATATTTCGATAAAATGTTTCAATGTTGTTTAGTAAATAAAAAATCAATTCTTTGTTCTTCTTATTGATGAACGGTTTCTTGCTCAGAACACAGGCATTGTAATTGTCCGTTCTCCATATATTACGAACCGTACCAGAGCAGACTTATACTAAAATGCTATGATTCAATTTATTTACCATGTATATAACATTAATTACTCGATTTTCCCAAATTTTTGTAATCAAAAATCGTTTATCGCTCATTGTATTTTTTACAGTTCAAGTTTTTCGAAATATCTGCTCTACGTTTCGCCACATCAAAGTTTTTACCGGCATGTTAAATAGATGAACGCAACCTTTGAACAATTTCGAAGATTTCGTGACATGTTAATAAAGAATAAAAATCAAATTAAACATCTGTCAATGTACTATAGCTTTTCTTCTGACAAAGAACATGTTTTTTACGATTTTTAGTTTATATTGACTTACATTTGTAATTGTTTTCATATGGAACTTCTCAAAATTTCATCGGATCAGAATGAAAGATTTATGCAATAGTTTTAAAGCCCCTCTCGAAACAAAATCCTGGCTACGTGCATGTTCCGATATTAGAAGATATAATAAGTTATAATAATCTTGGTTTCCAAATAAAGGAATTAGCAAATGGTTTGCAATGACAGCTTTTTCAAATGATCTGGTTACCGTCCAGGTTTCAATTTAGAAATATTCGACAATGCACCGTAATTTGAATTCATCGTGATTTGACAGATTCGACTAAATACGGGCCCTGCAAAACGACCGTAGAAAGTTAAATTAATTGTACCCATTCCAATCTGGTCGCTTTGTCGATTCCGTTTTTTTTTCTTTTCAAAAGCCAACCACTTTCACAATCACGCCCGTCATGAAAGGCCAATGACATCGGAGCGAGCGACGACCGGCTGGAATTTGTCGGATATTTTTAGCTCTTCCCTGACAGTAGTGATGTAGCATCGATATCCTGAACTACTAACCCCAAATTGGTGGCCCAGCTAGTACCTTTGCAACCAATCAGCGAAACATATTGTTGATGTTTAGTAGATATCTATTTTCTTTGCATAATTTTTGTGCAACTCCAACTTACTGGAGGTTAAATATGTATCTTGACAAACGGAGGGGTAGCGGACGCATGAAAAATGATGGCGTACACAAATAGCAAGTCAAGCGGTATTAAGTAGTTGCCGGTATTTATATGCAAGAAGCAGAAGCCATAATAATATGAAAAGGTGCAGAAAACACAAGCCTGACGTAAAGCCGGAAGAAATTGCCGTATTTTCTGCCTGGGAGTAGTGTCACGTGTATGGGGAGTAACTCGGTGAGTGAGCTGCTAGAGGGGGTTGTTTGGAAAATAAAAAAAGGTAAATAAGTTAAGCAAAGATACTACGGCCTTTGGTAAATAAACAACAATTTTAAAATGAGAGCGCTGTACGATGACGCTTTCCAGTATTGTTAATCAAATATTCATATCAGCCAGCCAGACGGGAGTCGGAAGCGCGCAGCTCTGCTATGCATGATTTGTGGAGGTGTATTCGAGTAGTGTGTTTTCGACATTTGATAGTCTGGGACTCAACTTCAATCAGCACTGGCAGGAAAGCAAAAAGACCACTCGCAATAAAGCATAATTTCAGTGAACCAAAAATAGTGGCAACATCGCGACTTGCAGTACTACACACACGCGCGAAAATGTGATTTGATTTTCGATGCGCAAGGTAGCGCATTGCTGCATTTTACTCCGCCGACGTGGTCGTGTGTGAGTGCACCGCTGGATGCACAAAGACCAACCTTACCACACGCATCCACCCATCCTATGAAGGCACGTACACAATGACATATTTCTGCTCGACAAAATCGAAAAGTTCGATCCTTTGGGAATATTTTGGCATCGCAACGAGCCAGACGATGTTCAATAAAAAAAAATCGCTATGAATCTCTTGATGGAAATTGAAATCGTGAGCTGTTAACACTTGCATGACTTGCTCAATTTGTGTTGGCGAGTTGGCGTAGCGATTATTCGATCGCATGCAATCCCATCGTCGCCACCACTATCCGGACGTCATCGTCGCTCGAGTACGTATGAGCTATATATGTGCCTAGTGCCGGTGTTGAATTTTCATTCATTCATGGCTCGTGTTCCGTCCCCTTCGACTTGGCCGACTCGACCGAGACCAGAGCGACAGGCAAACGGCAGACGAGCGAATGTGGAAAAATTGCCGTAGGTCAGTAACGGTGAACGGGGCGTCGTGTCGATGAAAACACACGAAATAACACGTATTTCCACTAGCCTTCTCCTCGCAGTTGCTTTCTTTGCGTTCACCATGTAGAACAATAACTAAGATTTCGCACTATACAAAACGGTCAAATGAGCTGGCTTTGAGCAAATGCACTGTTATTCTTGGCTAAAAAATATTAACAACTTAATAGAATCAAACTATGTAACTTCATTTTGGTGGTAACGCTTGGTACTTTTTAGAGTGGAATTAGTGTGTTCAATTAGCAAACCAAATACAGTAATAATACAATAACAGTGCAGACCCGTTTTATTACCCTTGTTTGTGTACTTTAGGCTGACAAAATAGGGGTATCGACACAATCAGGACATATTTTTTCTCTCTTTTTGATAAACCAAAGCCGTTAAAATATTCTTCTTTAGACTTTTTGGCATAGCCTCATAACACTTTTTGATTTGTTAATATAAATACCCCTTAGGAGGCCTTCCAGAAAAAAAACATAAGAAAAAAAAATATTTTTGCATATTTAACATCTTCAAGATAAGACAGTGTGCTCGAGAATGGATTTATTCGAATTTGCATTGGCTCGTCTGCTAGAATCCATCAAATTTAGATTTGGAACTGAGAAAATCGGATCTATTTAGCACAAATTTTTCTTAAATAGAAAAACTTAAAAAGGAAATTTCCCGGGAAAGGAATATTTAAAAAAAACGATTTTTTATTTGCACATCTTTTGAATCAATGAGATGAAAAAGGAATGCTTAACCTTTGCTTCCTCGTGATTCTTTTCTCTTATCAATTTGGGTGCTTAACCCTCGAGCACTCGCGCTGTTGTACTTTGCACAACACTTTGGGATTTTTCGTTATCATTTTGTTGTAAAAACATTGATTAATGCCAAACCACTATGTATTCCTCGGATAACATCATTTTTGTTCACTGACATATCTCAAGTGCTCTCTCTGAAACTGTTTGTTAAAATCAGATCTATAAAACGCGCGATAAGAAAAGTTCGACAAAACATTCCGTTTAACATATGTCGTACTCTCGATCAGTTGGTGGGTTACTTCCCTAGTAGCAATTGTGGTTTTATGATAGTTTTATAGCCACTGATAAAACTTAGATTGTACTTGTAGCATGCTATAAAACTTCAATTGTTACTTGGGTTTCTTCGGCAAACTCGTCCAGGAGGTCTAGAGCTACTTATGGCAGATCAAATAGCTCGGAATAAAATTCTGCAGGTAGGTAGCACCAATGAGCAAGTTTTTTTAAGCTAACTGTATCTCAAGATCCAATTTTTTTAGAAAGTGCCTTCGACGGAGTTACTAAGCAAATCAAAACGTATGAGGTGATATAACGAATGTTACAGAATACTACCATTAGGCGGCGCTAGTGAGAATGTTAGTTGCTTGACTTAATGTATCCTAATTGCTTTATTTCTGAGCGGGTCAGTGCTTTCGGCAAAGTTGCTCACGAGATCAAAACCTTCGAGGTGGGTTATCGAATAGTATGGGTTTCTACAACTAGGAGGCGGTAGTGAACCTAAGCATGTCATTTTTTCGACCTGCTGTATCTCAAGTTCCTGACTCCATTGTTGTTTTTATTTTTTTTTTTTTGAATGAAAAACGAAAATAGTCAATATCACTAAGGGATCATCCATAAATGGCGTAGCATTATATGGAGTAGGGGGGATTTTTGTATTTTGTGATGATGTGTGACGACAGGGGGTAGGGGGCCATGTCATGCTACGTAGCTTTTTTAAAGGGGAATAACTAACATCGTTTTCTAATTTTTTTAAATGTTGCGGGACAAGGGGGGGGGGGGGGGAATTACCGTCAAGCTACGTAATTACCAGGGGGTATTTGGAGGTTTGTGACGAAATGCTACGATGGGGGAGGGGGTGTTAAAAATCACTCAAAAAATGCTACGTCATTTATGGATCGTCCCTAAGGGAAAGAATAAATCGACGGTAATTCAAAAATAACAATAAGTTCACCAAATTTTCAGACGACGTCCGTCTTTCTTACTCAACTAAACTATTATTAACACTGATATAATGTTCATGAAATTATATTTATTTATGATTTTGGAAGAAGGACACAAAGAAATTTAGGTTTGAAAGTCGTAAAACTCCTGTGAACCATTTGTGTAACTACACTCAGCACTCACGATGGTGATCGGTGAAAGGCAAAAGGTTACTTACAACACGTACAAAAATAATAAAACAACCTTCCCAAAGACAGAATAATACTAAACAAACACAATTCTTAAATTTGTTCCAATATCGGATTTGATTCGAAAATCGTATAACTCAATAATGACATGAGTTATACTATCATACTGTGTAGAGCATTAATGGTTATAACTATTGAATAGAATGAAACAATTTTACGTGCTAAATTACGGTTGCTCAAAATATTTGCATAAAACGCTTTGGATGTAATCAGGATACTAGGACTACGTAGTTAATAAAAATTATCAAGAAAGGTCCGGTTCACGGTGACATTTACTTTTTCCGCATCGCACATCGCACAGTGGCGGATCTTCAAACAAAAGTCGGACAAAACCTCAAATGTTACCTAATTTGGCTGAAAATCACAATTTATGCTAATTTTGAGGTGCTGAGCTCATTTTTTATGTCAAAAATCGTAAAATACTAAATGCATTTTTCCATACAGTGTCATTGCACCTTTCTTATAACTATAAGCCCGTTTTCATGATAGATTTTCCGTTATTGTTCACCAATGTCAGCAATATCATAAAAAATGAAGAACACTACTTTAAATGCATTGTATAACGTGTTGGTTTACTGTAGATTGTCTAACTATTTTATACAAAACGCCATGCGCCTCTATATCAGCAACAAAGCTTCAAAATCTTCTTACACCTTTTTGCGCACCTGGGCGCAGAACGAGACTATGATATTCGAAAAGTAGAGGTTATATCCCATAGAATGTATACTAATTGATCGTTCCGAAATGGTTCCGAAATTTGTGCAGAATACATTAGTGAAAAAAGTATTTTTGATCTGACCACCTCAAACACATTTAAACGAAAAAGTAATAGTTCCAAACAAATTTACCAAATGCATTTTATTCGCTAACCAAGCTATTTCGTTCCTCTACACAATGAAACTAGTTGTGCTAAAATCCGACCAAAATCAAAAGAGCAACATGCATTTGAAGTGAACAGAGCAATGGTGGTTTCGGAAATAAAAATCATTAAAAAGTCCGGACTTTGCCACGTTTAAACTCATGTTAAAAATCGTGTTCTTATCCAATGATCATAATATTTTGAATATACATAATTCAATACATGAGAAATTTAGGAAAAATATAAAATATCAATATATCAAAAATAAATTTTTGAGGTTTTGGCCAGCCTCCAGCCACTGTGCGTCGTGTCACAGATTTCTCCTGGCGCAAGACTTCTTTAATTAACTACTCTGGCAAAAGCACTGCACTTCTAAATAGTTTCAATCTCAAGATTCAAAATCATAAATGTGCATGTTCGCTAGCGCTACCTAGTGGCAGAATCCTACACTATACAGTGTATTGCTTCGTACGATTTTATCTCACGTGCAACTATATCAAAAGACACCGTCCTGCTAAAAAATCAGAAACTCCAGATACAGTAGGCCAACATGGTATGCTTCCTAGTGCCAACTATTGGCAGAATCTAGGACTATCTTGCATATCAACCCCTTAGGGACCATTCATAAATTACGTAACGCAAAAATTGCCCAAAATTGACTCCCCCCTTCCCCCATGTAACAAATTGTCACAAATTTCTCCATCCCCCCCTCCCCTATTACGTAACAAATTCCAAGAAAAAATATTTTTTTCTTAGGTGAAAACATGTTACGTAACGATCTAGCTAACTCCCCCTCCCCCCTATGTCACAACATGTCACAACTTGTTGTACCCCCTCCCCCCTAAAAGCGTTACGTAATTTATGAATGGTCCCTTAGGTTTGACCTCCAGAATAGCATTGCAAAAGACTTCTTCTGAAAAATTAGAAACTTTAGATAGAATGGATCGAAAAAATAGGCCCATTAGCGCCGCCTGGCGGCAAAATTCTGACACAGGCATTCGCCCATCCAAAAAGTCATAATCTACAATCTAAGTTTGCAGAAGAAATTTGTACTCTAAACGATACGGATCACCAGGTATTTGAAAGACTATCTGTGTTATACAAAGTGTAACGCGCGAACGCTCATGTTACAAAATTTGGCGAGGGTTAACCCTATGCGACACAGTGGAACGTATACCGTCGCTGTTGTGCTATCTTATGACAAACGCCATTTTTGGGTAAACTGAGTTAGATATGCCACATTACTAAACTGAAAATTATTTAAAAATTCTTCTTAGTTACGTAAGTATAGCAAAAAAAGTGAAAAGAAATTATGAGTTTTTTGCTTCAAATCACTGTATCTTGAGATTGGCGCAAGTTATATAGAACTTTTAGATGTTTTCATGCGTTAAAATTTTTAAGGAACGCAATGGCATAATTTTCAAAATAAAAGTATACGTATTGCAAAAAAAGTGCAGTTTTAGTTTTAAATTAAAAATATTGCATATTTGGCAACACTGCAATCAAAAAATATTATATTTCTAGATTTCTTGACCAATTTTCTTTAAAATGCATCTAACCGATTGTTTTTAGACGCAATAGAGACGAAGATATCAATAAAAGTTAATAATTTATGCTTTAATTATATAGAAAATTTTCCATGTACAATTATGACACGTCATACAAATTTTGTTTTTTCTATTTTCTTTTTCTTTTTTTTTCTTTTTTTTCTCTTTTTTTTCTTTTTTTATGTATATAAAAATCAATGCATGTTTGTATGTTTGTATATATGTATGTCCGCTAACTACTTCTAAACTACAAGTCCGATCTTGATGAAATTTGGCATACGTATTTCTTCCCCCAAGAATATGTTCATGGTAAGGTTTTGGGAGGGGGAGGAGGGTTTATCTGAGTTTTAGGGAGGGTGAGCAAAAGAAATATTTATATCCATATAAGTATTTGACATATGTATTTCTCCCTCGAAGGAGGTTGCCATGGTGGGTGAAGTGGACACACAAAAGGGGGGGAGGGGAGCTTTCTGTAGTAATCCTTATCTATTCATTCGATGTGATTCTTACCGAGGAATTCGATTTTGACATAAGTATTCCTTCCATTAAAGCGATTGTGGT
Organism: Topomyia yanbarensis; assembly: GCF_030247195.1. Lineage (NCBI taxonomy): Eukaryota > Metazoa > Arthropoda > Insecta > Diptera > Culicidae > Topomyia > Topomyia yanbarensis. Next base: position 150,868,345 of record NC_080671.1, read on the forward strand.
ATAGATTTTGTGCAAGATTTTGGGGGAGCGTGGTACCTGAGCCGAGGAAGGGGACAGGGGGGAGGGTGCACTGAGGAACATTTTTTGGTTGTATATATTATTTGGCATACGTATTTCTTCCATTAAGGAGATGAGCATGATTGATGGTTTCGGAACCTGAAGGAGAGGGAGGGTTTCTGAAGCAATATCTATCAATTGATATAAAAATATAAAATTTTATTGCATTTAGGTTTACCAGTACACAAATGGAATGGCAAGAATTTAATTTGATAGAGAACTTTTACGCGAATAACAATATAATACTGAAAAATTGTATGAATTCGTCGAAAATTAAATTAGGTTGAAAATTGAATTGAAAATTACACTTGCGATCGCTTCATCTGAAGCAGAATCAAAATTGCTAGATGATGGACGAACAACTCTGCCCTAAATGGCCACAAAATCTTGCGCTTACGGAAAACAATACTGACAATATCAATCATATAAGCAAAGCGCTGAAAGAATGCAACACTGTAATATAGGACGAATTCACGATGCCATATAAAAGGAACCAATCGAATATTCAATTTTTATTACCAAAGATTTGGTGGTGTGGTCGGCGATCTTCGTTAAATTTTACCCGTTGTTCCACACCTACTGACAAAATCAATTCTTGCTTAAGGTGGTAGGTATTTTTGATGAAAAAAAAATAAAGTCCTTAAAACATTTTTTTATCGGTGCCGCGTCTATTCAGTCAATAATGCAATATTTTCCTACACCGAAAAAATCGATTTTAAACATTTAAAGTGGATTTATCAAAAAAAAAACACATCTTTGATTTGGATGAAAGGTACAAGATAGGTAATTATGTTCCCTACCTACCGTAAAAAATTCAAGTAGGGCACTTTCAAGAAAAAAAGCTATTTTTAAAAAAAAGTTTTCCTTGCCCAAACTGATTTTTTTAGTGTATTCTAATCGAAAACTAAAACCAATGAAAGTCATAATCATCTCAGAATCCAATAAAACTCAATTTGTGAGAAGATGTTGTCTAATTTAGACACTAAGTATGTTTTTATTAAATAAGAGTCCCATCGAAAAGAGTTTATGTCATTAAACAAATACAGTGAAGACCCGATTTTATCAGCACCCGATTTTATCAGCCCCCGATTTTGTCTTCCCTCGATTTTATCAGCTTTTTGACCCGATTTTATCAGCTTCATATGAAAATTGATAGTTGGTAGTTTGATGGGCTCTAGCAGACGACCCAAATTGAATTCGAGTAAATCTTTTCTTGAGCATATTTTTCTTATCTTAGAGATCCGAAATATTCAAAAACAAATTTTTTTTTTTCGATTTTGCACTGTCAGACCACCTTAAGGGAAGTTTAAGCTAAATAATCAGGAAAGGTTATGAGGCTTTATCTAGGGACTAAAGAAAAATATTTTACGAGCTTCGGTTTATTAAAAAGAAAAAAATATATATGTCCCGATTTAATCAATGTCCCGGTTTTATCAGCCTAAAATTCACCAAGGGGCTGATAAAAGCGGGTCTTCACTGTATTCCATTATTACTTATTTGTTTTTTTGTTTAACTCTGAGGAAGGATCACGCTTGTAAATTTTCAAACGCGGTCGCAATCGTGAATCTAACAACTCCCGCGCTCGCACGATCATGAAACGGTTACTTCCGAAAGTTTCTATCTTTGGTATAAGCCGACTGGGTCCATGCCTTCAATTAAACCAATTAAAAAAAGAAAGCTCTCATATCCACTGGACACCATGTTCCATGGCGACATGACCGGGAACTTCAGTTATATGGGGTAACTCAATCCCGGTCAGAATGTGAATTGTACACCGTATACTAAACATCAGACTGACGGTCCGCGTGATCATCCAAGAACGCACGCGAATACGTGAATGGCCACACGGTTACAAATTCGAGTTTTACGAACGCTTAACCCGAGCAAATACTCATAGGTTCAAACACCACATAGCCCCTTGAAAAGACCTTAAACATGGTCCGTGCAAAAATTCACAACCATCAAGACACTATAAAATGGTTTCAATAACCCATAAATACACCAACATATGGTATTTTATATGGGATCTACTGGACCATGGTGACGGTATTTTCATGGGTTAAACCCATTTCAAACACCCATGACAAACCCCATGAACATTGGGGTATTATGGGCATTTCGTTTGCTCGGGAAGCCCTTCGCGATCAGGGTTGTTAATCGATAATTAATCGTCATCGTCGATAACGTTAACCACCCGTCAACGTCATCGGAAACTCCGTTAACGATAATGTATCGTCGGATTCATCGTCATCGTCGATAATTCATCGGTGGTTATCGCGATACATTTTGCGTTACTTTCCCGTTTATTGGAGTTGAAGTTGATACGGTTAACTTTCAATTATTTAGAAATAAAACTATTAAAGGACATGTTGTTGGCAGTTGAAAATCAATAGTATTGGACATTTTCTATGCACAGGGGGGTTCGACGATGTGTCAAAATGGAATTTTTTGTCAACTTTTCGGGAGTGTTTTATATTGAAGGGAAAGTTATTAGAAGTTGACAATCAATAGTTTTAGACATTTTCAATACACAGGGGGTTCGACGATGTGTGAAAATGGATTTTTTTCAACTTTTAGGGAAAGTTTATTATATTGAAGAAGTTACTAATAAGTGAAAATCAATAGTTTTGGACATGTACCGTCGGTGCGTCAAAATAGAATTTTTTTCAACTTTTCGCGAATTTTTTTTATTGAAGGGTAGGTTGTTGGCAGTTGAAAATCGATAGTTTTGGACATTTTCAATTCACAGAAGAATCCACCAGTGCACAGTGTTTCCAAAATGGCAAAAAGGTGAAAGAAGTTCTTTGAACCACGAAAAACATTTTTTAGCTATAGTGTCTTCAGCAAAGTTTATTTATATTTTTTTTTGCATTTAAAAAGTATTAGTTAGGTGATTAATCCCTCTAAAGCTGAGAAGCAAGTTTTTGTTTGGTCATTTAAATGAAAATAAAAAAAGCTTTTTTTGGCAAAGTTGTTGAGAATATCTTTAGTATTAATTTCGCTGAAGAGACTATGTGTCTATCTGTCGATTTAATTATACGTTTGTGAAGATTTCTTTGATATACCCCACAAAATTGCTTATTTCAAAATACTTTTCCTGGTAATTTTGTAGAATTTCAAAATGTTCCAAGATTTCGTTCAACATAAGAAAATATAGAATTTTATCGAAGTTATCGAATGATTTAGTGTCCAAAAAGCAATGTTTTGGTACGGAAGCCACAAATTTCCGCATGTATAGCTTTACCAAGACGAATCTGTAAAACAAACCCTATATATACTGCAAAATATACAAAAATAATACTACTGTACTGTAAGACCTCCTAAGGGAAATTTTTACTAAATAATAAGAACGGGTTATGAGGCTTTGTCGAGGGACTAAAGAAGATTATTTTAACCACTGCGGTTTATTAAAAAGAAAGGAAAAAAAAATATATTAGTCTTGGTGTTTGCGTTTCGACATCGTCTCTTCAAAACCAGAAAAAATATGTGCCGATTTTGTCAATGTCAATTCACCTAGGGGCTGATAAAAACGGGTCTTCACTGTATTCAAAAACGACTAAAACTCTATTATGAGGTCGTTCATAAATTACACTACATATTTGAGGGTAAAAGAAGGAAGCATGAAGCATCTTGTTACATAGTGGAGAGAAGAAACGGAGGAGGGGGCTAAAAGCATCCCAACTAGAAAAAAATATACATTGGAAATATGTATATTCTCCTTTTTAAAATTCAAAATCTTCTAGCTTAAATTAAAATTATAATAAAATCTGTTAATCACCACACCACTTAAATGTGTAGTATAACTTGTGAATGGCCTAATAATAGTGATTTAGTAGTTTTTTCAATATATGTCTTTGCGTGATAAAAATTCCTGATTACACAATAGCTCAAAATTTGTTTTCTTCATGTTCAAAACAATTTTGATCACCTTTTTGCCGCACTGTGCACCTGGGACTCTTTGTGCACCAACTTACTCGAAAAATTAAAAAAAAATTCCATTTTGACACATCTTCGGACCCTTCTGCGTATTTAAAATGTCCAAAATTATTGATTTTCAACTGCCAACAACTTTCCCTTCAGTATAATACACTTTCCCGAAAAGTTGAAAAAAAATTCTCTTTGACGCATCGTCGGACTCCGCTGTGCATAGAAAATGTCCAAAACTATTGATTTTCAACTGCCAACAACATGTTTTTCAATAGGTATTTATTTCTAAACAACTGAAAGTTAACCGCATCAACTTCAACTCCAATAAACGGAAAAGTAACGCAAAATGTATCGCGATAACCGATGAACCGACGATGACGATGAATACGACGATACAATTATCGACGATGACGATGAAGGCGACGATACATTATCGTTAACGGAGTTTTCGATGACGATACATTATCGTTAACGAGTAACGCCGATACATTATCGCGAAAAATGTATCGTATTAACAACCCTGTTCGCGATCAACCACGCACACCTACACCCCCGATCGCGCCAGCTTGATAATAACCCGGTAATAGGATAAGCGTTTGAGCACTTACGAAGTCCCAAACGCAAAATGGTCCTTAATTTGTTTTATGTGTGCATGCCACTCTTTAAACTGGCCTGTTTCTAAAAATATGCTGCTAGACGAATATATTATGTTCCAACTATAATATGTATAATGAAATATTCAATAATCGTTAATAAACCATATGACTTGAACTTATTCTAGATTCATTCTATAACCCTGAAATAAGGTACAAATGTTTGAATAATTTCCATTCCAATGTACGCGTACCATTATATCGGATTTGCCACCAGAAATGCTCAAATGGCTGTTTTTAATGCAACCAGGCGGACGATAGTACAAATGGCAGCAATCGAATTAGCAACCAAAGTGTTTCCTACTGCACTACCCACCTATCTTTATTTCTATTCATTGTTAAGTTTTGTATGGTGCAAGTAATTAAGATATGGGTTTTTATGCTAATTTGAGAAGGGTTAATGTTTCACTCAACTGGGCTTCTCCACATCCCCATACTATTTCATAACTACACAGTAAAAAAATATTTTGTAATTTTAAGTTTATATTCATGCACATATTTGGAGCATGAATATAAATGTAAAATTAAGTTCCACCACAAACACACACAACTTGTCGTGCTTTCTTCAACGAATTTTATTATAATTTTACACGTGGAAAATCACAGTTTCTTTAAACGGAAAACCAATGCGCTTCTCATGTATTTTTACTCGAATACTGCTGTAAAATGAATGACATGTAATATTATACGAATGAAAGTGTAAAATTGTATGCTGTTTGATGCTCCAATCGATTTTAACGTAATTTTCAACCAAATTTTTGATTCAATCGTTGTATGTTTACATTCTTATTGATTTACATGTCGTTTAAATTTCATTATGACCACCATGACCACAGTGTGCGACCGAAATGTTTGTCTGTTCACGGTTTCAAAGCAACCTACGGAACACTTTCCCGATAATATATCGCATTTCGGTGTGAGATAACGTATCTTTCAAAAACTTGTATGGCTTGACCTTGAGGGCATTTTTCAATATGCATCGGATGCTGCAGTCGGATATTTTCAGTTCTTTAGACATTTGATTGACACTTCGTCGTGGACTTTGCTCAAGTCACTGCTTCACTACCGAACCATCTCACGTGACGTTGCAGTCTTTTGATGCCCACCTTCATGGCGTTTTGCGATGCTGCCAGTATTACTATAACGAGTTATGGTGCGATAAACAAAAACTTTATTCACATTTAGAAGTTTAAGCTCACGAACAATCGCTGGTTGTGATTTTCCAAACAATATATAAAGCAATCACACTATTTCTTTAAAATTCCATCACTAAACAATGCTTTTTTACGCTTGTAAACAATACTCCTAACTGTAATTCAGCCAATTTATGGACAGCTGATGCCAGTGCGATAGCTGCGTGAAATGCCTGAAGTGGGTTATACTTCGAGTGCCGCACCCCGTAAAATAAAAGCGAGAAACTTATCTTGGCTTGCACTTTGGGATTTTTTTTCTAAAATATAAAGTAATTGGAATTTCATGTCAACGTACGGTTATGCACTTATTTTCTGCCTGTTTTTATTATCACCCAACCCATATGAAGCCGTTGAAGCATCTACCATCTTTGTTCAATTCGTTTGTTCAATTCGTTTGTTCAATTCCCGAACAAATTCCCATGGGTTCAAACACAATTTTACAACTGGGCCTCCAAAATCCATAAATAAACCAGAACATGGTTTTACATGGTATCTTCCGGACCATGGTGATGGTGTTTTCTTGGGTTGAACCCATTTCAAGCATTATCAAAACACCATGCAGTGGGCGTGAATTTGAACCATGAGCATGGGGGGATTATGGGCTTTTTGTTTACTCGGGATGGTAATTGGGGCACACGACTCGAGTTTTGTTCGATGCATTCAAACTCGAGTATTTCACCACATTCATGCCATTTTTGTTGTTACATTGCTTCTTAAGATCAAATTCAAGGTGTTTATACTAATTCATACACATTTCATCGATTGTAGACCGATTAATTAATAACACTGTGTGGCACCTTCCCTAATAGGCTGATTAGGCTATTTAATTCTTCAATCAATGGAGAGTAAACGCCAGATTACTTGATAAAGAATAAACATGCAAAATGGTGGCTCCAACAATCCGTTGTTCCTGTTACCAACCGGAGGAAGTCTCCCTCAGCAGGTTAACTATAAATTCTACAATATTTTAAATTTGAAAATGTTATTTTATTGCAGCCATGTGTTTGAACATGTTAAGGAGGAAAATTATGTGGAAACAAAATATCTGTTTTTTTATCACAAAAGAGGTACGGTAACCTAACCTGAATACTTGATACTTGTTTATGTTGTGTCAGCTTTGTGACAGATACTGAAAAGAACACAATAAAAAAAGATTTGTGAGAGTAGAAGCGTAAAATTTCAACCAATTAGATCCTTCGCTTGCTATAAACTCAAATCAGAACAAAGATTCGCCAGTTGAGTTGTGCAGTTTTTTTTTCGAACGGCCTCTGCCTCCCCGCACATCGCGAATGGTGCGATGCTGCGGTTAAAACAAAAATCAGCCAGCATAAAAATACAAACAAAAGTCGAACAATCGCTTGCAGTTTTTTTCTCCACTTCTGTCTGTTGTATGCACCGGGATTTCGCTGTTTCATGTGTGTTTTCATCATGTCTTCTTTTCGATGCATTTGTGCATTTCGGTGGTTGTGCGTTTCGCCTTTTGGTTGGCTCTCTGCCTCTGATCGGTTGAATCGGTTTTTTGAACTTTGGTAGCACTTGCTCTTACCCTCGGTTTCTAGCGCACGTTGTGAGAGTGTGTGTGTGTGAAAAGAGCGGTTGTTATTATTTTATTTCATAATTGATGCTTTTGTTTTCAAATTAATGTTTCGCAATTGATAGGAATAATCGTTCCGGCTTCATCGAAACTGCTGCTTATAGAATCTTCAATTGGAAACTCAATCCCGTGTCGGGTATTGTAAAACGTACCACCCAGTTAAGATCGATTGTTTGTCGAGAAGCTCAGAAATGATTGCTGAAAAGATGAATGATAACTGCTCACACATATGCAGCATCATTTTTTCATTTTGAAAAAGTCCCGGCTTATTAATCTACCAAATTAAATTGTATGAAAAAATAAGCAAACAAATGTACTTGGGATGTTTTCGTGGTACAGATAAAATCCAGGCTGCATTGAGAGCAACCCAATTAGCATGCATTATTTTTCTACATGTAAATTTCGTAAAACTCAATGATTTCTCCCCGTATGTTTTCATTATCAGAAGAAATCTAACTTATTGAATACACCTAGGATTTTTACCTCGGTTTCTTAAGCGACATTTCTTTAATTAAGGCGGTTTTCATTTAAGCGATTTTTTATATCCCGGTTTTCATTCACACGGTTTTTGTTGACACAGCGTGTACCCCCATTAAAAGAAAACCTGAAACTGAATGTAACTGATATTATGACATCAAAGTAAATACATGGAAAAACAATATAAGAAACTTACCCATCGAATATGGTTTCTTCTTATCTGGAAAAAAGAAAAGAAATTTAATAACAACAGTTTTTTAATCGAATCATGTGTCTAAATGAAACACAACAGCTCGACAGTAGAGCATTGCAAAAAACACCCCCACCCCCTCGCCCTTCATATTATGATAAAAGTCAAATTTGTCATCATTTTGGACAATTTTTAACTCTGTCCTCTTAGATTGAAGTTTTTACCATTGCCATTATAGTACTAGGGTTGCCACCCCTCCGGGTTTGACCCGGAGACTCCGGTTTTCGGGAGCGATCTCCGCGTTTTATATCAATTTCTCCGGGTTTGGTGGGAAGAAGCATAGGTTCATTTTTTTTAATGCAGATTTGTTCTAATCCAACTGACTAGGTCAACATCAAACGAGCTCTTCCGGTGTTGTTGCTACTCCGGTAGCGACCCTTAACTGGGCTAGGAAGACAAGTTTTGCCCGTTTTTTTGCGAAATGAAAATTTAATGGTGATAAATAACCGACAACACATAGTGTGATGCCGCAGCGCTGCCTACTTTGCTCTCATCTTCCTGTTAGTTGTGGGGGAGAGCAATGCTCGTTCGACTCCACAGTGAGAGTAGCTGGTGCCATTGTATTCTTGGCACTTAGTCAGGGAAGTGAAATACTACACCACATTAAACCGATAAAACCATTCTCAAACGTGAAAAAATTACAGCTTTACTTTAACGTAATAATAAAAAGCGATTAAAGTGCTTTAAAATGCCGAACAATCGCTTTGATTCCAATTTCTGTCACATTCCACTCAAAATCCACCTCCCCCCCAGATCAGTGAAAATCTCCGGGTCAAAGCCTCTCCAGAGGTGGCAACCCTAAGTAGTACTTTGCAGGAAACATATATAAAAAGAATAGCTTTTTGGGGTAGCATGTGGAAAATTAAAACTCAAGAATTAATTTCTATTGTGAAAAAAAAACTCAAGAATTAAATGGCACCTTTGTGACCTTAGTCAGAACACGAGAGGTTTAGAATAAAGTACTAGGACATTTCGTCATTCATATCAAATTTTGTAATTTTCGCATCTATATGCAATGTACATCATGCATCTTTATCATTGTTCAATATATTCTTATCAATTGTACCTTGTTGAACGTGGAAAATCCTCAGAAACAAGTAAAGGAAAAGTTCAGAAAAAAGTAGCTTTTTTGTAGGAAATCACATTTTTACATTAAATTCCTTAAAACCCCAACTTCTCTTATTTTTCATAAAATGAAATCTCTACCAGATGACGTTTCTGCATGCACCGGACAGAGTGAATTATTATTAAATGGAGTTTATATGTGAAACTTAATGCAAAAAATGGGTATCAAACAGATAGATCTCGTCGCTATCGTGTTACCTTACGACAAACGCAATTTTGGGGTAAGCTTGGTTAGATATGCTATATTACTTGTTTGAGAAATCTCTAAAAAGTGGCGTTTTTAGAATTTTGAAATTTTGCTTAATTTCTGAAATATAACGAAAAACGTGATAAGAACCCAAAATCCCTGCCATCATTTGAGCTTGTTCTGCTCCCAACCCAGTTCGTTGGAAAAATTCGATCAAAAATGCTCATTTTCATTTAAGTCAAAATGTTATTTTTAAATTTTACAAAATTTTGGTTTTAAGATGTGAAGTACCGTACCATTTCTTTTCAAAAAGCTCTTTACAATGATGTAGTTGGAACACTAAATCCCTGCCATCTTTTTATTTGTTCTGCTCCCAAGCCCAGTGCGTTGGGAAAATTCAATCAAAAATGCCCATTTTCACCGAAAAGATGTTATTTTTTAAAATTACACAAAATTTTAGTTTTAAACTATGAAGTCCCGTTCCAATTTTTTTCATCATTTGGAATTGTTCTGCTACTGAGCCCAGTACGTAGAAAAATTCGATGGTCAAAAGTTCTCCAACTCCAATGAAAGACTTTTTTCACAACCCGAATGTCCCCACAAACAGTTGATTCGAGTATGTATCTTCGTCGCGAGCGGTTGACTCTCGTAGAGCTCCTCCTCCGAGTCGGTTAATTTTTTTCATTTTCGACACAGTTTACTGCCTCCCGGTTATCGAAAGTGTGAATAACGGTGCAATTTAACTATTATACAAACTGAAGTGGTTTATAAACGCATTTTCCGGTATATTTTCGACTGATGCGAGTGGTGACAGTTTGTGAAAATCGAATTCCGGCAAATTAAAAAAACCTTTTCCTCGCATTACGGGCCGTCGATTCCCGATGCAAGGACAATAAAAGTGCACAGAAAACATCTAGAAACACAGTGTACATTCTAAAAATAGTGAAAAATGGGTTTTTAGGGAAAAAATCGATCCGAAAAGTGAAAAAAATCCGGCAATAAGAAAAATTGGCATATTCAAATAATTGGCGTTTCACCGGCAACTAGCGACTACCAGATGTCGCCCCAAAATTCATCGCCGGTGGCAAACCAGCCGGTCGATGCTCAGCTATTTTCGTCCGCGTCCCTTGTCACCTATTTTTTATTGGGTGTTTGATCGGCGGTGCTATCTTTGAAAGTGAGCCGCCTTGGATATTCAACTGTTTTTTTTGCTTTCTTATTTTATTGCAAATGAGTAGAGGTTTTGATTTTTTTATATTCGGGATTGAAGATATTTTGTCACATGTAAATTTTGGGTGTTCGTTGGTGTGATGGCACTGTAAGGGAACACGTATCCGCCGGTCGGCCAACTTTTCTTTGGACTGAGCAAACTAAACTGTATTTGTTTAGGGTTTGTTTTACCAACAGGGGAACTGATCCATGGAGCATTCAATGTGCATAGGGAAAACGCATGGCCTTATTTGAGTGGAATGATAACTTCAATCATGTATAAGGTTTGAGAATTGACAATTTGCGAGAGGGATCGGGGTTCGGTTGGCAATTACCTTCAGTTATGTCAGCACGAAGAATGAGTGTTTTGTTGTCATGTTCATTGGTTAGATTTCAATTCTATGTCATGCCTCCACGCGAGTCTAGATCTATTGATGACACTTAGACCGACGACGACTGGGTGCTGTCGGCCTTCTGCCGATAGTGGCAGGATGAGAGGGTGCGAACGGATCTAGCCGAGAAGATAATACCGTAAAATGAATAGTTGTTCATAGGTTGGCTCCAATGGGACTTTGATTTGACAAGTATCGATGATCGCGGGTTAATACATATTGAAAATTCGCCGCGTCTGTTTTAATGAATCTAATTTCAAGTTTCGTTATTGGTAACAAGCCCGTGCATCAGTTTAATGAACCTTTGTATTTCCCTTCAATGTTCGATATAATTGTTCGTATACGTGTATTCCACAAACAATCCGATATGGAAAATGGGAAATACTTTCGATGATTTATAACATCTTGAGCTATCATAACTCTTTGTCTGTATAACGTGTTATCACTCGGTAGTATGCAAAATATATCGTAGACTAGGAATAGCGAAATTAGTCTAAATAATGTCGCAATAAATAGTGATCCGGCCCATTACGCAGATAAGATAAGCTTTTCTAGGCAATACTCCCACGGTCGGCTGTGTGGATTTGAAATTGCTTTTGTTTAGAAAACATAGGATACTCTCGGTAGCCGGCTACCCAGAATTTAAAAAGAATAAAACACTAATCAAGCGATCGTGTTCTTGAAACATGATGAAGTCAGTGTGCATTCGCCAAAATCATCTTCACAACGCAACGCAACAACGAAAATAACTCAGTTTACATTCCTGTTTTCACACTTTTTTATAAAGTTTAATATTAATAAAAGCCCATCTTCCTATGAAATCATTATACATGTGCAATTCCAACTATCTACAAGAATACACAAGAAACAATCAATACGCAGGCGAATACCTTCTGCATAAGATTCCGCATTTTATTCAAACGATCGCCGGGTAAAATCAGCACCGACACGGTAGAAACCACGAAAAAATTCGTCGCGTGATTGAATATTATTAAAAAATATAAGCAGTGCTCCTTATAGCCGGCTATCCGGAGCTCAAGTTGCTTATTTTGCTAATCGTATTAATACAACAAATGATAAATTTCCCAAATTCTCGGCAGCCGGTTGCCCAGAGCAATTATTATATGATGACGCTATTGGCACACTTACTAACAACTCTCCCCTTCCTGTGATACATGTGGAGATGCAGTGCATTTCTCGGTTTCTAGTAGCAACAAGTATCGGACTAACATTCCTTCCTTTCCCAGAAGATCTGCATTCGGACGAGGCCGGCGTCGGTATTGATCAGCATGCAGGGATCAATGTAGATTGTACAATGTGGCTCATCATGTTATTCCCAAGCATGTTGTTCCAATCAACATTTTGCAACCTAATTTGGTTCTTGTCAATAACGGAGTAGCAACTACGGGCGATCTCTTATGCTTATGCTTATGCTTTAACCCGAATGTCCACACAAACAATTCTTCTTTTACATTTTTTACCACTTATCTTACTTTTTTCTTCGACATCAGATATCGACTGTTCGTGCATTTTGAAATCATAAGGCAGTACAATAAAATTTTTGATTTCCAATTTCTTTTTCAAAAAGTCCTTGGAATTAAAAAAAAATTAAATTAGTTTTTAGCGGTTTTAGTTTGTTTTGACACTGGATGCTGATGTTTCATGCTATTTTTAGACATACTTCGACAAAAAAAATTCGATTTTCAGCATTGGATTTTTACGAATATTAAGAAATCTATATTCAAACGCTGCAACCCTCCGGCACTCGCGCCAAATTTTGTAACACGAGCACTCCCGTGTTGTACTTTGTACAACACAGATAGTCTTTAGAATACCTCGTGATCCGTATCATTTGGTGCACTACTTTCCTCTGCAAACTTGGGTAGTAGCTAAGACTGCACATCAAGAGGACTGGAAACTCTGTCCAGAATCTGGAGACAGTAACAACAACGCCACTTCCCATAGTGATGCACACACACATATACACTGTTGCATTAAGCTTCCTACCTTCCTCCAATATAGGTGCTGTAACCTCTGTCGCTTCACGTTTGTATGGGGGAAAGAGAGAGATATCAGTCTTCTTAATATGTAGTCTTCGGTAGCAGATGGACGAAAAAATATGACGGAATTTTACCACCAGGCGGCGCTAGTGAGCATTAATTTGTTCGATCTACTGTATCTAAAGTGTCTGATTTTTCAGCAGATATGTGTCTTCGACAATGTTGTTCTGGTGATCAAAACCTGCGAGGTGGTATGCGAAATAGTTCAATATTCTGCCACTAAGTGGCGCTAGTGACCATGCCATTGTTGGCCTACTGCATCTCGAATTCCTGATTTGTTAGCAGGACGGTGTCTTCGATATAGTTGCACAAGAGATAAAAACCTACGAAGTGATACACTGAATAGCTTAGGATTCTGCCACTAGGTAGCGTTAGTGAACATGCATATTCATGATTTCTGAATCTCAAGATAGCAACTATTTAGAAGTGCAGTGTTTTTGCCAGAGTTGTTGATTCGAGAATTTTGAAATTTTGGTACCACAATTTTCATTACATGCGTAGTCCTAGTCCTAACTACATCCAAAGCGTCTTATGAAAATATTTTGGACATATTATTCAGATGAATTTAGCAGCCAAATATCTAAAAGAAATGGATACACGTAAAATTGTTTATTCTATTCAATAGTTATAATAACTCATGTCATGAGTGAGCTATACGATTTTCGAATAAAATCTGTACGTTGAACAAATTGAAGAACAATTGGGTTTGTTTAGCATTTTTCTGTATTTGGGAAGGTTGTGTCATTATTTCTGTGCGTGTTGTAAGCAACCCCTTTTACCGATTACCATCGTGAGTGGTTGAATGGTGTTACAGAAAGGGTACACAGAAGTTTTACGACTTCCAATCTAAATTTCTCTGCGTACATGTTCCAAAATCATGAATGAAAAAATTAGTTTAGTTGAGTAAGAGGAACGTCATATTACAATTCAACTTATTTTCAGAATATCATCGATTTATTCTTTCTCTTGGTGACATTCACCATTCTCGGTTTTAGTTCGAAGAAAAAAGAGAATAACAGCCTTCCAAAGAGGCAGGAAACTAAGATATAGTAGGTCGAAAAATTACATGCTCAAGTTTACTAGCGCCTCCTAGTGGAAGAATCCCGTACTATTCGATATACCAGCTCGAAGTTTTTGATCTCGAGAACAACTTTGCCGAATTAACTGACACTCGCTAAAAAATCAGGAAATTAAGATACATTTGGTTGAACAACTGACATGCTCACTAGCGCCGTCTAACGGTAGTTTTCCGAAGCAGCCGTTATACCACCTTATAGGTTTTGATTTGCTTAGCAACTTCGTCGACGATACTGACTTTGTAAAAAATCTAGAATTTTATTTCAAACTATTTTATCTTCCATTGACTAGCTCTTGATCTTCTGAACAAGTTTGCCGCGAAGAAAATAACCCTCGAGATCACGAAATATATTGGACAGAATATCGTTTAGTAGAACTTCCCACATCGCGCGTTCTGTTGGTCTGGTTTAATCAAAAGAAATCAGATTGAATTGTTGCACTTGAGGTATATCAAAGCACAAAAATGATTATTTCTTGCCCAAAACATGATTTCTGAGGAATATATAGTGGTTTGGCATTGATAAATGGCTATGCCACAAAAAGAATAACGAAAAATCCCAAAGTGTTGTACAAAGTACAACAACGCGAGTGCTCGAGGGTTAATGATGTCCGATTGAGCTAAAAAAAATTGCATAGATTCTTTTTTCGATGTAATAAGCATTTTATGTAAGACTTAATGCGAAAATTTAAGGTGATCATTTTCGTTGATATCTTTCCTCTGAACACCCCGAGTTCTCCATACAAACTTTGGTTTTAAGCCCCGTTCCAATTCTTTTCAAAAAATTCTTCACCAGGGCTTTCCTGAAGCCCCAAACTTTCGCTATTTTTTCGTTCTGCTCCTTGATCTTATGTTGAACAGTGTTAGTTCTCTTTATAGTTTATAAGCTAGTTTTAAAGATTTGTTAAGCTTATTATTCACATGACTAGTACGTTTGAAACTACTGAATTACTACTGGCTCACTTAACTAAGAAAGCATATTACACCTTAACCCTCAAAAAGTTAAGGGGTCTCAGAGGCCCGCCTAGTTACAGTTCTCTAGTTTCTATGAACATATAATTTGAAATACAAAATAATGATCGAACGTTTTCGAGCTTTCGATTCTCTCACTAACAAAACGACAAAAAAGAGGCATATGATTTCATTGGGTCTTAGGTTGAGATACTTATTGTAGTCATAATTTTAGCTTACAGTTTTGAGGGTTAATAATAATTAAAAGTCATCACTTGCGGCTGAACGACCAATATATAGAATTAGAAACGTAATGTAAACTAAACCATATAACCAATCACAAAACATATAAAAAACAAAATCTCTTCAGACGTGGAACATTTTTGCATATATGAGTGTTTAAACAAACAAAACTGTCGGATTCGGTGTGATGAACAGGAAAGAGATCCTAGAGACTTCGTAACATCAATGGGCCAATTTTTCCTCAAATATGATGTTATATGCAATGCAAACGTCACTAAAATGAAAAGTTCGGTGGCGGTAATACCGCATGGTAAATTCCTATTGTCGGTAAAAATCGTCTTACCGCACCGAAAATTTTCGGTGCGGATGCAGTAATTCCCGCGCGGTTGCGGTAATTACCACAAACCGCGACTAACCCTAAATGCTCTAATGTACATCAAACTTATTTAATACCTGTCGATATTGTTTAGAAAAATTTTAATAGTAGATTTTTTTTCTATTCATCTTTTATTTTTTAGCTGATGCACATCTATTGAGATGAAATATAATTTGTTTAATGTTCAGAAATAATTATTCCTTTATATAGATAGGATCATGTTGAACGCTATTTCGCATGACCTCCCGCTTGTCCCTTTAGTTTCAGTTTTCTTTGATCTCATTGACGTTTACCTGCTGTTATCGCGGTTGCATATTTAGTTGCCTGTGCACTCCTATGAGCGACGAGCAGCTTTATTGTCACATATCCACATGTTACATACTTTCACATTGGAAGGGTAGTTTCCGTCTGATATATGCAATTGGTGCGCTAGAAACCGTGTATATTGGTTTTCAGCACAGTGTTCCAATCTAGGAATTATCTAAGCTACTATCTAAAATAAATGTATTATTTACCAGATGGTATCAACATTTTACGATGCTTTTCGTAAACTATTACGATAATTACGAACATTGCAGCCCCGGGGGACATCACACACAAGAGCATTCCCCTTAAAACTGCTCTAACTGTTCCTGCTAGCGTTTCTGACGCCCCGAAGTAAATCGTGACGCTCAAGTAGAACGCGCCCTGATTGGTTTGGAGCTATGATACTGACACCAAATAGCTGTCCGTTTCGATAGTCCAATCGCTACGATGCGGCATCATCAACCTAGAGCGGCGAGAAAGGTGCGCGCTGCGCTTCAGCAATTATGGCAGTAGACCTACTTTGGGTGGGTGCCGGGTGAGCGAAAGCCACAGCCAAAGAAACCTAAAATGGCTGACATTTTGACAAGCGTTGTTTCCCCGTTCGATATTCTTCTTGCTCTGCTGTGGTCTGACCGACCGAACATGCCGACTGCCGATGGTCTAAGCCCAAAACAACCGGATTGAAGTGCGGCACGGCACGTTGCCAAGAGAGAAAGAGAAGGGAAGGGCAAAGGAAGAAAATACGGGCGCTTCATTTTGTGATGTTATGTCTTCTAGTCACGACACGGGTTATCGCGAGGTTTTTTCTCCTATACTTTCAACAACTTCGACAAGGTTCTCCCTGCCCTCGTCTCGTCAGACGGGTAGCTAAAGTGTCTTACCTTTAGCGTTGTTTAACATTTGGATGCGATCAGTACCTTTTTCTCGATTTTGCTGCGACGTTTGACGATCGATTCAGCTGTGAGCGAGCTCAATGAAGGCAGCATAATGGGAATTCAACGAAACCGAACTCCATTTTTCTTACCAAATAGGACACTGAGTTGAGTCACTGATTTGAATATTAGATTATTAACCTCGTTTAAAACTTAGCTCCATTAAAGTGCGGTTTGGCTTGTATAATGTTTATTTAGTTTAAGTTGCTTTGGTGTCTGAGGGGATGTTTTTCCTACAGGTTTTATTGTTTATGAATAACGAATACATACATATGTACGCAGACGCTAAAAATTTGTATACCTTTTCATCAGTATTGTGAACGTATGTTATATTCTTTTGTAAAAAAACAAAATTCGTTTTTGAGACACCAACTTGAAAATAACAATTATACAGCGATTTTTTAAAGAAAAATATGCACAAATTCAGGTTTTTATATCTGACTTCAATCTCTTGCATCCTGTTCAATCAGGTTTCAGATAAAGTCACAGTACAACTTCTGCTCTTTTAAAAGTGCACGATGATGTTTCCAAAATAATTGATAAAAAGGGTTTAGCTTTTCTATTGTTAATGGATTTAATAGAGTGTCTTATTCGAAATTGCTGAAAAAACTGTCAACCAATTTTCACTTTTCTAATACTGCAACATCATTGATTAAATCATACCTTTCATGTCGTTCGCAAGTTGTCTTCGTTAACGAAATGTACTCTCAGTCAGTGAATATTACGTCAGGAGTTTCCCAGGGCTTTATTCTGGGCCCGCTATTGTTTTCGTTTTTTATTAATGATCTTCCATCTACTTTAAAATATTGAAAAATAAATATGTTCACCGATGATGTACAGCTTTACTTATGCTCTACTTAGTTATCTGTGTCGAAAATGGCGGATTTGATCAATGCTGACTTATCACGTATATATGCATGGTCTGAACGTAATCTTCTTTCTATTAATACATCCAAATCGTAAGCCATGTTTATAACATGGTCCCACCGTCCCAATATTTTACCAAGTATTATACTGGGTACTGAGGAGGTCGATTATGTTGGACATTTTATGAATCTTCGGGTCCAGTTCCAAGATGATTTCAGATGGAATGGTCATGTAAATATCCAGTGTAGTAAAATTTATAATGAGCTATCGCGGCATCTTCGTTTAACTTCGGGCATGTTATTAATCGAAATCAAACGAAAACTCTTCAAGTCGCTACTTTACCCACATTTGCTATATGGAGCTGAACTTCTCCTAAATGCCTCAACTATAGCTCTGAATAGACTGAAAGTCGCCCTGAATTGCTGTGTGCGATGTGTGTTAAATTTATCTCGATTTTCAAGCGTGACCCAACTCCAGAGTGAACTGATCGGTTGTCCTTTCACCGAATTTTTCAAAGTGCGAGCATGTATTACTCTATTTAAAATAATTAGCACCGCCAAACCCTCTCATCTGTTCAACAAAATTCTATTTTCTAATAGCAGTCGCACAAGAAATTTAACTCTACCTCAATATCGCACTTCTCATTACGGAAACACCTTCTTTATTCGAGCCGTTGTTCATAGGAATCAACTACCTATCGGTATAAAAAGTATTCGATCTCTACATATTTTCCGTAGAGAATGTATAGACTGGTTTAATAGAGGGAATTAGAATTTATATCGTAAAATTATAAGTCCCACAGTACTACCAAACTGAATTTAAACCGATTGTGGACATTAGAAAAGGATTCATCCTTACTTCACAAGTATATGATACAAATAAATAAAAAATGCTCACAATTTTTATGAAGAATCTTCTTCACTGATAACTATTTAGAAACTATTCGATGTATAGAAAAAAACTTTTGAATAAAAAGAGTTGCGTTTTTGCATGAGCTTACCGGAAAATTCCACGAATCTTCACATTTCTTACAAACGAAATGTGTAGGATTCGCTCAAACTTTGAAAATTTTTCCGAGGCCCCGAGGGCCAAGTCTCACATACCAATCGACTCAGCTAGACAAGCTGGAACAATTGATGAATGTATGTGCGTGTGTGCATGTATGTATGTGCACGAATCTCACGTAATTATCTCAGCAACGGCTGAATCGATCTTAACGAGATTAGATTCAATTGAAAGGCCCGTTGTGAAACAATTATTTTGTTGTTTATAGATATGTTGCTTTCTTTCTGAGATATGCGCCATTTTGTCAAAACACAACATGTTTTAAGCAAATAGCTTTGAACAAAATAATTAGTAGCGGTAAATGCATAAATAGAAAGCCATAAATCGGCTAAATCCGTTCACGAACGGCGAAGATATTAAACACTTTATATTGTCTTCCCTCACTTATCAATTTTCAATAACTAAAAGCTAGATCGTTACATAAAGAATATTGCTTTCCTGGTATTCCAAAGGCAAAAACCGATTTTGAAGGTCGGGGTATGAAAACACATCTATGTGCAAATTCCCAAATGGGAAAATTTTGGACGATACCAAATTTTTTTGTGCATAAGGACACATACCTTACATAACGTACGGTTTTTGTTTTAGTGTTTCGGATTCTCCTCGTCAGTAACTAGCACCAACTGGGTGTCTAGTTAGACGATGTATCTAAGCTAGTACCCAAATTAGCACTAGTTAGACACTAAAATCCAAAAAGTCACACGTCTTGCGTGAACACTAAACAACTGGCTTATACCGAGTGATGTCTCGATAGTAAGCACAGAAGTTCTGTTTGCCGACGAAGAATATGAACCGAAACTGTCTTATGGTTTGAAGACCCAAACGCCTGTAAGGTATGTGTCCTTATGCACAAAAAAATTTGGTATCGTCCAAAATTTTCCCATTTGGGAATTTGCATAATTTCAGGCGTTTGGGTCTTCAAACCATAAGACAGTTTCGGTTCATATTCTTTGTCGGCAAACAGAACTTCTGTGCTTACTATCGAGACATCACTCGGTATAAGCCAGTTGTTTAGTGTTCACGCAAGACGTGTGACTTTTTGGATTTTAGTGTCTAACTAGTGCTAATTTGGGTACTAGCTTAGATACATCGTCTAACTAGACACCCAGTTGGTGCTAGTTACTGACGAGGAGAATCCGAAACACTAAAACAAAAACCGTACGTTATGTAAGGTATGTGTCCTTATGCACAAAAAAATTTGGTATCGTCCAAAATTTTCCCATTTGGGAATTTGCATAATTTCAGGCGTTTGGGTCTTCAAACCATAAGACAGTTTCGGTTCATATTCTTCGTCGGCAAACAGAACTTCTGTGCTTACTATCGAGACATCACTCGGTATAAGCCAGTTGTTTAGTGTTCACGCAAGACGTGTGACTTTTTGGATTTTAGTGTCTAACTAGTGCTAATTTGGGTACTAGCTTAGATACATCGTCTAACTAGACACCCAGTTGGTGCTAGTTACTGACGAGGAGAATCCGAAACACTAAAACAAAAACATCTATGTGATTAAAGAAATTCAATTCCTAAAACATTTCCTGAATTAACTCAATAATAAATTGACTGTTTCTCAAAAATTCATATGTAAGTTTACTTCAAAGACAAAACAATCTGTAAGTTTACGTCAATGTGAAAATTTGTCCCGAGTTGGATTAAGCATTGCGTTCAGTCATAAGGTAGATGGGGTGGTAAAAGAATACACAGATCATCAAGTAATCTACCTAGTATTAATTATATTTATATTATACTCGTAGCAGCAGCGAGAGCATCTGAAAATTTGTCTTCTCTTGCAAGATTTGTTGTACTAGTTATGGCGTAATAATTACCAGTTGCTTGTTTTGGTAACTGTCACTCATATCTATCCTGATATTTCTATATCAATTTATAAGTTGTGCCATAAGATCTTCAACTAATCTAGAATATTTGTTAATGTCGAATCTAATTTGATGTTTGCGATGTAGTTGTGTAGGTCTAGTAAAACAAAACTATTTTTGTCTACTGATTCCCTATAAATAGTTTTTCCATTTTAGTATAGAGCAGAACCATACACTATTGTGGTCACAAATGGTTACATGGGATGAAGATATTCTTGCTCCCAGCGATATTACATTCACATGTAGTTTTCCTTACAGGACATTCCATGTGAAGATTCCCTCTCGAGAGGAGTGGTTGTCTGGCTTTATGGAAAGACAACAACAAACGCAAGTGGTCTGTTACACTGACGAATCTCTGATGGAGGGACGTGCAGGTGCTGGTGTCTACTGTCGTGAAATGAGATTGGAACAGTCTCACTCACTAGGTAGATACTGTACTGTATTCCAAGCAGAAATCTTTGCGATTATGTGCGGGGTACAATCGGCCCTTCAACTGAGTTTGTCCGGCAGAGTTATAAACTTCTGCTCCGATAGTCAGGCTGCAATCAAGGCCCTTAGCTCAGATAAATCCCGGTCCAAGCTAGTGATCGCGTGTCGAACCCAAATCGAAGAACTAAGCATTGTCAACACTAACTATCTTGTCTGGGTGCCCGGACATTCTGGTATTCCTAGAAATGAATGGGCTGACGAATTGGCCAGGGCAGGTTCAGCGATTGACTTCGTTGATCCTGAGCCCGCGCTGCCAATTTCGACAAGTTGGATAAGGGAAAAATATACGGTCCTGGGCTTTGTCCGAGCACCGCAATTACTGGTGAAATCTGCAAACGTGTCTATGTTTATGTTTATGTTTATTACCTTCACCAACAGGCCCCTTGGCCCCAATGGTGGTTTCTTAAACTAATTACATTTTAAAATTGACAACATTTTCACTTTTATCGCATTCCGCGTCCTGTTGAAGTCAAAGGCCGTTAAAAATTCGTTGGAGTCCGGTAACAGCGCTCTGGCAACCATAGTTGGTTCTCCTGAACGGAACTCGCAGAAGGGAGTTATTACGTAGAGCTCGAACACGGGCTTGAAGATCCAGACGTCCGAGGATTGTAGGCCAATCCACTCTGGCAGAGAGTAAGCCCGAGACGAACAGGACTCGAGAGCAGTCCCTCCGAATGCTGAGTGTATCGAGGTGTATTAGCTGGCAACGGTTTTCATAGCTCGGCAGCTGAAATCTGTTTCGACATGGGAGATGACGAAGGGCGAAGCGTATGAACCTGCGTTGGACAGCCTCGATTCTGTCAATCCCGTTCTGGTAGTACGGATTCCAAACAGCTGAACAGTATTCTAACGTTGAGCGGACCAACGCGCAGTAAAGCGATTTAAGACAATATACGTCCCTGAAGTTTTTCGCTATTCGGAAGATGAACCCAAGATATCGTGATGCCTTATCCACGATGTATGACGTATGTCGCCAAACAAAGGCGTTTCTAGAACAACCGTGCCCAGTGATTTCGAAAAATCACCTACATTTTTCGAAGCTCCACTGCGGCATGCTGACCAGGGCTTTAACCGGCCACTGCAAACTCAATTATCGCATGGCAACTATTCAGCACGCTGAGTCTTTTTCATGTGATCTTTGTGAATCCGACTACGGAACCTCATATCATCGGATATGCAACTGTCCAGCGGTAGCGCAATTGGGTCATTAAGCTATATATAGTTTTCCGTTTCATTCGATAAATTTTAGGTCCAATATACATAATATAACATAATTTCAAAAAAAATTCGTTGTAATACGTAAAAACGATTTTTTTGTTTTTTAAAATAAATCTTATGTAAACTTGGCAACCATACATAGGAAAACTGCAGTTGTTTACATCTGGCCTATCAGGACAACACCCAAAATGAAAAAAACTATATGCAATGTATGGTGTTTATGTCAAATAAAAAAACCCTGCGGGAAAACCAAGAAACCATGCCTTATTTTTTCTGACAGGGCATCATTTGTCGTGAAATTCGATATGTCAAATCCTTCCTATAGTGTCAAATCCAGACTGTCAACATATTTCTTTATTTTAAATTTTAATAATATTTTCACGTTTCCTGAGTTGGAAAAAAACATTGTTGCAATCACGAAAATCAACTTTAGACGTGGAATGTGTCTGTACACTTGTATCGCTTACCTCATAAAAATAAATCTGCTAATATAAGTAAAAGTTGTTCTGAAATATGTTGGTATAGATTTAAGGCTCCCAAATCATAGATATATAGAAATTTTTTAAAAGAATTTTATGACTATGGTCGATGAAAACCATTTATGACTCGTTTTTAATAATTGAATTGATTTTTCCGTACCACACCGACAGGTTTGTAATAAAATTTATTTGGAATAATCTTAAATTCCATTTTATTGTTCACATATTGTACAAAGATTTCATCTTCGGACGCAGATTTATTGAGTGAATTGATCGTCGGATAAAAGGGGGCCAAAAATTGACCATTTTTGCGTTGTCCCCTAACGCAAATCTCATGTTTTTTCAATTTTTCACGAAAACAAAGCACGCTATCTATGAAATCTTTTCAGAAGCTATTAGTACTCATCAATACCTTTCTAAAAATATGCTATTTGTATATAACAAGCTTTGGAATCGTTCTTTCAGAGGGGTGCACTGAAGTGTTGTCTCCTAATGCTTTCCGTTGCAATACGATAAATCCTTCTGCAGAGTTACTTTGAGAGCCTACAGAACAGTATATGGACATAAAAGATATAACCAACCCATGTCAGCAATACCGCAGCCATGCAGTGTCATGGGTGGTCTCAGGGGCGGGGAGAGGAGGGGGGTTCCATTAAGGGGGAGGCCTTATAATATCGAAAAATTATCAAGTTTTTTATTGCATATATCAGTAAATAAACTATCTAAGGATATATCAACAATTTCAGAACAGAGTTCGAAGTGATTTCAAAGATATAGAATGGAACGCTTTAGAATACCAAATAAGCATGAGAGCGCGCGGAAGAATATGGTCATAGGGAATAACACTCACTCGTCGTCACATTCTTTCAAATTAGCGAGATAATTATTGACCACTTGGAACTAACCCGGTTTGTCTTTTCGGGATAGATTTTCTTCAACATGAACCAAACATCGTAGTTTAATGCAGTTTTTTAATGTTTTATAGCACTTTAAATTCAAATTGTTATCCTGAGGATACGCATTTCTTAGAATTCGCTAATAAAAGATACAATTTTACGAAATTCTCCAGTTTTCTATTATTTAGATAATTCAATGACAAGCCAGCCATCTGAGCCATAAGACCGCAATTGTGTGAAATTTCTTAACGATTTTTTTTGTACTCTAACATATCAAAATTTTCAAAAAGCTGGATCTTACCCTTCTTTTCCAAAAATTGCGTAAAGCGGCTACATTTTGATTAATTTCCGCAATCATCACTAATAAGTGTCGTCTTGCAGATCTATGAGTAGAAACAGTTGCGCAAACGCCAGAGGATGAACTGGAAGGGCGATATTCTCCTTCGATTTTTTTTTTCAACCGTATTACTCGTATTTCGCGACAACATTATATACAATATGTAAATATAATAACTGCTCGACTGAGTATAATCGTTTGACAGTCTTTCCTTTGTTGAATTGCTTCAGAGTCAAATTTGTGTATTTGTAACGTAACATGAAAATAAATATTGAACAACCCTATGACGTATTTTATCTGCCCTAATCACCAGTCAATTTTATTTTCAAGATTTTATAAGGTCAAAAAACAAAGTCAGTGCACCAAACTTACATGAAAAAAACAAAATAAAAAGAAACCTGAGAATCAGTTAATTTTATTTCATATATTTTCCTATGTCAATGAGGAGCGGATCCAGAAAAAAATTTCGGAGGGGGTCCAAAACTTCGACTTTAAAATGTTCTTTGTACAATACGTAATATGTAATACCCTCATTTAATTAAACTCAGTTTTGGTCATCGAATCTGGTTTGCAAAGATTTTGAACTTAGAATGAATTTAAAAAAGAAACTTTTTTAAAAATTCTCAAGATGTGAAAAATTTTCGGGGGGGGGGGGGGTCCGGACCCTCAAGACTCTCCCTCTGGATCCGCCACTGATGTCAATAATATATTAAACTTACCAAAACTACTTGAAACCACCTTTTTCGATCCATTAGAAAGTGGCGATTGTGGTCTACAATCTCTTCTATACCGCGCCACACTGTGGTATGCGGTGTATCCTGTTCTCATTTCATATTAATTTGATTTCTTAATAAAACACATGAAGGTGAAACTAGAAATACATCTGGTTTGGCGTTTCAAATCTTTATTTTGAGTTATTTACAGGTTCAGAGGTAATATGCATCGCTTTGTTTGAGCTTCAACAAATTCTTCAGTCGCGTTAGGGGACAACACTTCATATGCGACCGTTTGCGTTCATTTTGGTGTTGTCCCCTAACGCAGTGTTCGCAGCGGTCGTGAAAAAAAATTCCAAAAAGCTCGAAAATCTAAGTATACAGTATTGTTCTGTGACTATCGATGATCAAATTTCTAGAACAAATAGATGCTCTAAAGTTTGAAACAGAGCAGGTTTTTTGATAAATACAAGTGTAGGTTGGAAAATCAATTTTTTGCGCTGTTGTCCCCTAACGCGACATTTTCACCTCTCATAATGAAAGGACAACCTGAAAAACATCAAACCCATAACATTAACGTTGTGTTAGGACTTTTAAAGTATTCAATTAAGTTTTTTGAGCGTACATCGTAGGATTTTTCAAACGACGAGCTGTTAACAGTTGCATGATGCGTGCAAACGTTGTCCCCTAACGCTGGAATGTGTCTTTATCGATGTAAGTAATAAAAAACGACTTTTTTCTCATTTAATGACCCAATTGCGATTTCGAGTCTTCGGCCGTCCTTATATAGACGAAATCATGTTTGGACGATTGAAACTCAGAGACATACTAAAGTTTCTTATCCAATGTGGTAAAGAGCTTTAGGCTTATTCACAGGCAAGTTGACCTACTTGTGAGTTTAACTTACCTGTTGTTTATTTTTGTTTTTGTGCTGTTATTTTTCCCACCTTTCCAATTCTACTTCCCCACACCTCCTTATCCTTTCCTTCCGCTCAGGAAATGAGGAAAACACACGGCAAGGCACAAATCCCCGACTACATACGGGGAACGTGCCATTTGAGCCAATATATTCTGATACCTGATTCACGTACAGAAAATCGATTTGGTAATGGCACGGCGGAAACCGTGATTGAAGTTTACAAAACAAAAACAAATATTTCCACTAATAAAAGCGTTACGCGGGCGTTACTGAAGTGAAATTAAAAATACTTTTGTTCATGGTCCTGTTTTCGTACCGTAAAAGCATGGTTGTTCCAGAATTCATGGCACTTTCTTCATGATTTCGTGCAAAAAAATTTCAGTGTGCGCTTCCAAAAGAAACTGTGAAAAAAATGATTAACCTACCAGCACTCACGCTAGGGGAGTGAGGGCACATCGCTCTGAAACCCAAGCGAAATCGTCTTTAAGCACTAGCGGCTGCAAGCTCAGTAAGCCATTTACGCGGCTTCCGGTGGGTTAGTTTGTGCCCTGCATTATAATCGGCTGTTTGCAATAATTTTGTGCTCATTAATTTCTGTAGATCATCAAAGACTATGAAATTCAAGTTTACTGTGCTATATAAAGTCCCAACCTTCGTTCCAACCCACTAATAAATGCGTTAAATGAAGGGGTGGGTAAGGGATTCAGCGTGAAAAAAACACTTTTTTGCGATTTTTTAGAACTTCGTGTGAAACGAATTTATCAAAACTTTTGTACATTATAGTATATCATTTCAGTAACATGCTGTAATTTTTCTATGCAAAAATATTGACAAACGACTCGGTATGACGAAACTTTTTGTAGAACGTCTCTGGAAGAACATGATTTCCAAAACTACTTAACCGATTTCCTTTAAATTTTGCATACACATTCTATGTAAAAAATACCTAACCCCTTCGTTGAGTTTTTGAGATAAATAGATTTTAAATAAAAATTACTATTTTTCACAGAAATTCCGCCACCTTAAATGATCTCAAAAACTCAACGTAGGGGTTAGGTATTTTTTACATAGAATGTGTATGCAAAGTTTGAAAGAAAGTAGTAGGTTAAGTAGTTTTTGAGTGGCAAGTAACACCGCCAATCATGTTTTTTTTCCAGAGACGTTGTACAAAAAGCTTCGTCCCGAGTCGTTTGTCGATATGTTTGCATAGAAAAATTACAGCATGTTATTGAAATGATACACTATATTGTACGAAAGTTTTGATAAATTTTATTCACGCAAAGTTCAAAAAAAAATTCGCAGCGTGTTTTTTTCACGCTGAAACCTTTAACCTTTCTCATGCTATAATCTATTTACCACTTCTTATGAATGTTAAAGAGATATGAATGGCTTGTAGACTATAATAAAACACCTAATTCCAACTATTTTGTTTATTGTACTGATCTTTTATAGGGAGAATAATGAATATCTCTCCCGGATGAACTTTTCAAGCTGAAGACAGCGATTAATATATGGCAACATGGGGGCGGGCATAGCGTAGTTGGTTGGTATGGATTGCCTTATACGCAGCTCACCTGAGTTCGAAGCCCAACCCCGCACATAGGGATAGAGATTTTTCTTAAGGGGTTATATACAAAGTTGTGGCGAAAAAGTCATCTAAGTTCGTGATTTTTTCGAAGTGTTTTAAATTTTTCAATTTTGAAAAAGCGAAGGACCGTTCGTTGGTAGCGCTATCGAAAACATAGAAAAAACAAGT
Source organism: Topomyia yanbarensis (assembly GCF_030247195.1). Lineage (NCBI taxonomy): Eukaryota > Metazoa > Arthropoda > Insecta > Diptera > Culicidae > Topomyia > Topomyia yanbarensis. Next base: position 150,895,962 of record NC_080671.1, read on the forward strand.
TTAATTAAAATAAATATTCAAGGTTGTCGTAGTTATGGCCCATCCCCCGAAGCATGTTTATTTGGCAGAGGTTTGCGGTGAACTCTCTCCCAGCCGAACCGCTCAACTGAAATCCAAAAACTAAAATGATTATTGAAGAAAAATGTATTGTGGTGTACTTGAATGGATCGGTTTCCCAATCAAAAAATTTTTTCTCGCGAAAATAACATGTTGACCAAAAAATTGAGTTTTGTGGTGTTCAAAATTTTAGACAAAAATTCACTGCAAAGAATCGAAAAAATTTTGATGAAAAAGGAAGCGTTCAAGTACATGAGAATATAAATACAAACAATTGAAAAAAAATGAGAATCAGATGACTAGTTTTTGAGATATCACGTTCACCGCAGCGATACTTTTCAAAAAGCTTCACTCCGAGATATATGACCTTAAGGTTAAAACTTCTATAATTGAACTAAAAAAACATCGCAACATATTAACCGTAGGCTATGAAGTATCGATTTGTTTTGGAGGGGTCACATTAAACACTTCACCTGAAATGGTCATTATCATTACTCGTTGGATTCTATACTTTTTCTCATGACTTGATATATTAAGGAATACTCTACAAAACACCAAAATGGTGTTCTGTAAGCTACACTTAAATTTTTTAGCCGAATCTCAGCATTATTCGCATCTTTTGCCGAAATCTCAACAGCTGAGATTTCAGTAAACAATTTTTTGGCTGAGATCTCAGCAAAAGTGACGTTTCATAGCTGATACTCGGAAAATATTTTACCGAGAATCAGCAAACAAATCTCACTTTACTGAGGTATCAGTTTCTAAACTTACTGACTACCCCGCTGCTAGGAAATTGCCGAGCCGAATTGAGTGTGTAATGATACTGTACTATAAAACCTTTCTGAACCTCAAACAGGACCACATATTACATGGGAAAGTAGAGTTAATCTATGTTTATTCAGTCTCAATTTTCCAATATATAATATCGAACTAATTGGAGCAGACTCATCGCCTTCTCGTAAATGTTCGCTCCATCATTCGTTTGTGGCCACGATGACCTAATTTCGATATAATTCCGTCGCCATCAACAGTAAAGTGGAATGCAGTTGCACTTGTATTTATCGATTTTTCACCCATTCCCAGTGCTTCGAAAGTCGCTCTCCCCCCCATTTTCTTGAACTGTATGAGTGGATGAATAATACTCCAACATTCAGCGGCCAGTGAAAAACTTTTAAGATGTGTACTTATACCAAAGTTTCGTTCGATTTTTCTGTCGATATGCGGAAGCAGGTTGGAACCACACGGCGCCCAAAAAAAACACACTGCATAGCAGAGCCACCGGAAGATCGCTGTTGAAACAATGGAAAATCACGCTGGAAAATTGACTCTTTGTTTGCTACGAAAATATCTTGTACACCGTTGCCATTCGGTTGGATTTACGAACAAGGGTAGGAGAGAAGTAGCTCCTCCGGAAGTAAAGTTATCAGCTTCATGGGTCCAACAATGGCTGCAGTGAAAACTATTCGCTCCGCTACTAGAGTCGGTAGTGCGAACGGGAAGTGAATGGGAAGCAAACTCGTAGCTCGTACTCTTCGGTGGTGGAGCAGAGAAACGTAATCGCGCACGCGCCGGCTCCACAGACCAAGTCTGGAAAAATCGTTAAAATTTCCGATTTTCTTTAGCAGACTTCGCCAAACTGGCGACTTGATGATGGCGGATTTCGTGTCCCAGTCACGTGGTGCATGCTCAACAGCTTTGAAAGCTATGAAGGGATTTGTTTTTTTTTCTATAGTTGGCGGGTATATTTTTTACTAACAGTATAAATAGATTGAACGAGGAAGAAATGTGATGCCATACAACAACGCTGGCCTCAAATTATTGGCAATATTTGCGAGTATTCGGATGAACTTTACTTCATACTAATACCTAGCCGTATTGTGACATTTATCTTTCGGTTAGTATCTTGTTTGTAACCAGGAAAGTGGGAACATCACATATTTTATCTCTTAGACACGAGTTGGCTCCGAACAAGGCAAACAAGAACCGCTCCAACATCTACTAGTGGAATGCTGAATTATTATCTTTCGCCGATGCATCACAGCCAATTCACATCACTATTCGAGCGTACACCAGCTGCAAGCCCCCATTTTCTCGATCATGCAGAGTAGTTGATTATCATGACCTTTCCTACGATGAACAGACGGCGCAAAATATGAACACTTGATTCCGGCTCGTATTCAGTTTATTTTATGTGTCTCGTCTTGATATTGCACACATGGGAACCGCGGATTTCTCGAGGTTGTGTACATGTAGCGAACCTACGTCTAAATAAAGCACGCAATCTTCGTCGTCGATGTAAGCCATGTCTGTACATCATTTCTACAGGTACACATACACACAGTTTTTTTTCCTACAGCCTCATTCGGCTACACCAAGATGCAACGAGAGTGTGAGGGGTAACGCAACACCAACCAGGCGGTTTCAACTTTCAAGTCTCATGTTTTCTCCCGCAAAAACCGAACCTTTAGCTCCAACTACATCTGCAGTGGGTTGATCAGGTCGGCCAGGGTGAACAAGAGTCGTCAGTAAGCCGGTTGGGCTACTATCACGCCGGTTTGTTAGCCTTTCCTAGAAGGATTTATCAGTACCTATCTCCAGTGCAGTAGTACGTGGTGAGTGAGTAAGACTTACTCAAGATTGTAGGTAGGTGTACCCGAAAGAAGTAGATAACTGCTTTAGGTCTTAGCATGCGGCGTTGGTCTATAGTTTATTGAGAATCATGGGTTTCTTAATATAAAGTATGTTCCGGATCGTGAGTGAGACAATTGCAATTATTTCAACTTTTTTTGTCTATGGGGATGTATTTTAATTATGCATTAAATGTACTACACACCTCTGAGCGTGGGTAAATCCACAGAATAAAATACTCTTCTATAACTACAGTTGGCTTGCTGAACATGGTATTGCTATGTATTTTCAAATTACAATTTTCAGCAAATATTTTAACTTTAATCACACTATATTGAAATGATAACAACAATTTTTTCTCAATAGCAATTTGTGTCGTTACACTAAGTCAGTCAAGGAATAGATTAAGTAAATTTGCAATTTGGTCCTCTCAGGCACACATTTGTAACCGTTACACAGAGGAGTAAATTAATTCAAAAGCTGATCAAAAGTCAAAAATCTAAAATTAAGTTACCATTGTTATGTGCTGTTTTATGGTGTAGTGTGATGATTTCCGCATCGTTTGACAGATTTTACAGATTTTTATACGTTATGTTTATTCACGTTACAAGAGGTACTAATCGACCGATTTTAGCTTCTCTTTGAGTTGCATTTTATCCTCAAATATTGTGAGTTCAGTTCAAAAGTTCAAGAGAATCTAAAACGAATTTTATTAAAAACCGCCATTTAAGTTGTAAAAGAAGGCTTGTTGAATCATACTATGTATTTCTATTTCAAATAAATTACCTTAATATTTACCGAGCATCATAGCCACATATGTATTCAAAATAAGAAGTAAAATTTTCAAGTTCACATAAAATTGAAAAAGTTGGTTTTCCGGTAGTTTCCGGTTGAATGAATTATATCATATGAAAGACCAGCTCTTCCTTGTTATAATGAGGATACAAAACATGCCGAATGTTGCTGATTTCGCATTCTAAACAACTTTGAAAATATTGGGCCACTTTTGCGAATTGTATATTTTTCAAGATATGGTGGAACTGTTACCATAGTTTCAAGAGACCATCTTTTTTATTTAATGGAGGAATGTTCAGGAAGGTGATTTGCGAGTGATTTTACAAAGTAGATAAAATATTTAAGGCCATTAATCCTTTCTGGCCTACAGGACAAAAGAACATAGACATTTGTAAATGATTTACAGTAAAAATGGGAGGCAACCAGTCATAAGAAGGACAACGTAAATACGTTTACAAAGCATTTGAATTCGATGACCTCCTTGGACTAAATTTACACTCTAGACAATTGGCCAACATAATCAAACTTTTCAAAAGTTTTGGGTGAATACTAGACTGCCCAGAAAAATGATGAATTTTTGAAAACTTAATCGGCCCACCCCTGAGTCGATTCCTAGTCCCACCAGGAGTACTTGTACCAAATTTGAAGCAAATCGGACAAGTCTAACTACCGGACCAACGTGCCTGAACTTTATATGGGATTTTTCAACAATTTACATGGAGAAAACTCACTAGCTCGTATTTTCGCCGCTAGGTGGCACTGTATACATCGTATTATCACTGTAAGTAAAAATAAGAAAGATATTTTAATTGTCTACAACTTTGTCGAAGACTGCTAGTAAATCCGGCTATGTTAAAAGAAGTTATTAAACTTTTAACGAAGTGATGTCTGAGTCAGTTTTGCATGGGGCCTAGCAGTGCATGGTTGTGTATCAGTACTCGAGTCCCGCGAACTATATATTTTTGTGAAATAATGGTTAGATTTAGCTGAATAATATGTTTACAAGAATTATAGTAAATAATACGAGTTATGTTTTGGTTAGAAAATTTTAGTTCCACCTGTGACCGCATAGAGGGCGCCACTACTATCTTTTCATAGAAAAGAGATAGAGTATCAAGATGTTCAGAAGAAATACTGAAAAATGCCTGTTCTATAACTTTGTAGAAGACACCAAATTTCTATCTCTCTCCGTTGAAAAGTTAGTGTTGGCGCCCTCTATGCGGCAACAGTTGGAACTAAAATTTCCTAATCAAAGCATGACTCGTGTTATTTACTATAATTCTTCTGAACGCACCATTGAGCTAAACCTAACGATTATTTCACAAAAATGTTTAGTTCGTGGGAATCGAATACTGATAACCATTCACTATTAGGCCCCATGTAAAACTGACTCAGACATCACTTCGTTAAAAGTTTAATAACTTCTTTTAAAAAAGTCGGATTTACTTGCAGTCCTCGACTATGTTGTAGACAATTCAATTATCCTTCTTATTTTCACTTCACTGATAACACGATGCATACAGTGACACCTAGCGGCGAAAATGCGTGCTGGTGGGTTTTCTCCATGTAAATTGTTGAAAATTCCCATACAAACTTCAGGCCCGTTGGTCCGGTAGTTAGACTTGTCCGATTTGCTTCAAATTTGGTGCAAGTACTCCTGGTGGGACTAGAAATCGACGCAGAGGTGGGCCGATAGGGGTCATTTTTTTCCTGTCGCCCTAGTGAATACAGTAATGGTCGCCAAATCTTGCTTTTTGGTAGAAGCACTTCGATGTGACGAGATGTCCCGTATTGGGTGGGACATTCCCGGATGTCCACGGTTGTCCCGCATGGTAAAACGTCCCGGAAAGTGCTCCTCATTTACCAAAAAGCTGATTTGATATGCAAAAGCTGATTTTATTTGAAATGTAGCTGATTTGTATTCCAAAACAATCGTATTGCACAAAACACTCATCAAAGTTTTGAGACGTGCTGCTTGATCTCCGAACTACGTGGGGAATGTGCAAATTGAGCCAATTTATTCGGGTTGTTGCGGTGCCTTTTTCGACTTCTATTATGAGCCAGGTCATGAATCTTTACGAAAAGTTCCGTACAGATGTTATTTCAGATCATTCCTACACACCAAAAAAATCTGAATTTTATCGTTGACGTTATTGCAAACATGACACAATTCAACAAACCGTAATTTACGAAATGACGGAACATTACCGTGTTCAATTCAATTTTACATGAAACATATACGTTACATGCGCAATGACATAAAATTACACTTCCTACCATTCAGAACAAACGCTGTATGTGGAGTAAAATTACATGATTTACGAAATTAAACGTCATGTAAAATTAAAATCAAACGTAAAACTAAGTCATTTTTGATGCTCGTATATGTCAGGGTCAGGAGACGTAAATTTACACTATTTTTTTCTAGGTGTGTATAATATTAATTATTCATAGGTATATTTTATCCAAAATGATGAATTCAACAACAAGAAAAATAAAATATCACTTCAGGGTGAATTGATTCGAACAATTTTTCTCTCAGAACCTTCCAGTCTGCTTTTTATTAAGTTATAAGTATTTTAAATAGTTTTGATAAGGTTTGGTGTATTGGATGCTCCACTGTGCGTTACCCAAAACCTGTTGTTAGCAAGAAATAATTAAAGAATGTTTTATACTCAAAAAATGTTTCGTATGAGTATCAACTTTTACTTCAATGAGTCAATTTGTAAGACAAAATCTGTCAATTCCATATTCTAACAAACTTGTATTCAATTTTTTCCCTTTGCTTTGAATCGAAACTAACATAGAACTGTTAATAAATGGTTAAACCTAACCTATAATAAATCTAAAACGTTTTCAATGAGCTGTAACCTATTCAAACTTACGTTTAACACAATTTACAGTACATATTGAAGCATTTGGATAAGCATTTGGATAACTTGTATACTTTTTGGTCCAATAAACGAGTTAGATATTATGATGACATGGACACTTTTCAGGCTGCTGTGCATAAATAAGCTGCTGAATAACGTAAGGGATACTCAAGCAAAAGCTTCCTGAACGATTACTTTGTAAGTAAAGTATGAATTGGCACCAAACCAAGTTGAAGATTGTTTCATTGTCAATACCGCTAATAACGTTTTTTTTAAATACCCCGATTTTCCCTACCCATAACCCTTTTATGTTATGGTATCCTTTCAATTTATTCCATTGTGCATGGCGCCTCTTAACTTTTTCAAGTCGTTATTAACTGCATATCTAGTAAATATTTCCGCTTGATTAAGTATAGGTTCCAGATTTAATCCCAGGTTCGACAGAGTAACAGACCCTCGGCCATTTTGGTCTCATTTTCTCTACTACAATATGATCGATATATAAAATGGTGATGTATAAATGCAGGTTCAGTAACTACATCTAACTCTCCCATTTTGAAGTATATATCCAATACCCAGTTCCTTATCTTAGTACTTTCTATCGAATGTTTTTACCATTTTTTTTTTGTTAACCATTTTTGTTAACGACCTATTGAGTTAATTTGTCAACAGTTTTTTCGGCATTTAATTAGCAAGGGACTGGAAGGTGAAGTATATTTTTCAATATTTAGAGCCATAGTACTCAAGGGAGAGCAAGGTGTTGAAAGGAGAAAGTTTAGAAAAGCGTGGAAGGATCATATATGCAAGCTTAGAGCTCACCGGCGACTTAACCCTTTGTCTGCTACCGTAGTGGTCAAGGTCTTTTGGCATTAGAAATGCGAATCACCTGAGTCTACGGCATGTCCGAACAAGCGTAAAGTAACTTGTTACTTCATGCTGTCGGAACCGACAAAAAGTTAAGTCACGGTAAACTTCCACACTAAGCATTTGCGACGTTGAAACTCATTGAATGAGCCAGTTTTTGTTTGTTCCCTCACCAATTGCCTGCCTGAGTGATTTTATTTTATCGACTATTGTGACTGGCTCAGCGTGTGTGACAATATGGTCACATGTGTTGCTGATTTGCACGGTGTCGGCAGCTTTCACCCAACGCTGCAACGATGAATCCCCATCACGGTAAGTTCTATTTTTACCATTTTTTTTTTGTTAACCATTTTTGTTAACGACCTATTGAGTTAATTTGTCAACAGTTTTTTCGGCATTTAATTAGCAAGGGACTGGAAGGTGAAGTATATTTTTCAATATTTAGAGCCATAGTACTCAAGGGAGAGCAAGGTGTTGAAAGGAGAAAGTTTAGAAAAGCGTGGAAGGATCATATATGCAAGCTTAGAGCTCACCGGCGACTTAACCCTTTGTCTGCTACCGTAGTGGTCAAGGTCTTTTGGCATTAGAAATGCGAATCACCTGAGTCTACGGCATGTCCGAACAAGCGTAAAGTAACTTGTTACTTCATGCTGTCGGAACCGACAAAAAGTTAAGTCACGGTAAACTTCCACACTAAGCATTTGCGACGTTGAAACTCATTGAATGAGCCAGTTTTTGTTTGTTCCCTCACCAATTGCCTGCCTGAGTGATTTTATTTTATCGACTATTGTGACTGGCTCAGCGTGTGTGACAATATGGTCACATGTGTTGCTGATTTGCACGGTGTCGGCAGCTTTCACCCAACGCTGCAACGATGAATCCCCATCACGGTAAGTTCTATTTTTACCATTTTTTTTTTTTGTTAACCATTTTTGTTAACGACCTATTGAGTTAATTTGTCAACAGTTTTTTCGGCATTTAATTAGCAAGGGACTGGAAGGTGAAGTATATTTTTCAATATTTAGAGCCATAGTACTCAAGGGAGAGCAAGGTGTTGAAAGGAGAAAGTTTAGAAAAGCGTGGAAGGATCATATATGCAAGCTTAGAGCTCACCGGCGACTTAACCCTTTGTCTGCTACCGTAGTGGTCAAGGTCTTTTGGCATTAGAAATGCGAATCACCTGAGTCTACGGCATGTCCGAACAAGCGTAAAGTAACTTGTTACTTCATGCTGTCGGAACCGACAAAAAGTTAAGTCACGGTAAACTTCCACACTAAGCATTTGCGACGTTGAAACTCATTGAATGAGCCAGTTTTTGTTTGTTCCCTCACCAATTGCCTGCCTGAGTGATTTTATTTTATCGACTATTGTGACTGGCTCAGCGTGTGTGACAATATGGTCACATGTGTTGCTGATTTGCACGGTGTCGGCAGCTTTCACCCAACGCTGCAACGATGAATCCCCATCACGGTAAGTTCTATTTTTACCATTTTTTTTTTGTTAACCATTTTTGTTAACGACCTATTGAGTTAATTTGTCAACAGTTTTTTCGGCATTTAATTAGCAAGGGACTGGAAGGTGAAGTATATTTTTCAATATTTAGAGCCATAGTACTCAAGGGAGAGCAAGGTGTTGAAAGGAGAAAGTTTAGAAAAGCGTGGAAGGATCATATATGCAAGCTTAGAGCTCACCGGCGACTTAACCCTTTGTCTGCTACCGTAGTGGTCAAGGTCTTTTGGCATTAGAAATGCGAATCACCTGAGTCTACGGCATGTCCGAACAAGCGTAAAGTAACTTGTTACTTCATGCTGTCGGAACCGACAAAAAGTTAAGTCACGGTAAACTTCCACACTAAGCATTTGCGACGTTGAAACTCATTGAATGAGCCAGTTTTTGTTTGTTCCCTCACCAATTGCCTGCCTGAGTGATTTTATTTTATCGACTATTGTGACTGGCTCAGCGTGTGTGACAATATGGTCACATGTGTTGCTGATTTGCACGGTGTCGGCAGCTTTCACCCAACGCTGCAACGATGAATCCCCATCACGGTAAGTTCTATTTTTACCATTTTTTTTTTGTTAACCATTTTTGTTAACGACCTATTGAGTTAATTTGTCAACAGTTTTTTCGGCATTTAATTAGCAAGGGACTGGAAGGTGAAGTATATTTTTCAATATTTAGAGCCATAGTACTCAAGGGAGAGCAAGGTGTTGAAAGGAGAAAGTTTAGAAAAGCGTGGAAGGATCATATATGCAAGCTTAGAGCTCACCGGCGACTTAACCCTTTGTCTGCTACCGTAGTGGTCAAGGTCTTTTGGCATTAGAAATGCGAATCACCTGAGTCTACGGCATGTCCCAACAAGCGTAAAGTATCTTGTTACTTCATGCTGTCGGAACCGACAAAAAGTTAAGTCACGGTAAACTTCCACACTAAGCATTTGCGACGTTGAAACTCATTGAATGAGCCAGTTTTTGTTTGTTCCCTCACCAATTGCCTGCCTGAGTGATTTTATTTTATCGACTATTGTGACTGGCTCAGCGTGTGTGACAATATGGTCACATGTGTTGCTGATTTGCACGGTGTCGGCAGCTTTCACCCAACGCTGCAACGATGAATCCCCATCACGGTAAGTTCTATTTTTACCATTTTTTTTTTTGTTAACCATTTTTGTTAATGACCTATTGAGTTAATTTGTCAACAGTTTTTTCGGCATTTAATTAGCAAGGGACTGGAAGGTGAAGTATATTTTTCAATATGGTAAAAATAGAACTTACCGTGATGGGGATTCATCGTTGCAGCGTTGGATGAAAGCTGCCGACACCGTGCAAATCAGCAACACATGTGACCATATTGTCACACACGCTGAGCCAGTCACAATAGTCGATAAAATAAAATCACTCAGGCAGGCAATTGGTGAGGGAACAAACAAAAACTGGCTCATTCAATGAGTTTCAACGTCGCAAATGCTTAGTGTGGAAGTTTACCGTGACTTAACTTTTTGTCGGTTCCGACAGCATGAAGTAACAAGTTACTTTACGCTTGTTCGGACATGCCGTAGACTCAGGTGATTCGCATTTCTAATGCCAAAAGACCTTGACCACTACGGTAGCAGACAAAGGGTTAAGTCGCCGGTGAGCTCTAAGCTTGCATATATGATCCTTCCACGCTTTTCTAAACTTTCTCCTTTCAACACCTTGCTCTCCCTTGAGTACTATGGCTCTAAATATTGAATTCTATCGAATGAGCGTCTTATTAAATATTGAATATTTATTCCGCATCTCAAAAATATTAAATACTGTTTTTTCGAGAGTTGTCTCACTAAGGCTGTAGAGCTAGAGTCCCGACAGGGCTTCCCGTCTGAATCACTCGCTACAATTGCAGACGAGACCAGGCACGTAGCCAGAGGGGGGGCTAGGGGGCTAAAGCCCCCCCCGAAACTTTTCAAAAATAAATTTAAGAAGCAACATGTTTTTCGGTAACTCGTAAAAAAATTGTATCTTGTTTGGTTTCAACAAATTAATGGGAGAATGGTGAGGAAGATTGCTATTTCGAGCCACCGAAGACATCGGTCACGATATCTACTCAGTATGCCGAGTCTGATAACACACTTCCTTTCATATTGTGTGACTCGTCGGAAGAACAAAAGAAACTGTTACTTTAATTCTTGCTGGGGTGATCCGTCGGATGATTGAATCGTAGAAGCAAGAAGTGGTGCTCCAGCCAAACGTGGAGGCTATTGACTTCTGGAATTTTTGCATAACCGAATTTCATGATGGGGAATATTTGCTGAAGGTGAAAATAGAGGTTATGCTTACGAACATCGCCTTTAACGAGTTCTACCTTGTCAGGCATTCAGTACTTATGTTACTCAACAAATTAGCCTAGGCGAAACCAGTCATTTTGCAACTTGTAATACGTGGTTGATTCTCATATATATGGATGATGAGAAAATCAATGTTCGTCTACAAGATCTGATACCTCTTACTTGAACCGCGGGCGAACGACCAGGAGGTTAAAGCCCCAATAAACAAACTTAACTTCTTTGAACCGTGGCCATTAAAAGATTCCTGTCACATTTGGAAAAAATGTAATTTATTATAAAGGACTCATCTAGGAATTAGACGGGTAGGGTCAGCTAGGATTTCGTCCTAGCTGACCCTGCACGCACAAAACGCAATGCGATAATATCATCATACACGTTACATCTTTGCACATCCATAGTCTCCAATACGATTACCTGAAAAACAAACAATTGCCAAATTTGTGGCTGCTGTTCATATAATATTGACGGCAAAAACTGCGTCTAGTATCTCAAAATTAACAGTCAGCATTATCATTGAGGAAGTCGACACTGGTGGCCCGTAAGGGGACAAAACAAAAATGAAATCAGATATTCGCGAACTGCCATGTCCATAGCAGTTACCACGATAATAATACGGAAGTGTACAAGATAGATATGAACGACCACCAAGACGCGGTTGGTTATGAAAAATATTTCTCAATCAGTAAACAGGTCAATCGCACGAGATCTGTTGGACAACCATTAGCGTTTTATCATTTTCATTGTTTACATCGTGGAAATATATTAAAGACTCAAGGCTTCATTTAGCTAATGCATTGAACCGACTCAAGTAAACGAATTGTATAATAAAAAAATAGAAGTTTCATAGAAAACTGAGTACAAAAACTGTCCCAAAATTAACATTTATCGCTAGTAATGGTATCTAACAAAACTCATTTTATGCTAGATATTGGCCTGAATAAAGAAAGTTAGTTAAATCATACGCAAATTGAATTTCTGTAATAGATTAGAGCAATGTGCGTTTAATATAAACGTCAAGCATCTTCCAAACTGTTTTCTTACATTCTTTAGCTAAAAATAATTGACACGTATTTTTTGGTTTGGCTAAATATTATATTTTTTTCAAGCTATTCGCTTTTGAACTTTTGAAGTCTATAAAATTGAACATTTTTCAATCACTGATAACTCGGAAACGACTCGATATATGGAAAAAAATATTAAATAAAAAAGTTGCGTTTTCAAATAAGCTTACCAAAAAAAATCACAATTTTTTTGTTATATAACTTATGAAATTTGCAATTACTTGAAACAAATTGAATTTTTTTAAGGCTGGACCAAATTTTTTATTTATTATTTTATTTAAGTATTAAAATCGTGTTAAAAAGATTGTGTAAAAATTTGGCAGTGGAATTCTTTGCGAGATATTACAATTATAAACATAAAACATGGCAATTTTACACTAAACGCCCAGCGAAAGGCCTGTTATAACTGAAATGTCTCGTAACACTTCGAGTTCCATTCTGAATTTTTCACATAATCTTCTTAATATAGTTATGTAATCAAAATAAATTTGATTTCGGGGGACTTTAGAAAATATTTGCTTTTGACATGAGAATACCCCCAAAAAAGTCTTAAATTTGCAGAATGCGAGTCATTCCACGATTTACAACTATAATTTTAGTTCCCTTCAATTTTTTTGCACTCTTTAGCTGAAAATTATAGACACGATTTTTTTACTTTGGCTGAATTTGACTTTTTTTTCAAGTTATGAGTTTTTGAACTTTATAAAGTACTAGCTAATACCCATCGCACGTTGATGCGACTTTCAACGAAATAGGAGGAAACCATAATTTGTTCCGAAGCGCCTTCTTGTAGGCAGATAATCCCCACCAATAGCACACAAACACGCTCCATAACAAATTCCTACTATGCATAAATTTTTACGGCAATTGGTTAAGCCGTTTGGGAGTCCATAAATCACATACATACAAATATCGACTTTTAATAATATAGTGATTTTTTAAAGTTTTATAAATTTAATAGAATTGGACATTTTTCATTCCCTCATAACTGAGAAACTATTAGATTTCTGGAAAAAAGCATTAAATAATAAAAGCTGCGTTTTCGGAAGATCTCGGCGGATTTTTTTTTGTAATATTTGTTTTTGTTAAATAATTTATGTATTATGCAAATATTAGTAACAAATTTTTTTCAGGGTGGAGCCAAAAAAATCTTTTTAGCTTTTTCAAATAATTTATAATTATATCGAGAAGATTGTGTACAAATTTCAGAAAGAAATTCGAAGTATTTTACGAGATATTTCAATTACAATAGGCCTATCACTAGGCGTTTGGTGTAAAATTGCCTTGTTTTAAGTTTATAATTGTAATATCTCGCAAAGTATTTTGATATCCACTCCCAAATTTTTGCACAATTATTTTAACATGATTTTTAATATTTAAAGAAAATAATAAGTAAAAAATTGGTCCAACTTTAAAAAATTCAATTTGTTTCAAACAATTGCAAATTTCATAAGTTATATAACAAAAAGAAATTGCTATTTTTTTCAGTAAGCTCACAACTTTTTTATTTAATATTTTTTTCCATATATCGAATCGTTTCCGAGTTATAAGTGATTGAAAAATGTTCAATGTTATAAACTTCAAAAGTTCAAAAACTAATAACTTGAAAAAAAATCATATTTAGCCAAAATAAAAAATACGTGTCAATTACTTTAACTAATGAATGCAAGAAAAAAAATGGAAGGAATTCAAATTTTGATTGTAAATCAGACGTGGAATGACCCATATATTTTGATCCTATTGATCACCAAAGATCCTCCTTCCTAACTGGGGTATGCCAAAAAATTATGTTAGCATTAGAACTGGTAATAGTTACAGGACGCCAGATCAAGAAAATAGAAGTTGAACCATCTACAATTCGTTTGCTAAATCAGAAGATTTTGTGCAAATTTCGACATTCTCTTCGATCGAACATTTTATGGATATTTTTCTACTCATTTCGATTTAGCGTCATCTACACCTTTTAAACGTGTAGCTTAGAACACCTTGCGTTTTCCAGCACCGTCAAGGATTGTCATATTCGGTTAGCGCATAAATACTGAGAACTCTAGAATATCCATTGTTGCAACGAGAGTAAATTGTAACTTGTAAATAAAAATAAATAATAAAAATCAAATTAAACATCAATAATTCGTTGATGTACTATAGCCTTTCTTGTGACAAAGAACATGGATTGTCTTAGATTTGGCTTTGTTTTCATTAAGAACTTTTCAAAATTTCGTTTAGTTTCTAGTGACAATATGAAGTAATTAGAACTAAAAGCTTTATGCAGGGGCGGGTAAAGCGTAGTTGGTAAATTGATTACCTTTTACGCAGCTCATCACGGTTCGTTCATCAATCCCGCACATGTAGGGTTAGAAATTTTTCTAAAGAAATTTTCTAACCCAAAAAGAGGCGAATAACCATAAGGTTAAAACCTGTATAATCGAAATAAAAAAGCTTTATACAATAATTTTTTAAGCCCCTCCCGAAATAAACTCCTGGCTACGGGGCTGGACGAGACGGGAAATGTCACCCGTTAAAACATTGCTTAAGGCCAATAGGGATCTTTAATTTGGAAAAATTGTGCCAGTTTTTCATATGTATTGATAGCAGGTGTCCTTACGAGTGCACTCATATAATTCTTAAATCTTAATTATTCTTTTCTGATTTTTAAATTTAAAAAAAAACAAATTAAACTCAACCAGCAAACTGACAGTTGTCCTACTAAATGACGTATCTGCAAATATCTCGTTCGCCTCATTGTTCACCGGGACAGCACCCCACACAGCATGATCTGGTACTTTGTCAATCCGCTAGCAACCTGCCATCCCAAGTTTCATCTGCAAACTATGGTAGATCTGATAAGGCAACCTATAGAGCAGTGCAAGTCGCCTGGGTTTGGATGTGTTATTGTCATAAAAGGAAACAAACTAAAAAATGTTTTTTCAATAGTTTCGGGCCTAAAAATTGAAAAAGGACCGAGACATTAACTCACGGTGTTAATCTGCATCAGAATATGCCTTAACCCGCACACCCCTAAAGATCCCTATTGCAGCGGGCCGTGATTCTGAATGTGATATTCATTGTACGTTAACGTGTTCGACCGCATGTGCGTTTGTATGTCGCGTGTGTTAACGTATATATAACTTCGGGTGTATAAATTCTATTTTATGACCCTGTGTCCTTTCGCATATTCGCACTTGTTCTTGGATGATCGCATGCAGACCGTGAATACTGATACTTAATTTTGGGTGTACGGTTCAGATTCTAGAAGAAAGTGAGTTTTTCCATATCACTAGAGTTCCAGGTGATGCCGCCGTGGAACGGGTCGTCTAGTGGATATGAACGTAATTTTTTGATTGGTCCAACTGAATGTACGAAACTAACTTGCTATGAGGGGGGGGGGGGGGGGGGGGGTAAAGATTTCCGGACGTGACAGATTCGTGATCGCGCAAACATGGACGTTCATGGGTTCGCGTTTAAGATCACGTTTGTGACATCGTAAGTACTAAAACGTTTACCATTTTACCGGGGCGTTATCAAGTTTGCGCGGGGTGTTATCAAGTTTGCGTGGGGCGTTGCCAAGTTTGCGCGGGCGTAGGTGTGCGTATCATTTTGATAGGATTTTAAATATTGTTGTACCATGGGGTATTGCTTATATCAGAACTCAGCAAACTCAAAATACAAAATAGGAAGGTAGCCAATTAGCCATTCAGTTGTTAGTAAGGACCAAAGACGATGTTATAAGTTATAAAAACACGTGGAGAGAATGAAGGCGAATCTGGCTGCACAGTTTACTAAATTATTTTGACTGTTGGTTTTGGCAACCAGTAGTTTTGGCTATACGTTTCGTTGAGTTTCGTTGAGTTTAGCATGAATTGATATGTCAATATAATCAATTAGTTTTGTGAAAATGAGTTTCTTCGAAATTCCTAAATACTATAACGTCAAGCAAGAGTAAATTAAATTTTGCTAACTTGCTCCCACACAAAACGTGACGGAAAACCCTCGATTATATTCAAACTTTGCATCCATCAGCCATACAAAACCGGAAGAAAAACTAGACCGTCGTTCATAGGTTTTGTAATTTTTTATCTGTTAAAATTTAATATAAATGTAATCCATGAACTTGAACAGATTTTACACATTTCTAATTTGTATAAAAAAGTTATAAAATATATACATTCGGTTTTGCTTTTCGTACGTAAACATAATTAAAAAACATTAAACCCAATGCTCCCTAAGCGCTACCTCCTTAATCCGACATCTCTATTTACATTGATCTAGTCTTTTGTCGAGAACTTAGTACCGTAGTAACTAGTAGTACCGTTCACACCATCTCTTTCGCTCTCGTAGAGCATCCATTAGTTTGACAGTTCTATACCGTGGTCTATAACTGTTAAAGCAATGTGTGCTCTGCAATAACAAAATAGATACAGCAAACTGTACCACTGACGACAATCATCATCTAGTTTTCTGTGTCTATTGGAACCTTTGTTTTGGGTACAATTAGATCTTTTGGTTTCAGCCTTCGCGCATCTCTGGAAAGAACAGTAGAATTTAAGGGTATCTTCTGAATCTAGAAAAGATCAAGTATTTCAATGAAATATTCTAATCTGAAAAGTAGATTTAAACGAGATTAATTTGAGTATAATCAGACTGACTGCGTACTGAATTAATTGAAAAACCTGAGATACCTGATACTTCGTTACGTCTTGCCAAATTGTCCTGGATGGTCTAACAAGTCAATTCTCTGATCTTCGCCCCACAGAGTAGGAAAAATTCTTGGTACATGAAGACCCGATTTTATTAGCCCCCGATTTTATAAGCTTTTTGACCCGATTATGTCAGCCTCATATGAAAATTGATAGTTGGAAGTTTGATTGGCTCTAGCAGACGAACCAAGTTGATTCCAAGTAAACCCTTTCTTGAGCATATTTTTTTATCTTAGAGATCCGAAATATGCAAAAAAAAACTTTTTCTTTTATTTTTACACTGTCATACCCCCTTAAAGGAAATTTAAGCTAGTCAGAAAGGGTAATGATGCTATATCTAGGGACTAAAGAAGAATATTATAAGAGCTTCGTTTTATTAAAAAGAAAGAAATATAGATGTCCCGATTTTATCAGTGTCGCCGTTTTATCAGTCTAAAATTCACCAAGGGGCTGATAAAACGGGTATTCGCTGTATAAGTAGAATCGTTGTATGAACTATTCCTGAAATGCTGTGTATCAGCTGTTTGTCAAAACTCGAAAATACCATTATTTTTTAAATTGGTTTTACATCTGAATATAATATTAAGCAACGAACTCCACCAACAGCAAGTCAAAGCAACATTCTTTGAATACGTTTAAGAGGTTCTACCCCAATCGGCATATTGTCATTTGGCATAACAACCATTTGGCAAAATAGATATTTGTTATAATAGTCAATTGGCATTATGGCCATTTAGCCACGGTGTGTATAATAGAACAATATTATCACAAAAAATAAGCATCGCTGAATTGTTCATTATTGGTTGAAAGAAACTTTTACCTTTAAATCTACCGAGCGATCCCGAACAAATTTAGTTCAAATCTAAATATCTTGATTTATGAAACATACTATATTAGGCTGTCCTAAAAAAAATCGATGCGCGAAAACTCATGGTGCTCAACTCTATAATGAAAGATAAGCATATTTTAAGCACTTTTGTAGAACAAATCAAGTTTCCAAAAGAAATATCTAGAGGTTCCAAAAATACGATTTATGAAAAATGGCCATTTTTGAGTAAAATTGTCGTATATAAGCGGTTTTCGTAATTTTTCGATGTCCGATTATTTTTTAAATATTTTTTTTATTTTTCTGTGGACCTTGGAGAATAAATTCCATTTAAAAGTTTTGCACAAAAAGTACTTATATCAATGATAGAACAAAACGATCAATGATCAATGATTAAACAAAGCGAAAACAATATTTTTAGTCAATTATGAAGAAAATCCTCACAAATCAATTTTTTTTTCATTGAACCAAAGCCATGTATTAGAAAGTAGTATTCATTACAAAAGTTTTCGTGAATAAATATTGTGAAAATTCGGTCGGGAGGCTGAGATATAGCATTTTTAGTAAATGCTTTCAAGCCATAAAACTTTGTCACGTTTTTTTAATTGATCAATATCTCAACCTTAACTTGACCAGTGTAGGCATTTTGGGTGTAAAATAAAAAGGATTTCTCTCTATCTTACAAAATTTTTCCATATGTGGAATATACCATCTTATTCTAAGGTAGTTATTGAGATATTTATGGAATTATGCATGATCAACAACTTTTTCGAATAAGAAGTGATAACTTTAATGATGCTATAACCAGTATAACATTCACGATTAATTAGATTTATTTATTAATGTAAATGTATGATAAGTCTTGTAATAAAACACTTAAATATAATTTTAGGAATGTGTCCACTGGAAAACAGACAGAGAAAGAATGACCGGAACGGTGAGAATGAAGAAACTTCAGCTCTAGTATTTCCATAAAGCGTTGCCTTGGGGAGATCTGATTTTTCCAGCATTTGTTGTTCTTTTCTTGCACTTTAATTTGTTTATAAAGTGGTTTGCCCGTTTAAAATCTATCGCCATTGGAAAAGAGCTATTTTCAATCAAAAAACGTGAATATCTCCACACATACTGGCGATAGCAAGTTTTCGTCGTCGGCAAAGTAATGCATTTTAATAGGCCAAATAATTATCTAGAACATTTATATACTGGAAAAAATTTAGAAGAAAACTTATGAGGAAAAAACTGTTTTTAAGGAGCCTTTAACCAATAATGCCTCATATCTCTAAAAACTTAAAAGATAGAGAGTTGAAGTCTTCAAGTAAAAATGTTTGTAACGAGTTACAACTTTGCTGAAAGAAGTATTTGTCTATCTGAATCATTGACGAAAAAAATTTCGTAACTCACTATTAGGGGGATTAATCATCAATCCGATAAGGCAGAAAGAAAGGGAGTTCTACTCCAAGAAACTTTCTTGAAGACACCATTATGCTAAAGTCAACCGTTTTGACGCAATAAAAAACCCCTTTTTTGCTCTTTGGGACCACTGTGCGTTCCAGTCATTCTTTCTATTTCTGTGTTTCAGCGGACACGGTCCTAAAACCCCTGAAAAAGGAAAAAACAAAGACTCACGTCACAATAAGGAATATATACTCAAATTGAAACCATTGTATATGTTATCGAATACATATGGCATGATTGATTATTTTGACCCCTTTTTCTTTTGGCGATAGTTCGCCAAATTGAATTGAAAAAATAAAAATGTTCGTTGACCCTCGGTGGATTATTTTCAAACAAGTCTTAAATCAAAGGTAAAAAGATCTGCTATCGAATAGTGAAAGATTCAGCGATGCTTATTTTTTGTAATAAGGTCATTTTATATACACATCGTGTAGCATAATCACTGCTTGACATAACGCCATTTAACAAAAAACAATTCAGCCTAATGATCATTTTACATAACTTTCATTTAGCAGAGTAGACATTTGACTATTGACAATTTGCATCTAACAATTTAAACTTACTTATGGAAATTTTAATTAAAGATTATGATATTTTCTATGTTTATGTTTTGAAGAAGGGAATATTGGCGTTTCCTGACACGTAAGAAAAGCTTCGAGAAATAATCTGTGAGGTTATCGGAAACAATATGTATAAGATATCAATACAGATTTAGCGTAAATATTTGAACTGCCAGTGATGCTAAAATTATAAAATAAAACACCCGTTAAATACACTGAACAAATTGTATCGCAAACATCAGGTTGTCATTTCACATTTTACAATCACTTCATCTTACTTATGGTCCCAATACACAAAATTGTGATAATATCAGCCACGTTGAAGTATAGGAAGAGATTGCAATATGCAGTAGAGACCCGATTTTATCAGCCCCCGATTTAATCAGCTTTTCGACCCGATTTTATCAGCTTCATATGGAAATTGATAGTTGGTAATTTGATGGGCTCTAGCAGACGAACCAAGTTGAATTCGAGTAAATCCTTTCTTGGGCATATATTTCATATCTTAGAGATCCGAAAAATGCAAAAATAAAAATATTAATTTTTCTTATGAATTTTACCCTGTCAGACTCCCATAAGGGGAACTTAAAGTAAATAATCAGAAAAGGTTGCGCGGCTAGATCTAAGTATCAAAGAAGAATATTTTAAGAGCTTCGGTTTATTAAAAAGAGAGAAAAATATATGTTCCGATTTTATCAATGTCCCTGTTTTATCAGCTTAAAATTCGCCATGGGACTGATAAAAACGGGTCTTTACTGTACTACTTTTTTGTATGTAAATGGTGTATGTAGCTCTGACGCTTGATTAAAATATATTATAAGACTGGAAGAAATATCATTCATTCGATATAAGAAGGACCACAGAATTAATTTCATTATCCATATGTTTCAGTAAACTGAACATTCAAAGACTTACTTTTCATGTTGTATGATTGACCACAAATACAAATAATTAGATGGATCTGATAGACGGCCAACAGCTAATGACAGCGAGAAGTTTTTGAAAGATATTATATGCAATTGTGGCGGATATATATTTGCAGTGAAAATAATATACTTCAACTTTAATTGTCACATAATCTACGAAAATAAATTAGTTTAATCAGAATTATGAAATCGGTTTAAATGAAAAAAAAGAGTTATAGAACAATCCATGGGTTCCTGACAATGATCGAATGTATTGTAGATATCCAGATAGATCGTTCTTAGACCTTAGACACCATTCTCCTAGCACGTCTAACGCACCCGCATTCTCCTCGATAGCGCAAATTCAGAAAATACTAAATTATTATGCCAAATGATTGTTATACCAACAAGATTTTTAAGCCAAATGACTGCTATGTCAACTGAATATTGGGCCCAATTGTCGTTATGCCAAATTGCCATTAAGACAAATGCTCATTGTGCCAAATGGCAGTATGCCAAACGACAATATGTTCAATGGGGTAGAGACCGTTCAAGCTGAAGTTGGTTGGGGTTGAAGACCTATTCTGATTTAGCCTTCATTAATTATGTATATCCACCAAGTTCCTACATGGTCAAATGAGATGTGAAATACCTAACAAACCGAACTCTCATCACAAAGAGATTCTCCTACACTGACAATCGAACTGTTTACGCAACTGATTTCCCACTAAAAGGTAAGTAATAATTAAGAATGTTGTACCTTGTTGGTCATTGTAGCTGCACGAAATCCGCTGATTCATATAACAAAGAAAACGCGAAAAAACAAGCTGTCAGCCGATGATGGCTCAACTTCAGTTCCACTGCACTCGTTTCGTTAATTTATGTCAATGAAGGTTCGGTTGTGCAAAACTTTCGCGGAACCATCGAAAAATTCAATGTTGCTTTAAACATACGAAATTTATTCACAACTTGTGCATTTAAATCCGCAGTGGCCGTAACGGTTATTATTACTGTTCAACGATATTTAAGCTGACTTACAGCTTTTTACAAGAGGCTCCTTCGATGGTGCAGAAACTTGCTGGTAATGCAGCGACTTATGAATAAAGTACATATCAATATTTGCTGTCTGCACAAAAATCGATGCTACCGTTTCCAGAACCGAGCAAGCTCTACATACGATTGGGTAAGCTAATTTCGTAATGGTTCCTTTAATTTACTTTAAACCGACTAATTGTTTGTTGCGCCATGTTTTTCCTTTGGGAACACTGTTTTGTTGGGTAATCCGTTTAAAATTGTATAATGTTCGCCCGTTCCGGAAGGTCTAGTATTTAGAAACAGCAAAAACAGATATTGGTAGTACAAACATATTTAAAATATTTACAAATCCGCCAGTTCACAATATAATAAAATGAGCATAACGGAAACGGCATAAGAAGGACAACCAATCAATGCGAGGGGAAAGAAGCTAGTAAGAAATTAAATCACTTCTTCTAGGCTCCGCCTCCTGCCTCCACACACGGATAACACATATTATTTCTTTTTGTCTGCTTCCTTCAACCAACAACGGATCATCGACATAAGAAGCATAACAAACAGCCAGTCAGTGGTGAGCGGTTCGCTTACGGTCCACTCGGCGACGCGTCTTGGGTCGGGTGGAAGGAGGACCCGAAAGGAGACCGGAATACATATTAAACTTTCTAATTTGAAAACGCGAAAGCCATCGAAAACCCTCGTCCAACTTATGCTGCTTTGTGCTTCTACCTTCTGAAGACTGACGGTGAGAGCAGACCAGTGTCGACAGTTTTTATGGGAAGTGAACCTCTTATTGTACTTTTATGGCGTTATATTTCGTAAACTTGTCGATTAATTATGATTAGCGCTGGGTATTATAGTTTAGCAAATGGTGATGCGCATCAATAAATAAATTATTGACATACACTTTGCTTAGAAATTACAGCGTAACTTTACTCACTAAGTACTGATGTTAATATTCCATGAAAAAGTTTTTCTTCCGTTTACTAACGTGATGTATTTAAACTGTAGGTTATTAGCTCTTCTGAAATAAATCAAGCGAGGCGCGTACTTATTTTCAATTGACATGCATCAAAAATTCCACAATAAACTACTGAATGTCTACCTGACACCTTTTCTGTATTCAACAGCCGATTCCACGTTTGAAATAACTCTTAAAGGTTCGTTTTTGTCGAGAGCAAGGAACAGTCAAAAACAACATGTTTGTTAGGTGAAAAGTTAATATTGGCATCACTGTCCGCGAACGTGGTCTAAAATGGACGATAAGGGGGAAAATCATGCTGCTCGCAGCTAACTGGGTGAAAGGAGAGGAAAAAGGACACCAAAATTCAGCGCTTCATCACGCCGCAATATCACACCCCTATACCGCGAACGGGGATTCGGTGATGTTGTATAGGAAAGAACGAGAGCATAGCTAGACATTTCTTCCATTTATCGCAGGAACCGTTGCCGAGGCATCTCGCCAAAACTACTACACCACACCTGAGAGGAGAAAGAGCGAGCACTAGCGCATCAGGAGCAGCATTGCATCCGGGAGTGAAATGGCGGAAGAACATTGAATATGCGGAAGTGGGAAACGTTTGTCACGGATTTTCGACGGTGAATTGTAGCACCGTCTGGGTTGGGTTTCCTGGCCGTCGTCGCGGCTGATTTTTGTTTTGAATAGCCTTTCTTGAAATGGCGTTTCAAACTAAGCTTAACACAAAAGGGAAATATGTTTGAAGAAAAACTAAATTAATGAACGTTTCAATTCGGAAAACCGTTTAACGAGTGTGAAGCCCATAGCGAAATGGGCAAGGCGTCAGAAACTTAAGATTATAAAACAAAATATGATTTTTATCTATGACAAAAAATCTCAGTCAAAGTTTTTTAGTCATCCTTGTTTTGATAGTTGACTCGAATGATTGGTGATCTATTTTCTATAAGAGTGATTTGTACCGTATGCGTGGTATTGTTTGAACCATTAAGCAATGCAAAAATCAAAATAAAAATCCCTAAAATTTCAGTTTTAATTTTTTTTATATCTAAAACGGATATGTTTCTTAAAGCTTCAATATTTTCCTACAGCGCTCGACTCGCAGCTCCCGAATGCGGTTAGTTATCATGTGTTTCGCGCCCAAGACTTCGCGCCGTAATCTTCCTCTACGATTTTCCGTGCCGTGCTGATCCCACATTCCTTCGCCATTGTCTTCGTGGACGAATAGCATTACTCCATATCTTTCTTTTGATGGAAGCGATAACCCTTTGGAATCATAGCTAACCTCTGACGACTTGGGGACACCTTCATTCAGCCTTTGTACTTATTTTACCCCAATTCTTCACAAAACTAAAGTTTGAGGTAAATCCTGGCTTTTTATTTCGGTTACAGGCTATATGAGGCTGATCAAAAGTGGTAATTCTTATGTACAAAAGTCCAAGTCCGTTTGAAAATAGTTAGACTAACCGCCCGAAACGTGTACCTGTTTTACCCCAACTCTTCCCATATCTCAAGTGGGAAGTAATACCTGTCTGTGCTTTGCAAAAAGAGGCTGAAGGTGGCTGTTGAAAGGTAATAATTCTTATATACAGAATTCCGGGGAATCGATTGAAGATAGTTTGTATGACCGCACCAAACGTGTATATTAGAGAGGGACATGGTTATATGAAAAACATGAAATTTGGCTCCGAGTAACTTTTTGGGTCCTATTTAGCTCCAAGAACGACTCTGCAAATTTTTAGCTCGATCGGTGAAATTATATTTTTGTGCCCACGGTTTAAAGTTTACTTGGGATTTCGTATGGGAAAATTGTCTTTTGCAAATTAATTCTTTCAAGAGTCGCCCGTTATCTCCTAAAAATAAACAGATGTCCGATTTTTATAGGAAATTTGTCAAAGAAACAAAGTCTAGACGACTACAAAACGATCTGATGCTTGTGGAAAAAGTTATTAAGCAAAAACCGATTGATGCCCTAAAGATTGATGAAAATTTCACTTTTCATAGCATCATTGCTTCTGACGATTTTATTATATACAAAATTTTTAACTTTCTCTTATTATGTGCAAAAGAAGCCTCAATTTATCCCTCAAAACCTTGCGAAGTGGCCAAATAGTATAGATAAACGATTTAGATACGTTAAGAGAGGATTAAAACAAAATTGCGGTGGTGCTAGAAAAAATGAATATTTCATCAATCGTCAGAGCATCAATCGGTTTCTGCTTAATAACTTTTTTCTCAAGCATCAGATCGTTTCGTGATTTTCGAGACATTTTTCTTTGTTAAATTTCCTATACAAGCCACATAACGATTTATTTTTAGGAAGTAGTGGGCGACTCCTGGAGGAATTATTTTGTAAAAGTTAACTTTCCCATACAAAATTCCATGTAAACTTTAAACAGCGGGCGCAAAAATATAGTTTCACCGATCGAGCTAAGAATTTGCACAGTTGAGTAGGACCCAAATGGTACCTAAAAAGTTGCTCGGAGCTGGAATCTATTTTTTGTCCCACCCTAGTGTATATCCGTTAGCGCCACTTTGGTTAAATTTCATTTTTTCGTATTTCTCAGTTCTCTACAGAAATCCACGTCTTTCAGTGTAATTGTCTTTCAAAAATTATGCAAAATGATCTTTTAAAACGCGAAAAACAAAGTGACGTCAACACCATTTTTTACTAAAGTGACGTACCGGTGCAAGGCAAAACAGTTTATTCTTAAGCTGTTGTATCGTAAGTAATGTTGTGGAGCTAGATAAGCACCATTACGTGATGTAAATGGCTAGGGTGGTATTATAATGAGGCTAGAGTGATATTAAAATTAGTTTTTTAGTACGATAGAAACTTATTTTTCAACCATTTATATTTTATATAGAAGTCTCCTGTGCAAGTTAGAATGCTTCTCTTAAGCTTAGCCTTTTCCAACATGGGTTTTTGATACCACAAAAACATATCTTGGAAACATTTATTCAAAACCTTGACCGCAGTTGCATTATTTGTCATTGTTTCGGTGCACAATTGGTTTCAATTATCAAATTTCTTAACTAATTCCAACCAAACCACCTGCAAATGATCCGGAATTTATTCAAGTTTCATAAATCGTATGAGTTGAACTGTTCAGATATCTGGCTTCGAATTTATACAAAAATTTCATGGGGTCTTACTGAGGCAAATTTAAGTCAGTTTCATTGATTTGTCAATGTATAGCTTGAAGTCTGGTATTAATATAACATTTATGAATTGTATATGCAATTTTGAAACCATCTGAGAGACTTAGTGGATCCATAATGGGTAACCCATACCTGTGAAATGGGCGTACCTGAATAAACCTGTTATTCAACACACTCGATCTATTAACAATGCAATCAAATGTAAAATCATCAGATGACACGGGACAGATCACGACCAACACCAGAATAACCGTATGCTCGGAAGACTTCAAATGTGCTTGAATTTGGCTTGAATGGTTTATTGACAACCGACATGATATATTTTGATGGCGGTGGTCAGCTATTTTCGTCCGCGTCCCTTATTACCTATTTTTATAAATATTTTGTCGTATGCAATTTTAAATGTTCTTTGATTTGATGGCCATGTAAGGGAACACACTGATAGAATATATTCGTAAATCGCTGCGAATCAGTTTCGTACAGACAATTTTCATAAAATATACGAATTTTTCGTACATGTGATGAATCATTCGTAGTTCTATTGAAACACTTTTATTTTTATTACGAGTTTTTCGTGAAAGCCACGAAACGACTTTCGTTGGCTTATTACGAATCGGCTTCATTAGGAAAACGAATTGTTTAATGCTATATACGAAAGTTTTAATAACATTGACAAGCACCATTCGTCAAACCGTCAACGTCAAAAGAGCTTCAATAGAGATAGTATATGGTGTCCTTGTTACTATACGTCAGATAATTGTTGATCATCACGACGGTCTCGATCGGACTATCTAGTAACCGTATCCGTGTCCGTCGGTTGCAGGAAGATTCCCTGAACCTCTTTCGCTTCCAGTTGATCCAGAATCCGGAGCACCACGGATTCAATTGAGCTGTTCGTTGGTTTTGTATGAATAAGTTTGAGTTTTTCTCTGCCGGAGCAAGGTCAAAATAATATGCTATTAAATACGAAAACTTCTCTTAGATGAACGAAATGAATTCGTGCGACCAACGAAATCGTTCGTAATATAGAAAACTGTTTATTAAAATAAACAAAACATTTCGTTTCATTCACGAAAAATAATGTCGCTATCAACGATAACATTCTTGCAGTGTATACTAAATATGTAAAATTTACGAAAGCTTTTATTCACATAGCGGCCATTCTGGTTCATGAAATGAACAAAACCTACTATTTACAATGCACGAAAATACTTCGTTGCAGAAAACGACGAATGAACTGATGCATTGCATGATCAATTTCATTATTTCATACTATGTTGCGTTTCGGCTTCGCCTCATCCGAAACCGACACTAACACATTGTCGGAATAGATTAGCGCCGGCTTGACGCAAATCCCTTAAAACTAAAACACACTATGTGTTTCAATCAAACGACTGATCAAACGTGATGTCCCGTTCGAGCAGAAGTTCTGTTTATGCCGATGAGACACAAGTGAAGCCGAAACTTGACTTGTCTTATAGCATAATTTCATTATATTTACGTATTTATTTTATCAGTGCACATTATTTATTAACTAATTTATTTGTGTGTTTAGTGTTTATTTGATAAACTAGGAAACGAATCCAATGGGTCTTTAATGCGCGTGCGGAATACGCGTGGTCTTGTCTGAGTGAATGACGACTTTTGAATTATGTATGAGGGTTGAGCATTGACAATTTGCAAGAACAATTCAAAACCAATTACCAATTTGCGGCAATCATTTCAGCACGAGGAACAAATCTTCCATTGTAATATTTAATGGTTTACTTTTAGTACATTAAACGGCCAGTCAATTATACTGAGCTAAGAATAAGTACGTACTATTTAGAGAGAGGATGTGTTTGATTCGCGCATGATTTTAATATTGTTTAGGAATACAGTATCGATATTTTTTCTGTTTCGCGTCTTCATTGTAATATCGCAACGTTGACTCGAACGAGGTGGAAAAATTCAAGTACGGGATCTCAATATGCTTTGCGTGACCTATTTTATGAATGGTCCACAATATCACTTTTAAAGTCTTTGTATATGGTCCATTTTATAATTGCGACAACACTCCCGACAGCCGGCTGTCCGGAGCTCAAGTTGTTTCCGATGAAACAAACTCTCGATAAACGGTTACTCAGAGTTTAAACGCCTTCACATCTAGAACATTTACGTATCCTACAGTCAATAAACTATTCAATCCGTAGTACTTGTGGCAGTGTCACTGAGTCGTTGCCTTCCGTTAAGTAAATACCATATCAACACTCCCTTTTTCATACCCGGTTATGGTAAAGATGGTCGTGGCCCGAAATGGTGGTTCACAGGTGAAATTTTCGGTTGGATTGGATTAATTGTTATTCCCAAACAATGCTCCTCAAGTAGTCTGGGTGGAAATGAAAGTCATCAGTCTGCAATCTGCGAAGTATACCGTGCTTACCCGACCAGGAGAAAATAACTGGGCAATAACCCGAGCATACTATTTTTTGGTATTCATACCAAAACTTAGTATCAATTGATTATTATACCTCATTGAGGTATTAAGCAGGTATTGAAGAAACATTTTTCAATACCTGCTTAATACCTCAATGAAGTATAATACTTTATTTTAGTATTATTTATGTATTCCAGTGATTTTTACAAATACCAAATCAATACCTTATTGAATAACTCCATAGAGTGAATTTTGTTATTGGAAGGTTGAAAAATGTTTTATTATTATTCAGATATTATAATAACTCGCTTCATTATCAAATAGTTATTTGTAGAACATGTCTGTGTTATCTTTTTTGGTATTTTACCTCTTATGTAGAGCTCATTAATACCATATTGTGGTAAACAGTCGTTGGTATTGATACCTAAATTTGGTATTCCGCAATTATTTTCTTCTGCTCGGGTACGCAACGCAACTGGCAAGATGTATTTTGGTGTGCCGTGTAATACGAATATTCACTAAAAAATTCACAAAGAAGCGGAATCTGGCATTACCGGGACCGGTCTTTAAGGTGTTATATACAAAGTTGTGGTTTAAAGTTTTGTGTTAACTTCATTCGCGGAAGAACCAGCGCGCTGCGAATGACTGTAGTTTGAAATCTGGTGCTCCGATCTGGATGAAATTTCGCACAGATATTTTCAAAAGCGTGTACTTTCGGAGTATTCAATAAAATTTTGTTCGATTTTTTGAGTTCCAACTTTGTATATAACCCCTTAAGTGGGACACTGTATCTAAATGTCTTCAAATATGATTGCATTCTTTCACAGTTCACAGAATTTAGTGTGCCGCATGACAGGATTAATTACTATAATTGTTTGGTCTGAACTTCCGTATTTCGGAATCTTTAATAAAGTGTTCTCATTTAACTTTGAATTTGCAATTTCCATAATTCATAGGGTTATATGATATGCCGCATGACAGAAATGTTTAACAATTATGTTTCATACGAAAAGCCGGATTTCGAAATAACCGGAATGGATTATAAAGTGTTCCTGTGTGCCCGGATGACTTTACATGTTATAATATTGTCCGTATAAAATCGAGCTAGTGTACTTTGATGTGCCGCGTGACAGGAATATTGTGTAATAGTGTTCAAATGTACGATAACACATTCAATATATTTTATAATAATGCTAGACTTGCAGCTAACCTTTGGAAAATTAATGAAAATGCACTAAATGACACTTGTAAGTAGCCCACGGAATATTCGTGTAAATCCAAAACCAACCACGCGGCCACACCACCACATACAGCCTAGGAAACTTGAATGAATTCATGATCATTTGCAGGTAATCCAGTTAAAACGGTTGAAAATATACGCTTTACTTGACACTATTGGATTGTATACGTACGTCAGAATTGCATAAAAACAGTGAAACGAAATATTTGTTTTTTTTTTGTAAAACTGACGTTAGTTAAAATTTATAAGGTTTTCGCAAAAAAGTGAAAATTGAAACAATTGGCTATTATCTACGATGGACTGTACACATTTTGTACAGAACAGATAGTTAAAACATTAATCGTGGTTTGGAGAACATCACGAAACACAAAAATTGATTCCCTGACAAATATTCCTTTTGACGCTAACGTCACAATTGTATAAAAGAGCAGCTTACTCATCATTTCAGAAACAGGCTGAACGCAAATTGAAGGGCTGTACAAAAAAGTTACGTTTACGTACAAAAAAGTTACGTAGTTTTAAGACACATTTTCAACCAAATCCATATGAACTAGTACTTAATTTGTTTGTTAGAGTTTAGAATTTTCAGTTTCTGGTGGATATTACCGTTTTTGACCTGGTTGGTCGGTGGGAATCGGTGCCGAATGAGGTCATGTTTTGCATCCATAGATGTATTCAGAACCGTCATCATAAATTACAGGTTTATTGACAGAATACTAATTATAAACAAAAGCAAAACAAAAATGAGAATGTATATATTAAATTTGGACATAATACAACCTTAAATCTAGTTTTAGAGCTCTGAAGTTTTTTCGAAAATATTTGTTGCATTGCACAGTGACGGATTTCCCTAAAAACCTGGCCAAAAGTCGAAAATTACTCTAAACTCTCTTTACGATTATTGTCCATTTGCCGATGTATGTATAACGAAAAATAGTATTTTTCTAATATACAGAAAATAAGCCGATTCTGCGACGAAATGCATGGAGTGAAAATTGACAACAAGTTTGCATAAAAAAACTAAAACTAAAAATAAATGTGAGAAAAATACGAAATAAGTGAAATTCACTAATATTGTTAGTTTTATTTAAATTAAATTTGACCGAGGATTTGTCCAAAGTACATTATTATACGATGAAACGTCCATTTAAATTCATGCGTTATACTTGGTCAGAACATGCTAGTACTACTTCCTGTTATACTCTACTCTACTGATTTTCGCTCGTAGAATCCAGCCATATATTCCACCTCTAGATTTGTTCTGCTTAGCATGATCAAAAGTCATAGTTCCCCGATAACGTTTAATCGTGGTATTCATAATCGATTTTTGATATCTGGAACCTTTGGCGATTACTTCTGTTGACCTTGTTGGATTTCAATATGAAAATTATTTAAGTCTTTTGCGTTCCACTTTTGATCACTTTTGAACATGTTTATGAATCTCGATGAAATTTTCACCACTAAATACACAACTCTTCCTGATCAAAATTCAGTATTGTTCGACTCGCTATGACAATCGGAGGTACAGCAGTAATTAAAAGTACGAGTCCAAGTTTTAAACTGAAAATCTTATAATCCGTCTCCGTCTCCACTTAATCAAAGATTACTCATAAACGAGCAAAGTCGGGCAAGAATTCTAATATGTTCCAAATAGAGAATCGTTCAAGGAACACAAATTTCTTTGAAACATAGTGGCCATACATCGACAAAAAAAGTATTTAAATAATTTAGCAAAAATGTCTGTTGAAACCGTCTGCTACAAAAGCGTGAAAGTTATTGACATTTTCTATAGACAAACAAAATAATATGTTTTGACATCAATACATATAAATAGAGTACATACCGTCAGCATAACTTTCCATTATTACACATTTGAAACCGACACTTTTATCAAAATCTAGCTACACTTGAATAATACTGATATTTCGGGCGCTCGATGAAAAATATGGGCAAAACGCGATGGTTTAAACTGTTTGGATGTGTCAACACCTCAAATATGGAAATTTTGGAGTGTTTCACTTAAAATAGCATGCGACAGCACCATCTGAAGGACAATATATGTACTAGACCCCAAAGTACTACCATGCAATTTTCGGCAGAGACCCATTGACCTTTCGGATGATCTGGCGTAAAATTGACCAATTCACAAATCTGTTCCGGTCACAAATACAATTTCTTTGCAATAATAATTCTAAAAAAAACTTTCGAGGGAACCATAGACCTCCACATCCAGTTCCGGATCTTCCGGAACGATATGAATAGGGCCTATATCCCAGTCTCAAGTACTCTCTAGAATGATATTCCAAAAAATCTTAGAGCTCTAGGACAAGGTTCAGGAATTGGCCAGATCCTCTGACGTTCAAAATCATCATCATGTAGTCAAAAAAACATGTGTAGGTCATAAGTACGAACTCGTTCAAATGAAAATTCAAGAAACACTAAAACGCATGGTTCTATGGCCAGCTTTACGAATTGATCAGTTCAGCGAATGTTCCAGATTTTCCGGATGGTCATCATGTGACCAATACGATCAATTTTTCACTCGAAACTAGAAATTTATGCCAATGCAACCTGCCTAATGCTTTCGAAAAAATGATGTTCCGGATTTTCCTGCTCATTTTCACGTAGAATCCAGTATTTGAATCAAAGTATCAATATCATTTTAGATGGAATTTTATATAAACATTCAATAATATTACAAAGCTTTGGGATCAGTTTCATTGTCACTTGTTCAGTATTATGAGAAATACTATGGTATTGCCCAAATCATCATCAGAAGTGTAATGCGGAACATCCAAGATCAGTCCAGTCATGTACAAAACTGATATGTACATTCTTATTTTTAGAACACTTATAATAAACACAACCTATTATAAGTGTTCTGTCAATAAACTTGTGATGACGGTTCTGCATACATCTATTCATGCCAAACATGACCCCATTCCGCACCAATTCCCGCTGGCCAACCTGTTCAAAAACGGTAATATTTACCATAAACTAAAAATTGAAACTCTAACACAAGATTTGGGTACAGGTTCATATAGATTTTTTGAGTTCGAGATCGAGATCAATATGATCTGCTAAAACCTTATTCGTAACTTTTTTTGTGCGGCCAAAAATTTTAAATTGCGTCCTTCAAATTTCTTAATGCAAAATTTAAAAAGTTATCGCATTTTGAAAGTTCCTTTTCGGTCATACTGACCCCAACACCTAAAGAAGGTAAATATATTAACAAACGTTGCTGAACAGCTTCTGTGTTGACTAACTGTTCAGTCGATTTCAGGGCTAATTCACCGCCTACTTATACTTAAAATCGTTCCTGTTTAGGGTTAGACTATATGTCTCATAAAACAGTTACTTCTCTCTGTATCACCGATGAATTCACTGTATCTAAAAACAGTAAAGATAGAAGGCCGGTGTCTTCGGCAATGTTTCTTGTGCAAACACTCCCCAGATCTTTGCCGAAGGTACCACCACTTTATCTTTTCAGTATAATTTTGAAACATCTTTAAACCAAACTCTGCACAGTAGGCCTGGCCGTTTTAACATTTGCGATATATTACACATAATATGCTTCAAATATTAATGTTGACAAGAAAAACACTAAAGAATATCTGCAGTGTTTTCCAGGATGCTTTTCAATACTGGCTGTGTAAGGGTTAGAATAGAATAGAATAGAATAGAAGTTACCACCACTTTATCTTTTCAGTTCCCCGAATATGTTCGTATAAATCTTTTAGACAAATAAATCATATTATTTAAATCCTGCTACCAGAGCCAAGGATACAACCAGATACAAATGATCCATACAGAATCTTGTAGCATCTTTATTGTACTTTCAAATACATACCGAGTGGTCTGCCTGTTTTTGGCTCATGAATGATTTGAGTACAAATTAGGCCATTTTTCGAATGAAAAACGTAAATATCTCAGGAACTGCTCAATAAATGAAGTTGCTTCTTTCACCGAAATTTTGTATTTCATTAATTGTGACAGTTTTGTAGAACAATTTGAACTTTGAAAATTTTTTGTTAAGAAGTTATAATGAAAAAATAGATTTTTTTCGTTTTTTCTCTAATAATGCTCTCTATTTCAAAAATTAATAAAGATAGACTATTATCACCTTCGCTAAAGTTTCTTGAGAAGAATTTACTACAACATTGCAGAATACACCAACTCCCTATCTCTAATTACACGAGAAATAAATTTTGTATCTTACTTATAGTAGGATTAATTATCAAACTTTTGACATAAAAAGAAGAGGTGTCCCATTGTCACAAATTCTACCGAATATAGTATATCGCTTTAACTATCCATTACAAAGTTATTCAAAACGATCGCGTTTTTCGCGTTTTAAGCCACTGTGCATTGTGGCGTCAATCCAACGCTAGCTTAGGTCTGTCACTAAGTTTGTGTCGGATTCTGATGAGACGGAAACGAAAAGCAAAATCCATAACTAGTTTAAAATATACGTGCTATCGAGGTATACCTGCACTTCAGAACTCAACTCCGCATTTTGATATTTTAGTAAGCATAGAGCATCCGTGGTCCTTGAGGCACTGTCCAGTTTTTGCTGCATACAAAAGTCGACGTAAATAACATTTTATTATATTTTTTGGCCGAGGAATTGCTTCAGATAAGTGTGAGGGATTTTTTTGATTCTGGGATAACTTTAACGTCACGAGAATTTCAGCGTGACTTCTTGAAAGAACTAAGCACACGATTTGATGCAAGCGACTCGTTCGAATTTTCAGTTAAGATACTTTCGGTTCTGACTTTAATATACCTAAATTTTGTTTATCTTACTATCACTAAGCATTGATTTTGGAATTTACAGGTTCGAAGTAACATGATGTTTCACCAGTGTTTCTTGAATGCTTTTTCGGAATTCCGGTTTAGAACATTATAATCAGTACCTGATGGAACTCCTACAACTTTGAAGTGACAGTACGTTGTAGTCATGCACTCATTAGCTCATTGTTATAGTAAACCACACCTCAGCTTAATTTTTTTCTTACTAAATATTACAAACAGACACCTACTCAAAGGTTATAACAGAAACGGAAATATGTTTAAAAAAATATATTTGTAAAAATAGTTCAGCTTTGAGGCTTCCCTTTAATAAGAAACCTAATATTAAAATAAAACAAATCAAAATCAAGCACTCGTTAGCGGAAGAGTTGAGTGTCAGTAATTCAGTTATTGATCAGTTTACTATGAAAGCTTTAACTATGATTCGCGTTAATTCCAATAAAAGTGCAACCAACTATAATTGATTAACTAATAGTTTAAAATTGTTCATTTTACGTTAAAATTACATTTTAGAGATGAGTAAATTGTTCGAATCATAATGACCTGTTACATTGACAACCGTTTAACTCTGTCGGATTCATTTATGCTTTGAATAGATGATTTTTTTCAAAGATTAAATAAACGATATCATTGAGTGCATTATTCATTTCTCTAATTATTACCCGATCGTCTCAAAACATAATTGAATGAACAAACTTTGACTAAAGAACGCGAAAGCTTCACATTTTTGCTTGAATTCAACGTGGCGATGAAGATTGAAAAAAATGACTAGTCACGAGTAAAGTTTGAGAGGATTCAAAAACTACAACTAGAAGCATCCGGTTCGGTTCAATTGCACATTCAGTTTTCATACATAATGAGCACGAATAAAAATATAGAAATTTTCATTCGAGTGCCAAGAAAATTATAAAATAGCGAACTATACCAACCATGAAACGCCACCGAATGATCTAATGTACCCTAAATAGTTTGTACCTAGTAGGCAGCCATGTATGCCTCTAGTATGTACTATTTTAGTATACAGGCGATGATGGTACAACCACATAAGCAATAGGTACCATCGGGACAGTTTAACAGAGACAGAGATAGACGAGAGATAGAGAGAGAAACTTACAGAACCACGAGGAAGTAGTGTTCTAACACACTAATGGAAAAATGGCAAATGTGTGTATGATTCATGCGCAATTACTATTTTACATTTACTATAATTGTATGAAAGCAGCCGAGGCTGACAAAGAGAATGAAAATTTTTCAGTTCCGGAAATAAATCAGTATGTTGAAAAATGCATCCAGTTTTAAAATATACTTTAAATTTTCATGATTACTAATTAATAAGGAAAAAATGCTTACTTTTAGTTGTCTAACTGCTCATAGTACTGAAAGGCTGTAACATTTTGTGAGATTGGAAAAGTTCGTTGGTGGCTATGAGTGTACATAATGCAAGTTGAAAGAAAATAAGCAACACCATCAAAACCGACAATCAAATAGATCTTTCTTCAATCGAGATGAAGTGAACCGTTTTTTTTGAGAATTCAGATTTGCCTATCCTAAAATATCATCACCAGTGCATGTCGTTCGTTTTTTTTGCATTCGAACTGCATCACTAATCCACATTTCACCACACAGAATTTGAAATTGCTTTTCCTTGCTTTAGACACTCCACATCGGTTTGTAACGATCTTCACATTCCGCCAACTATGTTCTGAAATCAATTGTCACGCGGCGCATCTGCAATTTCGCGTTCCACGGATTTATTTCTCAGTCGTCGATTTTTCAGAACTCGCGTGAGTACCGGGAAAGGAATTTGAACCCGCGGGATACACTGTGTTAAAATTAACCGTTTGAGCTGTAGCAAAGTAAGAAAAAAAATGCGACTGTCACTCTGTCGGGACTTCTGGAGCAATGCTCTTTTTCATTTGGGGTTTCTTCCTGAACGTTGCACACTGCTTGAATTTTCACACTCCGAGGAACTTCTTCTTGCTGACTGACTGGCGACTACGCCATCGTACTGCACTCTTTCACCGATACACGACATGTACCCGCGCGGTTGAAAAACGGCTCGCAAAAAACAACGACCAAGTTGCAGAGTGCACATTCAATTTCTTCCGATTTTGAGCCTCCACGAAACCAGTGCACAGTGCATTTCCAAGCTGCTGCATTCTCTGAGCAGTTGC
Source organism: Topomyia yanbarensis (assembly GCF_030247195.1). NCBI lineage: Eukaryota > Metazoa > Arthropoda > Insecta > Diptera > Culicidae > Topomyia > Topomyia yanbarensis. The sequence continues at coordinate 150,932,318 of NC_080671.1, forward strand.
ACTCCCAGGACGGTATCTCGCTCTTGCTCTCCAGTTCGTTTAATCTCTCGCTCTGTCCCGTTGCACGAATTTAGATACAAAAATCAGAGATCAGGACTTGCCACCCCACCTCAAATGGATCCCCCTGTTCTTCATCGCCCCCCCCCCCCTTAACTCACGAATCCGGAAGATGCACTGCAGTTCCTAGACCGACCAGTTTGTCTCAACTCAACCACCTACTCTATCAGGTCACAGGACCAGCACAGGATCAGCCACTGGAGCCAGCACGCAAAGCGCAACGACGGCGACGACGGCTCAGAGAAAACTATAGTCGCCGCAAAAAACGTACAATAAAATGCACCGCGATGCATTATGCTTGATATTTTTTGCAGTCATTCCCTCTCATTCTCACGAGACAAAAAAACCCATTTGCTCGCTTTCGCTTCCAACAGCTCGCGGCCGGCGGTATGTACCGCACATATTCGTCCTGCTGGTTGTCTGTGTCTCCGGTTTGTTCTCAGCGGCGCGCGCCCCGTCTTTGGACAGTCCGGCAGAGTGGTAGTACCTAGCTAAAGCTGATAGCCGAACTGACCCCGCATCAACATCGATGCAAAAGTGCAACCAGCTACGAAACGGTCGCTGTGTGAGTGCAGTGAAGCACCCGTCCCAATCCAGCACAGCTCATTCCGACGGTCGGCCAACGCGGTCGATATCGGATGATGTGCAGTGCAACGCCCCGCCACCTCTGTCCGGTTAAAGATGCAGTTCCTTCCCCACGACTGACCAGTTTGCTATTTATTGCAATAATATTCGCCCGTGCGTATGTGTTTGTGGTGGTATTCGCGTGAAAGAGATGGCAACGGGCGAAGGGTTGCATTGTAGGGATGATCGATTCTGTTATTCCTGGAAGCTATGTTTAGCTGAAACAATTGTACATATCTTTAAAAAGCGCCTTTTCTATGACTAAACACATGAAAAGTTTTGTTAAAATTAAGTTTTAAAATGCATTGAGGCACATGCCTGTTACTCAGAATCTTTCCAGATTTGAGCGCAAATGTCAAACTTATGTGAAAGCAACTCCATGTCACGGTTGTTGCCCTCGACCCATGGTCAATTGATGAATAGGTAAAAATGTGCAAAAAAAATCATTTTTTGTGTTGTTATAGCCGATGAAAAGTGGTCCCAAAATGCCAAAAAGGGGGTTTTTGTATTTGTGTGAAAATATTTGATTTTTGCAATGCGATGTCTTTGAGGATGTCTCTTAGAATAAAACTACTTTTCTTTTTATTAATTTCCCCAGTTGACAGAATAAAAATAAAAATCTGAACTTCAGCAAGTGACTTCCATTTTCGATGCAAAATTGTGTTCTGAATCCGAAAATGAATTCCCAAAAATAACAGTAGAACGGTTTTTGAGTTAGAGTGAAAAAGTGAATTTCACAATTAAAGAAAAAAGTACGTTTAGTCAAATCCATATATCTTTGGTTATGGCGTATCAATATGAAATATAAATTTGTTAAATTTAAGGTAGATGGATGTACTTTCGATCATCTTAACCCTATAACGTTGCACTGGGGTACAAATGTACCCTAGGCCTTCTATGGAGCCGTGTGAAGACGAGAATTCGGCATTTACCGATCTGAGACCCAGGGTGGCTAGATAGAATTCCTTAATATCGGTAATCTCACTACAAGTTTATCGGTAGGTCGTGTTTTTGTCCCAAAAAAGTTGTGTTGACATAAAATTGTAAAAAGATTTCAGACCAAATACAACTCAAAAATGAATGTTGGTGTAGGCTGTACTCAAAATCAAAAAAATCGGTAGTTTTCGGTAGGAATAAGAAAATATCGGTAGTTTTCCCCTAGTCGTCTGTGAATCGGTAGGGAAGCTCAAAATCGGTAGGACTACCGATAAATTGGTAGGTCTGGCCACCCTGCTGAGTTCCTAACCATAATTCAATTTAGAGTTCCCAGTAAGAGTAGGAAAAGGTGATATAGCCAGTTTTCTTATAGCGAAGAAAATGATGTATTATACAGTTGTTTTGTTTGCATTTTTACCTGCGAAAACTGCGATCGAACGCGTTCACTATATTTGTACCCCAGTGCAACGTTCTAGGGTGGAAAACGCAAGTGCAACGTTCTAGAGTTAACATTTTGTTTTTATACTACTAATGTTCCTGACGTAATTTACGAGTTTGTTGTTTTTTTCTTAATTTTGTCTCATTTTTTAAAGAAAATTGAGCGTTTGGCCAAGATTTTGGGCAAAATAAAGCAATTTTAAAAATTATATTTTTAGTGAAACTAATAGCTTGCTAAGCAATGAAAATAAACCCTTGTTAGTTAAATTCGGATGGAAATTATGAAAGTTATTAAATTTTTTGTAAAATAACAATTTTTGAGTTTCTCTGGCCTAACTTATTGAATTGTCCCAAAACCATTTCTTTCTAGTGCTTATTTTTTTAATGTTAAGGAATCTCTGTTAGAATTACGTAAATAAAATAAAGAATTTGAGAAAATTTTATGTGAAGAATTATACGACCTCGTTTGTCCAAATGATGTCAAAACTAATAATTTATTTTACTTACTAGAACATCTATTTGAGTTCGTATTTTGAAATTATATAGGATATTGAACACGACTTATTTTACGGTTGAAACTTCAAAATCTGAACTTCAGAATGATTTCAAGAACGTACAATATTTTGCAATTACACTTAGATGACAATATTTTGCAATTACACTTAGATGACAATATTTTGCAATTACACTTAGAATGTATTCTAGCACGGTTTTCAGCTTCCCGGGATTCGGGAAATAAATGAAAAAAATCCCGGGAAATCCCGGGATCCCGGCAATACAAAATAAAAATAAAAAATGTGAATCATTTCTTTGAAAACAAAAGAATAAATTGAAATGTTTTCAAACCCGATTGATTGCATGTGTACTGTCTTAAAATAGTTGTTAGAAGATACCAATTTGGTGAACGGCACATCATTGATTCATTTGATAACTCGTCACTCAGTTTATACAACATCAACTTCTTTAGGATGTATAACTTAAATTATGGTAATCACGGTTACGATTAAGACGATATACTTAAAGCAGATTCTGGAATTACTGTCCAAAATTGGAATTCGTTACAGAGTATTTCGATGGAAAGCGATCAATTTAATCCAAAGCACCTCCTTTGGTTATTTTGAATGAAATGTTTCAGCAACTCCAGGATAGTGTGTGGTTATTTCCAATGAAGTAAAAAACGGGATATATCTGATCCGTTTCCATCACAGTAAGAATAGCCGGCAAGGTAAGGTTCCGACAGCATAACTTATTAAATTGACTTTACGCTTGTCCGGACATGCTGCAGACTCAGGTGATTCACAGTTAATGCCAAAAGATCTAGACTCCTGCGTCGCAGAAGACAAAGAGTTAAGTAGCCGGGAAACTCTAAGCTTGTTAATTGACCCTACTCCACGCTTTTCTAAACTTTCTTACTTTAAATCCTTGCTCTTCTTTGAGTACTATGGCTCTTAATATTTGAAAAATACTTCACCTTCCAGTCCATTGCTAATTATATGTCGTTACAATATATAAAAAAGTAAGAATAGCATAACTTATAGGGTTGCCACCTCTGGAGAGGCTTTGACCCGGAGATTTTCACTGATCTGGGGGGGAGGTGAATTTTGAGTGGAATGTGACAGAAATTGGAATCAAAGCGATTGTTCGGCATTTTAAAGCACTTTAATCGCTTTTTTATATTACGTTAAAGTAAAGCTGTAATTTTTTCACGTTTGAGAATGGTTTTATCGGTTTAATGTGGTGTAGTATTTCACTTCCCTGACTAAGTGCCAAGAATACAATGGCACCAGCTACTCTCACTGTGGAGTCGAACGAGCATTGCTCTCCCCCACAACTAACAGGAAGATGAGAACAAAGTAGGCAGAGCTGCGGCATCACACTATGTGTTGTCGGTTATTTATCACCAACAAATTTTCATTTCGCAAAAAACGGGCAAAACTTGCCTTCCTAGCCCAGTTAAGGATCGCTACCGGAGTAGCAACAACACCGGAAGAGCTCGTTTGATGTTGGATGTCAGTTGGATTAGAACAAATCGGCTAGACCTTAGTGCAGCTTGTGATAAGCACCACTAAGAGTGAAATAATTTGCTAAAATTGCAGCAAAATAACTTTTTAACACCATTTTGAGCGACTTAGTGGAATGCAACATTTTAATTGTAACACATAGCGAAATATTACTTTCCTTAACCCTCCGAAAGTGGCGCATATGGCCTACCAAACGAGCAACCGCTGGTACCCAAACACGATTTCGCTAAATTTTCAGAGCAGCGTACACTCAGTGCACTAGCGCGACTGCCGGAAGGTTAATTTGTAGTAAATTTTATTTGTTTTTCATTTTCATTGTTTTGTGAAAGAAATTGGCAATATTTGGTGAACTAATCTTCGCCACCTTGAAACGAAGGGTTAGTCGGACAAAATAAATCTGAACCAGAGTAATAATTAACTTAGACTTTTTAAATATTTTGTAAAGAATCAATTAATTAAAAAAATGAACCTATGCTTCTTCCCACCACACCCGGAGAAATTGATATAAAACCCGGAGATCGCTCCCGAAAACCGGAGTCTCCGGGTCAAACCCGGAGGGGTGGCAACCCTAATAACTTAACATTAAACGAGTTTGGATGTGAAAAGAGATTTTCTTATATCCAAAAATCTAAATATCCTGGCATGAAAAAATATATGCATAATCTATCTATCTATCTATCTATCTATATATATATAAAAGTCAATGTTTGTATGTATATGATTTATAGACTCCCAAACGGCTTAACCGATTTCCGTAAAAATTTGCACACAGTAGATATTTGGTATGGGGCGTGTTTGTGTGCTATTATTTGGAGATTATCTGCCCGCCAGATGGCGCTTTGGAACAAATTGTGTTTTCCTCCTATTTCGCAGAGTGTCGCAGCAACGCGCGATGGGTATTAGCTAGTTCTTTATAAAATTGATATTACAGCTCATTGGATTAACATGAATACCATGAACCGACCAAATATTTCTGCAGATGTTCTAGCAGTATTCTTTATTTTAAGTAGCATTTACTTTAAGCACAATATATTTACAAACCATCAAAATTTTTAAACAAAAACTTTCTTTTAAGAAATCAACACCATTTACATAACTATTTTTTTGTTTGCAAACCATTTCATTGAAGTTGTACCTATAAAAATAAAACAACTGTTGTTTATCAACCGGTTCATCGGTTTCGGAGATATCGTGCACACAAAGAATGCTACTGTAAGAAAATGCTTCGGGGCGATAGTCGGTTAATTTATTTTGGCATAAAAACATGAACATTCTTTAGCAGTGACTTGAGTAAGGTTTGGACTATAATATACCAGAAAAAATCACCAAAAAAATCGTATAATTTGCAATTACTGCCCACTACAATTGTTTGTAAGTCGAGATATTTCCGGTAGAATTGCTTTTGTAGAACGTAACTCTTTTGGAATAAATTAAAAAATCTTTTTTCGCGAGATTCCCGAATCCCGGGAATGAGAAATCACAATTTCCCGGGATTCAAGAATCCCGGGAAATCCAAAAATCCCGGGATTCCCGGGAAATAAATTCCCGGGATGGAAGCTCTACACGTCAAGTGGGCCTCGAAATTTCCACAAAATCGCCGATTTTGATGAAAAATATTTTTTTTTGTATAGAGGACGTGGAGTGAAACTTTTGGTATAAATATTTTGTAAAAAATGTAATTCTTTATTAAATTATAGGCTTTTAAATTTTGAAGAACAATAAAATTGCACTTTTTTCAATTTCTTATTTCTCAAAAACTACCAAAGATAAATAAATGAAATTTTGCAAACTTAAACGTTCTTTAAACATGCGGCGCATTTCGATGATGCCCACGATAACGCACTACCTATAGCCCAGGCGAACTCGACCAACGGGCATGCTCAAAGTTGCATTCGGCACAATGCGATAACTATCATTTAGCACGCGGTGAATTCTGTTTAATAGCAAATCGTTTCTTCTATGGTTTAGAACGTCGTCAGTTCTATTGCCAAAATTTAGTTTAACAAGTTGTTATTAAAATTTTTATCATAAATGGGATTTAATAGTTGTAACGAGTAAGATACATACGGCGTCTGTCATATTCCATTCGACTCAGTTCGTCGAATTCAGCAAATGTCTGTGTGTGCGTATATGTGTGTGTGTATGTATGTATGTATGCATCAGGGTGTCTCAAAATGACATCATGTTAAAAAAGTCAACGGGCTCACTTCTTAAATGAAAGGTTAGGGTGTTAGCATCACTTTCTTCTTCGGAGTGAATTAGCTAAAACGCTTCCTACTGGTGGCGAACTTTGATTTTTTGAAAAAATGGGCCGATTTTGGATAAAATTTAAAATTTATTCCAGTTGAAGTGGTCCTGAACTGTCTTAGATTCTTTCAGCATTTTTTATTTTTCTGAAGATCCAAATGGAGCAGTTTGGTTAGTTGGTTTGTACAAATTTTGAATTATAAGAGCGGCAAAGCCATTAAAACTTAGTAAAATGTGAAATTTTTGGTGTTTTTCAGTATTTTTTCTTCAAAACTGGGTATCTACAAAATTTTAAAAGTATAGAAAGCACTTTATATAGTTGAGCCGAATACAGGGGCGTAATTTTGCTGACAAAAGTGTATAGCTACGGCTAATAGGGTTTAAGTTTTTGTTAGATAACCTTTGACATTTTAGCAATTCATCAAAAAAATGCTGCTCCAAAAAGTAAATCAGTTCAAATGTGCTTTGACCACACATTGTTTTTCGGAAAATAGAATAAAAAATGCCGTTTTCTGTACGTTTTTAGTATGTCAGGACGATGTTTAATGAGCATCTGTCTCTAATTATTTTTTGAAAAGATAATTCTCCATAATTACTTCTAGGAGGCATCTTCAACAAAATAATAATATCAGAAGATGCGCTGTTTTTTGTTGTAAAACTTTTTCGAGGTTATTTGCCCCAAATTTGACTATTTCGGAATTATGTGATCTAAACAGTAAATATCAGTTTTTCAACACTCACCTCACTCTTTTGCATTTTTCTCCACTTTAAATTTCCTAACATGTAAATAAGACCTTATTTACAAAATGTGAATACGCCAATCAATTCAGCCTTCAAATATACGCCATAACTTGCCATTAACTCGACATATTTGTTTAATTTTAGTGATGTTCAAACCCGCTAGGTGGCTATTAGTATACAAAATAATTAAAAAAAATCATTAAATGCTCATAAAAACTGATTCTGATGTAGTAAAGACAAGCGAAAAACGCCATTTTTCATCCTTTTTACTTCTATTTTCCGAAAAATATTATGCGGACTAAGCACACTTAAGTTGTTTTATTTTGTAGAACAGTGTTATTTTTGATGAATATCATAAAATGTCAAAAGATTATTTAACAAAAACTTAAATAACTCATACCCCATTGGCCGTAGCTATATACTTTCTTCTGAAAAATTAGGCCCCTGAATTTTGCTCAACTGTATGAAGTGTTTTCTATACTTTTAAAATTTTGTAGATACCCAGTTTTGAAGAAAAACTACTGAAAAACATAAAAAAATTCATTTTTTACTAAATTTTAATGGCTCTGCCGCTCTTACAATACAAAATTTGTACAAACTAACTATCCAAACTTCTCCATTAGGACCTTCAGAAAATAAAAAAATGCTGAAAAAATCTAAGGTCGTTTAGGAGCACTTTAGGAGGCATTTGAAATTTTACCCAAAATCGGCCCATTTTTCAAAAAATCAAAATTCGCCACCAGTAGGGAGCATTTTAGCAAATTCACTCCGAAGAAGAAAGTGCTACAAATACCCTAACCTTTCATTTAAGAAGTGAGCCCGACGACTTTTTTAACATGATGTCATTTTGGGACACCCTAGTATGCATGTGACCAAAAATATGCACATCGTTTACTCGAAGATGGCTGAACCGATTTCATCAAACTTAGTCTCAAATGAAAAGTACAACGTTCCCATAAGCTGCTATTGAATTTTATTAAATTCCGAGTTCCGGTTCCGGAGTTACGGTTTGAAGAGTGCGGACACACAGCAAATTCACATTTTCGCCTTACTCCTATCGAAAGGTTCTGCAATCATTCTAAACATCGTCAACTTAATCCCGGCCATTTTTTTACTTGCATAGGTATTCTGTATTTCAACAGGGGCGTAGTTAGAGGGATACGGTGAGGGGTACCCCCCACATCACTCACCATCCTTCCCTAAACCGCCCTTCCCTAATCATGTACACCCCTACCCGAATTAAATTTTCTAGATCCTCCAGAATAAACATCCTAGTGGTTTGAAAAATCAGCGAAAAATTTGGATTGAAATGATTCTGAGTTGAGAAACTAATTTAAATTTTTTTAGCAAGTTTTTGGCGGGGTCCAAACCCCCGAATCCTCCTCCTGGATCCGCCGCTGGTTTCAAGTGTTTCAGCGTCGACACATAGCAACACAAGTTCGTAGCTGTCGATTCATTGTACGTATGTGTAAATAGCACTGAATATGTAATAGACATTTCCACCATTATATTAAACATAACAAGCCATGGAATCGTAGTTTGGATAAATGAGAATGGCACAATTGCCCCACTAGGTGGATTAAAACCGGTTTTTTCATGTTGTTTGCTTTTAAATAATAAAAAAATTGTAATGAAAAATATCGACGATATCAAATAGTAATAGAATTAACGGAATAAATTCAATTGTATTTAATTGTTTAAAATGTTTTAAATGAAATGAATAAAATTAATGACTGAATAAAATTAGTCAGATTATTAAAATGAATAAAATGTGCGAACATGAAAAATAATTTAAAATTGCATAACACGAAAAAAGCGAATAGAATAAATTGAATAAATGATACAAATAAGATGCATGAGATAATAAACTGATCGGAATGCATAAAAAGAATGTAAGGAATACAATAGATAAAATGAGGTCAAATAAACAAACTGAATCAAAAGAATGCTAAATAAATAAAAAAAACATTAAAATGATATAATATAATATAATATAATATAATATAATATAATATAATATAATATAATATAATATAATATAATATAATATAATATAATATAATATAATATAATATAATATAATATAATATAATATAATATAATATAATATAATATAATATAATATAATATAATATAATATAATATAATATAATATAATATAATATAATATAATATAATATAATATAATATAATATAATTGTGTTTGGTTCATGGTTAAGAACCTCTCGAGGGATGATTGACTGTCATATTTAGAGAAAAAAATCGTTCTACACATATACCATGAAATCTCAACCGTACATGAAAAAACCGGTTTTAATCCACCTAGTGGGGCAATTGTGCCATTCTCATTTATCCAAACTACGATTCCATGGCTTGTTATGTTTAATATAATGGTGGAAATGTCTATTACATATTTAGTGCTATTTACACATACGTACAATGAATCGACAGCTACGAACTTGTGTTGCTATGTGTCGACGCTGAAACACTTGAAACCAGCGGCGGATCCAGGAGGAGGATTCGGGGGTTTGGACCCCGCCAAAAACTTGCTAAAAAAATTTAAATTAGTTTCTCAACTCAAAATCATTTCAATCCAAATTTTCCACTGGTTTTTCAAACCACTAGGATATTTTATTCTGGAGGAACTAGAAAATTTAATTCGGGTAGGGGGGTACATGATTAGGGAAGGGCGGTTTAGGGAAGGATGGTGAGTGATGTGGGGGGTACCCCTCACCGTATCCCTCTAACTACGCCCCTGTTGAAATACAGAATACCTATGCAAGTAAAAAAAAATGGCCGGGATTAAGTTGACGATGTTTAGAATGATTGCAGAACCTTTCGATAGGAGTAAAGCGAAAATGTGAATTTGCTGTGTGTCCGCACTCTTCAAACCGTAACTCCGGAACCGGAACTCGGAATTTAATAAAATTCAATAGCAGCTTATGGGAACGTTGTACTTTTCATTTGAGACTAAGTTTGATGAAATCGGTTCAGCCATCTTCGAGTAAACGATGTGCATATTTTTGGTCACATGCATACTAGGGTGTCCCAAAATGACATCATGTTAAAAAAGTCATCGGGCTCACTTCTTAAATGAAAGGTTAGGGTATTTGTAGCACTTTCTTCTTCGGAGTGAATTTGCTAAAATGCTCCCTACTGGTGGCGAATTTTGATTTTTTGAAAAATGGGCCGATTTTGGGTAAAATTTCAAATGCCTCCTAAAGTGCTCCTGAACGACCTTAGATTTTTTCAGCATTTTTTTATTTTCTGAAGGTCATAATGGAGAAGTTTGGATAGTTAGTTTGTACAAATTTTGTATTGTAAGAGCGGCAGAGCCATTAAAATTTAGTAAAAAATGAAATTTTTTATGTTTTTCAGTAGTTTTTCTTCAAAACTGGGTATCTACAAAATTTTAAAAGTATAGAAAACACTTCATACAGTTGAGCAAAATTCAGGGGCCTAATTTTTCAGAAGAAAGTATATAGCTACGGCCAATGGGGTATGAGTTATTTAAGTTTTTGTTAAATAATCTTTTGACATTTTGATATTCATCAAAAATAACACTGTTCTACAAAATAAAACAACTTAAGTGTGCTTAGTCCGCATAATATTTTTGGAAAATAGAAGTAAAAAGGATGAAAAATGGCGTTTTTCGCTTGTCTTTACTACATCAGAATCAGTTTTTATGAGCATTTAATGATTTTTTTTTTAAATATTTTGTATACTAATAGCCACCTAGCGGGTTTGAACATCACTAAAATTAAACAAATATGTCGAGTTAATGGCAAGTTATGGCGTATATTTGAAGGCTGAATTGATTGGCGTATTCACTTCTTATTTACATGTTAGGAAATTTAAAGTGGAGAAAAATGCAAAAGAGTGAGGTGAGTGTTGAAAAACTGATATTTACTGTTTAGATCACATAATTCCGAAATAGTTAAATTTGGGGCAAATAACCTCGAAAAAGTTTTACAACAAAAAACAGCGCATCTTCTGATATTATTATTTTGTTGAAGATGCCTCCTAGAAGTAATTATGAAGAATTATCTTTTCAAAAAATAATTAGAGACAGATGCTCATTAAACATCGTCCTGACATACTAAAAACGTACAGAAAACGGCATTTTTTATTCTATTTTCCGAAAAACAATGTGTGGTCAAAGCACATTTGAACTGATTTACTTTTTGGAGCAGCATTTTTTGATGAATTGCTAAAATGTCAAAGGTTATCTAACAAAAACTTTAACCCTATTAGCCGTAGTTATACACTTTTGTCAGCAAAATTACGCCCCTGTATTCGGCTCAACTATATAAAGTGCTTTCTATACTTTTGAAATTTTGTAGATACCCAGTTTTGAAGAAAAAATACTGAAAAACATCAAAAATTTCACATTTTACTAAGTTTTAATGGCTTTGCCGCTCTTATAATTCAAAATTTGTACAAACCAACTAACCAAACTGCTCCATTTGGATCTTCAGAAAAATAAAAAATGCAGAAAAAATCTAAGATCTATATATATATATATATATATATATATATATATATCTATATATATATATATATATATATATATATATATATATATATATATATATATATATATATATATATATATATATATATATATATATATATATATATATATATATATATATATATATATATATATATATATATATATATATATATATATATATATATATATATATATATATATATATATATATATATATATATATATATATATATATATATATATATATATATATATAGGAATTTGTCTTGGAATTAAAAGATGTCTTTTTGGTCACAGATATCTAAAAAATCACTTGAGAATTGTTTCGTTCGGAATTCTCGTTCTAGAAATATGGGTTTATGAGTCCTACACAAAACTATACCATGACAAAGTAATGTTGCAAACTACCAGAATAAGTATCTAAATTCTTCGAAAAGCCAGTGACCATTGAAAGTGTCCCTGGACTGCTTTTGAGACACGAACATTCTTGAAATTACAAGTCGTATTTTTTCGCAAATTTAGTCTCATTGTTCATGAAACATTTGTATTGGGGTTTTCAGTACAACTCAGTATCAGTTGTAGTTACACGGTAATATGTATGACATAAATTCAGTGTCATCAACTATCTGTCCAATGCATAAACTGTGATTGTAATCCTCGCTAATTTACGTGTAGAATACGGAGCACTCAAATCAAACGTCGAAACGACAAGTGAGGAATGGTAAACGATGGTTACTGCTGTGACATTATTTTTGTATTTAGAGCGAAGTTTTGATTCCTTACATCTTTATTATACATAATGCAACTGATAATTTTTACGCCATAATTAGTATAACATAAGTCTTGCAAAAGAAGCAAAACTTTCATTAGAATTTTGTTAATGCCTTTCTCATATAGAAAGGTTATGCAATCGCTCTAAAAATCGTCAACCTAATCTCGGCCGGTGGGCCGAATGTCATATTCCATTCGACTCAGTTCGTCTAGATCGGAATATGTCTGTGTGTGTATGCATGTGTGTATGTGGAAAAAAATGTCACCTCTGTTTCTCAGAGATGGCTGTACCAATTTGCACAAACTTAGTTTCAAATGAAAGGTACAACCTTTCCAATTTGCACAAACTTAGTTTCAAATGAAAGGTACAACCTTTCCATTGGCTGCTATTGAATTTCTTGTTGATTGAACTTCTGGTTCCGGAGTTACGGGTTCAAGAGTGCGACTACACAGCAAATTCTCATGTAAACTGAAACGAAAAATTCTCAAAGAAGGGAGTAAGGGAAAATTTCAAAATCGAATTTGTAATTTGGATGCCAAATGACTTTAAAATGCAAGAAACGTTGAGATTTGATATAAACTCGAAAAAAAAAATTTTTGACGAAAATTGACTTTTTTGACTTTGGCACATATTTGCCTTTCTCATATAGAAAAGTTATGCAATCGCTCTAAATATCGTCAAGCTAATCCCTGCAAATATTTTTTTTTGGCTTGTGTAGGCTTAGGTAGGAGTATGCAGTAAGGGGTTGCTACTTTAAAATTATAACTAGTTTAAAATTTCTTAACGGATCTTCCTCCTTCATTCGCCGCTGGTTTCAAGCGACGTTTCAGTGTCTACACATAGTATCTCAAAGTCGTGGCTGTGGATCCGTTGTATGTACTATGTGCAAATCGTACTGAATATATAATATACATTTCCACCATTGTATTGAACATAATGAGCCATGGAATCGTAGTTTGGACAAATGAGAAAGGCACAATTGCACCACTAGGTGAATTAAAACAGGTTTTCAAAAACACAGTTGCTCTCGGTGATGCTACGAGTATAATATGTATAAGAATTATATTTGAAATCTATTTTGTCACTATTAGGTGGATTACTTGGTGATCTGTGCATTAACCCATTCATGCCCATGTTGTTTGTGGACAACATCGTTTTTAAGCAGCTATAACTTTTGATTGTGGCGAGAATTGCTCACAAAAACAAGTCTGGCTCATTAATGTGATTATTGCCTTTAATTTGAGTACTAACAGTTGCAAGGATCAGCTCTAGAACTGAAGTTATTGCAATTAGTCTGATTGATTTACGATGGAGCAGTGCTGCCAGGGACAGTTTACGTTGACGACGGAAAAAGATTTTTTCATATGTCTTTGTTATGGTGCAATATTATTGAAAACTGATAAAACTTATCAATTTAAAGTTTCGTTGGCTACGTTTTCCACGCAATTAGACTATTGTAATTATTCTAGGACAATTGTATTGAGCATTAGAAGGTAAAAATTGACCTGCTTCTAGCACTGCCATGGAAGCACTTATCTTTATGAAAATAGGCTTTTCATGTTTCTTGACCCCACCGTTTTCAAAGAAAAATAGTTTGGAAACCCTACATGCACTAGAAAAAGTTGGGCATGAAAGGGTTAATATACCATCCAACGTCTATCTCGCGACTGAACGCAATGCTTTATCCAACGGATAAATACATCAATTCTGGACCAATTTCCAATTTGAAGTGAAGTTACATATTATTTTGTCTTAGAAGCAAACTTGCATATTATTTTTTGAGAAATTCAAAATCGGTTTAGTTTTGCCACCAAAACACCCGTAAAGCAATACTCAAATGGTATGTAACGATTTCATTTTTAATTAGTGGAAATTAATGAGCGAGGAATAAAAATTCAAAATGTTTAATATCTCCGCCGTTCGTGAACGGATTTTTACAATCTATAACTTGTTCGAAAGGTATTTTTACAAGCTCATAGTGCACATTATACGAAATCGCTCTTGTATCAAAATATTACAATTGCCAGAGAAAATCATGGAGATTCATAAACCGAGCACAACTGCAAAGTTTCGTTCGATTCGGCGGTGGTCATATTTTGCGGTCGGCCGGTTTCTCATGGAATCTCTCAGCCACTTCGTGTAGATGTTCGAAAACTGCTGGTGTATCGAAGAGTGGTCCTCTAACCCTACTGAAGGAACTAACTACTAGCCTGGGAGGGAGAAACAGACTCAATAAATGTGAATGTCATAGCCAGCCAGAACGAAACTGTCACTCCGAGCCACAAAAAAGTGTTCATCGAGGAAATGAGAGTATTGTTATCATATGCTTGCTTGAAAATATTTCCGAACGATGAGTTTCTTTGATTTTTTGTCTAGATTGGGTGTAGCAGTAAATATTATTAAAGTTTTTCTGTGATTTTAATGCCATTTTGAAATTAGCCAGATAAATTTTTCGGTAATCCGTGCTGCCACTATCAAATAAATTGTATTTCTATGTATTCAATGATGAATAATAATTTAGATACGTTTAAAAGTTTCGAGCATCGTTTTAAGACAATATTGCGATCTTGCTATAATGTAAAATAAACGCTAATTTTATATGAAAATTTCAAATAATATTTACATTTTAAGCTCAATGAACTACGCCTAAAATATATTTTATGCTTGTTATGAAACCAGTTATGGAAATGTGACGACGCTGTAAATAGGGTTGCCACCCCTCCGGGTTTGACCCGGAGACTCCGGTTTTCGGGAGCGATCTCCGGGTCTCCAGGTTTTTCATCAATTTCTCCGGGTTTGGTGGGAAAAGCATAGGTTCAATTTTTTTGGAATTAGTTGATTCTTTACAAAATATTTAAAAAGTCTAAATTAACTTTTACTCTGGTTCAGATTTATTTTTCCCGACTAACACTTCGTTTCAAGGTGGCGAAGAGTTCACTAAATATTGCTAATTTCTTTCACAAAGCAATAAAAATGAAAAACAAAATTTACTACAAATTAACCTTCCGGAAGTCGCGCTAGTGCACTGAGTGCACGCTGCTCTGAAAATCTAGCGAAATCGTCTTAGGGGACCAGCGGCTGCTCGTTCGTAAGCCATATGCGCGACTTCCGGAGGGTTAAGGAAAGTAATATTTCGCTATGTGCTAGAATAGAAATGTTGTATTCCACTAAGTCGCTCAAAATGGTGTAAAAAAGTTATTTTACTGCAATTTTACCAAATCATTTCACTAAGTCGCTCAAAATGGTGTAAAAAAGTTATTTTACTGCAATCTTACCAAATCATTTCACTGTTAGTGGTGCTTATCACCAGCTGCACTAAGATCTGGCAGATTTTTTCTAATCCAACTGACTATGTCAACATCAAACGAGTTCTTGCGGTGTTGTTGCTACTCCAGCAGCGATCCTTAACTGGGCTAGGGAGGTGAGTTTTGCCCCTTTGTTGCGAAATTAAAATTTGTTGGTGACGAATAACCGACACCACATAGTGTGATGTCGCAGCTCTGCCTCCTTTGCTTTCCTTCTCCTGTTAGTTGTGGAGGAGAGCAATGCTCGTTCGACCTCCACAGTGAGAGTAGCTGGTGCTTTTGTATTCTTGGCACTTAGTCGGGGAAGTGAAATACTACACCACATTAAACCGATAAAATACTTTTTGGTTTAAAATAATTTATATCATCTTTCTATTTAAAACATGTGATAAAAGCTATTTTCATATCTATAGTAAAGACCATTCATAATGGTGTAAATCGTGCGAAGAAAGTTTGAAAAATTTGTGACTTATTTGACAATTTTAGAATGAGTGACGCCTTGCTAGTCAGATTTGACGGTTCTCCAGTTTAAAGTTTCTTTTGAGAGTATACTGAGAAAATGAAAATCATCAACGTAGGCTTAGATGCATGCTAATAAATATAAACAAAGTTTCGAAAAAAAATTGGCAAGTTACTTCGACGTGAAGTTTGACATCGACATAATATTTTTAATGTTCGGGTGCTCATGCAGCTTAATCTGATGATCAGAATCATGAAAAAATTCCATTTCTATCTATTAGTTAAAATCTTACACTTCGTTACAGTTATTTGCAAAATAACCTTGGCTAAATTTGACAGTTCGACGGTTAAAATTGTTGGATGATGTAAAAAGAAAGGCGGAAACAGTTTTCTATACTTTATTTAGGTTGGCAATATTTTTCAGTAGTAAATAATGGGGAAATATAAAAACGAAAACATGTTATATCAAACGTTTTTTCGGTTATTTAATTATGTGGATATTTACGTTCCAAGGCTGCAACCGTACCTATCTACCTATCAAATACCTATGCATTGGTCAACATTTCACAAATCAGATAAACATGCCTCTACCGGCGAGTTTCCTTATTCAAGGATTCTGTTAGTTAAATTTTTATAAAATTAAATTCTATTTTTCAGATTGAATTTAATATTGTATCGGTTTTTATAATCAGTGTAAGAATTTTTTTTAGGAAACCGTGGTAGAATGAAGGAGAAGATCGGCACAAAAATCCTATTTTAAAAATAGAAGATTAGACACATCGTTCCGAAATATGTCTCTTTTCACTCGAGTACTGGAAGCAAACTGTCGTCTGACTTTATCTTCAAATCAATGTAAAGCACCCGGAAAAAAAACATTCACTGATTTTATACTGTCCCAAGCTCCTTTCCATCACACGATTGAAGTCATGTGCCGGTAACACGCTTGCATCAATGACACGCAAAAAGAAATTTGCTCATTTATGCGTCGCCCACCTTGATTGATTTTGGCTGTCGAAAGTTTTCTTGCTTCTTGACAAGTGCTATTATTTACACTTCGTGCGTAGTGTCTGTTTCTCCCTCCCAGCTACTAACTATTACACTAGAGTAGCTGGTATGAAAATCCCTTCACATAGTAATACCGTGGATTGCTTTGTTCGAAAATTATTTGCTTTAAACCCTTTGTGCTTTGACAAAATCATGCATATCTCAGAAAGTAAACAACATATCGATAAACAAAAATAATTGTGTCAAATGGCAAATTTAGGCCTTTCATTTGAAACTAATTTCGATAAGATCGGTTCAGCGGTTGCTGTGATAATTACATGACATTAGTGCACATACACATGGACACACACACACAAACATAAACACACATACAAACACACATACAAACGCACACACCCATTCCGGTCGGTCAGGGCTGCTTTTAAACACGAGATAGTGCTAAGAAAGTTCCTGCTACAAGGAGCTGTGCAGAGAAGTAGACGCTAACCAATGCTTACCGTGTCGTTATGGCCAGGATCAAGGCTCCAATGACGCCAGTCGAAATGTGCGCTAACAAACTGAAAATTATCGTGGAGGGTCTTTTCCCGAAGCACGACCCAACCGCATGGCCGCCTACACCGTACGTTGATACAGATGGTGGAAATGCTGGTGACAATCTAGTTTCCAACGATGAGCTCCTTATCGTGGCAAAAAGGCTGAAAGCGAAGAAAGCTCCCGGACCGGATGGTATCCCCAACGTTACACTGAAGACTGCGATCCTGGCGTTCCGGAAATGTTCAGGATAGTCCTACAGAAATGTCTGGACGAAGGCTACTTATAGATGGAAGATCCAGAAGCTGGTCTTGCTGCCAAAACCATAGAAACCACCAGGAAATCCAGCATCGTATCGGCCTATATGCCTGCTGGATAGTCTTGGTAAACTTCTAGAAAGGGTCATCCCCAACAGGCTGACGACCTACGCTGAAAGTGGGAACGGACTATCGCAGAGGCAGTTCTGGTTCCGGAAAAGGATATCGACGGTGGACGCCACCCGCACAGTCATCGAAAGCGCGAAGAAAGCGTCGAAGAAGGGGAAACAGCTACTGCGCCGTGGTTACGATCGACGTGAAGAACGCGTTCAACAATGGTAGCTGGGAGGCAATCGGCACAGCGCTGCACAGAATGCGGGCTCCAAATAATCTGTGCAAGGTTCTGAAAAGTTACTTCCAGAACCGAGTATTGGTCTACGAAACGAACATGGGGCAGAGGCCGATTAGGGTCACGGCAGGAGTACCTCAGGGCTCCATACTCGGCCCAACGCTCTGGAATATAATGTACAACGGTGGAGATGTTGACGGCAGAGACAATAGACATCGTGGAAACCTGGATGGCTGACGTCAAGTTGCAGCTGGCTCACCACTAGACTGAGGTAGTGCTGGTCAGCAACTGTAAAAAAAATCCAGCGTCTTGAGATCAGCGTCGGGGGACAATCCATCCCATCGATACGTGCACTAAAGCACCTGGGTGTGATGGTCGACGATCGGTTAAATTACAACAGCCATGTCGACTATGTATGCGAGAAGGCTGCGAGGACAAATAACGCATTGGCAAGGATCATGCCGAATCACGGAGGAGCAAGAGGCAGCACGAGACGTCTCCAGGCGAGCGTCTCATCCTCAATACTGAGGTATGGCGTACCGGCCTGAGCTGCTTCACTGAACTCGAACCGGACGAAGTTGACAAGCACGTTTCGCTTAATGGCTGTTCGTGTCGCGAGTGCGTACAGAACGATATCGTCGGAGACGGTATGTGTAATTGCCGGGATGATTCCCATTTTCATCACTCTGGCTGAGGACGTGGAATGCTACCAGCGGAGAAATGAATGTATTGCAAGGAGACTGGTCCGAGCGGACTCGTTGGCTAAGTGGCAGCAAAAGTGGAACAACGCGGAGAAAGGAAGGTGGACCCATCGACTCATCACAATTGTGTCTGGTTGACGCAGTTTCTGTCAGGGCACGGATGCTACCGTGCATACCTGCATCGGTTTGAACACGCTTCGTCACCCCTTTGCCCGGAGTGTGTGAACGTGCAAGAGACACCGGAACATGTGGTATTCGAACGCCCTACATTCGAGGAAGTCCGAAGGGGTATGCCTGTGGACAATATCGTAAGAGAGATGTGCCGCGACGAGCGTATCTGGGATGCTGTCAACAGAGTGGTTACTCTCCGTTACTCTCCGAGCTGCAGAGGAAGTGGCGAAGCGACCAACAAAGTAGCGCTATTGGCTAGAACGTCGCCGGGAAACCACAAATCGGGATTCGGGAGAAATTCCGCCGCCGGGGAACTCTCCAAAGGTGTAGACTAGGTCCGTCGCCGAGGACAAGTTTAGTAGTATGCGATATAGCACCGGGTTTGGGTCGTCGGGACGCCAGTGAACCGGACGTCAGGCTTCACCGGAATCGCGGAACCGACCTCGACACCCTCCCAGGTAGCTCTTGAGTAGGCTCGATCCACCGTCGGGGATTAGACCTAGCAGACCGTGTCGTTGGGGCGCCAGTGAACCGGAAGCTACGCTTCACCCGGAATCGCTCGATGGACCTCAGCACCTACTGGCTGGCTCGTTGAGTAGGCTAGGTCCACCGCCGAGGACTAGACCGAGTAGACGAGGCGGGGAGCTAAATGACTCACAAAAAGGTACACCGGTGTCGGTAGAAATCTACCGCCGGGGAATTCACGGTATGGTAGATTCGCCGCAGTGGACAACCCGACAGAATTGTGAAGAAAAGGCGAGCTAATTGGCCCACGAAACAAACACCGGTACCGAGAGTAATTCTGTTGCAGGGGAACCCTCAGTCGGAGTAGGATAATATCCGAGTTGATCTCGATAAAGCTGGGAGCTGAATGGCTCAAGGAATCGGGTATCGGTGGCGAGGGAAATTCCTCCGTCGGGAAACTATCGGTCGGAGGAGGGTGAGTTCATCGTTGGGGACTATCCAAATAGATTGTGATAAGGCCGAGAGCTGAATGACTCACGGAAACATGAGCTAAATGGCTCAATCAATCAGCACCTAAACCGCTCACGGGGACGAGTGCTAAACGGCGATGTAATAGATGGAAACAAGAAGCAAGAGAAGAGTCGAGAGCAGTGGCGTAGTAGCGGGGGGGGTTTTGGGGACGAAACCCCCCCCGAAATATTTTGGAGAAATTTGAAAAAATTGAATATGTTAAACAAAAATATGCCTAATATTTTAAATGAAATTCTCAAAGTTTCATTTGCAAAAGTTATCTTGTAAAAAAATTTCCTTGTGGTGAAAATTGGCTGCAGACTCGACACCTACCTGTCGGCACGTTGTGGAGGCTAGCTCAACCGCCGAGGACTATAACGAGTAGATCATGGCGAAGCGAGGAGCTAGGAACTTAATGGTTCACGAAACGGATATCGGTACCGAGAGAAATTTCGCCACATTCTGTAGTCCTTGACTTACGGCGAACATGGACTGGAGAGTGTGAGGGAAGTGTCCCCATAGAGGCCACCAGGCGATTCGCTACCGCATCGGTCAATGGAACCCTGCTGCAGCACGAAGAAGGACGGGCGGCAAGCTAAAGTCGAAGACGAAAGCCTTTAACGAAAACCTCTTTGTTGAGTTACTTCGGCGAACAACGGAATCGATTGTGACGGCTTGTGACGTTACAATGTCACGAAAACTAGGGCCATGTAGTAGACGGTGTGCAGCTTACTGGTTAAATGAGTAACTCAGTATGCTATACGCTGCTTGTCGTAGATCCAGAAGGCGGGCTCAGAGCGCAAGATCGGAGAGTGAGAGAGGAGCGCAAGCGACGTATCTAGAAGGTAGGGACTCTTTAAAACAGGAGATCAAGCTTAGCAAGCCAATTGCCATAAGTAGCTGTGCTGAGAAATAAACGCCAGTCCCTGGGGGACGCGTACTGAGTCGTCATGACGAAGATGAGGGTCCGTCGACACCAGCTGAAATATGCCCGGGTAAGCTAAAGATAATCGTTGAGGGTCTCTTCCCGAATCACGATTCAACTACCTGGTCACCGACACCGTACGGCGAAGAAGAAGGAGGTAACACAGTCGAGTGGCAAGTGACTAACGACGAGCTCAAAGACGCGTCGATGTGACTAAAATCAAAGAAAACCCCTGGTCCGGATGGAATACCAACAGCGGCGCTGAAAGCTGCGATCCTGGCATATCCGGACATGTTCAGACATGCTGAAGTCTTTAGACGATAGTAATCCCCGAAATGAGGAAGGTGCAGAAACTGATGTTGCTGCCAAAGTCAGGGAAGTCACCGGGCCATCCAGCCTCGAATAGACCAATGCCGCAGCGTGGCATAAAAGAATGAGCCAGATCCTGAAGAGCTACTTCCAGAGTAGAGCACTGCTGTACCAGACGAACAAAAGGGCAGAAGGCAATGCGAGTCGCAGCGGGCGTTACTCAGGGCTCCATTCTCTGTCAAACACTTTGGAATGGGATGTAAGATGCACTGATAACATAAATTCGTGAATATAATAAATCATGCAATGCACGAATTCATTCGTCGTTTTCTGCAACGAAGTATTTTCGTGCATTGTAAATAGTAAGTTTCGTTCATTTTATGAACAAGAAAGGCCGTATGGTGAGCGAAAGCTTTCGTAAATTTTACACATTTAATGTACACTGCACGAATGATATCGTTGATAACAATATTATTTTTCGTGAATGAAATGAAATGTTTTGGTTATTTTAATAAACGTTTGTGTATATTACGAACGATTTCGTTGGTCGCACGAAATCTTTTCGTTTATCTTAGAAAAGTTTTCGTATTTATTGGCCTCTTATTGTTTTCAGTCGATCTTTTAAGATCGATGTTTTTTTTATTTAAAAAATCTATCTGGCCAATACGATTTTATTGTGATTCGAAGAAATGGCCGCTTGATGAACGAAATTTTCGTTTATTTTAATAAACGTTTATGTATATTACAAACGAATTTGTTGGTCGCATTTTATCTTTTAGGATCGATGTTTGACAACACCGATATCGCTCTGGCAGAGAAAAACTCAAAATTATTCATACAAAATCAATGAGCAGTTCGCGACGGCTCAACTGATTCTGTACTGCTCCAGATTCTGAATCAACTGGAAGCGAAAGAGGTTCTGGAAATCTTCCTGCAACCGGCGGACACGACTACGACTACTAAATAGTCAGACAACAACAATTATCTGACGAATAGCAACAATGGCTCCATATTGCTCTTTTGACGTGGACGGTTTGACGAATGGTGCTCGTAAATTTTATAAAGATATTCGTATATAACAGCGAACAACTCGTTTGCTGAATGAAGCTGTTTCGTAATAAACTAACGAAAGTCATTTCGTGGTTTTCACGAAA
The DNA here is from genome assembly GCF_030247195.1 of Topomyia yanbarensis. Taxonomy (NCBI): domain Eukaryota; kingdom Metazoa; phylum Arthropoda; class Insecta; order Diptera; family Culicidae; genus Topomyia; species Topomyia yanbarensis. The sequence goes on from NC_080671.1 coordinate 150,954,811, forward strand.
AACTCGTAATAAAAAACAAAAGTGTTTCGATAGAACTACGAACGATTCATCATATGTACGAAAAATTCGTATATTTTATGAAAGTTGTTTATACGAAATTAATTCCGAGAGATTTACGAATATGTTCTATCAGTGTGGGGTCTTAACACTGCGGCTGCCCAGGAAAGTGAAAATTGTTGGTTTTGTGGACGATGTGTCAATAATGGTGAGACACTTGAAGAAATGGAGGTATCGGTGACGGAGACAATAGATGCGATCGAGAGCTGGATGAACGGGTCAAGCTGCAAATAGCTCACCACAAGACGTTGTTGTTGGACAGCAACTGCAAAGGGGTTCAGCGGATACAGATCACCATCAAAGGGCATGTGATTGCATCGAAGCGTGCACTGAAGCAATTGGGAGTGATAATCGACAACTGATTGAGCTTAAACAACCACGTTGATTACACATGCGAAATGTCGGGTCTTTATCTAGTATTTAGTCATCGATACTGCTTAGGGTGCAGCGCTGAAAACCAAGAGAAACCGCGAAAAGCTGAACAGGACGCTTCGACTACTGGTCGTACGAGTTGCGATTGCGTACCGGAGGCAGTATGCCGTGATGCCGAGATGATCCCCATCTGCATTACCCTGACGGAGGATATCAAGTGCTACAATCAATGAAATGTCAGAAACGTGAGGAAGATGATGAGAATCGATTCGATGATGACGTAGCAGCAGGAATGGGATAATACGGAGAAAGGAAAGTGGACCTACTGGCTCATCCAAACCTGTCGACGTGGGTCAATAGAATGCACGGAGAGATGACCTTCAACCTGAAACAGCTTCTACCGAGCCACGGCTGCTCAAGGAGTATCTTCATCGGTGTGGGTGCGCAACGTCAACACTGTGCCTGGAGCGTCTTTGAATGTCCGGGGTTTCAAGTATTTGAATGTCCGAGGAGAGTCTTTGAATGTTCGAGGTTTGAAGTGACGTGCAGGGAGCTACTTAAAATGGGAGAACCGGACATCAACCCGGATAATGTAGCCTACAGAATGACAAGCGACGTAGAGACGTGGAACGCAGTAAACAGAGATATGATGTAGATCAGTGATTCTCAACCTGGGGTCCGCGGGCCCCAGGGGGCCGCGAAGTCATTGCTGGGAGTCCGCGAAGAAAAATATATTTTCCGAGTGCATATTGAAATTTCAAATCTTGTTTCCTAACAAATTGAAAATAACATATTGATAGCATACAAAATTGATGTTTATCTGTGGGGGTCCGCAGCAACCCAGTGTGATATCTAAGAGGTCCGTGGTACGAAAAAGGTTGAGAACCGATGATGGCATGACCGTCTTACAGCGGAATAGACATCGAACAACGATTTCGGGAGAGCAATCACCGCCAGGGAACTCTCCGCAGGTATAAGCTAGATCCACCGCCGAGGACTAGTCGAGTAGACCGCAACAGAGCAGCGAGTATGAGTCGTCGAAACGCCAGCGAACCGGACGTCACGCTCCATGCGAATTCGCCGGACCGACCACGGCTCCCCAGAATCGATATTGGGAAAACTTTTTTCGTCAGGGAACTTTCCGTTAGCGTAAGCTAGGTTCACCGCTGGGGACTAGACGGATTAGACATCAATGAGACACCACTAGTCGCGGGTCATCGGCGCACCAGTGCACCGGATACCCAGCTTCACCAGAATCGCCGAACTGAACTCGACACCTAGCTGATTGGCTCGATCTCGGGAGAACTTCTCTCGCCGGGGAATTCTCTGTCGGAGTAGGCCAGGTCCATCGTCGGGGACTAGACCGAGTTGTTTGCGAACAAGTCGAGGACTGAATGGACCATCAAGGAAGTAGTGCTAAATGACCCAAGAAGAGAACTAAATGGCTTAAAGGAGTTGCGGTGCTAAATAGCACCGGTTACGGAGCCAAAGGGCTAAAGAAGTTGTAGTACTGAAACCAAATAAGAATCGGTATCGGGAGAACTTCTTTCGTCTGGGACCTCTCCTTTAGCTTACAGTCAGATTCACCGCCGGGAACGAGACCGCGTAGACCGCGACGATACACCACCAGCAAACCGGATGCCCCACTCTACCGGAATCGCCGAACTGACCGTAGCACCTGGTTGGTTGGCTCGAACTTCTCTCGCCGGGGAACTTTTCGTCGGTGTAGGCTAGATCTATCGTCGGGGACTAGACCGAGTAGTTCGCTAACTAGTCGGAAGATCAACGAGGAAGTGGTACTGAATGGCACAAGGGAACTGAAGGGCTCAGTAAATTAGACAGTCTGAAGTTTGCCGCCCAGATTGTCCTCGTAGGGGAAGAGCATTTATTCTCTACCAACAGCTAGTTTTCCTACCTTGACTACCCAAACCTGTTCCCTGAGTTGTTGGTTTTTGAACATTTTTTCCTGCTCAGAATGTTTTTGAACATTTTTTCATATATATACAAAAAAAATTTCATATCCCCCCCCGAAAAATTTTCTTACTACGCCACTGGTCGAGAGTTAAATCATAACTCATAGGTCGAGCCACTCCATGAAGCGGGGCTCCGAGATAGAGCAGAAGAAAGAGTTGCGACGAAAGCACAACGAACCCCCCACGAAGTAATACAATGGCCTTGTTCCATGGGGAAGAAGGGCGTAAAAAGTAAGGAATGTTTTAGTGGTTAGGCACGAACATGAATCGTGAGTTCCACACAGTGCCAATACACTACACGCCAGGCTTTTGAAGTTTTTTTAACCTTACTATAAAAAAACACACACACAAACACAGACATTGACCCAGTTTGTCGGGCTGAGTCGGTTGGTATATGAGACTCGACTCTTCGGGCCGGGAAAAAGTTTTCAAGGTTCGAGCGAATCCTATATATTCCTAATGTAAGAAATGTAAAAAACTTTTTTTCTTCGTTTTCAAAGGTCCACGTTTCCTCAGTTGAAGTTCTTTTAACCATTAAAACGACCACAACTATAACAACAGAAATAATCATTTCCTGTAACATCACAACATCAAATTGAGTTTTCAACTTTTTTTTTACGTTTTAACGACATTCAATTAGCCAGAGATTACTGGGTAGGGAAAGTTATGAAACTTAGAGCCATAGTACTCAAGTGAGAGCAAGGATGTGAAGTAAACAGATCGGAAAACTAGAAGTGGCAGGGTCATTAGAACAGGCTTAATATCGTGCGGGCTTAATTTTTGCCTTCTGAAAATGTGACTAACATAGTCGAAATAAAAAAGGAAAAAAGAAAAAAAAAATGAGTTTTCAACTTTATATGAGCTATTTACTCATGTAGCGAATCAATAAACAAATTCAAAAACTGCTCGGCACATTTATAACATACTGATCTGCTAATACAGTGTTAAGAGGCGACAAATTATCCGATCGTGTTCTTGAATTTATTCATCCACATCACATCAATTGTTTTTCGAACTCGGTTCACCCATTTTACTATTGCACAAAGTTTATCCACCGAAATTGTGCAATGGGAGTAGACTATAACAAATTGCTGATAGGTAAATAATGTTGTACTTATTCCGCGCATTCCAATTGAAATACTATTTGAATTTAAGCGTTTGCAGTTTCCGGTGATATTTGCATTTGTAATGAATAGAAACAAGCCGCAAGGACAATCATTCAAATTTTACGAGGTCAATTCGAAAAGTCCGTGTTACTCACACGAACAATTACACATTGCTTGATCCAGGGTTGAAACATATTTTTATTTGAATTCTTTAAATTAATTTTAGTTGTTTTGACCATTCATGATACTTGTTCATTTCATTTTAATTAAATCATGGAATTGTCGAACGGAGTCGAGGTAAAAGCTAGTAACAAATAGGTATAAAGGAGGCGTTGCTCTCTTACCGACAAAATTACGTCCTCATAACAACGCGTCGCCGGACTCTACCATTAGCTATGGACATGATAGATTAAGTAACGCATAACTCAAATCTGTTGATTGAACAGACGAAACCCGCAATTATAAAGGTGATTCTTCCAAATAGCTTAAGTATTTGGCATGGCTTGCTCAGGAATTGACTATAGAGCTTGTACGAATGAGACGGGAAGAAAAAGAACTCCCAAACGACGTTGCTACTGCACAAGAAGCTTTCGTCCAGAAATATGACGAACTGTATAGCACCGCAGTAAGACCGACTGCTAAATGCAATGCTAAATGTGAATGTCACAATGTAGTTCGTGTCACGATCTTTAACCCAAAGCATTTACCATAAAGCAGCGTAATAGTCGTCATTACTGCCCTTTGCACAAAGATACAAAAACTAAAGTGTTTTGTCAAAATTGTGTAAAATTTATTTGCAGATCGCATCCTCGCTTCAACGCATTAACGTTGTGTAATAAATATGTCAGCACGGAGTCAGTACGCGTGCGTTGAAACGAGTTGTTAGGACTGATGTCCCGGTGGTACAGAAGTTCTGATTTTTACTGATGAGCACAAAAGCGTCCTGGGAACCGTGTGCTGGAATTCATGGACCGGGCATCAAGAGGCCACATGTGTTCGGATGTCTTCAAATATGCTTGCTTTCCTCGGATATCATCGAATTGATGTTTTTTTTTGCTTTACCGCACGCCATGGTTACCATAAAAGATAAAATTCATCCTGGGAACCGTGTTGCGGAATACCCAGAACGGGTCTTCAAGTGTCTGAATATGGTCAGATGTCTTCATATATGTTTGCATTCTTCTTAGGTCTTCGAGTTCATTTTTTTTGATATGTCGTATAACAGGATTTGTTACTGGAAACTTAATTCCGGAATTCCCGGAACTATTCAGAGAGTGGTTTATCTATATTAAAACTATATTGCATAAATTGCTTACCGTACTAATCTTTCATGATTTGTTAGAATAATTGAGGCTTTCTGAAATGACTAAAGCATATGCAAGTAAGCCTATGATTGGCCACTTTTGGGAATCCCTCCCAGCAACTGGCCAATTCGTATTACACAAATATGAAGTACGATTATTGTGTACGAAGGTCATGTCCAACAAATTTTTTGCCAAAAAATGTGGAATTGCAGCGTTCTTTTGAAAATATTTAGGAAAAACTGAAAATGACCAAATGTTAGTACCCTACTACATTCCTGGGATTTATTCCAGAGTCATAGCTTGAAATGTAATTTGTAAAGAATTTTTGAAAATTGGAATAATTTTCGGTTCCTTTTCAAAAAATGCATCAAAATCGGTCTAACGACAAATAAAGTTAGTGCCAATTGAACGTTGGCTTTGGTGTAACGCAGAGGGCTTGCTAGGTTGAATGTTAAAAGATTCTAAATGCACCATATGTGTATTGACAACTTGAAATAATTTCTCTGTTTCCACACCAAAGCCAATATAAATGGTCCCATGCAACTCAATGTTGTCTGCTCTTTTCCAAAAGCAACAAGACCGTTGCTTGTCTTCGGAAAATTCTGCGCGCATTGTATCGCTATGCTTTTCACATGAAATCACATTTGAATAATGTTAGTAGCACTACAATATTGTAAACTAAGATTTTCTGGGTACCATCAGACCAGAACGAGTTAATAAGATGCACGCCAAATTGCGTATTCAGTTTGTAACTTTCATTATATTTGTAATACTATAAATAACTCTCGAACATTTAACTAAAATGCAATTTTATTACAAAATATATTTCCATTAAATACGTGTACACAGAAAATAGATATAAAACGCATTCACAAAAAGTATTCCTGCTTTGTAAATAAAAATTAAAATACAAAAATAATTTGCGTTTAAATTAGCCTTACATTTTAGCTTGAAGAAAAATATTACATAACTCTTTCCGAAGAGATTCCGGTACAGACAGTAATATACTCTATACTCCTATTAATATAAAGTACCGCGCAATAAATATCGACGACATCGACAATCGTTTTTTTCTGTCGGTTTTGTTGTGGGTTATTGTCCCATAGACATGTTTTATCATTCGAATAATAATGATAGCGTTGACACAAATAGCAATAACTAGTAAATATATAAGTAACAAGTTCAAAACTATTGCTCATTCCGGATTCTGTTTCATTGTTGAGCACAACGTTCTTTTGATTTTCGTTTCTTATTGTCGGCTGAGTTATTCCGCCTGGTTCCCTGTATCGGCATGTACGGTGGCACTGGACTAGATGATCCGGGATCGGAAAATTCGAGAATATCTTAAAAGTAGAAATAAGACATGCTAATAAGGTATTGAAGACGGCTAAAATTATTTTAATTACCACCTGGAGGAGACGAAAGCGTTGAAGCTGTCATGGAGTTGGTGTTCATCGGGCTGGTGCCTGAAGTGTTGTATGTGGGGTCAATTCTGGCAGCAATGTTATCATCCGTGTATTGACTTCTAAATGAGATGATTTTTTTTTTATTATTTCATACTACTTATTTAACAGAAATAGCTACCTTGACATCCGAACTCCCCTAACATCCAAATGATTGGGCCGTTGAGGGCTCCGACTATCTTCCCTATCGGAAACTGGCAGTACGTAGATATCATCATCCTTACGACCATTTTCAACTAACCGTTGCACATTGGCCGACAATTTTAAATTTGGTGCGGATTTTTGGTGCCTTATCATATCTATCGGATTCGAGTAGCTGTCTTCACTAGGCAAAGATTGTGCGTTTAGATAGTGGTTTCCGGACCCAGATCCATGCGATGAAACACTACTCTGGGCCCTATGCTGACCTACGCCATGCTCTGGGGAATGCGCCGGTGGTCCATAGTATCGTTTACTACTAGCACCAACTATTTCTCCAACAGCCCCCGACGTTGGCGATTGTTGCAGCAAGTCGATCGGATTTGAGTAAGAATCACCATCCGGATCACTGGCAATCGCTTCCAGAGAAGCAGGCTGTTGATCTCCGTGGGGCAGAGATGAACTATTTTCACCAACGGCTCCAGCCTCGGTTGCCTCCGGATCTTGAAGTTGTTGCTGCTGACGTTGCATCTCTTTCTTTAGGCGAGCCTTTTCTCGAGCGCGTTTCGCCTTAGCTCGTTCTCGCTCTTGCAGCATCTTTGCGAGCTCTTTGTCTTGAGCTTCCATAGCAACACGCCGATCAATCACCTCTTGATCCAGTCCGTCTGCTTCTTGTTCCTGCAGTTTTCGAGCCAGCTCCTAAAAGAATCGAAAGAATGAAATAGTTGGTTCAGTTAATTGGTTTGAGTAAATTCTAAAAATGGCATACATCAATTCTTTTAGAATTGAATACGGAACTATCTCTTGTTTTTGTGTTTGAGATACATTCAATAGGAATCAGAAGTTGGTAAGAAAACCAACCGGTGGTAAATGCACCGGTACGGTTCTCAAAATCTCATCACGTGTAAACAACTGGTGCACACCGTGTGCGGTTCTGATTTCGTTCACATGGTAAACGAAACCAAATCCTCAAATGAGTCTCAGTTTCGAAAACATAACCGAGTCACTTAGCACCGTTTACATGTATGCACGAGTTTCAACTCGTGTTGATGTATTTTCAACAGCGGTTTCGGTTCGGCTTTAGAAAACCGAACCTGATTTTTTCTGCACACGTTGCTTCGGTTGAAAGAAGAAGCAGTAAAATGATGCGCAGTGCTGCCGAATAGACAAGCGAAATGAATGAAATGAGTTCCTCAGAGTCGATGGGGCAATATCGAAATATTTGGTTCTATGAAGCTGTTTACAGTTCAACAATTTATGTTTGCAGTTATACTAAAACCAAAATGGTGGAAACAAATTCAAAATGGCGACCTTGTGTTGGCGATTATTCGTGTCAAATGATTAAATGTGAACAAATTTGCTTTGGAAAAACTCTCTAAAGAATTAAAATCGATGTCTATCGCCATTGAGTTTTTGTCGGCCGGTCTCACGAACACTAATGCAGTTTCTTGGTTGAAAGCAATCTCATTTGCTTTTCCGTCTTTGTTTATTATTTTCCTCCAGCTAGTTATGTAGTATTTGTGCCATGTGACGTGTACGTGCATGAGCCGTAAAAAGTCTATTATCTGAAACATTAAAATATGAGTTTTTTCTGGAACGGTTAATATGGTGAATTACCATTTTTAAATCCAAGACGATGAAATCAAAATGGCAAACTTCCATGACGATATATAATAAAACCATGCAAGATGTGTATTTTTTAACGAAAAAAGTTTCTAGATGCCGAAAATATATGTTCGGTACAATGTTATATGACGGACCTATAGAACAACCTTACCAAAGCGATGCACTTTTAAGAAATCAAGCAACATATTATTTTTGGAAACAAAATATCTCTAGAGCTTAACAACAGCTGTTTACTGCTATTTTACAATTCGATATGACGTATCTGGTTTTAACAAAGATCGCTGACATCCAAAAAAAAACCGCAGTGTTAGTAAACTTAATTCACCAAAAGTTCTTTTCACTGCCTTGGAGCTATTTCTATCATACGTATTACTTTAAGTGGTTTCGAATATTGGATGTAGATTACTACGTTCAGTTAATGAGTGTAATACAAAATAATCCTGTTTTTGCGTGACGAATTTCGCGCCAACTCGAACAAATATTGGCAGCACCCTCTTAGATTTTACTGAAACTTTCTGTACATGAGAACTTTGTCACAAAATACATATATCACCATAGACTATCTTCCACTCTAGATAGTCTATGACAGGAGACATGCTGGTGACCTCGGGTGATTCGTAGTTATGCTGCCTAAGCTCGACCCTCATCAGCAGAAGACAAAAGTTAAGCCCGTAAGATATTAAGCCTGTTCCAATGGCCCTGCCACTTTTCCGATCTGTATACTTTACATCCTTGCTCCCACTTCAGTACTATGGCTCTAATTTTCATAACATTCCCTACCCAGTAATCTCTAGCTAATTGAATGTTGATAAAGATATCACAAAATTAAAAATTCTGCTGCATATCCACTGAGCAGTACAACAAAATGTCAAGGACTTGAAGAACTGTATAATAACGCCAAAACAATATCTGGCACTCAAAATTCCACAGTTTTGGGCCTATTCCTGATGGCAAAGTAGAGGCGAAAAGGTATTCTAATTCAGAAGACGAACCAAAAATATTTTCCTTGTATAGAAATAATACAAAATAGCATGCATAAAGATAGTTTTAAGACAAATGTTACATATAAAAATAAATAAATAATTATGTAAAATTTAGTACATAATGTTGTGGTGCTTATTTCTTTCCCTGATCTTTTTGGAACTAAACAAGAAAATAAAGAAGTATTAGTGGAATATTAGTTCAATGACGTGAACTCTTTTCAATTGGATTCTTGATTAATAATAAAAGTTGCTTAATTAGACAATATTTTCTCACAAACTGAGTTTTATTGAATTTTGAGATGGTTCTGACTTTCATTGGTTTAGTTTTTGATAAAAATACAGTGAAAAAAAATTAGTTTGCGCAAGGGAAAGTTTTTTAAATATCTTTTTTTCCTTAAAGGTGCCCAATTTGAATTTTTGAATTGGAGGTAAGGAGCATAATTACCTATCTTGGAACAAAATTTCATCCAAATCAAAGATGTTTTTTTTGTAAATGGATTTTATACATTTAAAATCGATTTTTTTCAGTGTAGGAGTCGATAAAGAATTTTTTCAATATTTTTATTAAAAAATTTAACTCATTTTGTGGAAATCACTCGTATAAGATTTTGTTATTTGAAAAAAATGGTAAAAAAAGTTTGACACTTTTCAAAAGACAGTCTAGATCATTTTTGGAAAAACAAAGTATGCAAAGTAGCTTTCTGTGACAAATTCTTCATGTACAGAAAGTTTCATTAAAATCTGAGAGGGTGCTGCCAACTCTGAATACGATTTAGCGCAAAATTTGAAACAAAAAACAAAGAACACAAATATTTTACATTAAGTAGTGTATTCCTACGTCTACAGTTCGTGCCCCTTGTAGTTTTTTTTATTTCTTGCAAATAGTTAAGAGACACGCGGTTCCGTCAAGCTCACGCACCAAGCAGTATAAAACAAGCAAATTAAATAACAGCAACATTCAATGCTTCTCTCTCGGGGAGTGTTAAAGTGACAAAAGAAATAATTTTTGGTACACATTGTACGATTGCTAATATCGGGATACTTTATCAAGACTGTAACTGAGTGTATTAATTTCAAATAAATTCTAAAAATAATTCATTTCAAGGTCACAAATTTTATTTCAAATTGTCTACCAAATTGTCTACCACCTAATCCTTGCTTCAGAAAGGGTAGCCAGAAATTTGGTTTGGGAGGGGAGTTTGATGAAAATCATTGATTTTTCTTGGGGCGGGCACAGCATAATTGGTAAATCGATTGCCTTGAACGCAGCTCACCTGAGTTTGATTCCCAGCCCCGCACATAGGAATAGAAATTTTTCTAGAGAGATTTTTTTCACCCACAAAGATGCGAATGACCCTAAGGTTAAAACCTCTATAATCAAAATTTAAAAAATTAATTTTTCGAAAATACTTACATTTCATGAAAGTGTGATAAATTAATGAAAGTGCAGAAACAAAATTTGCCTAACAGACGCCTTTTATAATTTCTTCTATAAAATGTCAATGAAGTCAAAGAATGCAAATATAAAACGTACTTTTAACCCTAGAACTTTGCACTTGCGTTTTCCACCATAAAACGTTGCACTGGGGTATAAATGTACCCCCACGCGATTAATTTCAATTTTCGCAGGTAAAAAATGCATGCAGAAGAAATGTATAATACATCATTTTCTTCGTTTTTTAATTGCGAAAACAGCTGTGTAAGTGAAAGTACGGAATTTATTGAGTGAATGATACATAAATTGACTTGAACAAAAAAAATGCAAAATCGAGGCTTTGACTTTTTTCACAAAAATTACTATACCTTGTGAATTTTTAGCCGATTTGAAAAAAAAAAATAAATGATTCTAAAAGTTGAAAGAATGGTCTAGAAACATAGCAAAATGGAATTTCGATATTTTTGAAAAAGTGCAATTATTTGGAAGAGTGAAAGTTTAAAACTCGGGTTTTGGAAAATACCACGAAATGGGAAGGAAACTGAAATGACAAAAAATTTCTGACCAGTAGTTCATTGGTAACACGCATCGTTACTGTTACAACAGTTACTGTGCGCAAATTATACTTGCGAGCCATTGTTTTGAAAAGCTATAAAAAATAAACAATAAAACAATAAAAATCTACAAAAATGAGAACGATTTTTTTTTCTAATTCAAAATTAAATTAAATTAATTGAAAAAATGATTAAAAATGATAATATAACACCAATTGTTACTTATGTAGTAAAACAACCAGTATTTAAACTGGTATTGTCACGAGTCACATTTGCACTGACAGAACGAAACCTGACGAAACACTAACGGCAACCGTACACTGGGGTACAAATATACCCCACGCCAACTTTGACACCCGCTTCCACGAAAGTTATAAGCAAACTGGCTATACCACCTTTTCCTACTCTTACTATGAACACTAAATTGAATTATGGTTGGGGTCCCACGTCGATAAATGCCGAATTCTCGTCTTCACACGGCTCCAAAGAAGGCGTGGGGTATATTTGTACCCCAGTGCAACGTTCTAGGGTTAAGGTGGAATAAAGTTTTCCAACGATCATAATCATATAATTTCGAAATCATCAACTTTGTAGGTTTAACAAGAAGCTTTTCAACATAAAAAGCGCTTCTTTTGATATAATATTGTTGGTGATTAAATCTTCTTGAAGTAATTATGGAAGAATAATTCTGATGAACCCATTTATTTTATATTGATATTTTTTGACTTGGGCCGTTCTTGCACTGAATCCTTCGTATATTACTTCTCGGAGGATTACCCGCCAACATTATTTTATTAGAAGAGGTTCTGCTTTACGTTCTAATATTCTTCAAAGATGCTAAACATCTAGAGCTGACAGTATCGAAATAATGTGATCATGACCGAAAAAAATGCTTTCGCGCTTTAATTTTAGTTTTCTTCACTATGAAAGCTCACAACTGACGAGTGCTCTTATACAAAAATGTTATTACACCATTCAATTCATAACTCAAATATGTATACATCATTAACTCTTACGTCCCCAACCCCCATTTCAATGATAATGTTAAATTTCAAAATAATGGTTCTCAGCAGCGTTCTAACCAAATTTGGTTTTTTGAAAACGATCACAAAATTTGTCCAGTTTAAGACACCAAGGCCATGTTTCCGGAACTGACCGTAGCTTCGGATATATTGTTGGGAGTATCATAAAACCAGACACGTAGCCAGAGGGGGGGGGGGGCTCGAAACTTTTCAAAAATAAATTTAGGAATTTTTTTTAAATGTTTTTCGGTGACTCTTAAAAAGATTTGTGTCTTGTTTGCGATGCAAATTAATGCGAGAATTGTGAGGAAGATTGCTATTTCGAAGACAGCGGTCACGATATCTACTCAGTATGCTGATGTATGTGATAAAACAGTTCCCTTCATATTGTATGACTCGTCGGAAGAACAGAAGAAACTGTTACTTTAATTCTTGTTGTGGGAATCTGTCGCATGATTGAGTCGCAGAAGCAAGAAGTGGTACTCCAGCCAAATACGGAGACTATTGACTTCCGGTCTTTTCGCATAAGATCGAACATTCGTGATGTGAAATATTTGCTGTAGGTGAATATGGAGGTTATGCTTACGAACATCGCCTTTAACGTATTTAACCATGTCAGGTGTTCAGTGCTGATGCCATTTAACAAATTAACCCAGGCGAAACCAGTCATTTTGCATAACAACTTGTAAAACGTGGTTGATCCTCATATATATGGACGATGAGAAAAGCAATGCTCGGCTACAAGATCTGATACCACTTACTTGCACCGTGGCTATTCAAAGATTCCTGTCACATTTGTAAAAATGGAATTTATTATAAAGGACACATCTAGTAAGTAATCCTCTATATATTAAATGGTGTTTTTGTGGTGAGAATCTAGGTGGACCGACATATTTCCTCCTACCTGACCATGCACGTAAAAACACAATGCGATAGTATCATTTGCGCATCCATAGTCTCCAATACCATTACCTGAAAAACAAACATTAGCCCAATTTTGGCTGCTGTTCGGATAATATTCACGGCAAAAACTGCGTCTAGTATCTCAAAATCAACAATCAGCGCCATTATTAAGGAAGTCGACACTCGTGACCCACCAGAAATTCGCGAACATGGACATGGCAGTAACCACTATGATGATAAGAAAGTGTACGAGATAGAAATGAACAACTACCACGACACTGTTGGCTAGGAAAAAACATTTCCCAGCCTAGTCAATAGTTCTGTAGGATAACCATTCACGTTTTATCATTTTCATTGCATACATCATGGACATACATTCAAGACACAAGGCTTCATTTAGCTAATGCATTGAACCGAATAAAATAAACGAAATACATAATAAAAATGCAGAAGTTTTATAAAAAAGTGAGCTCAAAAACTGCCCCAAAATGAGCACTTTAGCGCTACTGGTTGTGTCTAACAAAACTCAGATATTTTGTTATATATTAGCCAGAATAAAGTTAGCTAAAGCAAAAGTAAATAGAATTTCTGTAATAGGTTAGTGTACTGTACGCTTAGTAGAAACATCAGGCATCTCACTCAAGCGTGCTAGACAAAAACATTTCCATTTACTGATGACAATATAATCGAGAAGATAGTTTTTGTTTTCGCGTCATTTTAATGCAATAGTATTTCTATTGACACTCAATTTCATTTAATGCAGGGAATGTGTTCCGTATTTAAACATTATTAGTCCGCAAGGTAGTGATATTTTAAACAATCGAACAATAAACAAGAAAAAATGAACAAGCCAAAAAGTGGTAAAACATCGGTTTTCGTGAGGTGTTCATCAACCCATGAATTGTATACCCTCGTATAATACTAATGTTGTTGACATACAGAAACGTACATAGTATTGGTAAGACTACCTGTTGTGATTTCATCCTTGCTTTTCAACGGATGTCAATTGATGCTAAACCATATATTAGTCCATCAATCATAATAAACTTGATGTTGCAACCAGCAGCAGCATTTTTGTCGCTTTCGATGGTTTCCAATTAATGTCTATGTAAGTTTAAAAACGACGTAACGATACAGTGAACAGACATCAGTAGCCTATCACCGAGAGCGACTAAAATGTTGTAACTAGTTGAGTCTACAGTCAATAAGTTGGGACTATAGTTTCGATTTCATGATTTCGTTTTATTTGTGTTCGTTATGGAATAAAATGAGAGAGATGAGCAGAGAAAAAGAGAGAAAAATTAATAAATAAATTGAAAGCAGCTGTTCTATATTTTCTGTACACTCAACTACAGAACAACAGAAATCATCATAGAAAGTTGACCTTACACCCACGTTACTCTTCGCCGAAGGGGAAGTAAGTGCGATGTATACCTGTTCATGTGTCGGAATAAAGAGATGCTGAAATTATTGAGCTTGTTCATATTTATAGTTTCTAGTTCTTTTGGTAATACATTAACCGTCAAGACACCAGTTACCGTGCGTTTAGATGAACCCTGTTTTGCCTTTCTCATACAAAGAAAGGCTATGCAATCACTGTAAAAATCGACTTTTTAACCGAGGCCCGGAGGGCCGAGTGTCATACACCATTCGATTCAGTTCGTCGAGATCGGCAAATGGCTGTGTGTGTATGTGTGTGTGTCATTTAAACTCACACAATTTTCTCAGAGATGGCTGAACCGATTTTCGCAAACTCAGTTTCATCTGAAAGGTATAACGCTCCCATAAGCTGCTGTTGAATTTTTAGTTGATCCGACTTCCAGTTCCGGAGTTACGGGTTGAAGAGTGCGGTCACACAGCAAATTCTAATATAAACTGGTACCACCATGATGTTAAAATGATGTAAAACATATTAAAATTGATGTAACATTACTCTAGTTTGCGGGTCTGGATCACTAATGATCAATTAAAGCACCTTTGACCACATTGGCCATCTATGACGGTTCATGACGCCCTCGGGGAACCCGCCAAGTTCCTAAGCTAATATCACACCCATTCCCCAACGAATTCTCGACCGATTTTCACAAACTTGATTTCAAATGAAAGATACAGTAATAATGTTGACTGCTGCTGAATTCATTCGGTTCTGACTCTTGCTTCCGGAGTTACAGGGGTGTTAGTAAGGATACACTGGAATTTCCCATATAAATCGGTACAATCGTAATACCTCAGAGGCTAAAAACTATTGAAATGGTCACCAAATTACTTCTAATCGCAGATCTAGATCACTGATTGCCAATCAAACATTCTTTGAATATATTGTCCACTATCGACGATTTCGGAAGTCCGGAATTCCGGGCATATTCCACAATAAAAGTCACATCGGTTCTTCGGTGATGACTGAACCGATTTTCTCAAACCAAGTCTCAAATGGAAGGCAAAATATGGAGTTGAATATTGCATCGCGCACCTCCCCCCCTCCCCATGCCTTGCCCTTACACCTCCCTCCTTCATCACTCCCCTCCCCTTGGACCACCCTCGCGCCCGCATTTCCTTCATCCACCCCGTATACCGAAATAAGATGAAGTATTTCTGACTCATCCTCCATTCCCACTCTACTAACCCCCCATTCCCTCCACTTTCAAACCCATTCCACCAACATTTCAAAATATAATCACATGAAGGTAACATTTAGGGTGATGAGCCTATTTGCGCCATGTTTCTATTAACACCCTACCCATTTGAAGCCGTTGGTTAGAGCAGTGTCTGTCATCTTTGTTCAACGCATTGAGTCAAATGGTAGCGCAACAATAGGGGCACTTGATTCGAGTTTTCATTGTGCTCAAACACGAGAATTTTACTGTTTTCAACGGATTTGTGTTATTATATTGGTTCTTAACAACGAAGCAAAGCGGTTGATGTCAATTTTTGCGCAGTCCATTGATTGTAAGGCCGAATTACCGAATTAGTGAGGCACCCTGCTTAGTATGGTGAAAATAGGCTCATCACCCTAACTCATGCTGATAATATTCCCATAGGTTGCTATTGAGTTTCATTTTCAACCGACTTCTTGTTCCGGATTGTGAGTTGAAAAGTATGGTTACAAAACAAAATTTGTTGATTTGTCCACATCGGTTTCTCGGAATGTTCTAAACCGATTTTGACAAACTTGATTTTAAATGAAAGGTCCATCAGCTGCTGTTGAATTTTGTGTGGATCCGAGTTCTGGTTCCTGAATTGCAGGGTGATACGTACGATCACGCAGCAAATCCCGATTCTAGCGAATTCTGCGATGAATGTAAAAAGGTGAATTTGTTTCCAAAATGTAAACACAACTATTGAATTTGTAGATCTAGGTCACCAATAGTCATTCAAAGTCTCTTTGGCCACACTGGCCACCATCGACGGATCCGGAAGCATCCAAGTTCAGAATAACGGTTATATTGGTTTCTCGAAAATGGCTAGACCGATTTGATCAACTTGGTCTCAAATGAAAGGTGTAGCGTCCCCGGAAACTGATATTAAATTCCATCTCCATCCGACTTCCGGCTCCGGAGTTACGGGTTGTGGAGTGCGATCACATAGAAAACTCCGATTCAAACCGATACCGCGATGAATGCAAAAAGGTGCTCTTATATATACTTACCAAGTGTAATAAGAATGAAAGACATTTCCATAATGTTATATTGTACGAACCAGCTATTAACCTTTAAAGGCGCAAAGCAATTTTTTTCAAATTTTCTGAAAATTGTCTCTCAAAATTAATACGCTACTCTGATAATTTTAAGATGGTTTTCGCAATGTTGTTTTAAAACAACATTGCGCATTTAAGGGTTAAATCATAGTTTGGAGAAATGAGAAAGGCACAATTGCACCTCTAGGTGGATTAAAACAGGTTTTTTTTTATCAAAATGAAAACCGCTCTCATAGTCACTGTAAAATCACCTACGTCACAATTTAGAAAGAATATAAAACTATTAGCAACAAAATGAGTATAGGTAGTTGAGGACATTTGTTTGGCATCAGGGCACGATATATCATTAACCATTAACCGTGCATGAAGGGATCAATTTACTGTGTATTTAAAATTTGGATTCAACTTGCGTTGGAATGTTTCAATAAAACGACGAAACGAGAGGATTTGTAGATTCAACGAGCTAGTTCTGTCAATTTCGTGGTTTTGAAACTCCACGATGAACGAAGCATGCACGACGACTGACGACTTGAAGGTAAATTAGAAGATATTAGTAATCAGTGTTAAGTGAATTTCATTCGATTTGTGGACAATTTTCTGGAATAACTTAAATTGTGGGCAGTTTCCTTTAGTTGATTTAATCATTTAAATTTATATTTTGATTTTGTTGATCACCAAAAATTCTTCCTAACTGGCGCTCTACCAGACCAAGATCAGTCTTGAAAATAGTTTCATTTAAATAGAATATATCAAAAAATTATGTTAACATGATACCTTAGAACTGGTCATACTCGCAGGACGAAAGATAAAGAAAATAGAAATTGAACCGTTTCTGCGCATCTACAAATCGCTTGCTAAATCAGAAGATTTTGTGCGAATTTCGACATTCTCTTCGTTCGAACATTTTATGGATATTTATCTACTCATTTCGTTTTAGCATCTTCTACACCTTTTAAACGTGTAGCTTGGAACACCTTGCGTTTTCCAGCACCGTCAAGCATTGTCATAATCGGTTAGCGCCTAAATACTTTTTGTTTTATTTCGATTAGGGGAACTGGGGGCAAGTCCGACACCTTAAGCGCAATCATTTTTCTAAAATACCAAAAAGCTCCAAAAATTGAGTATTCTGTGCGTAATCCTTGTTTACATGGTTCTTAACAAGATATAATTTTTTAAGCATTTCAAAAAATTGGATTCATTAAAAATTATTGGTTGCCAAAAAATGGAGAAAAATAACATTTTAAAAACGCTGCGGGTAAGACCGACACCCCGAAATGGCACGAGCGTCACCCTTGTTAGCTTTCTTTTTGTCCAATTTTTTCATTAAAAATGTGTTGTGTATGTGTGATAAAGTGTAACTATGTGTATATGAGTATGTGTGATACAAATGCATGCTTTCTGGAATTTCATCGCGTAGCAAGAGGAAGAGAGGAAGGTGTGAATAAATATTGTTCAACACTTGGTTTGTATTATGGTAAAGATTTTCCCTCTTAATCTTTTCAAGCTTTATTAGCGCTAGTGAAGCCATTCTAAGAAGTAAGATCCGTTCTGCAAGAAGAATATATCCCCTGTTACTAAGATTCATTCACTTAGAAGTAACATACGCTTTTGTAGTAAGCTATCCGATTCAGATTCCTATTAGATTATCCTTTTTCCTTTCGTTTTATAATAAAAACTATGAATCGCGCTCAATTTGATTTTTAATTTTTTGGTCGGTTTGAGACAATACTGAAAAGGAATAAATGCAAATATCAGAGTTTCCGGATATTTCAAATAATAACATGATGTTATAAAAGTAGAATACCATGAACAACTCCCAGTCATTCGCATTGAATCAAAAATGAACTCAACCATAAATAAATAGCGTTCTTACCCCTCCTAAAACTGTCGGTCTTACCCCAACCGTGCACATTTTTGTTAAATGCCCAATAAACCGTGTTGGATTACTCAAACTTATCTTCAACGCAGATAAATAATGATATGGAGAGTAGATTAGAATGTGCGGCAAAAATACTGGTGATTTCCAAAGCCTTTGTGCTGTTAAAACCTTAAAGTGTTTCAACTAAAAATAACATCCAAGCGCGCATCAACTTTTCGCATGTTTTGTTTATTTTGTGACGTTGGATGAATCTATATGGCATCTGTGTGTCTCTAAATGCTCAAAATAATCGTACTAATGATATCCTGTTATTATTGTATGATTCAAAATTTGATATCTGGGAAAAGTCGTTGGGTGTCGGGCTTACCCACGTTGTCGGACTTGCCCCCAGTTCCCCTATAGAGGTTTTAACGTTAAAGTCATTCGCCTCTTCGGGTTAGAAAAATTTCTAACCCTATGGGCGGGGTTGGGACTCGAACCCAGGTGCACTGCGCACAAGGCAATCGATTTACCAACTACGCTACGCCCACCCTCCGCCTAAATACTGTGAACTCTAGAATATCCATTGTTGTAACGAGAGTAAGTACTATAGCCTTTCTTGTGACAATGAACATATTTTTAGGATTGTCTTGGATTTGGAATTGATTTCTTTAAGGACCGATTTCTTCGCCCTCGCTTAGCGCTTAAACCAGGTTTAAACGTACTGGTGAACCTGGTTTAAAAAAAATTTCAAGTCCGAAAAAAATGCTGGCTACGGGCCTGCATAAAACGGGGTATCTGTCATCACCGGGGTAAGTTTGATCAAATGAGACTTTTTTCAGATAATTCCCTCTAACAAAATAATCGAAACAAAATACAAACCATATTCTAAACATGTTCAGCGCTAGATGCAACGATTATTTCGTCATTTAATGTATCTTTTATGAACACAAATTCAAATTGAAAATGATACAACTTTCATGCATCGTTTCAATCTGTTCAAACAATTATTAATGAAATCAACCAACCTAACTGAACTGATAACTTTTTTAGAAACCGTAAATATTTTTGACCAATAATTTATTTAAAAAATCCGAGATTTTTATCGCTAACTAGGGTGATGAGCCTATTTTCGCCATGTTTCTTTTATCACACTACGCATTTGAAGCCGTTGGTTAGAGCAGTAACTGCCATCTTTGTTCTACGCATTGAGTCAAATGATAGCGCAATAATAGGGGCACTCGATTCGAGTTTTCGTTGCGCTCAAACACGAGAATTTCGCCGTTTTCAGCGCATTTGTGTTTTTATCACAGTTCTTAACAACGAAGCAAAGCTGTTGATGCCAATTTGTACGCATTGCATTGATTGTAGGCCGAGTAATTAATGAATTAGTGAGGCACCCTCCTTAGTATGGTGAAAATAGGCACTTTACCCTATTTAATTTCGACTATTTCCCCAAAAAAAGTACGATAAAAGTCGGCCGATCCTTCCAGACAATTTTGTTTTCTTACGAGACGACACAATATTGGGCCATAAAATCGCCTGCATATGCAATTTACACAACATTTGGAGCGATATTCCTTATCTTGATACACATATTTTGTCGATCAAAGTTACCCCGAAAACAACGAATGAAAATTTACAACAAATTTATTTTAGTTTTACAGTAAAACGAAATAAATTACTAAACAATTTGCACGTTTTCAATCCATGGGTACCAATACTTGTTTTGAAAATGCAAACAGTTACGTCTACCTGATTTGAAGCAAGTTATTCGAAAAACTTGATCAATGTTTCCCCGTTTTATGGTACTGGCGTTACCTCCTTTGACGAAAAGTGAAAAACCATAAAACCTGAATTTTGTAAATAAATCATTGACCAACATTCTGAGAGTTTTTGGGCGAATCAGCCACGCCCAGGAATATTCCGGGAATCTGGTTTCACCAGTAAAGAGGACAATTTTCGATCGATTATAAAACGAGGTGCAAACTTCATATTTTGCAAAACAGGTGCAGTTGAAAACATTTGGATGGCTCAAATTGGACACACAGCGGGATATTCCGGGAACGTGGTTCCTCCGGTAAAAAAGGGACGCTTTCCGACCGGTTACAGAGCCCGTTACACTGGAGGACTAATTGACCCTACCTCGGGGTATTCCGAAAACCTTTTTCCTTCAGCAAAACGAACACTCCGATCGGTCATAAAATCCATCTTGCGGCACGTCAAACTTCATGACTTTGCGAAACAAATACACTAAAGGCCATTTTGAAGGTTTTAGGTCTAATTGGCCAAACTCCGATTTATTTCGAAAACCTGGTCCCTGCGGTAAGAGTACAATTTTCGATCAGTTTTAAAACCCGTCTTGTGGCATGCCAAACTTCATGAATTTACCAAACAAGTGCACTCAAGGATATCTTGAGGGTTTTGGTCAAATTGGATACAATCTGGTTCCTCCCGCAAAGAAAACATTTTTGAACTGGTTGCAAAATTCGTCTAGCGACACTTCAAACGTTCTGATTTGCAAAACAAGTACACTAGAGGTCATTTTAAGGGTTTTTGGTCTAATTGGCCACATTCCCGGAGTATTCCGGGAACCTGGTTTCTTCGGAAAAGAAGACACTTTTCGACCTTTTTGAAACCCTGTCTGGTGACATGATTTTGTGAATAAATTCACTCGGAGATATTTTTAGGGGACCACACCTTGGAGTATTCCAGGATCCTGGTTCCCCCGGTAAAGAGGACACTTTTCAACCGGTCATAAAACCCACCTTGCTACATGTCAAACTTCATGCTTTTGCAAATCAAGTCATTATGACAATACTACTATGTGAAGGTATTTTGTTCGAATTGAACCTGAATTTGGCTATTCCTGAAAAGAGAACTCTTTTCGGTCCGTTGTGAAACCAGTTTTAAGTTGCGTGTCAGACATCATGAAAGTAGATCATTTGCAGGATTTACAAAACCATGAAGTTGATGATGCCGCAAGACGGGTTTTATGACGGATCGAAAAGTGTCCTCTTTGCTGGAGGAACTATGTTGTCAGAATATCCCTGGTTGTGGCCAATTCTCAAAATTGCCTCCACTATACTTGCCCTGGATAATCATGAAGTTTGACATGCCACAAGACGAGTTTTAGAAGCGATCGAAAATTGTCCTCTTCGTGGTGGAACCAGGTTCCTGGAATATTCCAGGGGGTAGCCGATTCGACCGAAAACCCTCAGAATGATGGCCAATGCCTTTTTTTAAAAAAATCAAAGTTTTAAACATCGCAGTTTAAAGTTTTTCTTTTCGGATGGGAGGTAACCCCAGTGCTATCCGGATATATCCGGAACTACGGTCAGTTCCGGGGAGATGGCCTAGGTTTCTTACACTGGACAAATGTTGTGATCGTTTCCATAAAACTGCGTCGCATGGTTTGAACGCGGCTGAGAACCGTTATTTTGAAATTTAACATTTTAAATGAAATGGGGGTTGGGGACGTAAGTGTAAGCCACCAACTTGATATATTATGAAATCTTTATTATTTTCAATCCTGCCTTGTGGCTATTTATATAATTGATAATACAACAAAAATTGAATGCTCATAAAAACCGGTCCCTACCTGCTAGGGACAATCGGAAAACGTCATATTTCATCATTTTGTGCATTCCAAAATATTATTGTCGTTGTTATTCTCATTGAGTTTTTGTCTCAATTCTACGCAGCAAATATTGGAATGTATGCAATTTTTCGATGAGCATGTTTTTGTTTATAGGTAACCAACATAATCAAATTTTGCTTCCCATTCGAAACATTGTCCCCAATCCATTTTTCGGGACATCTCTACAAAAAAGAGCTCTTGATAATTTGACAACTATGGGACCTTGGCTTGGAGATCCAATTCCCACAATTTTCCTAAAGTTCTCATGATGCCTAAAACCATAGGCTCTCAATGAAGTGATCACACGATATACTTCCAAAATTAATATTATTGAATATTTAATTTAATTCGCCAGCATTAAGTATTATTTTGCAATCGAAATAATTTTAGTTTGTGAGGGGAGGGTAGTGGTTAAACCCTCAAACCCCCCTGGCTACACCATTGTGCTTTGCTTGCTTAAACGACATCATGTATATCACCACCTCATAGTCACGTCAACCCATCAGCAACGTCAAAGTTCTGACATCACCTACATCGACTTCCTAAGAAATGGATGTATGCGTGACGTCCAACAGATCGTTGGCTATTGGTTCCGTGTTCAAAGATCTTGAAGAAATTTCTATGAGCTATTCACGGGGCAGTCTTCTTGTTTTCTTCCTACAAAATTGCGTGAATGCTACCATCAGGAAGCTAGCAAAATAAATCTAACTTATCTATGCGTTTGACATTTCTATGTTTCCTGATCTTTTGATATTTGGCTACGGAAAAGCAATCGTTTGTGTAACGGAAACAATAGATTTTAGTACCTGTCGATATTTCAACTATAAAGCTTCACTACCACTACCCTTTTCATAGAGACCAAATCTGTAGACCGCTTACGCCTTAAAAGCTACGTTATTGATGCACGGTTCTTTAACGTAATAAATTAAAAATAAATTTAAAGACACTTAAATAAAAATAAAGTAAAAGTAAAAAAAACACGATTCTTTAGTCGAATATACGATTATGAAACATTGAATATAACGTACAATTACCTTGAACTGAAGTAAGAAACCAACTATAAAACAATCGAACCGAAGGAAACGATCAAAGGCCTGAACGAGTCTGCCTCTAGTCATGACTTTCGAACAAGACACATGACACTAGACACGGACCCGCTCGAACCGAAAATCACAACATAACCAAAACTAAATAAACTAACAAAATGAAATAACTACTTTGACCTGGCTTACCTCATCCTTCAGCTCCTGCTCCAGCCTTTTATCGATTTCATGGATTTCCTCCGGTGGTAGTCCCAAATCTTTAAGGGTCCGTATCCGATCAGCCTTTTCATAGTTTCCACTCTTGGAATGCGTCGGGGATGCTTGACTATGCTGCAGAGCTTGCTGCTGCTGCTGCTGCTGCTGTTGTTGTTGTTGTTGCTGTTGAATCTGGGCATGATGCGGGTGATGGTTTTGGTACATATGAGGATTCTGATGATGGTGATGCTGATGCGAGTGTGAACTATGTCCCATGCTGCTAGCACTGTTCGAGTAACGAGAGCTTGAACTGGCACCCAGTTCTAAATTCGACGGCAGACCAATTTGATTGAGCTGTGGTGTGTGATTCGATGGTAGAGGCTGAGCGAGAGCTTCCTCTATGTCGTCATCATCATACGCATTATAGTTTACTGCAGCTGCTGCCCGGGATGGCTTGCTAGAGGCTCCGCCATATGCTCCCGACAAACTCGGAGGAGTGACGATTTTTTCCGGTGATATTTTATTAAAATTCGAGTTGTTTCGAAAGTCTTCTTCTGTTCCAACGTTATGGTTGAATTTGTTGTACACATCCGAGTTGTGGTTTGTCCTTTGGCCGCTGAATCGCTGCTGACTGTGACCTGTGATATCGTTGAGTGAGGGTGGAGGTGGGAGCTGATAGCTGAAGTCATTTTCATACGGTAAATCGTACTGTCGAATGCTGTCTACGATATCAACTGACGTGGATCCATTTCTGGGGTTCGGGAAGGTAGGTTGCTTTTTTTCTGGTGTGTGTGAATGCAGATTTATGTTCGTATAACCTTCCTCATCTTGATCATAACGATTGAAGTTCGGCGCTTGATTGTGCAAAATTTCCTGATAGATGTTGGCCGATGAATTTCTTCCGTTCTGAAATATTGGTTGCGGGGGTGGTCGCTTTGGCGAATTAAGTTCTAGAGAGGCATAGTGCAGATCCGGTTGCTCCAAAGCTGAAGCTTGTCCCGGAGGTGAATGTGCGATAAACGGCGAGGCGTGATGAATTGAAGGCGGTCTTGCGGGTACCTGCTGTTGTGCAGGTTTCGGATGATTTCGAGGTGGCAATGGAAAAGCGAGCTCCGGTTCGACCACCCGATGATGCTTCCTGCTGTTGCCTATTGCTACCTGTTCCTGTAACTTTCGAGCAAGCATTTCACCTTTCTCTGCTTCCAGCCTACGCTTAAGTTCAGTCTCACGTTTTAACTGATCGGCGATGTCGCGTGCAACTTTGGCATCCATTTCTTCTCTGCAATGAATTTTTTTTATGACGAGTAAATATTGCATGTTAGCAGGCACATATGTAAACAGTACTTACTGCTCATTGATCATCTGATGATACAACGCAGCTTGGCGTTCGGCGTCTTCCTTTTCCCGGATTTGCTCCGAAAGCGCGGTTGGGAAGTCTTGGCGTACTATCTGATTGCGGTGTTTGTTGCCTTTGTAGTGATCTGAAACTGTTTGTAATTGGGGTTGAAGAATGTAGCAAAGGAAGTTATTCGTATAATTTGCACTTACTTTCCTGATTTTGAAGTTGATATGCGAATGCACTATCCTCCCGGACCAGCCATTCTTTGCAAACTGTAAAGAATTGGAGAAAAGAGAACTATATGAGAGTGTTCTAAATAATATGACGAAATAAAAAACTTAATATGGACTGTATGCTATAGAAATAAGCCAGTTCGTAAGCAACTACGTAATCGACTTCTTCATTTTAAAAGGCTCAGATCTATTTAGGACACTTCGATTGTATTGCCATACACATTGTCGTTTCGCCAAATATCGTTTGGCGCTAGCGAATAATGATTACACGGTGCTACAGTGATTTTGTACTTTTCAAGAGACCTAGTATAGATTGTAGATCTCATCAAATGCAGCACAAAACAATGTATGAAAGATGTTGTATACCCTCAAAATCTTGAATTATTGCAAAAAAACGATTTTTCGAAACTTAAAGGCACTTAAACATATTTTGCGTGATCATTTTTCAACCGATTTTAAATTTTCTGATTGTTTTGGCAAGAAAAAGAAACTTCCTTTCCCACGGTGTGCTACGTTATGTTCTTTTGTTAAAAGTACTATGAGGTTTTGGGACAACAATATGAAAGTTACCATTATTTTGCTAATTTTCGATTAAAAATTTAAAAATTGCTCAACTTTTTTTATTGGGAAACGTCTTTGTTTTAATAAAAAATTAAGGAGAGCATTTAATTCCGCATCCAATGATCTATTTTTGATCAAAATCGCTGGAAAGGCCATTTATTCTTTTTTTTAAAACACAAAATTTAAAATCGGTTGAAAAATGACAGCGGAAAAAAATTATAGCAGAAAGTTCTGAAAAATCATTTTTTTGCCATTAATCAAGATTTTGATGGTATATTAAATTGATCAAACGTGGTTTTGTGTTGTATTTGAGCAGATCTACAATCTTTACTATATCACTTTAAAAGTACATTCAATTATTTTTATTTTGTAGCACCATGTATCGATCCCATGACCATTTCTTGCTATTTTCTCGTGAATATTTAGATAAAAGTAGTTTAGAGTGTATTATTTACACTGTATTTTTTTCGCTGTCAGTTTTTTCTTAAATTATTAAAAATGGCGCCACCCTAAAAGCAACGTCCCGAATTGATTTTGCGCAAGCACCTGGAAAATCCACAACTCTCTCATCGGGACATCGGAAAGCAACTCGGAATCGTGCAGTCAACAGTGAGTCGTGTGATTAAACGTTACCACCAAACTCTGGGCATCGAACGAAAGGAGAAATGCGGTCAGAATGGATGTTCTATTAGTAATCAGGATCACGAACGTGTAGTGAAAGCGACTCACCGGAATCCCAATGCTTCGGTGTGGCCAAAAAGTTGAATCTGTCCAAGTCATTCGTTCAGAGAGCCAAGAATCAGGAGGGACTGCTTACGTACTAAGTTCAGAAGACTTCAAATCGCGACAAGCGGCAAAATACGATGGCAAATTCACGGGACTGGAAACTGCATACCTGCATGCTGACGATGCCCCATTGTCTCATCATGGATGATGAGGCTTACGATGAGGCTTACGGCTCCGAAACTACTGTTCTTCACCGCCTTCAATTTGATGTTCCGGAGGAAGGAAAGAAGCAGAAACTTTCAAAATTTACCATTAAACACATGATTTGGCAAGCGATCTGCTCATGTGGCAAACGGAGTGCGAGATCTACCGCAAGGAGTGTTTACGAAAGCTTCTACTTCCTATGTTGAAGCAGGAAGGTACTAAAGTTCATCGAAAAATACTGAGCAATTATGAAGCAGGCACTACGGAGGCATCCCAAGGAGATCAAATCTGAAGAAGGGATGACGAAAAATAGGTTTCCGTACAGAAGAAGTTGCACTTGTTGTACAGAACCTAATGAGCGGAACGTAAAATGCGAGCATACGGTTATGATATTGAAGTTGAATGAAATAAAAGCTTACTAATGCGCCATATTTTATTGTCTGAAAGTTTGAAAAGGATCCGTTCACTAGGTAAATTTCTACAGCGTTTTTCCGTGATGTAATTTGATGTGGGACATCTTTTATATTGAAAATTACAGAGGAATTATATTGTTGTATGTTTGATCCATAGTCTTTGAGGTCATAAAGATATGCTCATTGCATCCTGCTAAAGCTACATTTCGTTGAATCAACATGGATTTATCCCAAAAAGATGTACAATCTCCACGAATCTCGTTCAAATTGTTTCATTCTGCTTACGTATTAAGGATGCTCAGATCGATACGATATATATGAACTTGACATTGATCTAATTCGTTGGCTCGAATCACATCGGACAGATCGTAAGATTTTTACTTTAAGTAAAAATTGGATTCGTGGTTTTTGCGCCATTCACAAATAACTGGAGTGTTCCTCAAGGAAGTAATACGGGCCCACTCTTATTCACACTTTTTGTTAATGATATAGCTATAGTATTATGACGTTAAATTATACATGATCGTCAAGTGCTTCAGCGATTGCCTAGCTATAGAACACTTTGAATGACTGGTGCTCTTTAAATTTGCTAACAATTAATATTCATAATTGATGTGTAATATCGTATCATCACAAGCACAAGACAATCACATACGACTACTGCGACTACTGGAGATCTGCATTTTGAGTGTGTGTGATCTTGGAATCCCTTTGGATTCTGCACTTATTTTCTGACCTCATTTCGACTATATTATTGACAAGACAAACCGCCAGATGGGATTTGTGTTTCAAATTTCGAATGAATTTAACGACCTTTGCTGTGTTCACTCACTGCACTGCGCATTGGTACGGTCGATATAGGAATCTAACTTCATAATATGGTGTCCGTCCCCGGAAACCACTAAGCATTAAAGCAAGCATTATATTCAGTATATAACAGTTTTTCGATGTTTATAGGTTCTATACAAGCTTCGAAAATGCTTATAAGCACTACGAATATCAAGCATTAAAACATGCCGTATATGGGTATATGCAGCTCTACTGTAGAGCTTATAAACCCTGTAGCTATAAGCCAGATACGGTAGTCACCGATGCCATGTTAATGCCTGTTATGGTTGACATTTTCATTACTCTAATCAATAAATTCCAAATCAAAACAAATATGATATGAGGCACATTGTAAGCATAGAAAACCTTATCAGCTTCCGAGGTTGGTGCATGTCGTCGTAAACAAATTAAAGGGCACAAAACCTTCGAGCCATAATACGAAAACGTCCATTGCAATGATTTGTTTCAATTTACTATAGAACTGATGATAGTTAAAAAAAAGTATGATCAAAACCATGCGTCTAATTATAAGTGTTGTCACAACAGAAATCTTTCAATTTAAGAACGCCAATATCAGTTAGATTTGCCAACACCCAAATGGATCAAATAGCAAGCGCGTTGGAGTAAAGTAACCCCCAAAGCTTCTAAAGGAAGAAGTTCGAGCAGTAACGCCGTACTGAAAAATAAATTTCTAAAAACAAAAAAATTAAAGGGTTGTATACAAGACACGACCGCAGTCACATTGAAAACGCATCATTTTTGGTGTGGCTTTCGCTCAGTGGCAGGGTTGTCACATTCACCACCACATTCTTAAAGATTTTGCAGAAATCATCGGGGATTATTATTTTGAATATTTGCTTATATTACAATTCACTGTTAAAGGAACAGAATTAACAAGTACAAACAAGTAAATTAAAAGAATTTCCTAATTGAATTCTTTTTCCATTATATATTCGTCGTAATGACGGTTTGCTAATAACTATTTTTGAGATGCGGGACGAGAATCCTTTAAAACAATTCGAACTTAACTGGCGATTCGTTTCTGCTTCTACACACAGACGAACATTCCTCTTTCGCAGCTCAGATCAAATGAGCACTATGTGACACCAGCCGATCTCTTTTATCAACTTTTTGGTGCATAAATAAAAATATTTTCATCATTATTTTCGGTGTGGCTTTCGCTTAGTGGCAGGGTTGCCACATTTACTAATTTTCATAAAGGTTTTGCAGAAATCATTGGGGATTATTATTTTGAATATTTGCTTATATTATGATTCAATGGTAAAGGAATAGAATTAACAAGCACAAACTTAATACAAGCTAATTAAAGGATTTTTCTAAATGAATTCTATTTCCATTATATATTCGTCCAAATAAGTTTGGTTGGTTGGTTGTTTTGGGTTACGGACGAAAATCCTATGGAACGATTTGAACCTTGCCAGCACGACTAATATGAAACGGTATGAACCAGCAATTTGCCATCTCGCTTCTGTTCCGCTATCGTCATTTGGAACTGCGAACAAAATCCTTCCAGCTAACCGATAAACGCTCCCCTTCTGTAGCTCGTGTCAAATAAAAGATCTAACAGCTATCCTACAAGCAACAGTAACGATAATCTAATTGGTTCTGCCAGCAGAGCAGGCATGGCAATGAAGGAATTCGGTCAAAAATATTCCGTTTTATATCAAGCGATGGAATGTATAGAATACTTATGAATGTCGAAATGAGGTCCGTGTTAGGGAAAATCTTGCGCAAATTTGTGAATATTGTATACGTTTATCCCTATTTATTCCATATTTACGTAGTTTTCAATAATGTGCTAAAAACATACACAGATAAATTTGATAACATTTTTTACTGGCAATTTTTAGAATCGATTGGTGTTCGAATTATGAAAATCCATCAACAATTAACAAAACGTAACCGAAAACTTTGTTTATTTTCTTACATTTTCCCAATGTATTCACAATAATACGGATTTTATATAGTGTATAGTTGAAATATCAATTTATAGTTGCAACCAATTTGTAAGTTGAACATCTCTGAATCGATTAGTGTATAAATGACGCAAATCCATCAACAATTAACAACGCTACGGTAATTTAAAATTATGCCACATTTTCGTGACGCTGTTCGAAATCAGATTTTAGCTTTACACCTAGCCCTAGCCCCATATAGTAGAATAAAGCATTTTCAATGCTAAAAATAAAGGATGCATGTGACAGAAAGACCATGAAAGAAAGAACGAGAAATTTCTTCATAGGCGCGGTGAAAAAAGTAGGAGTAGGCAGTATATCAGCCGAATATGGCCTTTAGGCAGTACTAAAGTACTATATTAAGCCTATAAGATCTGCTCCCTTTGTGCTATAAGCGACTACAGAACAGAATTGATGCCATTTTCACGGCTTAGAAACATGGATAGCCAGAATATTTTTTTATTTTGATTATAAATTCTTCTAGGACAGTCAGATACGTTCGAATTATAAAGTCAGCTGTACATCTATGTACCGGAACGTGTACTCCGTCAACCAAACGTTTTGCTATTGGGACATAGAAACTCTACATGGTGGTCATGATCCTCTCCGCTTCATGTCTTCCTCATTCAACGAAGTGTTCGAGGATTTCGATTTCCTTCAAGAGTTTCTGACTGGCAGATATTTACGGACTGAAATTTTAATCTGTATTTTTGTTCGCTGCTTTTCTTTTGTATTTTATTGTGCTAGATCGTTTTTTGCCCATCCCCATATCATTTCATTAAACCCAACTAGATAAGACGATTAAGAATAAACAAATGAATAAAAAATGCTGTTAAAAGGAAAGGTAAAGGTAAGGGTAAGAGTAAAGGTAAGGGTAAAGGTAAAGGTATGGGTAAGGGTAAGGGTAAGGGTAAGGGTAAGGGTAAGGGTAAGGGTAAGGGTAAGGGTAAGGGTAACGGTAACGGTAAAGGTAAAGGTAAAGTTAAAGGTAAAGGTAAATGTAAAGGTAAATATAAAGCCTAAATTCCTTAAGTGCCAAAAGCTGGGAGAAACTAGAACAACACCGTTTCAATTGGCGTCTTCAAAATACTTTCCTTGTAAGAAAACAGTACATTCATCTGAAAATTTTTGTAGCAAGTTTACAACGTTGCTGGTAGTTTGATTATTTTTTGAGCGATTAGTCATAAACGAAAGAGTAGCTCATACTAAAATTGTTTGAAGAGCATATGTTAACTACCGTTCCATGATGCGATCGGTATGTGCTTGATATAATCGACTGTTACGACTGGTTACTGCTTTCAATCGTAAGTTACTCAACTCCATGCCATCGCCAAAGGTAGGCTTCCGCAGGCGGATAATCTCATTATTTCTGGTATAATATATCTGTGCAAACAGTTTATGGGTAATCCGCGCCGGCTGATACATTGCAAATTAAGTGTTCGAAATTCGACAACAATCATCAAATTTATTTTGCTGGGAAAGTTTAATCAGTATGTGAGCCACAAGATCAACAGTTACTTTCAGTGCCGGTTTAGGATCTTTTAGTACCGGTTTAGGATAAATCTCGTGGAAACGTTGCACTTGTATTGCCATGTATTTACGCATTTTCAGTTAGTCATCAAACCTGTTAGAAAAGGTTTTTGAAGTCATTGAAACCTTGCTTAGAGAGGCGTTATTTTTCCAGGCTGTGCTGCAGCCATAACGATGAAAGTAAAATTGATGCTGGAAAGATGATACAATCAACGGTTTGAACGCCGTGTGAAAAGTCAACCGAAAACGGAAGGGGCTCGTTTGAATTGGCTTTTAAAAAGGAGCAAAAAAAATGAAAATAAATAGCACCACCGCAGAGAGCGAAAAGTGCCGGTATTTTTACACAGTTTTCTCCATTGTGAAGGTGAAGCACCGCAAAATAAATTAATAATTCATAGAATACATCGCGTCACATGTTCATTATCCGTTATGTGATCACCGGAAAGCAGGATGAACGATTTATATCACATAAATGGTTGCAGTGACGCCATAACTACCATGGGATCGATGGTCAACAATTTGTCTCTATCCGAAATTGAAACAGGTGATGCGTTTCGTTATGCTTCAAATATTATAAAGATCCAAAAGAGAGTGCATTATCTGGTTTGAAACTGGAATACATTACCTCTGATATGCTGGATAATTAGAGAGAACAAAATCAAACATAACCCGTTCAGAATATTAAAAAACAAATAAAGCATTTGTAAATATTGTTAATGCTTTGTCAGGAATAAACCCTCTAAAATATATTTGTACCGATGATTGAAATAGCAAAAAAATATCTACAATTGCAATTACAATTTGTTAGTCTTAAACAAAAAACAAGTTTATCAACCCCTAGGATTCGTCACGATGCGTACGCGGGCGGAAAATGTATTGTCCGCACCGCAACAGCAAAAAATAATAAAACCGCACCGTATTTACCGCAACACATACAAACTTGAAAACTGTTGTGAGTGAAAAACTTCATATTTGACAATGGTATGTGAATCCAAATACCGTTTGGTTTAACAGTGTTCCGAAAAAAAAGTCAGATTGTCGCCGGTTTAATATACATACAAAAAGTTCATAGAATCATTATGCATCATTATACATACAAAAACGTTTATTGAATTAGTTAATTGAAAAGGTGGAAGTCATTACACTGAGTAATAAAGTTGCATTTTTTTCTTCCAATTTTCATAATTTCAATGATTTTGATACATGAAATTAAATTTAAATTAAAGGTGAAACCCCGGTACTTCTATATAGTAGTGCATATATCCCAATACAGTGATTTAAAAACATGTTGAATTCCATCAATCCATCCAATTTCAACCGGTACAGGATTTTTAATCATTAACAAAAATTGCAAAAAATGTATGATTTGAAATATAAGTAACATTGAAGCACATTGAAGCCAAAAAGCAAACAAATGTCTCTGATGACACGTAATTTTTATGCCGATAAACCATAACACTGGTCTACAAAATCAAAAAAAAAATGGTGCAGGGTTGTGATAGTAGTTTGTAGGGTAAATCTGGTGCGCTGAGTTCAAAAATGATCATAGTTTTTACCGCTGTGCTCCTGTTTTTGAGATTTCTCCATAAATTTGTTTTTTTTACTAGTCGGTGTTAAATTTTTTTCTAAATTTTTCGAATTTACAAACTGTATCAAATCTGTTATTAAAAGGTGTTTGATACATGAAATTAAATTTAAACTAAAGGTGAAACACCCGTACTTCTATCTCGCATATATCTCAATACAGTGATTCAAAAACATGTTGAATTCCATCAATCCATCCAATTTCAACCGGTACAGAATTTTTAAGCATTAAAAAAATTGCAAAAATGTATGATTTGAAGCATAAGTAACATTGAAGCATATTGAAGCCAAAAAGTCAACAGATGTCTCTGATGACACGTAATTTTTATGCCGATAAACCATAACACTGGTCTACGAAATCAAAAAAACAAATGGTGCAGGGTTGTGATAGTAGTTTTTAGGGTAAATCTGGTGCGCTGAGTTCAAAAATAATCATAGTTTTTACCACTGTGCTCCTGTTTTTGAGATTTCTCATAAATTTGTTTTTTACTAGTAGTGTTAATTTTTTTTGTAAATTTTTTGAATTTACAAACTGTATCAAATCTGTTATTAAAAGGTGCTACAAACACCTGACAAATATTTAGAAATGTGAAAAGGCATATTGAATACTGTCAAATTCGAAAAAATAATGCGTAAACAAAAAAAAAACACTTTTTCGCGAAAATTTGACATTTAGCAAAATTCAAAATGCTGCCATTTCAAAAGTTCTCAATGAATTCGATCAACAATAGCTATATTTATTTAGTTGTTAGCGTCTTTTTTTCAGACAAAAAAAAAGTTCAAGCTAAACAGACGAAAATTGTCAGAGTTCTGCTCAATTTACCTAATTGGAGAAAATCTTAAAAATCAACGCTTTTTGGTGTTACTAGAGACACGATAAAAACTGTAATGTATTAAAAATAAATGGCTTCGATACTTTGAATATAAATTAAAAGCCATAAAGTAGTTTTATGATCACATTTTAAAATAAACTAAAAATATTTAATTTGGTAAGACAGCGAATAGATTTGGACATACTCAATCTGAATATGAAGTCGTAATTTTGTTACTTTTGGTCAACTTACATAACCTAACTCAATTATATGTTCAATGGCGTTTGCGAATGGAATTTCGAAAAGGGAATAGAAATGACCAGTGATCACAGCATATATGTTATTTTATACATGAAAATTTTAATTATATCCTATCAAAATAGCAAATTAAACACTTTTTTGTTGGAGACGAACCATTGCGACCATTATTTAGATCTATTGTAGTATGCCCCTTTCTTAATCTAAGTCTCCTATCTACAGATTTACAGTCCAAATATCAAAAGACTCCAATGTTTCTTTACTGAGGATTCTTAGTCTGCGTTGTATTAATGCACTGCATTCGCAGAGCAGGTGTTGCACTTTCAGATCCGTAGGCGAGAAATGTATCGTTTGTAAGCATACCAATTTTCTTAAGATGATATTTACTCGGACAGTGTCCGGTAGGTAGTCCTGTCATGATGCATAGCTCTTTTTTGTTTAGTCTAAGGAACTGCAGGATTTTTTTCTCGTTGGGTGAGATAAATTTCTTTAATTGTCGTACTCCAGTTGTTCTTTATAGCTGTGATTTCTTTTTCAGTTCCATTTTGAGTGCACTCGGTTCTGGGCCGATAAAATTAGTGGAAGACCTCTTCTTGCTAGCTCATCGGCTTTTTCGTTCCCTGCAACGCTACAATGTCCTGGAACCCAGGAAAAAATAACATGGTTTTCCTCCGCCAATTGTCGGAGTGCAAGAATGAGAGTGTACAAGTTTTTAACGACATGTAGGTGCCCTTAATGCGTTGAGCCCACCCTGGCTATCTGAAAAAATGCAGATATTTGCATAACGTTATTTTCTTTTCAGACATACGTAAGCGCATTCTAGAATGACATATATTTTTGCTTGAAACACTGTCGGCCAGTATCCCATGATTTGGATCATTCTTACACTGTCTCCGTGAAGACGCCATATTTCTCATTGAATCTATTCTGTTCCGGTGTGCTAGGCATAAAGTACTGAATAAATATAATAAATAAATACCTGTTCGTATTTACTTCTTGAATGCACATCCCAAGAAATAAGCAGGCAACAAACTCAAACGGTTTCACAAATGAAACACCAAGAACTATAGAACTGAACTGTCAAACGCCTTCGATCGTAATGAGGTGAGGTGCAAAAATTACTGTCTCTTTCTAATTCTTCAAGCATGTGTTTTTGTTTAATGTATAACTCAGGGTTGTGTCATTCCTGTCATCCCCTATGTAGGTATACAGACTTCGACAGTAGTCAACTTATGATGAGCCTAGTCGCTTCTAGGCCCATATCGCCCATGCTATTGCATTGGTTGTTCTGGTTTTTAAAACAGGCAGATGTTGGCTAGGCAAAAAAGCCGCCTAGTAGGGACCTAGTATAACTATTACAAAATAAAATAGTTTTAGGTTATGTTAAAATGTGATCATAAAACTACTTTGACCTTTAATTTATATCCAGAACATCGAAGTCTATAAAAAGACATTTATTTTTAATAAATTTTCCGAAGTTTTTGTCGTGTCTGTAGTAAGACCAAAAAGAGTTAATTTTGAAGATTTTCTTCAAATAGGTAAATTGATCAGAACTCTGACAATTTTCGTCTGTTTAGCTAGAACTTTTTTTTTCCAATAAAGCTATTGTTGATCAAAATCCATCCAGAACTTTTGAAATGGGAGCATTTTGAATTTTGCAAGCTGTCAAATTTTCGTAAAAAAGTGGCATTTTTTTGTTTACGCATAGTTTTCTCGAATTAGACAGTATTCAATATGCCTTTCCAGATTTCCAAATATTTGTCAGGTCTTTGTAGCGCCTTTTGATAATAAATTTGATACAGTTTGTAAATTCGAAAAAAAATTCAGTTGATACAATTTGTAAATTCGAAAGACTCAGAAAAAAAAACAATTTAATGGAGAAATCTCAAAAACAGGAGCACGGCGGTAAAAACTATAGTCATTTTTGAACTCAGTGCACCAGATTTACTCTAAAAACTACTATCACAATCCTGCGCCAATTTTTTTTTGATTTTGTAGACCAGTGCAATTTTTTGAATAATTTATGATTCATTTTAATATGAAATCTTCTCTGAACATTTGTGACATGTCATACGTATTTTGACACGTATGCGAACAACTTTGGTTTACATTTTAAGCAAAACTGTCAATACAGTCAACAGATCTTCATATAAATTGAAAGATTACTACATAGAAGCAGAACCGCAACGCGCGGTTGGGCGCCAAGCAAAAATAAGTGAGGTTAAGTAATGAAATTAGTCAGGATAGGAGTATCATTCCTAGGTACACACAAAATTGTTTGAAAGTCGAGCTGAAAAAGAAAGCGAAAGCAGACAGCAAAAACGCGCATAACTGAGACTCTACCAAAGGCGTCAGTAGACTACGCTACGGTCCTGTTAGTCCAGAATAAACAATAAACAACCCAAGTAGCACGCTTTGTTACTGTATAGTATTTGTAACTCTCTTGGTAACAACTATGTTATGGAAAAAGCGCAATTTGTTTGTATGTTGTGCAACATGTTCCTAATTGCAACAAAATAATGAAAACAATAGCTGTGCCATTTATCGAGCACCGGGTAGTTGGACAGTTCTGTTTTAGGGTGGAATAGCAAACAAAGAGGCATTTGCAACTTGTTAGACTGTTTGTGCAAGTTAGCAAAGTTTCTGATTAGTTTCACAACTGTTATTGATGTTTTCATACTTAACACTATTGGCCAGCTCTATAGTTACATAGTTTAAAAACCCGTGGAAATTCTTTTCAAATATATCCAACAATAAAAAAATATTGTGTAGCAGTTGTGCAACATTTAAAACTTTCAACAAGTTGCAATTGCTACTAGGGAAGACAAAGACTTCAAATTTCAACAAAAATAGCGAAAAATATGCCAAACTTTTTCCGCTTGTTTTCTCAGTTTCATAGGAACAAGGGGAACGGAAATGTGGTCATGTCCAATAAAGCAATTAAAAAGGTGGCCTTTTTTAAAACTGTAGCAAAGGTCGTAGAGGAGGCTAGATCAATTATCATAGATGATCACCTATGCCGTACCGTGAAGTTTCGTTATATCACAAAGTTGCCGGTTTCCAACCTAGGTCTAACCAATCCTGCAGTAAGTTGAATCTCTGGTTGAAATGTCACATGGTTTTTGGTGTTCCTGGAAACGTTGAAAACTTTTTGTTTCTTCTGAATTGACCAAGTGCTGTTTGCTTCGGCTTTGTAAGATAGCTTTTTTTTGCTGGTATATTGTTACGAAGACTCATTTGTGCAATACTGCATCCATTCAACCGATCATGCAGACGATCCTTGTCGAAAAATACGCAAAGTATTCTCGCCAAAATGCCACCCGACACTAGTTTGAAGATCCGGTGCGATTTTTACTCAAAATCTTCGCTCACTCGGAAAAAAAAGCATCATTTGAGCAATGGGTCATTGAAACAGACAATCCCGTCCTTTAGTAGATCCACGCATACAAAATTCGAATCGATAACTATACTATCGATCTCAACTTTGTGAGTGGGTATGTAAACGCGTTAGTTCTTCATTAAAGTTTTGTCGCCAGTAACGTCCTTTGTTTGCTTTAGATAAAATATCACAACCTTAAGCTTATATGGGCGAACTTTCGAGATATTTGGCACAGCTGAATATTTCTGCGTCTTGCAGAATATTAAAATTCTTCGCGGACTATCTTTAATCCGAAAGAAGGTCGGATACAGTCGAACCCAGTTCAATATGTTTGACTTCATATGGAAGTTCGGATCTTTGGCAACGAATCTTGTTCGACATCCATTTTAGGATCATTTAGATTAATTGAGTTGTACACTTAATAGACGATAGCGTGCCAATATTTATGGTCTTCTTGAAATTTCAAATCGGACACACCTCAAAAGTATTGGTACCTCGAGTCACTGGTGAAAACTTTTGCACTTTAGCCGTTTTGCACAACCTTTTAATCGATTGAGGTAAACCTTTTTTGTTGAGGTGCGTCCGGTTATTAAATTCGATGATCACCTGTTTTCCATACATCGGGCCTATAAACAATCGGTGAGATGCATTTTAAAGGAAATTAGTCAGTGAATCTAGAAAAAAATAGTTATTTTCGGCTACAGTGTTGCCAAATACGCTATATTTCCAGGTTAAAACCAAAACTTCATTTATCTCGCAATTCGTGTATTTTTGTTTTGAAATTTTTTATGCCATTGTGTTCCTCAGATAGTTTTACCCATGAAAACATCTTATGCATCACGATAATTTGAGCCAATTCCCAGACACAGTCATTTGAAGCAAATTTTTTTAAATTTCTCAGCACATTTCTCGCTATATCTCAGTAACCAAGCAGAATGTCAAAATTCTGAAAACGCCACTTTGTAGAGATTTTTTAGACAAGTAATGTGGCATATCTAACTCAGTTTACCCCAAAATGGCGTTTGTCATAAGATAGCACAACAGCGACGACATGCCATTGGCACGCTAATATACAGTCGTCTAAATAGATGTTCCCTCCGTCGCCTTTAAACATCTTGCGTCAGCGGATTTCCTAAATATACAGTAAAAGATTTGTGGCTGGAATTTACATCAAATGAACGACAGTCATTTCATGTAAATTCCAGCGTACGAAATGCTAGTTGTTTCCATGTACACAAATTATTATTCGAAGACCGAACTGAAAGCCAAAAGTTAACACCAAAGGGGTGAAAAACTGAGACTCCGCCAAGGGTGCCAGAAAACCACGCTACGGCTCTGTATAGAAGCATCGATTGTCTGTTCCGAATAGCTTTGAACATTTATAAATTTCAAAATATTCAATCTCAAACTTTAAAAATCGTTTTTCTCGAAAAGTGCTAAATGGCGCTTGTCATAAGATGGTACAACAACGACGGCATGTCGTATATTCAACAGATGTTCACTGTCGCCAATGCGATGATCTTGTGTTCTTCCTAGGACGTCATCATAACCCGAGGATAGCACAAGGGTTTGTGTATTGGGTCGGAGTCCCAAGGGTTGCAGGTTCGAATTCTTTCTCTCGGGTGATTTTCTGAGTGCACGATGCTCTGAAAACTAGCGAAATCGCCTTAAGACATCAGCGGCTACTCGTTCAGTGGGCCATATGCGCGACTTCCTGAGGGTTAAGCTACAGCAAAAAAATGTGACAAGCGCAAAACTGTATTTTTGATCGATTATTTAAAGTTTCGCACTCCACGCTACATGCAAAGAATCAGGGTGATACATTTTTGCTACTAGTTTAGGGGTGAACCTGCTTTTTTCGTATTTTTTGAC
The DNA here is from genome assembly GCF_030247195.1 of Topomyia yanbarensis. NCBI lineage: Eukaryota > Metazoa > Arthropoda > Insecta > Diptera > Culicidae > Topomyia > Topomyia yanbarensis. The sequence goes on from NC_080671.1 coordinate 150,993,892, forward strand.
GATTATCAAGCTAATACCATGTGTAAATAGTCTCAATGAGATCGATGGCGTAAAACAGGAAATATTGTGAAAAAAGTAAGGGCGATACTTCAATGGCGATATGTGGGACGGAAAAAGTAAAAAATCGCGGAAACGCAGCACTATTAGTTGATTTATACAGCAAAAATAAAATTTAATTTAATATTTTAAATACTTAATGAAGCTTTAAGTTTCAATCACTTAATCATGCAATCAACGAAGCAAAAAACACAATAGTGTTTAAATAGACATTTAAACTAAATCTGGAAATTTTCGCTGTTGCTTTTATTTGAATGATGTTACTGCTAGTATCGTTCTTTCAAGAAAAAGCGTTGATACTTATGTTTGTAATATGTTGGTACTAGGGCCGGCGTCACACTTTTAATCCGAGTGTTTAATATATAAGCATATGGTGTATGTTCTACACAGAAAAAAATATTTTGTAATTTTAAATTTATTTTCATGCACATATTTGGAGCATGAATATAAATCTCGACAAACATATAATTACGGTCTAAAAGCCAACTATCAAAATCCACTTTGAATGGAAAATCCGGACAAACCGTTACACGCCAATCACAGATGTTGGTAGTAAATGAAAGAGAAAAGTTTTCTCTTTCATAAACTGTTGTGAACTGTGTTTGACTAGTAACGGTTTGTCTGGAATTTCCATTCAAAGTAGATTTTGACAGTTGGCTTTTAGGCCGTAATCATATGTTTGTCGAGAAATGTTAAATTAAGCTCCACCACAAATACACACAACTTGTCGTGCTTTATTCAACGAATTTTGCTATAATTTTACACGTTGATTGAAAATTACAGCTTCATTAAACGGGATACCAATGCACTTTAATGTATTTTTCATCCAATATTGCTGAAAAATAAATGACATGTAATATCACACGAACAAAAGTGTAAAATCACATTTTGATGCTCCCATTGAGTGCATCGAATTCAAGTTAATTTTCAATCAAATTTGCGATTCAAGCTTTGTATGTTTACATTCGTATTGATTTACATGTCGTTTAAATTTCATTATTTTTTGGTGTGTATAACTAGGGACATTACATTGCATTACAATCACACGCGGTGCATTTGTGGAAATGATATCGTCGTTTTATGTGCGTGGCATATTAGGTATTCAAATTCAAATATTAGGTTGTTACAAAGCGTCGAGTGGGTATTTACCCACTCGGATATTTTAAGGTGAGTAGTCATACTACCACCAAAATCTGGCGGCGCTGGATGGTACAAAATATGGCTTGATGTCTGCTGGAGAGATTATATGAACAAAATTTAGCTACAGAGACCTTCCCCTGCCCCGAAATAAGCAAATAAACTATGATAATGACGTGAAAAATAACAAATATCTTCTATGGGGAGACATTGTTGAAATCTTATAGTATTTTTTTCTTTCGATAACTCGTAGTATTCGTATAGTATTGTAACAACCACCGAAAAACTCGATCTGGGTTTTCTAGTCTTATGCAGAATAGATAGCACCATTTTTGTCGTCAGTGACAACAAGTTCGAACACTCCCGAGTGTTAAAATACAGCTGCAACCGCTCCAAAATTCAAACGAATTTTGTTTGTCTTTACGACTGATTGAGTTCATCCAACTTGAACTTTATAAATAAACATCCTAATCAACACACAGAACATACAGTGCGTCTGAAAAGTGCACACGCATGGCATGCGTAAACAGTATCTCTTTCTGCTCCATGCGCTACCAGTGAATATCGGGCGACTCCCCGGTAACGCCAAAACTTCCGCATATGCGGCTAAGCGTTCGCATTGCGATGAGAGGTGATGTTATTATGACTTTCATATAAGTTCATTGCCGCTTGCCGCCAGAGCGGGTCCATATAAGACGTTGGTAAACCGATCGCACTTATTAGGGTGGTTATTTCCGTTCGTTTGGTACATTAGAAACGATGGAAATTATGATGTTGTTTAGATATCATAGAGTATTGCAGTGCGTAAGTGCTGAATAATGTGCATTTATATACTGTACGCGATTACTACTACTAAGTTCTTACGAATATATAAAGTGTGAGCATAGAGTAAATAGAACCAAACACAATTTCTCAAAAAAATTACAGATAAGGCTATCACATCAAATACACACTAACTACATACATCTAATTATTTTTATAGATTTCAATATTAATTACCTTTAACGGTCTTTATAATTGATACATGATTAAAACATAAATTTGGAATGTAATAACTTTAAAAAATAAGGCGCGTGGACTCTCTTATTTGATTTTTCATATTCTCAATAGCAATCCACACAACCACAGTAATTTGCTTAACTTAATTCCAGCTACAGATTCAATGCTAATTTACTAATAAAAAGCGTTATAGATGCAAAAAAAGCCCTAATATTTACAACCCTACCCAAAATACAAGGTTCGTCATGTTGAATTGAAAACCAAAAGACTGGCACTGGGCCGATGAAAGATCAACAACACCAACAACCACACATATGGTTTGAGTTTCTGTGGCGGCAAACGGCATATAAATCACGTTTGTAGCCGGCTGTCAAGCATGTTACGAAAATGGGTCCGCTCGGCTAACAAGAGGAAATGTTTGCATTGAATTTGATTTCCATACACCACGTAGTCAACCAGCTACTGACGAAATTGTTTTGAGAATCTGTTTCATTTAACATTGACGAGTGCCACAGTAGACCTTAATAGTCTGCTGATCCGAGAACCTCGAAAACACCAACTGGAAACATTTTTGCGCGATTTGTTGAGTTCTATCGCACTGCAGGTAAACAAAGCAAACCTACTGTACTTAGGGGTATGTGTTTCCATTTTATTTTTGTCTGTTCACAGTGTAATAAATAAATGAATGCTTGATCTAAAAACACAAACATTAGATAAGCAGGAAGCTCAGTAGTTCAATTTCAAGATGTGACAAGTATTGAAAATCTACTTTAAAGTTATTTTTAAAAAACCATTAGGTGATAACTGCCAGTGCTATGGAGTGGCACGTATTCACCTATTCAACCGGAAAATGTTTTTGTAGAAAGGTGTTTATTTATTTCTTCTACAATGTTTTGAGGTTTATTGGAAAAAATGCTCTTCTTTTGGAAACGTGTTAAGTTTATTTTCTTCTTTGTAACTTTTTATGTAACCAAGTTTAAGCAAATTTAGAAACGGAAGTATTTTTGGATCTTTGCAAACAACAAACTATGTATACTTGAAAAATATTTTTTTCGCAAAGTCATGGAAAAATACGAGTTGGTAACGTTATCCTTTCACGAAAACTGTTCTCAAGCTCCTGAAATCATGAATAATTAATCTCGTTTTCATGAAACTTTTTGTGTTTCCTTAAAATTTGGTTACGCCATAAAATACGTGACGTACTACTCGAGTATTTGAATGAGATACTGTGGTTGTTTCCTGAACATGTGAAATTTTGTAAGATTATAGTTCATACTTCGGAGTTACACTGATTTGTATTAGGTAGTCAAAAAGTTTTAAGAAGTTTCTCGTACAAAATGAAAATAAATTTTCCAATACTCTGAAACGCTTTATCCAACAAAATTTTCACCGTACTACTCGACTACATGTTTCCCCGTCTTTGGCTCCGCTCTCTAAATTATGTTATTTTGTCACAGTTCCTGTACCCAGAGATCTTGCTCGCCATAATATTCGGCGGTGCGACCAAGATTCGTTTGAACAATATGAGTACAGCATTCCTTCAAAGATGGAACTAGACAAAGCTCACTCAAAGGTTACGCTCCATTTTCAGCTCCAGTTCCACCTCATGAACAGATAGACGAATGTAAATACCGTAAACCGGGGTGACATTGATCACTTTTCGGAATAATCATTACATATTTTTAGACACAACACATTTTTTTCAAGTTTAATATTTTTAAAGCATGTACTGATGTATGGAGAACAAAATTGGATGATTTTATCTAAAATTATCCTCTTACAGCTTTTTTTTAAATGATTTGAAGTTGAAGTCCGTTTTCGTATTCCGGGGTGACTTTGATAACCTGCATGTTCACCCACATTAAGTTATTGATGTCAATGTTTTTCATTCAAATGTTTGTTTAAACTAATTCTGGAAAGATACTCATTGTTAAATAGACGTTAATGTATTATACAAAGTATTTCAATGTACTGTAAAATTCGAGTAACCAAAATTCGTATAATTTGTGCCTAACTAGAATAAAAGATTCTGGAAACTTTTAAAGCTGCTAAAATTGCTTTATTTCAGTGCTTTATCCATGTACAAAAAGTTTCATTCATTTTAACACGTTGGAATATTAAACAATAAAAAAATGTTGCGAGTTTTAGCTTAAATAATTTGAAATAATTGCCAACTAGTTTCACAAAAAAATGTATTTAAAATAAACAAAACTAAATTTGAAACATCCCAATCTAAAGGAAAATAAAAACTCGCTTGTAATTTATCACTCATGCTCAAATCTGAGATTTAATTGTTTTATACAAAATAGACACTTTACGAAGCTTCTTAAAAATAAGGTAAAGTAAAATTTAGATTTTTCGTAGTTGTTGTACCCAAAAATCGAACAATATACTCAAAAAGTATAACAAATCAGTATTTTATAAGTTTAGAGTAAAAATCATTTCAAATTAAAATGATTTGGTAGACTATTCTGGTTTAATAAGCGATCCACGAAATTTTTTTCGAGTGATCAAAGTCACCCCGATGATCAAAGTCACCCCGGTTTACGGTATATAACAATATTAAGTCAACAGCTACGGTGTACACGTAATTTCGAATTGGTGCTACTTACTACATCAGAAATCCGAACTGTATGTTTCTATTACTTTTGGGTAAGATTCTATTGTCTTTTCGGTAACAGACCACGCAGACGCAATTGCGCATTGAAGTATTAAACTCATATTCCCGCAAAGGTAGTAAACGGTGGAATGACGAATTTCGGTTACTGTTCATGTATGTGTATCACACAACCAAACACTTTTTCAGTATGTGTCAACCTCTGCTCTGTTCGCATGTAGGATAATTCGGTCCATTTCTATGATAGTATTAGTATCTGGTCAAACCAACCGTGATGCGTCCAATTCAGGCGGATTTCCGTCCAAATTCAGGCTGGAATCTGCCCCAATATTGGCAGATACCAGTCGGAATTATGGATTTTTTACTGGGTAGGTTGGATAGTGAAATAAAAATTATAGGCAGTTTCCGGGTCCGGCACAGTTCTCGATCCGGACCAGTTCTGGGATCCGGATCAGTTCCCAAACCCGGTCCTCCCGGAACCGGACCAGTTCCCGCATCCGGACTGGGACCAGTTCCCGAATCTGGACCAGTACTCGGATCCGGACCAGCCCCTTACCAGGTCCGATTCTAAACCATGCCCAGACTTGGTGCTTAGATCCAGACAGGTGTTTAGATTCGGACCCTCGGTTCGGATGCGTGGATCCACACCGTACATGACAGAAAGGACTATGCATGTTTTGTGCAGTCACCACCATGATGTTGATGTCCGTGGTAGAAAATAAATTTCAATTTAACACTGATCGAAATTCCCCACTACTATTCCGAATCGGTTTTTTTTTCTGACTGTGCTTTGAAGCTACCCGAGTGTGAGCCGATCTTCAAACACGGAATGTATCATGTAGAGAAAATCGAAACTCGTCTTTATCCACATTGTGCTTGCTTCGCTTGATGCGCAATACAATGACAAACGAAGTGCTACACACATCCAGACAATCCGACGCGTTAATATTTATTTTATAAGAATTGATGCGACGCAGAGAAGATTTGAATGTGTTGGTATATTTGAGCATTTTTTTATTACTGCAAAAGTATTACGGCCGAGTTTTGGGTGTACGTTTGTCATTCGCTCATTTGAATACATACAGAAGCAGAGCAGAATGGAATATTCATTTTGATGATTGGTTTAGTATTTTATGCAGCGATGCTGTGTAATCTGTAAAATCCATGAATGTATGGTATCGCAAATTCGAAAGGCGACTTTCGGGTGGGTTTACAACAACTAACATAAAATTTCACACCTACGCTCATTACTTTACTTTAAAAGTAACAGAAATTTTACGCGGGATCAAATGCCTTTGATTCATTAGAGGCATAATTTTATTCAATGTATAGAATACTTAAGAAGCATCAATTTTCATATACTCCATGCAGTATATTGACCTACATTTGTACCGATCCGCGAGAGAAAGGGTGTTAGATGTGATCCTTTTCTCCGACAGAATTAAAACAGTATTATTCCACATGAGTTGGCGAACTGGCTCGTATCTAACGAGCTCGATGTTATATGATTTTATATTGTGGAATCCCTATTTGTATCACCTTTTATATCTATAAAATTGGTCAACGTCAACGATTTACGGGTATTAAAAAAATATTTTTCATTTCGCAACGTAGAGGACACCAACACTAACTTCTCAACAGAAAGAGATAGAAGTTGGAAGTTTTCTACAAAGTTGTATAACAAACATTTTCAGTAATTCTTGCAAACATATCCATATTCTATCTCTCTTCCTATAAAAGATAGTGTTGGCGCTCTACTTGCTGTGGAATATAGAACTAAACTTGTGTAAACAAAATGTGACTCATATTATGTACCAAAATAGATGCAAACATGGTATTCAACTATAATTTCGCAAAAAAAATGAAGTTCGAGGGACTGATTCACCCCCATTTGCTGTTAGGCCCCATGGAAAATTGACTCAGACATAACTTCTTTAAAAGTTGAATAACTTCCCCTAAGGACGTATTCAATAAAGTTTTAGGCAATAAAATAATCTTTCTTATTTTCATTTGCGGTGACAAACTGACACCTGGCTGTAAAAATGAAACTTGGTACGTTTTCTCCATGTAAATTGTCTAAAAATCGCATACAAATTTTGAACACGTTGGTTCGTTAGCTAGACTTCTCCGATTTGGCTAAAATTTTGAGCAAAGGCTCCTGGTGGGACAAAGAATAAACTTATGGGTGCTCTGGTTGAGTTTTCAAGAATTCATATCTTCGAGATTATTTGTGAAGGGCATATAATCCGTTGATCCATTAAAGGACCGAAGCGAAGGATTTGTGGGGTAAAGCAAATCTGAACCCAAATGGTGGTGAACACTTTTTAAATATATATAATATAATACGACACCGAGAGGGGTACCTTCTTTTCGATTTGGGCCTGACACTCGAGATTAAGGGCAACGCAAAATAATCCACTGGATTCTTCAGGGCGAAATCTCAATTACCTCAACGAAGACCCGGAAAAACCGACGCGCCGTGAGAACCTTAAACATACGTTTCCTTTTTCTTTACGATAAATGCTTTCGATAATAGTCCAGCAGTTACAATGACAGGAAATTCAATAAATCAAAAAAATGGTTTTCATATGGCGCAATTCGAAGATAATACGAAGATTGGTTTGCATGTATAATTGTATAAGCTTTACGATGAAAATTATTAACCGAACTTCTTCATTCGAGTTATAAACAAATTCTTTAAAAAATCTCTAACCATATCCCGGGGTTGGGAATTGAGCCCAACAGAGCAGCGTACATGGCAATCGATGAACCAACTACGCTATATCCGCCCTGGTCTGATCTACTGATTGGGTACAAATATATATTTGATATCAAATATACAGCCGTTTAGAATGTGTGCTATTCTAGTTATATCGCACAAAAATATTGAATTTTTTGTTGCATTCTCAAAGAAAATTGTCAAAAAGTATTTGTCAAAATTTTTGTTTCTGTCTGGCCTTTTAGAACTCCAGACGCGGGGGAAACACCCCGTACCACCCAGTATAGATATATTTCACTAATCGCCAAGAATCCAAAAGCACGGGCCACTCTCGCTGTGGTAAATAAGCCGAGCGAGCATTGTTGTCTGCCATAATTAATAGCAAGAGGACAGTGAAGCATCAGCAAGCGGCATAGCGAGAGAAACACACCGCAGTGTCTTTCAGAATTCTTTGCTTTGCATAAAGAGTTCGGTTATTCGTCACCTCACCTTGTGAGGGGAAAAGAGGATGGACTAGATCCGGGAACTGGTCCGGATCCGGAAACTGGGCTGAATCTGGAAACTGGTTCGGATCCGGAAACTGGTTCTGATCTAGACTGAACTAATTCAGATCGATGGACTGGTCCAGTTCCGTGGTCTGTCCCGGACTCGGGGTCTGAATTTTATACCAGAATGCGCAATTTCGTGGTCTGTTACCGAAAAGATAATAGAATTTTTCCCAAAAGTGATGGAAGCGTATCCGTCGGATTGTGGGTGCAGGAGCAGCCAGCGTTGAAGCCAGCAGAACTCGTTTGAACCACATAAATTCAGTACTATAAAAGTTAAAATAACCCGTCGTCTCACCAAACATGAGGAAATTGATATAAAACCCAGATGTCGGCCCCGAAAACCAAAGTCTCTGGGTCAAACCAAGGGGAGGGGGGGTTGTAACCCATGGGGTAAGTAATATCAGTATCTGTACACGGTATTTTGGTGTGTTTATGTTTTTTTTAGATATTGTCTATCTCGAGAGATAATCTAGCATTTCGTCGAGTTGTTGGCTATATGGGAAACTTTTGAATTCCACCCAAAATAAAACAAAGGCAGAACGTTTTCTCACTCGCACTGATGCAAATTAGATGGACGCGTAATTTAACGGTGGCGCATGGCTGAAAAGTCGCAAGGTGGGTTTAAGGAAAAATTCGTAATATTAACATTCGCAAACCATGTGATCTAACACACCTATTCACACCACATTGGTCATCAGTAGGCTTCATTATTCCGTCTGAAGTAAAGCATCCATACTGTTTACCTTTTTGTACTGTAGTATAGCGTCATCATTTTCCATTTTTCTACGTTTCTTTTCTCTTCTGCTTATTTTTTCCATCAGGAAATGCATGGGAAACGTGTCAACTGCATGGGAAACGTGCCAACTAAGCCAATTTCTTGTTATTGTTGATTTGTGATACGTAGTATTACAATCTTTGTTCACTAAATGAGTACTAAATGTGTACTCAGATTGTTGCATTAGAATCTTCGAATTTTCGACATCCGATCAGGAAAAATGTTGGAGTCAATTGACTAATCTATGTATAGTTGTGTTAGTGCGAGATTAAGGTTAAATCGGGTGGAATTTTTGCCAAATGAGGTTAAATCAGATGAAGAATCGCCGTGTGCTTGTGTTATTTCGTGTACATATATGTCTATACACATTGCAACCGTGTTGGTGTCCTAGACGTCAAATAAGTCAGTAGGATTGTGACAATAATTTGACAATTGTAGGCAAACATGACATAAGGTTCTAAGTGTAAATCAGAGCCTCTCTTTATTTACTTTTTCTTCCGTAAATAACTCGGCCAGAGTGAACATAAACTCTTCAACTTTTTGATTTCGACTAGCATACGTATGCTAGTCGAAATCAAAATGTGTTGATATACACTGAGCCAATGTTAAACAAAAATTTGATGACACTGTAATAGTCGAAAGAGAAAGTAAACAAAGAAAATCCTTTGCACTTAGGACCATTTGGCATGATTATAAAGAATTCTCGACAAACATATGATTACGTCTTAAAAGCCAACTGTCAAAATTCTCTTTAAAATGAAATTCCGGCCAAGCCGTTACTAGTCAAAAACAGTTCACAGCAGTTAATGAAAGAGAAAACTTTTCTCTTTTGTTTACTACCAAGATCTGTTAACGGTGAGTAACGGTTTATCCGGAATTTCCTTTCAAAGAGAATTTTGACAGTTGGCTTTTAAGCCGTAATCATATGTTTGTCGAGAATTATCGTGTATGCTGCGAAATCGATCAGAAATAATGATACCAATATCAGTAGGGTCAAAGCTTTGTTTAGATTCAAACTCAAAATCTATGCCCATTGCAATAGATAAAAATCGCAACACTTCGGTTGCGTGCAATACCGTTTTTGAAAATAACGTCTCTATAAGGAAAAAGCAAATGAAGTCAACTGTCAATCGTTATAGCAGAAATGTTGTGACAATCTGATTAAATTCGAATTACTATATTGGTTTAGTCAAAATAAATAAGTTGAATGTTGAAAACAACCCGTCTTGGGCTCTCTGTGAAATATTCAGCAAACAAATACAAGTCAAATATCGCGACGAGCTGTCTGTGCAAATCCAACGAAATGCTTCAATTTAACGGTCGTTCTCACCACCGGAGCGGCAAATTGTCTTCAATTAAAGAAGTAACATGAATTGAATTGAATTAGGCTTGCGCATTTCGAACATAAATAAGAGAAAAAAAAGTGCAAACAACGCGATAGCTCTTGAGTCTCGTTTTCCCTTGTCTGTTTGCGATCAAAACTACGCGATATTAGGGGGAAAGATATGGGTAGCAAATATATACACACAGTTAGCAGTTTCTTACACTACCAGCCAAGTTTTACTTTTCCCTGTCTCAATAATTACTGGCTGTGTTCGCCTGTGTGTGCAATTGCATAGTGCAACCATCAGCGATTGCTTGCAGGCCGACCGAAGATGCGCGAGATTACGTTTGGCCTCTGGGTGCCTTTGAGATTCGAAATTCTCAGAGCAACAGACGCTGGTTTACCAATGAAACAGTACGTACTACAATATGAATATGTCTCTGGTCCTTATCATGAAAGTCTGCGCCTTGCCATTTCATATAGTATTGTAACGTGCTATTTCTGCGAAACGCGTGAGATTTGATACTATGCTAACGTAGACAAGGGTGGCCTACTAACCTTCAGTAACACGGCCGCTTTTCGGGAATGTATCCGTCACTTTCACATCCCGCATTTCCGAGATAGAGAAGTGAGCCATCTTAGTTGACTTCTTCTCTCGGTCGCAGAGGGGCGTAAACTATCTCGTTTCACCGAAGTGCACTTTTCACTTTCCGCTGGAAATCTTCCACCGAATCGCACTTCCATCAGCTGGGGATTTCCGAATTTCATTCAATCCAATTTTCTGCGGAAGATCGGTACACTCATTTCGATCGCATTATTGCCACTGTCGCTTTCCAACTTTTATTACGTTCTGCTTTGCTGGAGCACGTCGTAAATAAAATGAAAACCTTTGTGCTCACCCCGGACACTAATTTGCAACTTTTACCTCATGTTTCAGCACATTTTTCTTTTGTTCTCTCGTTTCGCTAAATTAAATATTTTCACTCATCGAAGGTCCACACCTCAGTGCCATGTGACTAAACCTGCCGACAGACGAGAACACGCAAACTAAACTCATAACGCTTTAGTGAATTGATGTATTCTATTTTTCTCCAAAGTACTGCTATTTATGGCTCTCTAGATTGTAGAACTAGAACGGCACAGTGAGTTGCAACCGCGCTTGGGTGCGACCAAAAGGCTGACCTGACTGTACGGTACGACGTACCGAGAGCAACGAATAGCAAACAGCCCGTCGAGCTAACAGCGAGAGAGGCAAGCAGACAGGCTCTATACACCATTCACCCGAGCATTCACTCGAGGCATGGAAAGAGATGGGGGAAATTCCTTGCGCGACTGCGACAACGACCGGCTGACAGATGCTCGGGAGATGGGTGGAAAGAGAGAATGAGTAAAACATGCCATTGGGCTGGTAGCATAAATGATGCCACCACATCATGCTGCTGGCTGGTGTACATAATTTCATAGCTATCAACCAACGGAGGACAGCTGATGGTGGGTATGCTACTTTCGAACCTGAACACATGCAATGTTCGATACGTACTTCATGAACGATCCCAGCAGCTGGAACTCAGTGAGTGCGTTCAATGCAGTAGGCGATAGTCGCGTATTAAGTGAAGTTTTCTTAAATTTCCTTAAGTGTAAGTTGTTATATTTTCTTAATATTTTCTTAAGGAAAAGTTTTCGAGTGGAACTTTGGTCATTCATATTCAGAGAATAAAGGTAACATAAAAGATACTCAGCAAAATTAAAACGATTGATCTCCATATAGATTTGCATAATAGGCCCCTTATTCTCCTATCTGATTAATCTTTCAGGTTTCTTTCTTTTTGTTATAAAAAACTCCTGCATACTCTTCTTCCGACGTTTCGGTCCTTATTGTAATTTTCTCAAGGAATCGAAATTTTGGTGGCGATTCCTTAAGAAAAGAAAAGAGGGAAGGACACTGGAACGGTGATTCTCAACCAGAAAGATATAACATAAGCAGTCGAGAATACAGGAAACTACCTGATTCAAGTTTTTCCTATTTCTGATGTTTAGGAAGCAGAACATATAGGCGTAAATGGCCCGTACCTATGTGTTCGGAGATGAATGCCTCGCCGTGCAATGTTTTCTCATCATTTAATAATTAAACAAATAAATTATTAACTTCCTCAAGAGATATTTTAGATTACATACAGTTTAAAACGATTTAGGTTTAAACTTCTACCACCGCTTCTTGAACGACACGGTGAGTTCTTTGTTTTTTTACAGGAACGACTCTAAGCCACCAAGTAAAAAAGTCCAGTGCGTAGATTTGAGAATAGGCTATTTTATGATATCTAATGGAATGGTTCAAACAAGATTTATTTACGATGAGATAGTAGAAATTTATGCTAGTTAGGCGTAAGCTTTTTAATTAGTAAGCGGATGCATAATACTGTCGAAGTAGAGAGTTAGATCTGACACATCTCTCTACCTACATTTGGCAAATATAGAGCTATTTTCGGCATTAAGAATATTCCATCTATTCAAGGCATTCCAAATTGATATCCGAGCTGAAATACTGTTATGCGTAATAACATCACTGTTTATTATGAACCCTAAGTAGCACACTGAAACTAGTTTGGAAACGTTAGAGTCCGAATTATGTTACGGCAGTAGTTATATTTGTTGTACTGATTCAAAATAAATAGCACAATATATTTAGTGGGGCATAGCAATTTTTTTCGTTCGCTTTGAGTTATACGTGGTTCCAAAGGAACACTCTGGTAGAATACCGCATTTTGTTGATTTTATGAAGACTAAAATTCTACGGAGTCCATAAGTCAAGTTGAATTCTTGTTCCGAGGTCTGAATGGCTGGTGGGACTAAAATGTGCCGGTTGTGCACGGAGTATCACTGATCTTACCCTTGCTGTGTCAAGTAAACCTCTGATACAATGGACTTTTGTTTCTTTGCAAATCGTGGAATTCAAATGGCCTGTGTTAAGCCAAAAAGGACCAAGCGCCACATGCTCATATATTTAATTTTGGGAACACAAATAGTAGACGAAAGCAAATAAGTGATTATTACCTTGCTATGTTAATAGCAAGCTATTTAAAAAGCTATATAAAAATGCATTGCAACCTGCTATCTAAAAATGCATTTTAACCTGAAAAATACTAGAAAAAAAATATGGCGCACAGTTCAATTTGGCTTAACGCAGGCCAAATGATGATCATGTCTCTTGTACCTATTCCTGGGTTCGCTACAGGCAATAACGTGTTTGATACCTTCGAGCTGGTGCACAATTATTGCTGGTGATGAAATGTGTAGTGCTCTGATCGACCATGGTTAGAGTAGCACAAGCTATTTCACGAAACTATGAATTTTATTCATTATCCATTCAATCCTCGTGAATTAATTAATGATTCCTAATATATTAGCCTTGATTCATGCTCGTAAAATAGTTCACAAAATCATCAAATATTATTCAGATGTTCGCGAACTGGTTAATGATTTCTAGTATAATAATCACGGCGTACCATTCGTGCTCGTGAAATAGTTTACAAAATAATCAAATAATATTTATGTATTCGTGAATTGGTACTTGATTCCCAGTAAAATAGTACACGAAATCATAAAAAAATATTCGTGTATTCGTGAACTGATTCATGATTCCTAGTGTAATAGTCCCGACCTACCATTTGTGCTCGTGATATAGTTCACGAAATCATTAAAGATTATTAATATATTCGTGAACTGGTTCATGATTTTTAGTACAATAATTACGAAATGCCATTCGTACTCGTGAAAAAGGTCACGAAATCAAAAGATATTATTCCTGTATACGTGAACTGGTTCATGAGTCTTAGTATAATAGTCACGACTTACTATTCGCGCTCGTGAAATAGTTCACGACATCATAAAATGTTGTTCATGTATTTGGAAGCTGGTTCATGATCCCTAGTACATGATTTACGATCTATCTTGCGTGTTTGGGACATTTAGAAGATATTCCCAATCATTTTCAATTTCATGTGTCATGTCATGTCCTGAAATTTTCACATGAAATGTTTCACAAAATTTGGAGTATTATTCGTGGAATCGTTTTTGTAGCACTATTTCATGAAATTTCATATATCTCCAGCTGCTAGCGTCCAATAATAGAAACGTGCACTATATATAAGAAAACTATTAGGACCTCGAACTCATGGTTCATTTAAGGAGTGGATAAGGGTTGTAAGCAAGAAAAAAGATCACTATTTTGCGATTTTTTTTAGAATTTTGGGTGAAGCGAATTGACTAAAACTTTTGTGTATTATAATGTATTGTTTCAAAAATGACAGAATTATGTAGAACGTCTCTGGAAAAAAATTGCGATGTTAGCTGCCATTCAAAAACTACTTAACCGATTTATTTCAAATTTTGCATACACATTCTATTAAAAAACACCTAGCCCCTACGTTGAGTTTTAAGGATTATTTCTCAATTAAGGGTGTTTTACTCATTTGAAATAAAAATTACTATCTTCCACAAAAAACAAATTTTAGTAAAAAAACCCTTTATCGAAAAATTATCTCGAAAACTCAACGTAGGGGTTAGGTGTTACAAAAAGTTTCGTCGCCAATTCGCTTGTCGATATTTTCTAAAGTAACGCAGCGGTAACTGGGTCCACCATATTTCTGAATTACGTATTGTAAAACTGAGCCAGTAAAGGGTAGGTTCTCATTCAAATGATCAAAAAGTAAGCAAAATTTGGAATTTTTAGAATCCAAAAAGCTTATATTTTCATTCTGACTTAAAAAAAAATTAGACGAACAAAACAAAATGACACCCGGGGTGATATTCCCTCTAAAGCTAGGCGCGCGTGGACTTCCAAAACAGTTAACAGCCTGCTGCCTAAGGATCGATCTGTAACACAAGACTAATAATAAGGCTCTAATGTAAACTAAATTGATTGGAGGAATGGCCTATAAACATCAAAGTTGACGTGGAAAAAGTGCTAAAAAATCGATCTCAAACTTTGAGATCGATTTTTTAGCACTTTTTCCATGATAAGGGTTTACTAAATATAGTAAATACAAAGAATTTGGAGATTTTCTAGGTCATTCCTCCTATGAAAAACTATTTAATCCACCTAGCAGTGAGATGAGACATTTCTTACACATTTCACTATTGGATTAGTTTGCAGAACTCACGAGAAGTATGCACCCAACTAGAGGTGGGATGAAAACAGTTTCTAGTCTTGCACGAATAAAATCTCGAATAAACTGAATAAATTATAGAAATCAACAAAACGACCGAAATTAAAAAGTAAAGCAAAAAATGAAATAATAGGTTTTTAAATTCATAAAATGAATAGAAAAATTAATGTAAATCAAAATTATAAAATACACGAATCAAATTAGATTAGGTTATTAAATAAAAATTAAGATTATATTTAGAAATAGTTATAAGATTAATAGAATAAATTGCCTAATATTAACAAATTGAATGAAATAAAACGAATGACTGAACATGAAATGCATAAAATAAAAGATATGAATAAAATGAATCAAATGATTCAAATGAATCAAATGAATCAAATAAATCAAATAAATCAAATGAATCAAATTAATCAAATGAATCAAATGAATCAAATGATTCAAATGAATCAAATAAATCAAATGAATCAAATGAATCAAATTAATCAAATTAATCAAATTAATCAAATTAATCAAATTAATCAAATTAATCAAATTAATCAAATGAATCAAATGAATCAAATGAATCAAATGAATCAAATGAATCAAATGAATCAAATGAATCAAATGAATCAAATGAATCAAATGAATCAAATGAATCAAATGAATCAAATGAATCAAATGAATCAAATGAATCAAATGAATCAAATGAAACAAATGAATCAAATGAATCAAATGAATCAAATGAATCAAATGAATCAAATGGATCAAATGAATCAAATGAATCAAATGAATCAAATGAATCAAATGAATCAAATGAATCAAATGAATCAAATGAATCAAATGAATCAAATGAATCAAATGAATCAAATGAATCAAATGAATCAAATGAATCAAATGAATCAAATGAATCAAATGAATCAAATGAATCAAATGAATCAAATGAATCAAATGAATCAAATGAATCAAATGAATCAAATGAATCAAATGAATCAAATGAATCAAATGAATCAAATGAATCAAATGAATCAAATGAATCAAATGAGTCAAATGAATCAAATGACAATATATACGCGAACGGAGGTCTTAGTGGCATGTACGTAATGTTTCAAAGGTTTTCTTCCATTTAATTCCACTATGTTTTTTTATAGCTAAATGCACTTGCACATTTAACTATAAAAACATAGTGGAATTAAATGGAAGCAAACCTTTGAATCAAATGAATCAAATTAATCAAATTAATCAAATGAATCAAATGAATCATATGAATCATATGAATCAAATGAATCATATGAATCAAATGAATCAAATGAATCAAATGAATCAAATGAATCAAATGAATCAAATGAATCAAATGAATCAAATGAATCAAATGAATCAAATGAATTAAATGAATCAAATGAATCAAATGAATCAAATGAATCAAATGAATCAAATGAATCAAATGAATCAAATGAATTAAATGAATCAAATGAATCAAATGAATCAAATGAATCAAATGAATCAAATGAATCAAATGAATCAAATGAATCAAATGAATCAAATGAATCAAATGAATCAAATGAATCAAATGAATCAAATGAATCAAATGAATCAAATGAATCAAATGAATCAAATGAGTCAAATGAATCAAATGACAATATATACGCGAACGGAGGTCTTAGTGGCATGTACGTAATGTTTCAAAGGTTTTCTTCCATTTAATTCCACTATGTTTTTTTATAGCTAAATGCACTTGCACATTTAACTATAAAAACATAGTGGAATTAAATGGAAGCAAACCTTTGAATCAAATGAATCAAATTAATCAAATTAATCAAATGAATCAAATGAATCATATGAATCATATGAATCAAATGAATCATATGAATCAAATGAATCAAATGAATCAAATGAATCAAATGAATCAAATGAATCAAATGAATCAAATGAATCAAATGAATCAAATGAATTAAATGAATCAAATGAATCAAATGAATCAAATGAATCAAATGAATCAAATGAATCAAATGAATCAAATGAATCAAATGAATTAAATGAATCAAATGAATCAAATGAATCAAATGAATCAAATGAATCAAATGAATCAAATGAATCAAATGAATCAAATGAATCAAATGAATCAAATGAATCAAATGAGTCAAATGAATCAAATGACAATATATACGCGAACGGAGGTCTTAGTGGCATGTACGTAATGTTTCAAAGGTTTTCTTCCATTTAATTCCACTATGTTTTTTATAGCTAAATGCACTTGCACATTTAACTATAAAAACATAGTGGAATTAAATGGAAGCAAACCTTTGAATCAAATGAATCAAATTAATCAAATTAATCAAATGAATCAAATGAATCATATGAATCATATGAATCAAATGAATCATATGAATCAAATGAATCAAATGAATCAAATGAATCAAATGAATCAAATGAATCAAATGAATCAAATGAATCAAATGAATTAAATGAATCAAATGAATCAAATGAATCAAATGAATCAAATGAATCAAATGAATCAAATGAATTAAATGAATCAAATGAATCAAATGAATCAAATGAATCAAATGAATCAAATGAATCAAATGAATTAAATGAATCAAATGAATCAAATGAATCAAATGAATCAAATGAATCAAATGAATCAAATGAATTAAATGAATCAAATGAATCAAATGAATCAAATGAATCAAATGAATCAAATGAATCAAATGAATCAAATGAATCATATGAATCATATGAATCAAATGAATCAAATGAATCAAATGAATCAAATGAATCAAATGAATCAAATGAATCAAATGAATCAAATGAATCAAATGAATTAAATGAATCAAATGAATCAAATGAATCAAATGAATCAAATGAATCAAATGAATCAAATGAATCAAATGAATCAAATGAATCAAATGAATCAAATGAATCAAATGAATCACATGAATCAAATGAATCACACATGTGAATCACATATGAAAAAGAAATGGTTCAAACTACTCAATATATCCAGAAATAGACGACGATAAGTTAGAAGACACATTGTAGTTGCATCCCCCATCGAGAGTGGGTACTTTGGGAGACTTCTTTTCCTGGATCTAATTTGTGGATACTTCTGGTCTTTGATCCGTTATTACATTCTTATCATAAATAATGTAAGTAGTAATTTTTGCGCCATAACCAGTATAACCTAAATCGTGTAAAAGAGCTAAATGTTGACTAGATTTTTGGGCTTCAAACATACAGTTGCTTTCGGTGACGCCACGAGAATAATTATATGAGAAATCTTTTATCTCACTACTAGGTGAATTACTTGTTGATCTGTGTATTGATATACCATCCAACATTTACCTCATGATTGAACGCAATGCCTAATCCAAGGGGTAAATACTAGAACTCACTGTTTCTTTATCAAAACATTATTTTGTCTTTGAAGTGAACTTATATATTGATTTTTGAGAAATAGTTAATTTATTATAAAGGTAAGTCACAAAATGTTCTCAACATCGAATTCCTTGAATCACATAGATGTGTTTTCATACCCCGATATTCAAAATCGGTTTAGTTTTGCCCCTTAACACCAGTAAAGCAATACTCTGTATGAAACAGTCTCATTTTTAGTTAGTGGAAATTGGTAAGCGAGGACTAAAAATACAAAATGTTTAATATTTTCGCCGCTCGTGCACGGATTTTGACAATCTATAGCTTGTTAGAAAGGTATTTTTCTATTCATGTGCAGCTTGTGGAACAATATTGTATTGTTCGAAAGTTATTTGCAAAAAACCTGCTGTGTTTCGACAAAATCGCCCATATCTCAGAAAATAAACATATCGAAAATCAAAAATCATAGTGTCAAATGGCAACGTTAGGCCTTTCATTTGAAACTAGTTTCATTAAGATCGGTTCAGCCATTGCTGAGATAATTACATGACATTTTGTACATACATACATACACACATACACACACACATACAGACATTGTCTCAATTCGTCGAGCTGAATCGATTGGTATATGAGACTCGGCCCTCCAGGCCTCGGAAAAAGTTTTCAAAGTTTGAGCAAATCCTATACATTTCTTTTGTAAGAAATGTAAAAAAGTTTTCTTTCGAGAGATCAAAAGATGAAGTATTAAAATTGAACCGTCTTCAAATGAAATTATACGCAGTTTTGTAATAAACCTTCTCCTGAATTCATAGGAAAATAAAAACAAGATTTTAGATTTTTTGTAGAAAAATGAAAAAAACATACGAGCTTCTACTTTTAATCTTTTATTCGTTATTTATTGATAATAATTAGAAAATTATGTTTTTCTCGAAAATTCAAAATGGCATTATTTTCGAAACCATGTTTTCTTCTGCTGACGGCAACAAGAGGGCTTGTTCTGTTGATCTGATTTCCTTTATACAATAAAATGTTTGGAAGTATATACTTTTTTAAATGACTTATACTAAACAGTGGCATGAATAATTATTTATTTATAATTGCTAAAGGAGATTGCAGTTGAAAAAGAGAAAAAGAGACAAATTTCACTATTTTTCTTTAACGTCTATAAAATTGGTTTTTATTGAAATTAGGTATTAGTCATAAGAAATTTGATCTATTTCAATAAATTATATCAATTACTGATTTCGGTTAACTACGAGAGGCCCTACACTTAACGACTTAGAGCGAAGTTTCGCGCGCAAAGGCCGAGAAGATTCGCCATTTCGAAGCGACCATTTAGAATTTTCGAAAAAAAATCATTTTCTAATTATCGATAAATAACGAACAAAAGATCGAAAGTAGAAAATCGTATGTTTTCATTTTTCCGAAAAATATTCTCAAATATTACTTGATTTTCCGCCGAATACAGGAGAATTCGAAGTGACCAATCGAATATGGCGGAGCCCCACTAAAAAAATAAGTGATATTCTAGCCAAACTCGGGAAAAAAGGTTTTGAGATTTACAAAAACGAATTTGAGTAAATATGCATCAAAATTTTAAAAAAATCACCGTTTTCTGTGGTTGCTGAAAACTCACGATTAGTCGGCGATGCCTCTACAGATCAAGTCGTGAAATATGTTGTCGAAACCTGTATACAATATACATCTACAGTGCAACGCGAAACATTCTGGGAACGAGCATAATGCCATGAAAATATTTCTACCTAAGGCGCGCGTCTCGAGCCGAGGGGCTCCCATGGCGACCAGGACGCCGCCTAGAACAATGGCCTGTAGATGCGCGGACAGAATCGTTCGTTTACCAAAAAATACGCGACAATAACACCTTTCAAAAAATACTGACAAAAAAAAAACAAAGTAGAAAAAAAAAAATAAATTTCTTGGGCTTATTTGCAGTTTGCATTCATTTAATAAATAGTAAACTAAAATAGCTCAAAGTGAAAACTTTAGTTAATTAAACCAACAAATTATGTTGGGTAATTTGGGGAGAGATTCCACACATTTCAAAAAATCGATCCTGCATTAAAATAATCCATTCAATATTTGATGATTTTTAACAATTGCGACAAGTTTCTAAAATACTGTGAAATAGTTTTTGTCCTGGGAAAAATCATCAAATTTCCACGAACATCGCACCGTGGTCACAAACTGCAAAATGGCGAACAAAAATATTTTTGGCTCTCGTTGATGTTGAGTTTCATGAAGATTGATTACACCTACAAATCAGCTTCACTTCTCTTAAGGGGATACTACGATTTCTAGAAACACTTTTTTATTCAACATTTTAAAAGTATTTTTCTTATGCCAGCTGTTGTAACTTAACCGTGGAGCAACTTAATTAAGGGTACTGTTTCTCTATGTGTTTGTGCCAGCGATATATATTTATGTGTTGGTAGGGGTTCTTTAAAAACAGTTTTTGGCTGTTTCGCATAACAATAAATTTATATAGCTAAGGTTTCAATTGTTTAAATAATAAACCGAAGTAACTAAGGTTTCAATTGTTTAAATAATAAACCGAAATAACTTAGACTTACATACATATTGTCCGTGTAAACATATAGATAAATATTCTCATAATCCTAAATGTCACTGTGTTAGGTTTGTTAATTTATGGTCTTTATTAGGAACCTATACCTGACGCAAATGACATTGCGAGGTAATAAAAAATACATTTTCGTTACGTATCCTCCGCCATTGCCCGCAATTTCGATGCGGCAGAATATGTTCTTAAAGGTTCCAATTATTCAACCGATATATGATTTACCAAAAAAAATCGAACAATTTAAAAAGCGAAATTTTAAGGCGGAACTGAAAAATTTTCGGCACTCCGGGATGCAACTCGACGCACATAATAAAATTTTCTTGAGTTAATAATAAGGATTATTTTACATGTCCAGTGTTGTAATTCTTCGAAAGAAAAACTCACAATATCATATTACCTTATAAAAGTGACCCTGTATACGAGGTATAGAAAGTGCGGCATCTCGCCCAACGCGGCATCTCTCTCTCTCTCTCGAAATTACCCTCTTATAGTTTTTCCGATCGAATATGACAACAGCAAAATCAAACGGAAGTCGGATTCATCGAACCACATTCATTCTTAAAATCCATCCGTCGTAATATGAATAGAATACGTCGTAATAGAAAGTCTTTACACACCTTGAACTGTTCGAACAGGCGCAAAATCCGGCTCCAATTAGGGACCATTCATTAATTACGTAACGCAAAAATTGCCCAAAATTGACTCCCCCCTCCCCCCATGTAACAAATTGTCACAAATTTCTTTATCCCCCCCTCCCCTATTACGTAACAAATTCCTTGAAAAATTTTTTTTTCTTCGGTGAAAACATGTTACGTAACGATCTAGCTTACTCCCCCTCCCTCCTATGTCACAATATGTAACAACTTGTCGAACCCCCTCCCCTCTAAAAGCGTTACGTAATTTATGAATGGTCCCATTAGTTAAATTATGTTATACCGTAAACCGGGGTGACTTTGATCAGCGGGGTGACTTTGATCACTCGAAACTTTTTTCCTAGATCGCTTATTAAACTAGAATAATTTACCGAATCATTTTAATTTGAACTGATTTTTACTCTAAAATTTTGAAATACTGATTTGTTATACTTTTTGAGTATATTGTTCGGTTTTTGGGTACAAAAACTACAAAAAACCGAAATTTGGCTTTACCTTATTTTTACGAAGCTTCGTAAAGTGCCTATTTTTTATAAAACAAATAAATCTTAGATTTGAGCAAAAGTAATAAATTACAAGCGAGTTTTTATTTTCCTTTAGATTGGGATGTGCCAACTTTAGTTTTAAGAGTTCGTTTATTTTAAATACATTTTTTTGTAAAACTAGTTGGCAATTATTTCAAATTATTTTAAGCTAAAATTCGCAACATTTTTTTATTGTTCAATATTCCAATGTATTAGAATGGATGAAATTTTGTGTACATTGATAAAGCATTGAAATAAAACAATTTTAGCAGTTTTCAAGGTTTTCCGAATTTTTTTTCTAGTTGGACACGAATTATACGAATTTTGGTTACTCGAATTTGACAGTACATTGAAATACTTTGTATAATACCAATTAACATCTATTTAACAATGAATATCTTTCCAGAATCAGTTTAAGCAAACATTTCAATGGAAAGCATTGACAACGATAACTTAATGTGGGTGAACATGCAGGTTATCGAAGTCACCCCGGAAAACGAAAACGGAGTTCAACTTGTAATCATTTTTGGGTAAATAGCTGTAAACGGACAATTTTAGGTAAAACTATACAATCTTGTTCTCCATACATCAGTACATGGTTTAAAAATATTAAACTTGAAAAAAAATGTGTTGCGTCTAAAAATATGTAATGATTACTTCGAAAAGTGATCAATGTCACCCCGGTTTACGGTACCTTCCGTATTACCTAATGGACTAAATATTCCAAAATCGTAGAAAAATGTTTCTAATACATTGCTACAACGCACCATGGGCCACAGACCGTCGAAAATTCAGAACTTATGAACCTATAATACTAGACATTCAGTGTCTTCGGAATAAATCCTCCTTTATTTTGGGGTAAACAAAATTAGGGTGATTCTCTTGATTTTTTTTAATAAAAATATTATCTTCTGAATTAAAAACCTCCGGATAAAATGCATAGAAATTATTTTTCAACGATTTTAATTTTACAGAGATTTTCCTTGTTTCATTTAGGGCGACCTTTAAAAATTCAGTTTTTATAACATAACATTTCTCAAAATAATATCTGGTGAATGTCGGCTTCAGACAACATCTATCTCTTACAAATTCGCATACTCTTACTTACTTACAATTTATTAAGATTTATTTATAAAGAGATATTGACACTCAATGTCTAGCACAGTGGTTTTCAACCGGGGGTGAATTCACCCCCTAGGGTAAATTGGACGATTGTTGCGGGTGAATTATGCGGGACAAATTTTAACTTGTTATCCAAACATTCCCGTCGGGTATTTGTCTTTATATATTGTTTCAGCATGTCAAGAATTGAGATGCTAATCTTTTTACAGGGTAATAGGGTCACCACCTTTGGTAAGGTTTTCACTCGGAAATATTTACTGATCTGGGATAGGTTTTTATAAAATCGCTTTGAACCTATTTACTGATTTTAAATTAGACAAGTATAAACTCTTTCATTCTTTTTGTAACTCGTCGAAGTATCAATCACCAAAATTGACTCACATTGACCGTATGTTGCTTTGTTTTGGCAAAGCATGATGCACACCACTGCTTTGAGCTTTTCTTATTTGCTGCAAATTTATCGCGTTAGTAAACCGTATTGTCCACTTAAATAGGTGTGAAATTACACTTCCCTGGCTAACGACAAAAATCCAAAAGCACCGGCCACTCACGCTGTGGTGGAGCAGCCGAACAACCATTGCTCTGTGCCACAGCTATGCACCGTGAAGCAGGCAGGAAAGCGGTAGCATCTGTGAAGCACACTGCGGTGTCTTCCGTAATTTTTGCTGGGCGCAAAATATTCGGTTATTCGTCATCACAGTCGCTAGGAAGGTTCCAACAAAGTAGCAAATCATTTCTACCTGGCCAATAGTTATGGTCCGCTTCTGGAGCAGTCAACATTGAAACCGGAGGAACTCATTTGAACATATTGAGTTAAAATTATTCATCGTATCACAATACTCGTAGAAATAGATGCAAAACCCGGAGGCCATGAGATCCTCGCGTTGCGTTGCGTTGCGAAGCACGGTGCCATTCGTAGATTGCATACTAACGATTATCATGTTGCCAATAGGTAGTTCAACTCATCTTGTTTGTGAGATAAATGATCGGGAATGAACTTTATCTCTTTAGAGTTCAGCAAACCAATAGGAATCATTATTGCCGGCCACGACCATCTTCACCGAAACTTAGGATAGGGTAGGAAATGTTGATGTAATACCTACTTAGAGAAGGTCCCCGACTCAGCGACCCTTCCATAGGGATTACGGAGTTGGATTGAAGGACAGGTATAGGTGTGGGATTCGCCACAATCAGGCAATGCGACCACGAAATAAATGTTTTTATTCGGTGGGATGGTTAGTCTTCGAGTATACGAATGCTCAAAGCAAAAAGACATTTATTTATGTTTTTCTTGTGATGTGCATGTTACTACCACCATTTGTAGCAGGACCACCGCCCATAGCACTGAGCAGTCCTTTCACTATAATTTGATCAAGCATTACCCACTACCATAATCACAAGCCGCTGTATGAAGGGCCAAAAAGGAGTTGGGTGGTAGGAAAGCAATTTCGCTTACCTATGCGACGGGAGCGTTTAAGAATCTCCTTCCAATGACAAGCTCATATAAATCAATCGCAATGCAAGCCGTTGTAGTGAAAAGTAGCTCCAATAGGTGGGTAGAAGAGTCCGCCCGATCTCCACGAAATGTTAACAACAGGGAGCTGGCTGCTCCACTCTCCCTGTTCAAATCGCTTCAAAGTAATTTAACCGATATTTTTATGTATGTAATGGAATATTAAATGTATTGTGTTTATATAGTTTCCATATTTGCATACTACTATATAGTCCCGCCACCAATTAGTTGTACAGTTATTTTAAGAGTTTTTTTCGTCGCGAACGACGAGCATATTTCCACATCACTCAGATCCAGGGTTGCCAAATCTGTATTTTTTCGTAAAAAAATCTGGAAATCTGTATCTTGGGAGAAAAATTCTGAATCAAAAATCTGTATTCAAAAATTACCTAGGAGCTTCCAAAAAACTATATTTTGACAATGGAAAATTAATTGTGATAACCGATCACAAATATAACAATCCGATTGATCTTATTCTTTACTGAAGCACAAATAATATCTAAATTTGGCGTTTTCGTACCACGCCTTAGCGGTTGCTTAAGGTCTGAACTGCATCGGATTCTTTTTAAGTGTCATGCGAAATTCTAATAGTCTGGGTACTACAAACCTACACTGAAAATCTGTAAAATTTGTATTTTAGTCAAAAATCTGTAATCTGTATATACAGAATCTGGCTCGCAAATTATCTTGAAAAATCTGTAAAATACAGAACAATCTGTATATGGTCAAGGCTTCGAAAATGGCAACCACAGGCGAAATTATTTTTTATCAAATTTTGCGTCAAACTGTTTGTTTTCCGTATGTATATAACCTCTAATATTAAAAAATATGAATGGCGATCCCAGAAAAAAATTTCCTGTCTGTCATTTATAAAAGTTTGTTGATGCTACTTGCATGGCCTGAAAATGACTTAATGACCGTAAGGAGATAAAAAGGTAAACAAAATCCAAATTTTCAACTTTTTGCTTACAACCACATTTTTCTATCGTAGTCTAATTTAAATTTGATGATATCGCTTGAAAAATTTTGATGAATATGGATTATTGCTTATTTTCAGTTGTGAAGTAATGGAAACCAAATAACTTGTAACGTGACAGATCAAAAATTCAAAAAAGTTTTGTGGACCACACCAACAGCATGCACACAATGTCTAACCTGCATTTTTTCTTACTACTTTGAGTCTACTTTTTGAGACTGTATTGTGAAAACTTTAAAGTTTTATTAATTTTTAAGAAAACATAGTTTATCTTATGTAACGTGATAGATTTTTTCTGCTGTAAAGCAATTCCATCAAGTTTGATTCAATTGCGTCAATATTGATGACCATCTTTGATTCTGATGAAACCTTTTACGTTTCATGTATATGGGAGACTAAGTATTTTTCAATATTAAACAAACAATTTTTATTCAAGAGTAATATTTTAAAAGGGCCTATCAGACCTTGAATGCACTGCTTTCAAAATATATTGTTCGAAAATCGCCATTGATGTAGCAAAACTATATGATAGCGAGTTCTAAAGAATCAATTCTTCTGTGTGAATATTTTTTGGTTAAATTTTTCAATAAGAAAACGAAAAAATGCCAAAAAATACAATTACAAAAAACAATGATTTTTTTATTAGCGAAAACCTGAAAATTAAAGAAACTGCAATTACATTATTAGGAAGTTATTAGTAAGGAAGCATTTTTAACTTCAAGTGTGTTTCTAAATTTCTTAGTATTTGCCAGTCATAAATACAATTTTATTATACAATAGTAATACTAAATATAATTTCGAAGCAAAATGCTCTTAAGAAAAATTTTCCGAAATTTTTGATTTTTTTCTTCAAAAAAAATATCTTGTAGTGAAAATACGCCCTTTTAATAAATAACTCACAGATACCAAACGCAAAAACATAACACGTTTAAGATTAAAATGCAAATAAAAAATGTTTAAAATATAATTGCATTGTGGAGAAAATAACAATAAAAGGATTTAACATATTTCAAAAATTCTTTTAATCTTTAAATTTCAATTTTTTATTTTAATTTAATTTTTTTTCTTTAAATATTTTAGTAATAGAATGTATTTCAAAATAGTTTTTCAATTCAAAATTCTCATGAAAACGTGTGCTTCAAAATGCAGATGTTTTTAAGTTATTTTAGATTTTTTTCGACTTAATATATTACTTCGTGAAACTACGACCTTTTCATAAGTTATTCACGTTTGTTCATCAAAACCAATATGTTTTGCCTTTCTCAATAGAAAGGTATTGCAATTGCTCTGAAAACCGACTTTTTAACGGAGGCCCGGAGGGCCGAGTGACATATACCATTCGATTCAGTTTGTCGAGTTCGGCAAATGTCTGTGTGTGTGTATGTATGTGTGTGTATGTATGTGTGTGTGTATGTGCGTCTGTGTGTGTGTACGCGAACACAATCTCACTCACTTTTCTCAGAGATGGATGAACCGATTTTTACAAACTTATTCCCAAATGAAAGGTGCAACGTTCCCATAGGCTGCTATTGAATTTCTAATGGATCCGACTTCCGGTTCCGGAATTACAGGGTGATGAGTACGATCACGCAGAAAATGTCGATTTTAAGAAATTCTGCAATGAATGTATAATGGTGAAAATTTTTCCAAAATGTGACCACAACTGCTTCGATTTGTAGTACTAGGTCATTAACAGCCATTCAAAGTCTCTTTGGTCACATTGGCCACCATCATCGGTTCCGGAAGCCCCGGCGGAAGTATCCAAATTCAGACTAACAGTCACATCGGTTTCTCGGAGGTGGCTAGACCGAATCAACCAAACTTAGTCTCAAATGAAAGATGTTGCGTCCCCGTAAATGGCTATTAAATTTTATCCCCAACCGACTTCCGGTTCCGGAGTTACGGGTTGTGGCGTGCGATCACATAGCAAATTGTGATTCAAACCGATACCCCGATGGAAGCAAAAAAGGTAAAAATTTCGCTAAAATGTCTCTCAAATAACTTAACTTTGCAGTTCTAGGTCACCGACGGCCAAACAAACTTTCGTTGACTACATTGACCACCATAGACGGTTCCGGAAGTGCCCGGGAAAAGCGGCCATCTTTCATAACTAGCAAACTCATATCAGTTTCTCGGAAATGGTTGGGCCGATTTTCACAAACTTAGTCCCAAATGATAGCTATATTATCCCCACAGATGTCTGTAAAATTTCGCACGGACCGCTTGTATGGTTCCGGAAATATAGACTGAACGGTCCGGTCACACATGAAATTCCCATATAAGCCGGAACTCAAATTTTTTTTCAAAGGGGGGACCCCATGAAATTTCAGAAATCGAATTCGTATTCGTATTGATGCCAAACATCTTTAAAATGCATGAAACGTCGAGATTTTATGTTATCTCGAAAATATTTTTTTTTATAGAAATCGACTTTTTGGGACTTTTTCGCACCTTTTTTCAGTTCATTATTACCGTGGCTGTTTTTTTTTTCAAAATTTTAGAACTCGAATAATGATTTATTTTCCTGTAAATAGTTGTCATGTGATGTACAATAATAAAATGTAATATATGCATTTAAAAGCTTTTAATGAATATAAACAACGCACACATTCTCGTGATTCATGATTGAGAAAGGCACAATTGCACCGCTAGGTGGATTAAAATAGGTTTTTTAAAATAAACATGAAATTTCTCGTTAATACTCAGTTCCCAGACCAAGGATGATTTGTGCACGACTGTCTCGATATGCTTGCTTCAATAAAAATATTGAACTGTAACGTGACAGATTCTGGTTGTAACGTGACAGATCATTGAGAATACTCCATAAAATCGAAAACAAAGTTTTTCTTCAGGAAAACTATATTTCAAACTCTTACTTGTTTTCCAAGCTTCAACTTAAAACTGTGTTCATGCAAATTTGGGGGCCAACGGAACAGACTTTTTCAAATTAGTCGGGCAACCTCCAAATTCACTGCGAAATTTGTGTAACGTGACAGACGTATTAAAATGACAATAACACGAAAACCGTTCATAATAGAAAATACATTTCTGTAGAAAAAATGTGCGGTTTAGTGACCTTAATAATGTGCAGTTGGGATAGAATCTGATTTTATCGTTTTTGCTGACTTATCTTATGAAATATGCGTAAAAATGTAACGTGACAGACAGAAGCCTTGACCATATGTGGTAACCCTGCTCATATCGGCTTTCCACTTCATTGTCCAGTTGTAACTTCTAACCCGGAGGCCATGAGATCCTCTCCAGAAACTTGAGTGTCCGGGTCAAACCCGGAGGTGTGGCAACCCTACAGGGTAATGATGGTAAACAATTTCCAGAAAGTAGAAACTGAATTTTTATGAGTCACCCTAAACGAAACAAGGCAAAACATTGTAAAATAGTATTCGTTGAAAATAAAGTTACGACATTTTCACCAAAGCTGGATTGTGTTCTTATATATTTTTTCGTTCAGGACATAGATTTTTAAATTTAAAAATCTAGAAAGCCCCCCTCCACAATTTTGTTTCCCCGAAATGAATGGTACCTATTGTAGAGAATTTGTTCCGAAAACACTGAATGTCTAGTACTAACGGTTTATAAGTTCTGAACTTGCTATTAAAAAATCGATTTGTGGCCCATTTTGCACCAGTAAAATTTTTCTTATAAGTTGTAACAAAATATCCACTAACCTGAATTTCTGTTGAACATACGAATATTTTTACCACAATAACGTAAAGAGTTCGTCTATTACAGTCGTGATCATGAATTCTCAGATATTAACGTTGCGTTATCTCATTGAATCATACGTCAAAAGTCATCGTGATTTGGTTTCTTTGGTAGAGTCTGGAGATCGAAATAATATACAACTTGAGAAAAGCAATAATAATTTTTGTGTTAAAATTCATAGAGCGAATTATTGATTTAATGACGGTTCCAGTAATGAAACTATCAAATTTCATACAAGTGTTAAGTTACCAACATCGTTCGCATCACTAGGAATAGATCGCAGAGTTATTTGAAGCAGCAACATTTCGCACTTGTTCGATCCTGTTTCTCCCCCGAAAAAAAAAACAATCTCATTTTCGCTAATTAACATCTTTTCGTCTATTATCTCACCCCAAATTCGGCATCATTGCCAATTCCAGCCCGAAACATGAAGCCATTTCTTGAAACGATTTCCATCCCATCGTCAGTCAACCGCACACAGCCGCAAAACATCGGAACCCCGTGAGTAAATGTAGGCAATCGCGAGCACACAAGAAGCCACTCCATATTACAACTCGCTCCAGATAATCCAGAGAAACGGGCTCATGTTTCATGTGGCGTTGGTTCGACTTAGCTCTGCGCCACACTCTAGCTCTCTTTCACACCGTTAAGGTCAAATTCTTCGAGTACATTCAAGCGCGGATGAGGAATGGACGCGGTGGATCGCAACCTGACCACACACAGGAGAATTACAAACACAGCTCTTGGGAAAATTCTCATACAATGGAGAGGAGATGGGTTACCGGGCAGAGTCGATTTGGATCATGATAGACGAAAGGCGAGGAAATGAGGTTTTCAACTTTATCGCAAGACGCAAAGCGAAGGGCAACAAAAATTCTCTCACGCAAAGGCGGAGCGGTGTGATGTCGGTACAGTGGTGGAAAGGTTTTTTGTTCAAAAATAACCTAAATAGGCATTTCTTTACTCAAAAGATACTCTAGCATAAGATGGTTTTAGTTCAATTGATGAATTCATATGAAATTAGAAATGCCTTTACCATAAGATTTTTTTTTTGGAAAAAAGCTTCTGAAGTCGGTCGCCGTCAGCGAATGTCGATGTCGCTTTTGTAACTCTAGGTTGCTTGCTTAGGTTGCTCTCGTAGATATAACCGTGCACTCCATTCTTTGTGTTATCCGGTGATCGGAATTTTCACGCAACATCACACACTTATACACAGCACCATAATTACGCGTCATTAATCCTTTTTCAGCTAGTGACTTCAACGAGTAAGGTTCGTCACTTGTTATCTTCTCTAGACCATGCTTGTTGACGTCATTGAAATCGTTTGTTCGATTTCACCGTCTTTCAATCAGCGATCAACCGTAAATTGTACAACATAATCTCTCATGTACCTTTCACAATGCACCATTAAAACGAGCAAAAAAACCTTTTCAACAACTTCAATCCGGATATGATCCTTCCACTGCCAGCTCACCTACGATAATGACTCTTGTGGCTTAGCTCCTCGAAAACTAACCAACACCAGCCTAGTCCGCACAGTGGTGATGTGAGGCTGTATTATTTTTCTCGTATGCCAAACAGGTAATTTTTTGCTGTAATAACGACTTCCTCCCCGTCCCACGGATGCTACACACTTGCGCGCCCATCAGGTAGAAAGCTCTCCGTGCGGTGGTTGCGTAAAATGCTCTCGCCTTTGATGGGTGTAGTAAAACTAAGGCCGTAAAATGAAGGGAAAACAAAAAAAAAAACGACAAACAGTTCCATCAGATCGAAACCAGCAAGAAATAATTATGGGGTAAAAATAGAGACGAATCAGAGGAGTGAAGTACGGCAGCAAGAAATAATGGAAGGAGCATAACCTGTGGTCATCAAGAGAGTCTGTTGTTGATGTTCAAAACAAGCGAAGATACTCAATGGAATTCTTATTGGACCGAGCTCGCGCATGAAGTTCGAGCTGTTCAATTCAATGGTTACCTCCGAATGATGCCCAGAAAAACGTGTACAATTGTGTTGTGATTTTATATGATGATGAATCAATGAGTCTCTGTAAAAGTGTTGAAAATATTTCTCTAATAGATGTGTGCGTGTTGTTTTTTTTTCTAAACGAACAGGGTTGAAGCGATGGTATGTTCACGGACAAACTTACACAAAGTCATTACCCTCTATACAAAAGTAGGACAAGCCCTTAAAAGTTGCCCGAATTTGACGAAAACTTCACTGTAGAGTAATTTTATGACGCTCAATATTTGATGCCTTTAGAGCTTTTTGTATCAATTCAATATTTTGGTAGTTCGGGTGGCTACAACATTTACGATTATGAAGTGCATATTTAAAAAATAGATTTCCAAATAATGAAGTAAAGTAGATTTTTAATAGAATACACGTTTTTCTAGTTGTTAATAATTCTGAGAGTCATCCATAAATTACGTCACATCAGGGTAATCAGACACTACCATGCGTCTCCCTTAGACTTACCATGAAAAAACAACCTGTTTGCCTTTCTCCTATAGATAGCTATGCGAGTTCGGCAAATGTCTGTGTTTTTATAGTAAAGTTTAAAAAACTTCAAAAGTCTGGCCTGTAGTGTATTGGCACTGTGTGGGACGACTGCACGACTCACGTTCGTGCCTAACCACCAAAATACTCCTTACTCTTTATACTCTTCTTCCCCACGGTACTACGTCAAGGTATTACCTCGTGGGGAGGAGGGGGTTTCGTTGTGCTTTCGTCGCATCTCTTTCTTCTGCTCTTCTCGAAGCCTGACTTGGTTCATGAAATGGCTAGACCTTTGATTTAACTCTTGACTCTTCTCTTACTTTTTGTCTCCATCTATTACGTCGTCGTCTAAGCCGTTCAGGTGCTGATTCATTGAGCCATTTAACTCCTGTTTCCGTGAGTCATTCAGCTCCCGGCCTTATCACGATCTACTTGGACAGTCCCCGACGGTGAACTCACCCTACTCCGACCAATAGTTCCTCGACGGAGGAATTTCTCCCGACACCGATACCCGCTTCCTTGAGCCATTTAGCTCCCAGCTTTGTCGAGATCAACTCGGATATTATCCTACTCCGATTGAGAGTTCCCCGGCAACTCTCGGCACCGGTGTTTGTTTCGTGACCCAATTAGCTTCCCTTTTCGTCACGATTCTGTCAGATAAGCCATGGTGGCGAATTCCCCAGCGGTAGATTGCTCCTGACACTGATGTTCGCTTTCGTTAGCCATTTAGCTCTCCGCTTCGCTAGCCTACTCAACGGGCCAGCCAGTAGGTTCTGAGGTCCATCCAGCGATTCTGGGTGGAGCGTAACTTTCGGTTGACCGGAACCCCAACGACCCACTACTAGCTATTCAACGCGGTCTACTCGGTGTAGTCCCCGGCGGAGGATCTACCCTACGCACGAGCTGCCCGGTATGGTGTCGAGGTCGGTCCGGCGATTGCGGTAAAGCCTGACGTCCGGTTCACTGGCACCCCGACGACACTAGAACCCGGTGCTATGTCGCGTAATACTCAACTGGTCCCCGGCGATGGACCTAGTCTACATGGTCGGAGAGTTCCCCGGCGGCGGAATTTCTCCCGAAACCCGATTTGTGGTTTCACAGCGGCCTTCTAGCCAATGGCGCTACTCCGTTGGTCCCTACGTCATTTCCTCTGCAGCTCGGAGAGAATAATCGTAGCCGCTCTGTTGACAGCGTCCCAGATATGCTCGTCGTGGCACATCTCTTCAACGATATTGTCCACTGTCACACCAGGCATACTCCTTCGGCCTTCTTCGAATCTTGCGCGTTTACACACTCCGGGCAAAGAGGTGGCGAAGCATGTCCAAACCGATGTAGGTACATCCGGAAGCATCCATGCTCGAACAAAAACTACGTCAAATGGAAGTTCACCTCTCCATGCTTCCTATGTACCCAGGCAGACACATTTGGGATGAGTCGGTGGGTCCACCTTCCTTTCTCTGCGTTGTCCTACTCATGCTGCCATTTAGTCAACGAGTCAGTTCGGACCAGTCTCCTTGTGTTACGTTCATTTCTCTGCTGGTAGCATTCCACGTCCTCAGCCAGAGTGATGCAGATGGGAATCATCCCGGCAATTACGCATACCGGCTCTGACGAAATCGTTCTGTACGCATTCGCGACACGAATAGCCATTAAGCGAAACGTGCTTGTCAACTTCGTCCGGTTCGAGTTCAGTGAAGCAGCCCAGGCCGGTATGCCATACCACAGTATTGAGGATGAAACACTCGCCAGGAGACGTCTCGTGCTGCATCTTTCTCCTCCGTGATTCGGCATGATCCTTGCCAATACGTTAGTTGTCCTCGCAGCCTTCTCACATACATAGTTGACATGGCAGTTGTAATATAACCGATCGTCGACCATCACACCCAGGTGCTTCAGCGAACGCGTCGATGGGATGGATTGTCCCCCGATGCTTATCTAGACACGCTGGATGTTTGTACAGTTGCTGACCATCACTAACTCGGTCTTGTGGTGTGCCAGCTGCAACTTGACGTCAGCCATCCAGGTTTCCTCGATGCCTATTATCTCTGCCGTCAACATCTCCACCTCCTTAAGGGTCTCGCCGGTTATCGTCAGGACAACATTATCTGCAAAGCCGACGATCTCAACTCCCCTGGGCAGTTCTAGTGTAAACACTCCGTTATACATGATACTCCAGAGCATTGGGCCGAGTACGGAGCTCTGAGGTACTCCGACCGTGATCCTAATCGGCCTCTGCCCCATGTTCGTTTCGTAGACCCGTACTCGGTTCTGAAAGTAATTTTTCAGAACTTTGCACGCGACAGTCTATTGAACGCATTCTTCACGTCGACCGTAACCAAAGCGCAGTAGCGATGACCCCTTCTCTTTTGCTTCAATGCTTTCTCCGCGCTCATTATGACTGTGCGGATGACGTCCACCGTCGATATCCCTTTCCGGAACCGGAACTGCTTCTGCGATAGTCCGTTCTCACTTTCAGCGTAGGTCGTCAGCCTGTTGGGGATGGCCCTTTCCAGGAGCTTGCCGAGAGTAACCAGCAGGCATATAGACCGATACGATGCTGGATCTCCTGGTCGTTTCCCTGTTTTTGGCAGCAACACCAGCTTCTGGATGTTCCATCTATCCGGGAAGCAGCCATCGTCCAGGCATTTCTGTAGGACTATCCTGAACATGTCCGGAAACGCCAGGATCGCAGTCTTCAGTGCCACGTTGGGGATACCATCCGGTCCGGGAGCTCTCCTCGCTTTCAGCCCTTTTACCACTATAAGGAGCTATACGGTGTAGGCGGCCATGTGGTTGGGTCGTGCTTCGGGAAAAGACCTTCCACGATAATTTTCAGTTTGTCAGCGCACATTTCGACTGGCATCACTGGACCATTGATTCTGATTATAACAACACGGTAAGCATTGCATCAGGGGTTAGCGTCTACTTGCTTGAACGCGTCTTCTGGCTTTTAGGCAGGCAGCCCAGAGAATGCTGAGCCTTTCGTTCCACCAGTACACCGGACGCCAGTAGTTCGTCGGCTCCATTTTCCTCGGCATTGTTACATCGCATGCCCTAGCAACTGTTTTCGACAGCTCATCGGCGTTCGGAATTGGAGCCACGCTGTCAGCACGAAGTGCTTCCACAAAAAGGTCCTTGTCCAATTTTTTTATCTTCCACTTCCGCTCGCCAGTCCTCACTCTCCGCGTTACTATACAATTTCGCCGACCAATTGCATAGTACTTGCTGGCGATCCACCTCAACATTCCTATGGTATAGTGGATCGTCTGCAAGTATTGTGGTAATTCTTCGGTGTGACCCCAGTTTATGCCATCGCGTGTTCTGCGAATTCCTTCAGAGCTTTTTCGGCTGATTCAGCTCTCATCAAGAGCGCCTTCTGATCGCGTTCAGCAGCTGTTACGGCCAGTTTGATACTCGTGACTAGTTGCTTCACCTTGCTGTGCACATTGTGCTTGTCCTTCACGAACTCACGAACTCGTTGAACTTTTTCCTCACCTCCGTCAAGTACGACTCCCCAAGATGTGGGTCCTTCTGGGTGGTGTCGCTACCTGATCTCGAGATGAACACTCGATTCGGTAACCCTATCACACGTTGGTTCCTCGTGACTCACTCTGTACCAAGCCGCTGCTGGTACTCGCTGTGGCTACTAGTGGCGTAACTGATGATCTCTGCAACTTACCGCTCCTTGCAAACCCAATCACGTCCTCCTCATTTGTTTAATTGGATGTCTCCATTTTCCAAATTTCCCAACTCCGGGCCGCTATCTCCACTCGTTGTACATAGTCGCCTCTCGTGATCCCATCATTATCTATACATACTAAAATCTTAGTAGCAGGAAGGTCATGCTAGGGTTGACACTATCCTTCATGGGGAGTAGTGTTCAGTGCCGGTCGGCGTAAAATCGGGAATGCTACAAACGAAACCTGGTACCACTAATTAAATGGTGACGAGTTTTAAACGTACCCGGAGACCTGCCAGGGTTTTGTTGGGACGGAGGCAGCCGTGTTGTTAGAATCAGGATGTTACTAGCGTCAATCCTGGTACCCCCCTCCCCACTTACCGTTACATTTTCCCTCTTCAGCACTCCCCCCTTTGACTACCACGACACCCGAATTCCTTTAATCCACCCCGCATACCAAAATACGATAAAGGATTTCTAATGCATCTGCCACTCTCACTGTGCTTCCTTCAATTAAAATACACAACTGTAACGTGGCAGATTTTGGTTGTAATATGACAGATCATTGAGAATACTCCATAAAATCGAAAACAAAACTTTTATTCAGGAAAGCTATATTTCAAACTCTTATTAGTTTTCCAAGGTTCAACTTAGGACTGCGTTCACGCAAATTTGGGGGCCAACGGAACATACTTTTCAATTTTGTCAGGTAAGCTCACTGCGAAAATTGCGTAAAGTGACAGACGTATCAAAATGTTAATAAAGTGAAAACCGTTCTTGAGCTTGAGCTTGTGCGACCACCCAGGCCAACTGGAATGAGTGGCGGTCACGCTTACCACTCAACCACCGGCGCCGTCAGTTAATAAAGTAAAAACCGTTCTGCAGAAAAAACTGTGGGAATTAGGGGCCCTAATAATGTGCAACTAAGATGGAACCTAATTTTATCATTTTTGCGGACTTATCTTATGAAATATGCATAAACTTGTAACGTGACAGACAAGAGCCTTGACCATATATTTATTTCAGTTTGCATACGTCGACTAAATTTTAAAAAGAGTTTGACTAAAAACCTCGACATTTTCGATTGACGCCCTTAATTAAAGCTTGTAAAATTCTTTCCGATAAACTTTCTCTGATTTTGTCCACTTCCTAATCATGACCTTTGCGTCTTTCACCTTTCTCGTAGTCTTCCAAAGTTCGCGCTTAATCATGGTCCAACAAATCTATCGAGCGGAGTTCAAAGTTGTTTAGCGGGTTTATGTTTTTCGGCATAAACCAATCAAATTAGGCTCATACCATTCTTGTGCGGTTTTGGAATAGTGGCATGATGCTAAATCAGGCCAATATTTTTGATCGTACTTTCTCAAAAACGGCAAAAGCCATTTTTGGAGGCACTCAGTTTTGTAAATTTGGCCGTTCATGGTGCCCTTTGTCATGCGTGGTCCACTACTATTGCCACAAGTACATATGGCTTGATAAAGCAGGTGTTTCAAAGTGAATTTCGACAATTTTTTTCCTTTGAAGCAGCCATCCATAGCAAACACATCCTTACCCTGGGACCGTTGGAGGACCTTTGAAACGGTCGAATGGTATATATCCATCGGGTTTCGAAAGATGTGACGCGACACCCCGACAACGTTAGCAACATTCTCAAGTCATGGAAATTTATTTTATATTATATTGTTTTATATTTATTTTCATGCTCCAAATATTAGTATGAAAATAAATATACAACTACAAAATAATTTTAACGGTATGTGAAAACACTCACAACAAGACTACGTTCACGGACAAAAATCCGTTCATAAATTCATGAACAAAAGATCATGATTTCGTGAACTGAACGATTTTCGAAAATCGTGACCAATTTCCTGAAATTGTGAATAATAAATCTCGTATTCATGAAATTATTTGTGTTTCTAAAAAACTAGTTCACCCCGAATATATACATGGCGTTACATTCGAATGTTTGGTTGGGTTACTGTAGTTGTTCTCTAGACATGTTTATGTTTAGTTATGATTCTTGTTCATAATATGGGAATACACAGCCGACAGTCAAATGATGTTCATGATTTCAGGAGTTTATTCGCGACTTTTGTGTTTTCTTCACATTACCGTGCTATTTTATTCATGAGTTTACTATCGGATTTTTCTGTCAGCCTGGCAGGATTTACGTTCATGATTTCAGGATCATAGTCGCGCATTTCGTGATTTTTATTCACGTTATCGTCATATTTTAGTCATGAGTAGAGTGATTCATGTTCATAATCTCAGGATCTTAGTCACGATTTTTGATATTTTAATCACGAGTTATGCGATTTATGTTCATAATTTCAGGAACTTTGTCATGATTTTCGTGATTTCTATTTACGTTGTCGTGATATTTTAGTCACGTGTAGAGATTTATGTTTATTTGTGTTCTTGATTTCAGGATTTTTGTTACGATTTTTGACATTTTTGTCACGAATAGTGTGGTTTATGTTCATGATTTCAAGATCTCTGTTACGATTTTCGTAAATTCTGTTCACGTTATCCTGACATTTTATTATAGAGCTTACATTTCAATTTGACAGGTGGCATAATGTGATTCATGTTTATGATATCAGCAGTTTTATTCTGTGAACTATTTCACCAATTAGATTTGTGGTGCTTAACGCAACTTTTGTTTGATGTCAAGACATCACCCTAATAGTTTTCTTATATCTACTATTCGTACCTATTACTGACCGCTAGCAGCTGTACATTTCATGAAAAAGTGCATAGAACAAAAATGATTCCACGAATATTACCTCTAATTTCATTACCATTCATTTCATTACCATGTTGCATGAAATTGAAAATGATAAGGAATATATTTTAAATATTACAAGCACACAAAATAAATCGTAAATCATGAACTATAAATCATGAACTAGTTCACGAATCCATGAATAATATTTCATAATTTTGTGAACTATTTGACGGGAACGAATTGTCAAACGTATCCTAGAAATCATGAATCAATTCACGAATACTTGAATAATATTTTATGATTTCGTGAACTATTTCACGATCACGAATGGTAAGTCGTAACTATTATTTTAAGTATCATGAAACAATTCACGAATACCTGAGCAATATTTAATGATTTTGTGAACTATTTCACGAGCATAAATAGTAAGTCGTGAATATTATGCTAGGATGCATGAACCAGTTTACGAATACATGAAAAATATTTCATAATTGTGTGAACTATTTCACGAGTGCGGATATTGGATCATGACTAATATATTAGGAATCATGAATTAGTTCACGAGGATTGAGGGGATTCATGAATTAAATTCCGAGTTTTGTAAGCTAGTTCACGAGAAAATATCCAGAATGTTTTGATTTTGTGAACTAATGTTCCTAAAGCTATGAACAACATCATGAGTTAACCTTTGGTTTTATGAGTAAAACAAAAACAAATGTTTCCACTAATAAAAGCGTTATGCGGCCGTTACTGAAGGAAAATAATTATAAAACACATGATTTTTGTTCATGGTCGTGTTTTCGTAACGTAAAAACGTGATTGTTCCAGAATTCATGGCACTTTATTCAAAATTTTTGTAAATAAAAATTTTCCGTGTTGAAATGAAAGTCAATTGTTTTGTTGACACATTCCGCGGGCTTGTACACCAGAGGGTGTTTTTGTTTTGTCTTATTCTGGTATCACAATTTTTTTTCTCGTTTCGATAGTGTTTAAACCATTGAAATATTATGTAATCAAATTTTGAACATTTCTACAAATAGTTGAAAAATATATAGAAAAGTAAGTTGAAATTCACGGAAAAATGGTTTCTGAATTATTGGCTACTAAAAAAGTTCTATTTCATGAAACTATTATTGAAATTTTAATCTGTTTAAAGGAATTTGTTCGTTATTAAGTGTAGAATAATAAAACTAGAAAGATTTTCACTCATATTTGACTACTAATTTTATTTGAACTAATAGAAGTTTTGATTGTTTCTGTGTTGTAACATCACGAAAAATGCATATTTATTCAGTTCATCGAAAAATTACAATTTTGTTCAAATTTATATTCCGGATTCTCTTTGTATTTAAAAATACTTTTCCAAAATGCCTCCAACTTCTTTTATTGGATGTGCGGAACAAAAGTTACAACAGGATACACTTTGCGTTGTAACGTCACGTAAATCAACTTTTATAAGACGCTTAAATGATTTTTCAGATATAGTGTTAAAGCTTACTTTGAATGGTTTGTTAAAACGCTTTCAAGTTGTTTCATAAACAGTAAATTATACTAGCGTAATATCTATAAATTCAGAATGTATACCCTCAAGTGCTTAAGGGGTTATATACGACGACGTTACAACGATTTGACCTTCATTCTATAAATATGTTATAACTTTTTCAAATGAAATCTTTCATCAAACCTAATTATAGATTCAGAAAATAAACAAATTTTTATATAAGATTCGATCTACAAAACTCGAGTGCACTGGGCGAGGTATTTTTAATAAACGATTGTACAACGTCACATTATATTTCATGACCCCCCGGCACTCACGCGAATGGCTCCCCGAATGAGCAACCGCTGGTGCTGGAAGAAGATTTCGCTAGAGTTTCGGAGACGCCTGTTATAAGGTTGTCCGCGACCACAGTTGTAGTCGCACGTGCTGCCAGTCAGGTACCAACCAATTCTTCCGTTACAAACCGAAATACATCGTTGAAGCAGCTACATCATCGAATTTCCTGTGGTATTAAGTTAAGTCTGTTAAGGACGATTATCTATTCGAATTTACGGGAGATTGCAACGCTATAGTTGGGGCTACAGAGACCTTTCTGGTTGACCACACTAAATCGTCTGAATATTTGTAACTATAACTATTTTTTTATAAGATCTTCATCTGGTCGTCTCCTCAAGTAAAAGTAATTATAACATATACAATACTTCAGTGTACTGAGCCCTATCGATTGTCTGGCACTTAAATTGTGCTCGCTTCCTCATATAAATCCACTTGTTTAAGCCGAACAATACAAATACCATACTATAAACTCGGATCGGGAACCTGATTCCAAATTAAACAAAGCAATACTACCAGTTTATTTTCTTTTGTGAAATATGTTATAAAACCTACTTTCCGGCTCCGTTAAACTACCATATTGAGCCGTATCAAATAAATAAATGTGTCAAATGGCTCAAATCTATCCATAACAGATATGAAAGAAAAAAATCTTCGATTGATCAATTATTTCTACCACAATTTAAAAAATAAACTGTATCGTGATTTTTGGACAACCCCATATGTTTATTCGAGTAAAATATCATTAACATGTCTATATGTAATAAATATTTAAAATTTCACTCAAAGCAATAGCACCAGCGTGATTTACAGAGTTATAGAAAAGTTGAAGATTTTCGTGACGTTGCAACGCAATGAAATATCGCTTTTCCTGAGAAAGGAGCGTTGTAACGTCACGAAAGTAAAAGATGCTTAAAAAGAAACAAAACAATAAACTTTATATTTAATGACACCTAATTATTCGTAAGTTATTTAGAAATACTTCATAGAAGATTCTTGATTCTTGGTTCTTGATAAAAAATCTTATAAAGCAGATATTTTGACTTTTAATGAAATACGTTGAAGGTTCGCGTTGTAACATCACGTTACATTATTGGTCATAAAACAACCCTCTTCCAGTTTATTCGTGAAATTTTGTCTATTTTCTGAATATGTAATAAGTTTTGATATAGGCGTTCATTTGATAAAGTTATAACATATTTATGGAATGAAGATTCGTCAAATCATTGTAACGTCACGAAGGAATGTGTCTGTTGTATTTACACCATTGCGTGGAATGCACCATATACAGTAAATAACATTGTTCGAAAAATCTAGTTCCACCTGTTGCCTACCTGTTCGTATTGTCATCCGGAGCCTGTTGTTATATACCTACCAGTGCTTACCTGTGCGCAGACAGACTAGCCGCCCGATTTCTTTCCCGCACTACCACAACGAAGCACTACATTCCATCGCTATGGCATCGTTCTCTGATGCTGGTTCGGTTTGGTTGGTTCAGAATGAACAACAAACATGTAGGAAGTTTGTTTTTTTCATCCATGCATCAGTATCGCAGTTTGGATAAGCCATACAAACAGATGCCTTGTAGGCTCAACTACAGGTACAACTTAGTTCAGGTGTGTGTTAACTGTGGTCCAGTCCAACCGGAGGTGACTTCCCATCAATGGGAGAATTTCAGTCAATTATGTACCGCAGTCGATTGTGGGGAAAATTAGGCCTCGGTCTTCCGATTCGGGCATAACCTGTTCATTAGGGCCAACCAAGGACAGTCCACTGGAGTGCAAGTGCAAAATTGGTACAAGATATTAGAATCTGCACGAAGATTGATGATTCACCAATAGTTTGTCGAAAACTGATCGAAACATTTGTGTGATTACGTGTAAATTCGTAGTTTCTCGTCGAGCTAAAACGACGTCGGTCATGTCGATTTAACACCCTAGTAAATAGAAAACCAGTTTGGAGCGTGCTGTATATCTGAAGGGAGCAATTCTTGAAACGTGCCCATTGCTGTACCGTTCCTAGTCCCGATAAATCGTTCTCAACTGTCGTCATTTTCGTTTTCAAAGACGCAAAATGTTATCGCAAATAATCCGATGTAGTATCATTGCTGTGTTGATTGTTTTACCGGTCCTGTTTGTGAGGGTGGAGGCAGACTCCGAATCGGAAGAATCATGTCACGATAACAAACCCTGCCCGGAAGAAGAGTACTGCGATCCTCACAGTTTGTCATGTGCCCAATGTAGTGAGATATGTACTCAGCGAGAGACCAGATACGATTGCAGCAAAAAGTGTAAAGGTAGGCTGCCGGGCAACGTCTGCGATATACTGCAGTCTCCATTGTTCTGTGATTTATATCTTTGGTTTTAGATTTACATCTGAGAATAACAAACCATTATAGTAACGGGTATCGTATTGATGAGAACCTTTTTTTAGTTTGCAAAACATATATAAAAATTATTTGAAACTAGGCATTAGTTCAAGCATCGAGAATATAAGTTATTTATTATCACTGCAAGCGACTGTAAATCGATGTTAATGGATGCATTCAATCTGCATAAATCTTTTTAACCAAACCGGCTTTATTGATGAGTGGAATGATTGCAAAATGGGTGTGATTCGCGTTCGTTTTGACAGTCGTCCACCAGGAGATTAATAATTCTCCGGAAAAGATCTGGAGATCGTGCAACATCCGGCAGTTTGATGTATCCCACCAACGAATAGGTTATTGCCAAATTAGTTATGGAATTCGCCTTTCGACTTCATCTCATAAGAATCCGACACTAACTTAGTGAAAAGACTAAGCTAGTGCCTAAGTTGAGGTACCTCTATACAATTAATCGAAGAGTACTACCTTAAATGCTATAAGTAAATTATAAACCAATACTGGGTACACTAAACGATGGAACAAATCACAAAGATGAAAGACGTAAGCACCAGGTCATCAGCATCGACGACAGTATAGGCGAGGATCGTGCACAAGGGGGTGACTTTGGGAGGTGAACCGCCCCCTTCATAAAGGTTTCGAATTACATTTGAAAATGTCTTTATTTCCTGATCAGGAAAAAAACATGCTGCGAGCCTTTTTGGCGGTGTCCGACTATTAAGCAGAAAACCGCTACGCAAAAGGTCATTAGGCCGAAGGTCATTTGGCCAAATAGACTTTAGGCATTAGACCGAAGGCCAAGAAGCCGATAGTTTAACAGAGAAAGTGAAGAGACCGATGCTTATCTTAAATTTTTTTAGTTCTTTCGAATTTATACTGCACATGTAATTTTCATATCAAAACACATATTATTCAAATTCCATTTATCTACGCTGTGCCAATTACCAAACGTGTCAAACTAGTCAGAACTTGACCCGAAAACTTGGTAAGTTTTTGCTGCTTGCGCTACATCGCTTACAAACCACTGTTTTTTTCAGTCGGCTTCCTTCAACTCACTTTGCACCACAACTGCAATATTAAGCACAGTGCCGGGAAAAGTTAATCAAATATTACGACGTCATGATAACGCGTGCCCAAACATTTCTCTACACGCCCCAGCTTATCCACCAGTGATTTGTCGCCTCTCATGCCAGCGTCTCAATAATTTAAATTATTTGCTTATGTTCCCTTTGTATCATGAACTGTTCTTTCGAAATTTATATAATGTAAAACATTCTACGGTACCCTTTGAAGACGATAATTAACAGCATTCTCATTTGTAGTTATCTCGAAGTTTTAAAGACGACAATTTATTGAATGTATGAACGTTTTCCGAGCAATAGATTTGTACATTGCTCTAGGTCTTGCGAAGCCAGTACAATGCAGCTTTCCCGCATAACCTAGGCCAAGGATCCGAAGCGGCGCAAAGCAACCCCTCGCAAGCAATCCTTTTTTATCCACTCGCTTACGCGGAATACTTAACCCTTCATAAGGCTTAGAGTTTGGGGCTATTAGTGAATGTTATATTAATTATAGATACACAACACAAGAGAACAGAACTGACAATTGCATCACCAATGCATACTATTAGTGGGAATCGGAGAAAAATCCAAATGGAAGTGAGGGTACGAGAGACACATTCTGATATGCTAAATCGCGACAACGACCCAATTTGCGACTGTATCATGCGGACACTACAGTGCATTGCCGAGGATACACATTGGGTATTGATGATAGTGAAGACCACAAGACCATACCGGCTTGAACCTTCGTTCGAACCGGTCACAAATCTTGAAAGCTCC
Organism: Topomyia yanbarensis; assembly: GCF_030247195.1. NCBI lineage: Eukaryota > Metazoa > Arthropoda > Insecta > Diptera > Culicidae > Topomyia > Topomyia yanbarensis. The sequence continues at coordinate 151,038,661 of NC_080671.1, forward strand.
TGGTTTAACTAGAGTTTTTCAACATCAACAGTCTTTTTTCGACAATTAGTCTTTCTCAAGACTACCTACTTTTTCTACTCTCAGTCTCTTTCAAGACTAAAACATTTTTCAAGAAGAATTCAGCCTAAAGAAATATTTAATTCTTCCAACATGCCTGGGTCCTCCCAGAAAGGCCGTGTGCCAAAAATTAAAGCTAAACGGAAAAGGGTATCTTCTCCACCCTGATGAAATTTCTAAATTTCCTCGCATTGTGCATAATGCCAATGAGAAGAAAACGCCTCCGCCTATAACAGTAATGATCTCCGACTTCAAAGCCTTTCGAACTGAGCTTTCGACGATCTTTCCGAAGGTGAAAATCTCTTTTCAGATTGGTCGAAGAGGAGAATGTCGAATTACAGCGGAGGAATTGATTGGCCACAAACGAGTTACTCCAGTATCTTACGGAGAAGTTATATAATTTTTATTCATATGATTTCAAGACAGATATACCATTCAAGGCTGTCTTGAAAGGGCTACCAAAAGGTCAAAGTTTGAATGAAATATCCAACGAATTGAAAAATTTACTTGGCTTTCCTCCTTCCCAAGTTATTCTTATGAAGAGAAAGGCTAGCGGCGATGACACGCCAGTGCGCTCTGGAATTATCCAGGAGCTTTATTTAATTCATTTTAACAGTAATGAGGTTAATAATTTGAAAATATTTGAAAAGGCACGTTTTATGTTCCACGTGCGAGTAAAGTGGGAACAATATAGACGACATGGGGGCAGAATTCAAAATCTGACCAAGTGTCGTGGATGCCAAGGCTTTGGGCACGGCACAAAAATTGTCATTTGCATTCCAAATGTATGATCTGTGGTGATAAATCGCACACGAAAGATACTTGTCCGGTGAAAAAAAAACCACAAAAAGTTTCAAATGCGCTACTTGTAGCGAAAATCATAAATAGAATTTCTGGGGTTGTCCTGTTCGAGAAAAAATTATGAATTCTCGTTCTAGACAACAAAAACAACAAATAAAAAAATGTACCTACTTCTTCAGGTACACTTCAAGAAGACACGTCCAAACGTGTTAATCCGATTCAAAATAGATTAACAACTTCTTCTATCTCCGTCACACCATCCTACAATGGTGTGTCATCTTATGCTTCAGTGGCAGGTAACAAGGCCAAAATAACGGCTACCGTTACCACGCCTACAAACTCGTTTGCACCCAACGCTTCCTTTAGTTCAATGGATCTTGGTAGCGTAACGGAATAAAAATTAAAATACCTACAAGACTCTATGTTACCTATGATGATTGCCATGTTAAATTCTACCTCCATGTTTGAAGCTTTTCAAGCGGGGTGGGAATTTGCTATCAAAATTGTAATGAAATTAAAATTTAACAATGACTTTAAATAATCATTTAAATTTATTAATTTGGAATGCTCGTTCATTAAAAACGTGCGAAGACGATTTTTTCAACTTCTTGAGGATACATAATGTGCATATAGCCGTTGTAACCGAAACTTTTTTAAAACCAAATATGAAATTGAAGAGTAACTCTAATTTTGTTATTCATCGATTTGATCGAATTGTTGGATTCGGCGGAGGAATCGCAATAGCGGTTAATCGCAGGATCAAACATTCCGTTACGCCGTCTCTTGACACCAAGGTGATCGAGAGCTTGGGTATCGAAGTTGAAACTGATATTGGTATCATTTTTATTGCTTCAGCTTATTTGCTGTTTCAGTGCATTGGCGAGCAAATTAATTTCTTCGAAATTCTTCATAATCGGTGATTTTAACGCCAAACACCGTAATTCCAACGGTAAACTACTTTTTAATGGTTGCTCTGCTGGTTATTATTCAATTTTGTTCCCGAATGGTCCTACGTGCTATTCGTCTGTAAGGAATCTATCAACAATTGATTTGATTTTGATAGATCAAAGGCACCTTTGTAGCGAATTGATTACACATGCTGACTTTGATTCTGATCATCTTCCAGTAACTTTTTCACTTTCTCAAGAAGCTGTTTCCAATCCCATTAGCTCAGTGTTCAATTATCACAAAGCGAATTGGGAAAGGTACAAAACTTATATTGAGAATAATTTTAATCATGACCTTGATTTACAAAATAAAGCTGACATTGATACGGCATTATAAAATTTAAGTAATTCTATAGTTGATGCTAGAAATTTATCAGCACCAACAACACAGAAAAAATTTAATGCTCCTATTATTGACGACGATCTTCAACTTCTGATTCGCTTGAAGAATGTTCGAAGACGTCAATATCAACGTTCTCGTGATTCTGCTATGAAATATATTTATCAGGATCTACTAAAAAATCCTGTTTTAATCCACCTAGAGGTGCAGTTGTGCCTTTCTCATTTCTCCAAACTATGATTTAATAGCTGGTTCGTACAATATAACATTATGGAAATGCCTTATTACACTTGGTAAGTATATATAAGAGCACCTTTTTGCATTCATCGAGGTATCGGTTTGAATCGGAGTTTTCTATGTGATCGCACTCCACAACCCGTAACTCTGAAGCTGGAAGTCGGATGGATATGGAATTTAATATCAGTTTCCGGGGACGCAACACCTTTCATTTGAGACTAAGTTGATCAAATCGGTTTAGCCATTTTCGAGAAACCAATATAACCGTTATTCTGAATTTGTATGCTTCCGGATCCGTCGATGGTGGCCAGTGTAGCCAAAGAGAATTTGAATTAATGTTGGGGACCTAGATCTACAAATTCAACAGTTGCGTTCACCTTTTTACATTCATCGCAGAATTCGTTAGAATCGGGATTTGCTGCGTGATCGTACGTATCATCCTGTAATTCAGGAACCAGAACTCGGATCCAGACAAAATTTGATAGCAGCTGATGGACCTTTCATTTAAAATTAAGTTTGTCAAACTCGGTTCAGAAAATTCTCAGATACCGATTGGACAAATCAACAAATTTTGTTTTGTAACCATACTCTTCAACTCGTAATCCGAAACAAGATATCGGTTGAAAATGAAATTCAATAGCAACCTATGGGAATATTATACCTTTCATTTGAATCTTAATTTGTAAAAATCGGTTCAACCATCTCCGAGAAACCGATGTGGACATTTTGTTAACAAATCCGCACATACACACACATACATACATATATACATACATACATACATACACACAAACATACATACATACATACACACATACATACACAAAGATATTTTGCGATCTCGGCGAACTGAGTCGAATGTTATATGAGACTCGGCCCTCCGGGCCTCGGTTAGAAAGTCGGTTTTTGGAGCAATTGCATAACCTTTCTATATGAGAAGGGCAAAAGAATAATATTTAATTAGCTTAATCAGCATGAGTTCAATGTTATCTTCATGTGATTATATTTTGAAATGTTGGTGGAATGGGTTTGAAAGTGGGGGGAATGGGGGATTAGTAGAGTGGGAGTGGAGGATGAGTCAGAAATCCTTCATCTTATTTCGGTATACGGGGTGGATAAAGGAAATGCGAGCATGAAGGTGGTCCAAGGGGAGGGGAGTGATGAAGGAGGGAGGTGTAAGGGCAAGACGGGGGGAGGGGCGGCGACGCAATATTCAACTGCATATTTTGCCTTCCATTTGAGACTTGGTTTAAGAAAATCGGGTCAGTCATCACCGAAGAACCGATGTGACATTAATTGTGGAATATGCCCGGAATTCCAGACTTCCGGAATCGTCGATAGTGGACAATATATTCAAAGAATGTTTGATTAGCAATCAGTGATATGGATCTGCGATTAGAAGTAATTTAATGACCATTTCAATAGTTTTTAGCCTCTGAGGTATTACGATTGTACCGATTTATATGGGAAATTCCAGTGTATCCTTACTAACACCCCTGTAACTCCGGAAGCAAGAGTCAGAACCGAATGAAATTCAGCAGCAGTCAATGGCATTACTGTATCTTTTATTTGAAATCAAGTTTGTAAAAATCGGTAGAGAATTCGTTGGGGAATGGGTGTGATATTAGCTTAGGAACTTGGCGAGTTCCCCGGGGGCGTCATGAACCGTCATAGGTGGCCAATGTGGTCAAAGCTGCTTTGATTGATCTTTAGTGATCCAGACCCGCAAACTAGAGTAATGTTACATCAATTTTAATATGTTTTACATCATTTTAACATCATGGTGGTACCAGTTTATATGGGAATTTGCTGTGTGACCGCGCTCTTCAACCCGTAACTCCGGAACCGGAAGTCGGATCAACTAAAAATTCAATAGCAGCTTATGGGAGCGTTATAGCTTTCAGATGAAACTAAGTTTGCGAAAATCGGTTCAGCCATCTCTGAGAAAATTGTGTGAGTTTAAATGACACACACACACATACACACACAGACATTTGCCGATCTCGACGAACTGAATCGAATGGTGTATGACACTCGGCCCTCCGGGCCTCGGTTAAAAAGTCGATTTTTACAGTGATTGCATAGTCTTTCTTTATATGAGAAAGGCAAAAATTAATCATAGATTCACACTTTTAAGAAATGAAAATTTCGCGAAAAAGGTTGAACAAATCAAGCCAAATTCTAAACCTTTCTGGAAACTTTCTAAGGTTCTTAAGAAACCTCAGAAACCAATTCCAGCTTTGAAGGAAGATGACCACATACTTCTTATACACGAAGAAAAGCTCAAAAACTTGCTCAGCAGTTTGAAAGCGTCCATAATTTTAATCTCAACGTTGTGAGTCCTATTGAAACCGAAGTTTTACAAAAATATGAAAACGTTTCAAATCAAGTATTGTCTATAGACGATATTGTTGAAAGAAACTATGATGAGATCAAATCCATCATGAAAAAGTTAAAAAATATGAAAGCTCCAGGTTATGATGGAATTTTCAACATTCTTCTTAAAACCTTCCCGAAATCACCATGAGATACTTAATTAAAAATATTCAACAAATATTTTGAATTAGCATACTTCCCTGAAAGATGGAAAAATGCTAAGATTATTCCTATTTTGAAGCCAGATAAAAACCCAGCAGAAGCATCTAGCTATCGACCAATTAGTTTACTCTCTTCTATTAGTAAACTATTTGAAAAAAATCATCCTAACTAGAATGATGTCACATATCAATGAGAATTCTTTTTTTCTTCCTGAGCAGTTTGGAATTCGTATTGGACATTCAACTACTCATCAACTTGTTAGAGTAACTAACATGATAAAGGCAAATATCTCAAAGGGCTATTCCACTGGAGTTGCTCTTCTAGACATCGAAAAAGCTTTCGACAGTGTTTGGCACAAAGGATTAATTGCCAAAATGTGGGATTTCAATTTTCCAATTTACATAATAAAGATAATTAAAAATTATCTTACTAACCGAACCCTACAGGTTTCTTATCAGAATTGTAAATCTAATAAGCTACCCGTTAAAGCAGGCGTCCCTCAAGAATCAAGCGTCGCACCAATCCTGTACAATATTTTTACTTCTGATCTTCCAAATTTACCTACAGGCTGTAAAAAGTCACTTTTCTGTTATGATACTAGCATATCAAAGTCACTTTTCTGTGATGATACTAGCATATCAGCCACTGGTAGGAGTCTTCGAATTATCTGCAGTCAACTGCAACGAAGCTTGACTATTTTCAATGATTACCTGAAAAAATCCAAAATTTTCACTAATGCGGCAAAACACAATTGATTGTGTTTCCGCATAAGCCAAGAGCTTCTTCTCTTAAGCCAAATAATAACCATATTATTAAATTTAATGCTTGAATTTAACGTGGTCAGATCAAGTTAAATACTTGGGTTTGATTTACGATAAAAACTCACTTTTAAGGATCTCATTGAAGGAATCCAAACAAAATGCAACAAATATATAACATGTTTATACCCTCTTATAAATAGGAATCCTAGGCTCTGCCTAAAGAACAAACTTTTAATTTATAATCAAATATTTGCTATATGAAGCGCCAATCTGGGCAAGTTGTGCTATTAGGAAGAAAACGCTTCAAAGGATTCAGAATAAAATTCTGAAAATGCTTCTGAAGCGTCCTCCCTGGTTTAGCACAGTGTTGAGTTGCACAGACTCGCATACATAGAAACATTAGAAATTATGACGAACAGTATTATAAGCAACTCCCGATCTTCAATTGCAACGATTAGCTCTCTTTATATTTTATAAGTTAGTTTAGCTCCTTATTCACAAGACAAGTAGGTTTAAAAAAATAAAAATACTTAACTGCGAAAGCATATTATATCTTAATAATAATTAACTGAATCATGTAAACAATATGGATGAAAAGTCACCACTTGTGGCTGAACACCCAATAATTAGAAATGTAATGCAAACAAAACAACATAATCAAATCGAAAATAATATATATATATATATATATATATATATATATATATATATATATATATATATATATATATATATATATATATATATATATATATATATATATATATATATATATATATATATATATATATATATATATATATATATATATATATATATATATATATATATATATATATATATATATATATATATATATATATATATATATATATATATATATATATATATATAAAAGGCCAAAACAAACCCGAATTCGATGAAAAAGTATCTCCGTGCTGCGGCCAGTTCAATTTTTTGTTCGAAAATTCTGTTTCGTTACATTTGGAGTTGTGAAACAAACTCTACATACATAATTACAACTATTCGTATTATATATTAATATACCCTATTTTTCTTTTTCAGATTACTTAATTCTGCGAAGAATTGCAACCTTAGAAAACAATCTGTACACCACAATTATCATCTTTGCGGTGATCCTGCTTTTGTTGGCCATCCTGGTAGCGGTTATCATAGTTCGGTGGTGCAGGAGAAATGGTCACCTGTCCTGTAAAGCCTTGAAACGTCTTATCGGTACCACCGAAAAAGCTAACCCACCGGCCATGGAATACACTCACGAAAATCATCACACTAAAAGTCCAAAGCTCAGTGCCAGGAATACGACAAACAACAACAGCGTCCTTCCAGCACCCCCTTCGGTGTCAATAGTAGGTACCTCAAGTATCTACGACGGAGCTGCGTCCATGCAAACGGTTACAACTCCCGTTAGTCGCGGCTATCCTTCGGAATACTGGAGAGATAATCATGCTTACGACAACGGTGGCCTAGCCGTGACTCCAACCGATAACACCTATGAATATGTGGAGGCAAAATTGAACCAAATTCGATGAAACGTAAAATAACGTACTAATACTGCGCATGGAAAAGTCTTGGTGCGTTTCGTGGATCTTAACTCGGCAAATCTCAGTGAACCAAACCTGTTCCTTAAAAAGTAAATATTGTGCATCAGGTAGCAATTAACTCCTTTCGTCCATTTTATCATCTATATCAAATTATTCGCTACTACTAAGTATTTTTGTCTCTCCACATGTAGGCTTAATTTAGAAACCATTGCTTGGCAATGCAACAAACATTATGTAAATAGCAGAATGAAACTAATCGTAGGTTATCGATATTTTAAAAGAAGCATTTAGATTAGTGAAAGTAAGATCACAGTATCAGAATTTAGATTTTTGTACTTAAGACAAATAAACCATCTATTATCCTTTTATCACCTGATCTGCGTTGTTTGAACTGTACAATGAGCTCCAGGAATTCGAGTCTAGAGTATCACGCGTTCGGCTTATCATCGATAAGGCTACTTTGGTGATTTGCTATTAGGAATATACAAAGTAGATCGTTAGTGAATTATTCTGTCCTAAACATTATTTTTATTTGTTTTGTGATGTTTCCATATGGCCCAATTAAGTCTAACCATATTCAAATTTGAAGCAGTAAAGACTTGAAAAAGGTGAGTCGTTAGTAACGACAATAACTCAGTTTTTTATAAACGTTTTTCGTTTTAATTGAAACTGTACTTCAATACTATAAAATACTACTGGAAAATATTTTATGACATTCATGTCCGGAAATTTTCCTTGTCTGTCTTAAATATGTCAATCCAGCCCTTAATTTTTACGACTAGAAACATCTTGTCTATCCGATCAAACTTATGATTCATATGGTTCGTTCAAGAATATCAATGAATCATTCAAAATCATATCACCCTTGGAATTCTATACAGCAGAATAACGCTTTGCCCTACATCATTAAAAAAAAACCCAATGATACTGGAATTCGAAGGAATATCGGATCATGAACAAAATATCAAATTATTTATTTGATATTTTTTGCAAGATCTTATAAATTTCTTTGGTGACAATTTCGAACAAACCATTATAAGCTAAAAAAGTTCCTAAAGATGTGTAATTTTATTTTCGCATTCATTCGTCTATACATTCGTAATACAAGCTAATTATTTCAATCTCGTTTTGTTAAAAAAATATTAGTCTCGGCAATAATTGCATGGCAATTCGAATTTTATTTTGTCTTCAAATATCAAACTAGAATAAACGGGGTTTTATCGAAAATGTTCAGAAAGCATTTTCCTTAAGAGTAGCACTCATGGACAGTGTAATTTTTGGGCTGCGTAGAAACGAAGGGTTTTTAAGTATTTAAGACAAATAAATCACACAGTTTCTTACAATCAGATCAGATTTGCTATTCTTCTTTTGGGGTGCATACGTGTGATGCTTCCTTACACCCAGTACTGATTCCTTCGCAGCAGCGGGTTCGCTTTCTGTTGCCCTTGCGGAGCTTGCAACATGTGCTGCTGTTGTGGAAGTAGATGTTGTTGCTGTTGAGCGTGTTGCTGCTGTGCAATGGAGGAATAATTAACATCTGCACCAGCATCACAGGATGAGCTCCACTCGTCACCTTCGTCCCCGTACGGATAGTTGAGATTGTTGGGGCTGTGCATCAGGTCGCCATGAATGTCCATCATGTCGTCTTCAGGATCAGAATCCAACTGAAGCGTGTTATCCAGACCAATTGGAATAACCTTACAGTGAGGGATGCTGCTGATGATTGGAAGGGGAGTTGATGCGGTAGTGACCGGTAAGGATTCGTTTTCAGATGGTGTGTACATTCGATTGTTCAAGGTCATGAAGTCGGGTGGTCGCGGAAGGGACGGAGGGTGATCTTTGTCAGGATGATCTTTCTGGGAGCTATTCGATCGACATTTCAGTAAAATAATTATCATAAGCAGAATGACTATGATGGCAGCTGCAACACAAGCTGCAATTAAGTAATCAAATGGCAGATTACTCTCCGCGGTGACTATGTCAACGTCGTTGCTATCGAGAGCATTGCGGGACGGCGAATAAATTTCAATAGGGACCGTTCCTTGACCGGGTTGAGCTGTTTTGGTAGCTAGTAGATATTCAAAATTGTCATTGATAGATTGGAAATCTTGATTGAATTTTCTTGCAACATAATATATGACACCGCTCTTTAATTCTTTATAAGTGAAAGTTCCGATGTCCTGATCTCTCGATTGCTCTATATAATCCAGACCAGTACTCCTGACAATTTTTTTCAAGCGTCCATATTTGGGTCTACGGGTGATCGTAATTTTCGGATTATAACGGTTAAGCTTGAGTTGGGCAGGATTGTCAAAAATGAAAGTAGAGCTCAGCCTTATTCGCTCTCCAGGAGTGATCGTGATTGGGTTTATTATGATGAACGGCTGAACGATCATGTTCACCTCTACCAGACATGCTGAAGTAGTATCCGGTATGAAAGCATCCATCTGAAAAGTGTCGTTTGATCTGGTCATATCCGTTTGCATGTAACTAATTTTTCCTTCTTCCAGCTGACGTTGAGTGAATTTTACTACTGGCTTGTTGTTGGAAATAATAATTCCTCCCAAAGGATTCTTGGTCACGTTATATACGATTCGGGTTTTCTGTACGTTCGTGTCAACCGCTATGTGTTTCGGTTCCAACACCCCAAGGTTTGTGCCTTGCTGAACGATAATCGGTTGATTATTGAAACCAGGTAAGATGGTTATTGGAAGTATCTTTATATTGAAAATTTCGTAAGCAGGTTTGAACTTGCCATCGGATACTTTGAAGTAGAATGTCGTTGATTGCGGGTTTCCCGAATGAGTGTAGATAATCCGATTTTCATTGATATCTGCTTGAGTAAATTGGTTGCCATAGGTAATAATATCCTGAGGATAACCTTCATCAGAAATCTTCAGCAGTACTCCTAGATTCGGTCCACTGATAACATCGTATATTATATCCTTAGGCCCAGTATCAACATCCTCGGTCAATAGGTGAGACGAGGTTATGGTCTGATTTTCACCTTCAATCACTGAAATGTGCGGCGCAGCTGTCACTAGCTGAAACGGTTGATCGTTAACAGGATTGATCGTTACTGGAATTGTGATGTTGCACAGAAACAAATGCCCGGGAACTAGGTACACTGCCAGCGCAACCCTGTCTTCGACTGTATCTGAGTGATCGTGTTTATAAATCACTTTGTTGGTATAGAAATCATTCAATGAGAATCGATTTACATTTGGGATGGAATCCTCTAGCTCTACTGTACCATGAGCCGGAGGGTAAACTTCAATGTAAAGTTCGGGGTTTTGAATTCCTGCTCGAGTTTCCAAGTACTCTAAGATCTTCGAAAGATCAAGCTTTATCGGTGCTAGGTCACCTTCGTCTATATTGATCCTAGGAACAGGTAAAAATCTCAGCAACCCACCCGATGACACCGACACATCTACGCTGAATATCTGATCAATTAAACTGTTCGAAAGTGGTGCAGTTACGTCAAAGTAAAAGGAATCGTTCGTTTTCAGCTCCACCATAGGATGAGTATGCTCGTAGAAAATCCTTCCATTCTCAACGTCGTGCTGCGTAAATTCGCTAATTTCGTTCGTATAACCATACTCCAGGTGTTCAAAAAGTAGTCTTCCCATTTGAGGGGGAATCGTCACAACATACTTCACGTCCCGATCGTCGTCCGAGCACTTGTAATACAACTGTTCCGGTAGAATCTGTTTCCTGGTTAGTGGAAATACATGCAAGACTTCATTTTTGATTTGCTCCAGCGCGACAGGGTTTGTAACAATATGCAGCACTTGTTCCGTGGTATTGTGGAGACCGTCGCTAACGTAGAACACGATCTTCCCATTCTGATTGCTGCTGTCGTGGATGAAATACACCCGGTTCTGGTTGATATCCTGCTGAGTGAACGTGTGAATCTTTCTGCCATAGCTGTCTTTCAGTGCGACGTAGCCACCGGACATCTGCTGCACGTGAAAGGTGAGATTCTCCGGTGGGGTATCGTAGTCTTGTACCACTGGAATGAGAAAAAAATGTGAATGAGCAACAATTTCGGATGTGGTTAGAGGAGTTTGGAGAATAGCAGAGCACACTATTTGGAAAGGTAGAACTTCAAATGGGCCATGCAGATTTGATCAAATGAAAATTTTGTAGAATTCATCTATCAATTGGGGCATAAAAAGTGTTTTTAGCCTTTTCACATTCCCCACAAAAGAAATGTATAGGATTCATTTAAAAAAAGCTTTGAAAAGCTGTAAAAGCCTAGCCTGTAGTGGGTTGGTGTATTGGAACTGTGTGGAACTCACGATTCACGTTCGTGCCTAACTACTAAAAACACTCCTTACTCTTTTTTCGTTCTTCTACCCCACGAAACTACAACTAGTTGTTACTTCGTGGGGAAGCTCGTTGTGCTTTCGTCGTACCTCTTTCTTCTGCTCTTTCTCGGAGCCTCACTTGGTTCATGAACTGGCTCGACCTTTGAACTTTGATTTTATTCTCGACTCTTCTCTTGCTTCTTGCCTCCATCAATTACGTTGCCATTTTAACTCTCGTCTCCGTGAGCCGTTTAGATGCTATGCTGATTCCATGAGATATTCCGCTCGTGTTTCTGTGAGTCATTCCCACCCTACTTCGACCGATAGTTCACCGACGGAGGAATTTCTCCTAACACCGATACCGGCGGTGAACTACTTTACTCCGACTGAGAGTTCCCCGGCAGCGGGATTTCTCTCGATACCGGAGTTTGTTTCGAGAACCAATTAGCTCCCATTTTTGTCACGATATAGTCGGATAGTCCTCAGCGGGCGTCTACCCTGGCGGTAGATTTCTAGCCGATACCAATGTTCGTTTACAGGAACCTTTTAGCTTCCTGCTTCGTTCCGATCTACTCGATCTAGTCCCCGATATTGGACCTAGCCTACTCAACGGGCTAGCCAATATGTGTTGAGGTCTGTTCGACGCGGTCTACTCGCTCTAAATTCCGGCGTTTGATTTAGTTTATTCACGAGCTACACGATAGGGTGTCGAGATCGGTTCGACGATTCCGGTGAAGCTTGACGTCCAGTTCACTGGCGCCCCGACGACCCGTACTCGGTTCTACGTCGCGTACTACTCAACTGGTCCCCGGCTGTGGACCTAGTCTACATCGACGAAGAGTTCCACGGTGGAGGAATTTCTCCCAAAACCCGATTTGTGGTTTCACGGCGGCTTCCTAACCGATGGCGCTACTTTGATGGCCCATTCGTTACTTTCTCAGCATGTCGGAGAGTATACTCGTAACCACTTTGTTGACAGCGTTCCCGGTATGCTCGTCGTGGTACATCTCTTCGACGATATTGTCAACTGTCACACCAGGAATACCCCTACGAGTTTCTTCGAACCCAGGGCATTCGAGTACCACGTGTCTCTTGCACGTTCACACATTTCGGGCAAAGGGGTGACGAAGCATGTCCAAACCGATGGAAGTACTTTCGGAAGCATCCGTGTTTGGACAAAAACTACATCAAATGGAAGTTCACCTCTCCATGCTTCATATGCACCCCAGTCGACACATTTGGGATGAGTTCACCTTCCTTTCTCCGAATTGTTCTACTCTTGTTGCCACTTAGCCAGCGAGTTCACTCGTACCTAACGTATAGGAAAGGAAAGAGAAATGCATTACGTGCATTTCTCTTTCCTTTCCTATACGTTAGGTTCACGGAAGGGATCCCCGTCAAAATTACGCACTACAATTGCAGTCAAGACGGGAAATGTCACAAACTAAAGAACTGCTTAAGGCCAATTGCAGCGGACCGTGATTCTGAGCGTGATGTTCATCGTACAGTTATATGCGGACATAGGGACTTCGCAATCGCGTGTATCATCGCGAAAAACTCGAGCGTTTGTACGTTAACAGGTTCGATCGTGTGTGCGTTTGTATGTCGCGTATGCTAACGTGTATGTAACTTCTCGTGTATAAATTCTATGACCGTGTGTCCTTTCAAATATTCGCGTGTGTTCTGGGATGATCGTACGCGGACCGTAAATCTGATACTTAATTTTAGGTATGCGGTTCAGACACCAAAATAATTCTTCCATATCACTAGCGTTCCTGACCATGTCACCATGGAACGTGTTGAATAGTTCATGTGAGTGTTGTTTTTTTTTTTGATTGGTTCAACTGAATGTATGGACCTAAGTTGCTAGGACCGAGAGGTTAAGATTTCCGGACGTGACTGATTCATCATCGCGCGAACACGGGCGTTTTTGGGTTCGCGTTTTAGACCGCGTTTGTAACTTCGTAAGTATTAAAACGTTCAACTTATTACCGGGATGGTATAAAGTTTGCCCGATCGCAGACGTAGCGTATATGTATAAATTCGATTTTGTAGCCATTTACATATTCGCGTGTGTTCTTGGATGGTCACGCAGGCCATCATTCTAATATTTAGTTTTCGGTGTACGGTTCGAATTCCTAGACCTAGACTGGTGGTACCGAGTATAAAAACTTTCGGAATTGACCGACTCATGATTATGTGAGCACGGGAGTTTGTAGGGGCACGCTTGAAACCCCGATTGAAAATTTATAAGTGCTGAGACGTTCACCTTATCACCGGGATGTTATCATATTTGCGAGATCAAGGGTGTAGGTTGCGTGGATGATAGCGAAGGCCTCAAGCATTTGTATGTAAACGTATTTGTCGTATTTATGTGACTTGAGTGTAAAAATTCGATTTGATTTTGTCGTCATGGTACGTATTGTTTAGTGGATATGAGCGTGATTTTTTTTTGTTTGATCCACCTGAAGGCATTGAACCTATGCTACTAGGGCCAAGGAGAAGACCTTCTGGGCGTAACTGATTCACAATCGCGCAAAAACAAGCGTTTGTAGGTTCACTCCTGACGCAGCGTTTGCGAATTTATAAGTGCTAAAACGTTCACTTAGTCACGTAGTGTGCGTGGATGATCGCGAAGGACTAGAGCATTTGTATGTTAACGTGTTTGTCCCGTTTGATAGCGTGATTATAGTTACATAACTTCGCGGGTATACATTATTTTTTATAACCGTGTGTCCATTCGCATATTCGTGTGTTCTTGAATGATAGCGCGCGGACTGTGAATCTGATACTTAACTTTTAGTGCATGGTTCAGATACTAGAAGAGAGTGAGTTCTCGCATTTCACTAGAGTTCCCGGTCGTGTCGCTATGGAATGTGTTGTTCAGTGAATAATAGCGTCATTGTTTATTGGTACAACTGAAGGCATGAGCCTCGCCTGCTAGGACCGAGAATAGAGACTTCTGGACGTTTCAGATTCATGATCGCGTGAGCTGAGGGTTAATACTTGACGATTTAATTAGTTCTCATCAGCTTAAAATGAGGTCCTTTTCTTTCGGGACCAGCTTAGCTGGGGGTTTGCTCAGGAACACAAATTGTGTCACCGTTTTTTGAAGCTAGCGTCAATCCGGCGCTAGCTTTGTCCTGTCATTAAGTTAATGTCGGATTCTGATGAGGCGAAATCGAAAGGAAAATTCTATTACCAATGTAGAGAAATTTCATGCGCAATGTCGCTACGGCCCAAAGAAAAACAAAAATGCTTGAAATACGTAGTACTTTTACCAATTTTTTTCAGGAAAACAGTCTAAATTAAATAGATAATAACCAAAAATATGTTATCTTCTGTGGATTATTTGACAAAAATATTTACGGTTTCTAAAAATAGCTCAGTCTAAGTGCCTTGATTTCAAGAATAGTTTGTTACACAAAAGATTGTTTGAACTGACCGAAAAGATACAAGAAACGTCATATAAACAAAGGAAACTTTCACACTTACTTAGATCCGTGCTCTGAATCATAGATTTTCCCCCAATCCACATGTGCATTCCAGTATTGGTAACTAGCTGCGGGACTTCGTCGTTAATCGGTAAGATCTGTATGTTCAAATTGAACGGAACACTCTCCTTGTTTCGTCCTAAAGCAACCAATCGGATTGTGTCTGAGGAATTTTCGCTACCATTATGCACGTAGGTGATCACTCCCGCTTCCAGCTGCTTCTGCGTGAAACGATTCACTTTTGAAGATTTGCCAGATTTGATGCTTCCATGCGATGGGTGCGTCAGAATTTTATACTCCAAAATTTTTCCGTTGTAGTACTCGGAATACGGTGTCATATCACTCGGTTGAACTTTTGTGCTTTTGCCTAAAGAACAAAATGTGTATTATAAAATTATCGTCAATCCGTTAGATATCCTCTAAACGAATACAAACCTTCTTCCACTATGACTACATTCGCCCTGATATATAAATGCTCAGGGATGATCACTATCCTCATCATCAAATCACGTAACCAGGTAATTCCGTTTGTCACGTCAAATGTAAAGCAATCAGATGATTGGTTCACTCCGGCCTGTATGTAGAACATTTTTTCCGAGTTGATAGTCGATTGGTCGAATACTTTGGAGTTATACTCGTCATCGGTTGTGATCGATTGGATTTCTAAGTACCCATGCTGCGGTTGAGTGGTCACCAGATAGGTAATGTCACCGGGTGAAATGTTTGGATGAACAATCTATGAAAAAAAATACGATAAAATAACGACTTTCGAAAATAAAAACGCTCCGTCTTACTTCCAGTATATCTCGTGAAATAATAACGCTTGTTGATTCTTCAACAAACAACGTTTGATTTCGCCTAATTCTTAGAGGTTCCCAATAAGCTGGAGGATAAATACGAATCATGATTTCTCCCTCTGCCCAGACTCCTTTCGTACTAACACGATATTTGATTTTATCCATGGAAGCAACCTCTCGGTTCCAATACACTAATCGCTCGTCTATAATATCCGCTTGTGTAAAATTCATCGTCGTGGATGCATTGCTCACATGATGTATGTGACTAGCGTTGAATCGTGTTCGCAACAATTTGATCAACCCATTGCTTGGTTCGTGCAATATTCTATACTCTATCTCTTCCGGTTTCGCATTCAAATTCATATCTATACTCAAGTCATCCAATGTCAAAAGCACTGCTCGACCTTCCTGAGCAATGGATGCATTGCTTTCACGAATTTTCAAAAACGGGTCGGAAGCTTCGATTTCTATAGAACCTGGGACCTCATATAACCCATCGGTAACAATGAATGACAACTTGCCCTGGTCTGTCCCATTATGTTGAAACAGTAATCTTCTACTGTCTAAATCATCCTGGGTAAATAAATCCACCAACTTTCCATTCCTGATCAGTTCTCCATTCGTGCAGGTAACTGATCTGTATTCAATGTCTGTACTACGAGTTTCGACATCCGGGTCGGCATATTTCAAATCAACCGAAGTCAACAGCTTGGTTTCATCTCTAACAATGTGGAATGTCTTATCAAATACCCGGTACGGTCCATTGTCATTCAACAAGGTAATCTCCACTTGAATTTCACACACGAACTGGAAATCCGTTTCGTTGTCCGACAATATGAGTAGCCGAAAACTGTCCTCAACTGATTCTGAGTCATCGTGACAGTAGTGAATATCACCCAGATATAGATACTGCAGCGTGAACGAAGATACTTCTTTCGCTTCGAATGTCCTCGGATTTACCTTACAGAGGGTTCCGTGCTTCGGTTTATTTGTCAGATTGAATGTTAGAAAATTGAACTTGTTGAACAGAACCTCAAAGTTAGTCCGCGATAGTGCTGTTTTGTTGCCTTCATGCACGTACATTTTCTCACGCTTTTGGTAGATGATTTGTTTGGCCAAGTAATCCGGGGCACTGTAGATAAAGTCGATTTTTCCTTGAACCTCATCGCATTCCGGAACGGAAACAACAAACTCAAACGAATCGATGAAGCTCCCGTAAGATGACTGGTAGGTACGATACTTGATAATGCTTTTCTCGACTTCTTGTTGGGTAAATGAGTCCCCTGTTTTGGCATACTCTGGATGACCCTCGACGTAGATGATGCCGAATTTTGGCGGTTTGACAACAGTGTAGATAATGTTCCGCGCAAACGTCGGAATCGGAACGGTCTGATGGAATAAGAAATCCGCTCGGATCGTGTTGTCTTTGGTGTTGATGTACATGTCATTCTGGCGGATCACACCGATTCGAAGTTTGGTGAAGGATATTCGGAAATCGTATGTTGGGGTCGATACCGGACCGAGCGTTGTGGTGAACTGAAAATATTTGAAGATTACTAGAGTAATGCGTGTTGAGATAATACTGTGCCAATTTGGAATAGGTGTGCTTTATTGTATTCAGTACAATGCTTTTGGTGGTCAGATATTGAATCTAGTCGTATCAATTTGTTTACAAATTCTTTCTCTTGAATCCCTTCCCATAGTATGAATGGATTGACAACATTGCAGACTTCACCAAGCAATATTGCATAAATCAGTTTTAATAAACTATCATCAATTGATACAAGTTTAATCGTAAAATTCCATTCAAAGTGTCAACTACGAAAATAGCCATTTATGGTCTATTACACTGATTCTCAACCTGGGGTCCGCGGACCCCCAGGGGGCCGTCAAATCCTTGCTGGGGGTCCGCGAAGAAAAATATTTTTTCCAAATGCAGATTGAAATATCTGAATTAGCTTGTTTCCCAACAAACTGAAAATAACATATTGATTGCATACAATATCGATGTTTATCTGTGGGGGTCCGCAGCAGTACAGTAAAAAAGTTGAGAACGCTGGTCTATTAAATATAATCGTAGCTCTTCATATTAACCTCTAACAGAAAGTTGCATTTGCATGTTGATTGCAATACGGTTTGATAGTGGTACACGCCCAGGCGAACACTCCTAAGCACACGAGAATATGCAAACGACCATTGGTTTATAGGAATGTTTCAGTACACGCGAAATTACAAACTTATACTAGTGGAATACAAATGTCCACGGTATAAAGCGAACGCACACAATAACATACAAACGATCGAGCTTTTCGCTATAATACAAACCCGGTAGCAAAATCAATCATTCACGCATAACCTGAGCCGAGAAGAGAGGGAGACGTGGTATTTCCCCCCGGGCTCGGATTTTAGAGAGGCCGGATGAATATTATATCAATAACAATTTATTTGAAAATGCAATTAAAGTTTCAATATTGGCATGATTTAATTAGGATAACTTGCCTAAATCCTAAATTGCAGTATGTTGGAAAACATATATGATTTTCTCAATTAGAAAATCAAACATTTCATGGTATAAACAATGTTGGTGATTTGGTGAAATGTCATGTGATTTTTTTATTTCGAATTTTGTAAATGGAATAAAAATGTTTTTCTCTAAA
Organism: Topomyia yanbarensis; assembly: GCF_030247195.1. Classification (NCBI taxonomy): domain Eukaryota; kingdom Metazoa; phylum Arthropoda; class Insecta; order Diptera; family Culicidae; genus Topomyia; species Topomyia yanbarensis. Next base: position 151,057,162 of record NC_080671.1, read on the forward strand.
AGCACATATTTTCGATTGAAGAAATTATGACGACTTCGTAAGTGGTTCTATGGACGACATCAAAATGAAGGTGTTGCAACTAATAAGACCAAACTGAAATTCGGTCAAAGTTTCGTCTTGACAAAAACAAAAATTACCAAATATAGCCCCAATTCTATCATAAAGTTTATATTATATGCATTTTTTTTGTAAATTGTATATTAAAAGACTAAAATTTATTTTCTAGTTCATACTTTACTATAATTATCTCATGTATTTTGACCTGGTAATCTCAAAAAGTCGTTTTTAATTCACATTTTACAAAATAATTCGAAGCTTTGCAATTTGTGGACACACAGCGTTTTAATTTTTTACTTAAGCTATAAGGTTAAAATAGTAGTATTAGTCATATATAGATTTCGTATCTATTCAGGACGATAGGTGACTTATATTTCTTCTTATTTTAATCCATCGTAACTGCTAAAGAATCACAAAAGTATCTATTAGAAAGAACAAGAAAACTTAGCAACCATCGAATTCTGAATAACTCCACAAATCAAGATATAAAATGAAAATACGCGAAGAAAACGGTCCATTGTAATTTTTCGTCTTCTGTTAGAAAGTAATATTTAAATTTCTTGTACCCGTTTTAGTTTCATTTTTATCTAATTTTCTCAATTTAAATAAATTTTCCATTTTTTGACTTTTCGCCGGAGAATTTTTTTGTTCTTCAAATAGTCTAGAGTTCCTATTGATTCAAAAAAAATTCTCTAGTTCTATTGTTTCATAGTTTAATTTTGTGATTTTTTATTGTTTCTTTTTTCCATTTCATCCAGATTATTTATTCTTTATACGTTCTCCATTTATTCTTATTTTACATTTTGTTTTCTACACTTTCTCTCTTTTTACCATTTTTGCTGCTTTTTTAAAATTCGTTTCATATTTTAATATGTTTATCTCATTTTTTTCGATAAATATTTCACTAAAGATTAATTCGCTTTTTCAATTCTATTTCAGAATTATCTCCTTTTTTGTAACCTATTTTAATATTTTCACCATCCGTTCTTTTCCATATTGTTCATTGGATCTGTTTCATTTTCTTTAAATAATAATTTTTTCAATTATTTTCGCATTGTGAATTTTTCTGTTCTTCATTTATCAGTTTTAAAACTTATGCTTTTTGCATGGTTTTTCAATATTCTTCCAGTTTTCTATATTGTTTTGTTTCATGACCTTTAGCATTTCCCATTTAAACAATTTTGAATTTAATGTTTTCTTTGTTGTTTACTTTATCCTTTAAACATTTTTTCTTATTATTTTATCTTTTTTCATTTTGGTAATGTTTTCTGATTTCCATTTTATCAACTCAAGTTTTTCCGTATTTATTTTATATAAATTTATTTATTATTTCGCCTATTTATTTTTCCCTTAATTTTCTTTATTTCCTTTATTAACTTCCTTTATTTTTCTTTATTGTAATACTAATTTCCTGTATATTTCCTTTTTATTATATTACTATTTCTCTCTTTTCGCCTAGTATTTTCATTTTTACACATTCAAAATATTTTGATTTTACATTTATGAGTGCACTTTTGTCTGTCTTTGGGAAATTCAAATTGGTCCTGTTTTCCATTTTTTCTTCAATCTATTCCTTCCAATTGTTCCCATTTATTTCAGTTTCTATTACTCCATTGCACTTATTCAGTTCTAAATTATTCATTTAAAAATAGTTCATTCGTTTTTTTATTTTTCATTGTTATTTTATTTTTTATCTATTTATTTCTACAGTGTTTTTTATCATTTCTTTTATTTTGAAATATTTTTATCATTTTTATCATTTTCCTGTTTTTATTCTTTCCATTTTCTTTATTTTGAAGCCATTTTTTATATTTCAAGCGTTTTGTATTATTGTTATTTCTACGTCTTACTGGACGGATCAATTTTGTTTATTTACATATTTGTTTGCTTTTTCGTAGCTTTTTTAATTTTTTGTTGTATTTATTTTGATACCTTTTGTCGTTTTTCCTGTTTTCTATGCTTATGATATTTATTTTTCATTTTGTCGTTTACTCGTTTTTCATTATTTTAATTTTTCGATTTCCTCAATTTTTGTCTAATTTTCGTTTTCTTTTGTATCTTTTTATTTGATTGTTTCAATTATTCAATCTGTTTTACGTTGCCATTTTTCATGTTTTGTTCTATTTTATCATTTCATTATTTATTCCATGTTCCGTATTTTTTTTGTTTTTCTCTCTTTACAATTACAAGGTTGTAATTGTAAGATTTTTAATAATATTATTCCAAATAACAAAGGACTCGCAAAAATCAGTTAACTCCGAAGCCGAAGAAAGTTAGCTACACTATCGAGCAGATGATATTGTATTTTCAGAGGCTGGCAATGTTGGAGCGTATCAACTTGGCCGAATGTGTTTTATCTTTAACGAATTCTAAGTGAAACCTAACACAGATCGGAACAAATCCATACAATACCGACACCTGGATAAATATGAAGTATTGATAAATCGGCTCCTTACAAAACCACTAAAAATTTCGCAGAGTTTAAATAAGGTTATAGGATCAAAATTTGGTCGACTTGAACTTTAAATAACGTTATAGGATCAAAATTTGGTCGACTTGAACTTGACGCACTTCTTTGCACGACATTCAAAAAATCTGAAAAATCCTCATTTGACTGCGTACAGAAAGATGCCTCTTTTTTGTTTTTGGACAATTACTCTTATCAAAGTGTCGTCCAAGCAAGAGGAACACACAGAAATATCTGATTTGGCAGGCTTTATGTACGTGTGGTTTGAAAAGCGACACTTTCATTGCAACCGAGACCGTCAACCAGGAAATTTACGTCGAAGAGTGCATGAAAAAACGATTGCTACCTTTCATGAAGCAACACGATTGTTCCATGCTATTTTGGCCGGAAATAGGACATGTAGGGAAAACCGAGGAGAGTTGAAACAGAGGTGAGCTCAAACAACGCCCATTGATAGCGAATCCATACCGTTAGAAATCTGGCCAAAGTACTTAGGTTGTACATCTTTCCTATATGTTTAATAAAAGTAAATACTTGCAAAGTTCCTAACGGTATGGTTTTGCTAGAAACGGACTTTGTTTGAACTCTCCTCTATTTCAACTCTCCTCGGTTTCCCCTAGTGGTATGCCGCCAAGAACGTTCAGGTGGCGCCCAAGGACAAGAACCCTCCCAACACACTAGAGCATGGTCCAATCGGGGAATATTAGTCCATCGTCAATCGAACCTGAAGGAGATCCAAAACTGTTTAAGTAGACTTGCTGGAGCGAACAAAGTGGACGAGATGGCCGTATAGAATTTGATGGCAATAGTTAAAAGACATTCAACCGAAAGTTTAACTGAATAATTTTCCGTATTTTATACCAAAAATTGCTTTTGTAATAATAATAAAATTAATCAATTTACATGCATTCTTGTTTGATCAAAATTTGATCATAGACTACGCCTTTACTGTCACTTAGCCCAATGAATCTGGGTTCAATCCCAGCCGAGGTCATTAAGTGTTTCTGAAATGGAAACTCTGTGTCACATCTTTTTTCGCAAAGGATGAAGAGCCGTTGGTCCCGTTCCATGTGTTGATGAACCGATATCTGGTTGTTGGTCACCTCTTTGGCGCCGGCGGTAGACACTCAGTGCAGACAGAGTCCGACGGAAAATAAACTAGAAAAATTGACCAAAACACACTTCGAAAGGAAAAAAATCATTTGAATTTACGGCATTAAGTGTAGCCTACTATAGTTCTACAACAAAAGTTTTTACGCGCTGCACGTAATAGAAGAGAACTATTTTTTTCCAATAGAGTTCGTGTTAAACCGTTTCGGTGTTCGAAAAATCTACAATGATGGATGGGGCCCGTATGCTGGACCTCCTGGGCCAGTCATTTCTCTTTTCAACCCTTCGCATACCTCCCCCATGATCTCATAAAAGCGTCCTAGCCGATAATCTAGTGAAATGGGGGAACTCATTCTTTTCTAACATGTGAACCGTCTATCCAACATCAGAATCGCGGTCCGCACGAAAATCTCACGCGAGTATGCAAACGGCCTCATAGTTATACAAACAAATTTATAGACGCGAAAGTGTATACACGCCATCGCACGCGACGTACAAATGCCCACGCTATCGAACACGTTTACGTACAAAAAATAAAAAAAAATCGAGTCCGTAAAAATACAAACTTGGTCACAAAAACGAACATGCAATCACGATCATTCGCGCAAATCAACGCTAGCAAACATTTACACGCCCCAGTAACAAAGTTAGCGTGCATCATTTAAACACTCATTCCCACGTGATCATTAATCGTCCAAACTCTCGGTCCTAGCAACCTAGGCCCACACCCTGAGATGGACCACAAGTTTCAGGGCGCCATAACCGGGTACTCTTCAGCATCCGCACCGTACAGTCAACATTAAACATTAAAATCACGATCCGCGCGAAAATTCTAGTACTAACGCGAGTATGCAATCATCTACAGGTTATACAAATGCATTTATACACGCGAAGTTACATAGTTGCTACATATAAATGATCACGCGACCCGATAACATACAAACGCTCGTGATCTGCGCATTAATACAAACCGCTATCTCGTAAACCTAAAAACGACCCGGTGGTTAGCTCAACGTGTTAGCCCTTTCGAATTTATAAAGTCTCCAGCGCGAACATATAAACGCTCGTTCCAACGCGATCCTGAAGTCTCCACGCTCCACGCGATCCTGAAGTCTCCACGCTCCCACATATCAAATTGATCGTGATGAAGAGCAGTACAGCGATCTAAGACAATAAATATCCGTAAAATTTTTGGCTATCCTGAAGATGCATCCCAGTGCTCGAGATACCTTACCAACTGCATAGGAGACGTCTGAAGCAACCAAAATTCGTTTAAGGGAGCTGCATAAACTTCTCGTTTCAAGTAATTTTACGATACGTTTCACATTATAATAGTGGCTTAAGTAGCTTTCAAATTCAATTAAAGCTTAAGCGGCGTAAAAGTACGCTTAGAACTTTATATGAACTATAAAGTATTATCCGAACTTCTGGTTGCTTGGGCTGTTGTTTAAACGAAAATTGAGAATCCACTTTCACTCCCAGATCGCTCAGTTAACTGACGCATTTGATTTCTGTTTCAAGTATCATATGATATCACCGAGCACTTCTTCGGGTCTACACACAAGCGGTTCGTATTACACTAATGAGCAAAGTCTTGAGGCTGCTGGTGAAGAAATCTACAATCCTCAATTGAACGAATGAAAAGAAAAAATATGAGATCTTCCGCGTAGGAGTCTTCAGAACCAGATGAATATCATTGAAGTATAGCAGAAATATCAACGGTCCTAAGTGGATTCTTGGAGGTATTCCTGACGTAGAAGAGATAAGAGGTAAGCGCAGATTTTTGACGTGATAATATGATAAAGAAAACTGAATAAATTAAAAAAAGTTGATATGTCAACTCAGTCATCAAAAGAATCACAATTGAAAACAAAATACTAAAGAAACACTCTTTTCATCAATAAATTTTCTAGCGGGGCTCATCAATGTTAGCCAAATTTGGCGAGTTATCACTAAAGTAAGAATACGCAACGAAGATACCGCGATAATGATGTAGATGTCATTGGGAAAGGGATGAATCATCCAAATTGCATGGAATTCCTCCAAAACAAAATTTATTGGGAAATCTTCAAAGCGATATTGGAGAACAGTGGAAAAATGACTAAGGATGCCATTTCAAGGGTCAGATACTGAAAAAAAGCTGCCGGTGCAGTTGACCAGCAACTTGTACATAAGTTGATGACATACATATAAATATTCCAATTTTCATTCTAGAGGAATAAAAATCGCAAAATCAGTATTTTCTTTAAATTACAATAAACACAAAACGTTTTCTTCTCCTAATGTTTTTTTTTTAAACCAAACGGATTCTTCCGAAAATTCTATTGAAAATGTACCGTTTCTAAATTGGCAGGGATTTAGAAAAGCTAGAAACATACCTTGAATTCATCATGCTGAGGCAAGTCGGAGGAATGCAAGTATCGTATTTGACCGAGCAGAAGTTGAGTGCTGCTGAACGAATCCACTGAGATCCAGGAAGAATCTACCGATCGTAATTTTTGCAGGCTACCGTAAACAGGTGCCTGGACTATGTCGTATCTAAAATTATAAAAAGTAAGAATAGGTGCGACATATAATGACGGCGACATCCAACCTCATATCGACGTTCTCCTCGTCTGAATTGGGAACAAAGGATAGGTTGTGGGGCGTGATCAACGCCGAGGATTTATGAATCAACACCAGTCCCGTATTATTTATCATCCGTAGCTGCAGTGGCAACACGGAAACATGAATGGTACTCGCCGGGCTAGTTTCCATGCCATCGGATACTTGAATGTTGAGATCGAATGATGCATCGTCCGAACCTTTGGTGTTAATCAGGTACGTAACAAGTCCTTCGTTGACATCCGACTGGGAGAAGGTCGCAACTGCTCTACCGTTCAACTCAACGCGACCTTGCTGAGCTTCTGAATTGGGGCTCATCAGAATGGTGTAAATAAGCGAGTCCGGTGAACTATCGGGATCATCTGCCTGTAGAAAGTCTGGACCAATGATTTTCGGGATGCCTTGAGTCACTCGCAGTAGCTTGTTCGACGGTAGTTTTAAAACGGGAGGGTCGTTAACCGGAGTTACGTTGACGTGTAGTACAAATCGATGCTTTCCCTCAAGATAGGGAGGCAGAGTATTTCGTGTTGCTGAAACTAACTGCATGTCGATCATCATATGATCATTTAAATTCTCCGCTCCATTGTGAGTGTATTTGACTTTATCCGTTGTGAGATCGATGTGTGAAAAGAATTTCATTTGAGTCGCTGATGCGTTGCCGTCGGATCCATAGGAATGAATCGTGACTTTCCCATGCTTAGGTGGTTGAATTATGTGGAATATGATTCCCGCTTCCTGGACCCCCATTTTAGCATAATCGAAGAGAATTGCAATGTATTTCGGCGAAAGAAATGCGATCCCTCCTTCCATGACTTCCATTGGGTTTATCATCATCAACTCCTTTTCGATCACCAAGTCAGACCGCGAAAAAATTTTGAAACTGTCAGAATAATCCGCTTTTATGCAGTATGCTTGGTCACAATAGCAAATGAAATCATTGATTCCCTGGTGATGACAGATACCGGATGGAATGCAAGGTTTCTTCTCAAGACAAGGATATCTCCAGACGCAATCGACGGTAACTCCGTGAGTAACTTTGAAGTTTGGGAATCCCACTAGCTGATCATCTAGAACAATGTCCCTAATGCAGCCTTTCAAATTGGAGTCCGTTGCTCGGGCACCCTTCATAAAAGCTTTCCGTTTCTTTTGATAGTCGAATCCACCGATGTAAAACTCTTCTTCTAGCTCAATAAGTTGACTACTTCCATTGGCGAATGTCGCGCTGTTTATCACGTCGTCCACCGTAATCTAGGTGAAAAGTCTTGTATTATATTTGAAAAAATGTAATTTATTTACGAATACTCACATCTACCAACATTGGACTGTACGTTATCGACACGTTGTGCCACTTCCCATCGGACACGTTTCGATCGGGAATCAGTTCAACCGCGTTTGATCCTTTACCCACCAACAGGCGCACTTGACTCTCCACGATCTCTAGTGCCATAAAATCGTACCTAGCACTCGAAGGGATGTTGCTCAACAGCATCCCAAAGGGTTCGTTCGTTCGGAATTCCATACTCCAGCGATCACCAGATCGTGAAGTCGGTTTCTGTAGAATTACGTAGCTTTCGTCGTCCAAAAAACTGATCGGAGTACTAGCATCAGCATCGAATTCCGGTGCACAGATCCACGATACTCGTTCGTTTGTTACGTGACCGGTTCGTTCCCTTGCTCTTTTGAAGATGTTGATGTTATTGTAAAAGATCTAGAAAAGAGAACTTGTAATAACAACCCCGATTATTCTGATTTTCCAAGCAGGTATAAAACTTACATCAGCTATACAACCTCTAAAGTTTTCTGATGTGCCGAGATATGCTGCGGAGTATTCTCCCACTCCTCCAATAAAAACTCCAAAGTGTACATTCAATTCGGTCACGTTGGCTGGTAACGTTTTGGTCGTAAAGTACTCATCGATCTGCATTGTCAAATTGGCCGCATATCGAGATATCGAAATATCGTGCCATTGAAGATCGTTGAACTTGAGCGTTACGGGTGACCACAACTACAATAGAACTGACTTCAGAACAATCAAATTTCGCAACTTGTACCGTTTCATACTCACATCCGTGTGGTATTCATCGATCTTGAAACTAAACCGGATCCGTCCACCGTCGATCGTGAGCAGCGAGTAATCCGTCCGACCGGCCGTAAGCAGAATTAGAGCGTTGTCTTGGCGCGACCGGAACCGCAGTCGAATGTTTGTGGAAATTTTCGCTTCCTGTAGGGGCATCGCTACATGACTAGCACCGTAAAATGATACTGCAAAAGAAGCGACCAAGAGAAATAACAAATTAGGTTCCATTCCGCAGTTTAGTCGGTAAATAAAATAGTTCAAATGCCTTTGCCGGTCGGATCAGCGACTTCCGATGCCGCTGCTGTTGATGGATGGAAATGCTATAGAGCGGATTCCAGCAGCAGATCGTTACGTTTCAAATGCGCCTCAATTTGGCTGTTTCCTCTGTTTTTAATTTCAGATCCTCCCATTTGCCAACTTAAATTTAAACATGAATTTGTTTTCCCTTCCAGGCCTAAAGCGGTTCATGTAAACGATCCGACAATGGAAGTCACTCAGAATCACGTGCATCGGCAGAGCAGCATTTATATATCAAAACAAAGTCTCCACCGCGACGGCGGCGCTTTCCAGCTTGATGAAATACATATGCGTGTTGAATCTCGTGATTCGTAGCTTTGAATAAGAAGACAAGGGGTCGGTGCGACACTCCGAGCTTCTAAGAGTTTTTTTTTGACACCAGCCAGAAAATCTATGAGATGATATGATCAACCAGAAATTCAAGCAGCACTTGAGTGAGAACATATTTTAAAGATTGTTAGTTTTACAACTAGTCAACATGAGGGCATGTTTCCATAAATAATCATTCAGCATATGGTATTCTATAAAAAGAAGACACCAATTTGTACGTTAGTGCTACACCGTATATCGTTCAATATCGATAGAAAGCAATGTAAAACAGATGCACAAATAGAATAACTGCTCTAGCATAACCGATGTTGGGTTGCTGTAGGCAGTGTTTCTCCATCATATTATTTATATTTTGGTTCCTACGTTGTTTATTTTTGCCCTTTTATGATCTTGAAGATCGCACTTGAAAGTTGTTTACAGCATTTTCAGAAGTACTACGTACAATCCAAAAGGCAGCAGCTGGTGGTAAGGAAACAATCTTGGGTTGTCTGGTCACACTAACGATGGTTATTTATTTAAACCAGTAATAAGTGCAAGTAGTCATACGATCTTTACTCGTGTTCGATCACTGTACACTATTTTTATACTTTCGAGCGGAAGTGTCATCGTTAAGTGCAAAACCGACCGGTAGGTATAGGAGTTTGCAACGGAGAATAATACAACAGCAGAGCAGCTTTTTCAAAATACAAAATACAGAATAACATATTTAGACAGAATTCTTAATTGTTTTTACAATTCTTATAAAAAAAATGTATAGAAATCGCTCAAACTTTCAAGGTGTTTTACGACGCCCGGAGGGCCAAGTCTTATATACCAACCGACTCAGCTCGACGATATGAGACAATATCTGTGTGTGTAAGTACGCGGCAAACTCTTATTCGTGTTTCTCAGCAATGGCAACATTAACAACTTAGACAAATGTTTCGCATATCTCCAGAAAGCTCATACGAATATCTTTCCAACAAGCTATAAATTGTTATAATCGGAATATCATCAAAAGAGATATTTAACATTGAATTTAGACGAAAGATTTTTACCATTGTCCATAGCCAAAACAGCTAATTTTAGGCTAATAACATCTTCGGAAATTTAATAGATGCGATATGCCCTTTCTTTTGATATTGTGTTTTAGCAGGTTAATCCCCCTGTAAGTGAGAAATGTTCATCAACTTTCGTTTCTATGATTGTATTGAGATGATGCACTCAACAAATTTGTAGTTCTTAGTTTTGCAAACAACTTTACTAAAGACACCAAATATCTAACTTGAATAATATAAAAGTTATAGCATATTGTTTGTGGATGATCCTTTGCTGCCTATTTGTTGTTCAATATATTGGGTACGCCACTGACTACAAATGAGTAGAAAGTAAAATTGTTCTACACTCTTTCACAAGAATCGTCTTCGAATACTCTCTTTCTATTATAATAATTATTAGGATAATTTCGGGAGAGATGCCGCGTCAGGAGAGATGCCGCACACTCTATATCTCGTATATGGGGTCATTTTTATACGGTAATATGGTGTCCCTAGACGGGGCTCCGAAAGTGACATCTCTTGGAAGTGTTGCAACCAAGCCGAAGCAAGTAGCTCCTGGTCTCGGAGGATTAAACTCAGAGAAGGAGTTCCCAGCACTTCCCGGAACATCAAAAATCCCAAGTGTTCCTCTGTTTCAGTTCGAGAATAATCGCGGCACTGGAATTCGGACATTGTGGACTGGATAATAAAAACTTTCAATATAACTGATCCTATTAAAAGTCTGTTGTTAGCTCTTCTACCTACAGTAAAAACATTTTTATAGCAGTTGACTGCGAAATGGCCCCTCCTTTCAGCGATTGTATCCTTCGATGGCTAACTCATCGAACGAGGTCACGGATTTGATCACTATTCTACAGTGGAATTGCAGAAGTATCATCCCAAAAATAGATTCTTTCAAATTTTTAATCAATAGCTTGAGATGCGATGCTTTTGCTTTATGTGAAACTTGGTTAACATCCGATATAAACCTTAACTTCCACGATTTTAATATTATTCACTTGGATCGAGATACCACCTACAGAGGAGTACTTTTGGGGATCAAAAAGTGCTATTCCTCCTACAGAATTAACCTTCCCTCAATACCAGGCATTGAAATTGTCGCTTGTCATGTAACAATCAAAGGCAAAGATCTTTCCATAGCTTCCATATATATTCCCCCCAACACCGCGATTGGGCACCGCCGGCTACATGACATCATCGAATCCCTGCCTGCACCGCGACTTGTTTTAGGAGACTTTAACTCTCACGGTACGGAATGGGGTTGCCTTTATGATGATAACCGTTCTTCTTTAATTCACAATATTTGCGACAACTTCAATATGACAATTCTAAACACGGGTGAAATGACTCGGATCCCTCCCCCACCAGCGCGCTAAAGTACATTAGATTTTGATTTGCTCGACCTCGCTACAATTAGATTGCGCGTGGAAGGTAATCCCTGATCCCCACGTTAGCGATCGTAGTCTCGATCACCAACAGCTCAAGACCATTGGAATCAATCAATATTTCGTACAACCTCACACGAAATATCGATTGGAAGAGCTATGCGGCCGCGATATCCGACAACATCTAATCTACCCAAGAACTTCATCCGGAGGAAGAGTATAGCTTTTTGGCTGACTTGATTCTCGACTGTGCGAATCAAGCTCAGACTAAGCCAGTACCCGGCGCGAACATACAAAAACGTTCTCCCAATCTCTGGTGGGATAAAGAGTGCTCAGACGTGTACGCGGAGAAGGCAGGCGCGTTTAAGACCTTCCGGAACGACGGGTTACCCGCTAGTTTTCGACAGTACGCGACGTTAGACAAGCGAATGAAGAGTTTGATGAAAGCCAAGAAACGCGGTTATTGGCGCCGGTTCGTCGACGGATTAACAAGGGAAACATCGATGGGAAACAGCCCGCCGTATGCGAAAACCGAAACAGTACTAATAAGAGCGTGGAATATTCAAACCGTTAGATATTCGATTTCGCCAAGAAGGTTTGTCCGGACTCTGTCCCGGCACAGAAGATCTACCGCGCCGCGTCCCCTCACGAAAACGCGAACGAAACACTTTTTTCGATGGTGGAGTTCTCACTTGCTCTCTTGTCGTGTAACAATAAAGCTCCAGGGTCAGACAGAATCAAATTCAACTTGTTGAAGAATTTGCCAGACTCTGCCAAGAGACGCTTGTTGAACTTATTTAATAAGTTTCTTGAGGCTAACATTGTCCCACACGATTGGAGGCAAATTAAGGTCATCGCCATCCAAAAACCAGCCTCCGACCACAATTCGTATCGACCGATCGCAATGCTATCCTGTATTCGGAAGTTGTTCGAGAAAATGATCCTATCCCGCCTCGACAATTGGGTCGAAGCAAATGACTTACTGTCAGATACATAATTAAGCTTTCGCAAAGGCAAAGGGACGAACGATTGTCTTGCGTTGCTCTCAACCGAAATTCAAATGGCCTATGCTAGCAAAGAGCAGATGGCATCAGTGTTCCTAGATATTAAGGGGGCTTTTGATTCACTTTCGATCAATATTCTTTCAGAGAAGCTGCACTAGCATGGTCTCTCAGCGACTTTAAACAACTTTTTACTAAACATGTTGTCGGAAAAGCACTTGCATTTTTCGCATGGTGACGTATCGACATAATGATTGAGCTACATGGGCCTTCCCCAGGGCTCATATCTAAGCTCCCTTTTATACAATTTCTATGTCAACGACATTGATGAATGTCTTGACAATTCCTGCACGTTAAGGCAACTTGCAGACGATGGCGTGGTGTCTGTTACGGAACCCAAAGCTGTCGATCTACAAGGACCATTACAGAATACCTTGGACATTTTGTCTGCTTGGGCTATTAAGCTGGGTATCGAATTCTCCACGGAGAAAACTGAGCTAGTTGTATTTTCTAGGAAGCGCGAACCAGCACTACTATAGCTTCTATTAATGGCTCAAACTATAGCTCAGGTCTTCACAGTAAAATATCTAGGAGTTTGGTTCGACTCGGTATCTGAAACAGAAATACCAGCACAGGATCAACTTTCTTCGTACAATTACCGGAACATGGTGGGGTGCCCGCCCAGGAGACCTAATTAGGTTGTATCAAACAACGATACGGAATACGGATTCTTCTGCTTTCGCTCCGCCGCAAACATACATTTCATCAACCTCGAAAGAATTCAGTATCGTTGTTTGCGTATCGCCTTAGGGTGCATGCAGTCGACCCATACGATGAGTCTCGAAGTGCTGTCGGGCGTTCTCCCGTTGAAAAATGTCATATCGATTGCTCATTCGATGCGATATCTTGAACCCGGTGGTGATTGAAAATTTCGAAAGGCTTGTTGAGCCCAATTCTCAGACCCGTTTTATGTCCCAGTACTTTGACTACATGGCGCAAAATATTAATCCTTCTTCTTACAATCCCATCCGTGTGCATTTCATAAATACTTCTGAATCTACTGTTTTCTTCGACACATCCATGAAAGATGAGATTATTGGAATTCCGGACCACATACGCCCACAAGTGGTTCCAAACATTTTTTACAATAAATTCCGACAAGTCGACTGTTCTAAGATGTTTTATACTGACGGATCAAACCTCGAAGGGTCCACTGGCTTCGGTATTTTCAATCAAAAGTTCACCGCCTCCTACAAACTCAGTGACCCCGCTTCAGTTTACGCAGCAGAACTAGCTGCTATTCAGTATACCCTTGGAGTCATTGACACATTACCCGCAGACCATTACTTCATCGTCTCGGATAGTCTGAGTTCTATTGACGCTATTCGCACGATGAAACATGGAAAGCACTCCTCGTATTTTTTGGGGAAAATACGGGAGCTACTGAGTGCTTTATCTGACAAATCATTCCAGATTACCTTGGTATGGGTCCCTTCTCATTGCTCCATTCCGGGCAATGAGAAGGCGGACTCCTTAGCTAAGGTGGGTGCCCTAGAAGGTGACGTTTTTGAAAGACCAATTTGCTTCCTCGAATTTTTCAGTTTTACTCATCAGAAAACCCTTGAAAGTTGGCAAACCTCGTGGAGCAATGGGGAGCTAGGAAGGTGGCTACATTCAATAGTCCCTAAGGTATCGACGAAACCTTGGTTCAAGGGGATGGATATGGGTCGTGACTTCATTCGTGTGATGTCCCGAATCATGGCAAACCATTATACGCTGGATGCACATCTCCGGGGTATTGGGCTCGTGGAAAGTGGTATCTGCGCTTGTGGCGACGGCTATCACGATATCGAGCACATTGTCTGGGCGTGCACCGAATACAGTTTCGCCAGGTCTCGGCTTATGGACAAAATTGATTTCAAATGAAATATACAATGCTCTGCTATCGAATTTCATTCAGTTTTGACTTTTGGTTTCGGAGTTACAGGTTGGTCATTGCGGTCACATAGAAATGGTTGATAAAACCGGTAAAGTCATAATTCCTCAGAGCTCTATTGAAATGGACATTAAATTATTTCGATTCGCAGATCTAAATCACAGATGACCAACCAAAGATTCTTTGAATATGTCCTCTATCGACAATTCCAGAAATCCCGGTTTCTGGGCATATTCCACAATTAAAGTGACATCGGTTCTTCGGTAATAACTGAACGGATTTTCTCAAATCAAGTCTCAAATGGTTCTGCTTTCCTTCATCGACCCCGACAACCAAAAAAGCTTTCTAACGCATCCTCCCGTCTCACTCTAACAACCCTTTCCTTTCCTGTACATCCTAACCAATCCTCATTGCAATCATTGCCATGAAATTCTGTTTTCTTTCAGGACAACAACGTTTCGAAGGCATGTTAATTGCTTAGTTACAGGTGATTTCAGAGTGCAACTAGAAACGCTCTGCACTCTGCGCCTGTGAAATTATGCAGTTAACCCATTCATGCCCATGTTGTTTGTGGACAACAACGTTTTTAAACAGCTATAACATTTGATTGAGGCAAGATTTGCTCACAAAAACAAGTAAGGCTAATAAATGTGACTTTTGGCTTTCATTTGAAAATTAACAGTTACAAGGATCAGCTCTAGAAATGAAGTTATTGCAATTAGTCTGATTGAACTCCGATGGAGCAGTGCTGCCAGGGACCGTTTACGTTGACGACGGAAAATGAATTTTGCATATATCTTCGTTATGTTGCAATATTAGTGTAAACTGATAAAACTTATCAATTTAGACTGTTTTTGGCTACGTTTTCCACGCAGTTGGACTATTGTAAGTATTCTAGAAAAATTGTAGTGAGCATTGAAAGGTAAAAATTGAGCTGCTTCTAGCACTGCAAGGAAAGCACCTACCTTTATTAAAAAAAACGCTTTTAATCCACCTAACAGTGTGATGAGACATTTCTTATAACTCTTATCACTCTCTTCGGATATTATATCGTTTGAGAACATTTAGAAGTTGATGCTTCGCGATGTTTTTGATAACACATACAACATGGGATAGTGGCAGGACTCAGAGAATCGCTCAAATCAGCATAGGACAACATCAGTGCTAGAAATCTCAAACCAAATCAATGGGAAAGCGAAAAAGTGGCCAATAAAATAAACATACAAACGAATTATTGCTAATGCTCTGTTAATAAAATATCTAAATTCCTCAATAAATGCATTGTGGTGGGAAAACTGAATTTTCCTAAAGGGGTTATGTATATTGTACTGAGCCAAAAAAATCGATTTTTTTAATCGATTTGAAGTTTATACTTTACTCAAATTTACAACGCGACTGAGAACTAAGAAATCAACGCTTTTTCTTGAAAAAAGCGATAGTAGCAGTGATACCATTCAAAGAAAATCAACAGTGAATATTTCCAGACTTGGTTTTATTTCCTATTTAAGAACTATTGTGTTTTTTACATCCTAGATTGCATGATTCAGTGATCGAAACCCAAAACTTCATAAAGTATTTGAAATTATTAAATTAAAATTTGTGTTTGCTATTGAAATTGACAAAATGATAGTATATATAGAATATAGTCCCTTTGGCGTTGGTTAATTTTTCGGTCCCATCTATCAGCATTGAAGTATCGCCCTTACGTTTTTTTACAATACCAATTTTACAATTTGTGGGAGTTTGGTGAAAATCGATGTCCAAACGACATAATTCCGAAACCGTAATTTTTGAAGTTTTAAAATTATGTGTCTTTAGCAAATTTGTTGAGACTTTATTGTAGTCATGAATATTAACCTGAGAAAATTCACCATAAATACTTCTTGGACGATATACCGTCAAAATTACTTTATCAAATGATGCGCTGTTCGTTTGTAAAACTCTTCGAAGATACTAAACCTCCGAAATTGGCGGTTTCAAAATGATGCTATCTTGACCTTAAATTATTGTTTTGGAACATTTGACCTATACATATAATTGGTCATACAACAAAAATCAAATTCTCATCAAAATCGACCAGGACCTGCTAGAGTCGAATGGAAATCGTCATTTTTCATAAATTTCTCTCTACATTCGGAAAGTGTTATCCTCGTTATTAATCATATTACGTTTTCGTCTCAACTCGACGCATTCCCAAAATAATAAACCTGTTTTAATCCACCTAGTGGTGCAATTGTGCTTTTCTCATTTGTCCAGACTACGATTCCATGGCTGGTTATGTTCAATACAATGGTGGAAATGAATATTACATGTTCAGTACGATTTGCACATACGTACAACGGATCGACAGCCACGATCTTGAGATACTATGTGATACTGAAACATCGCTTGACCGCCGCTGGTTTCAAGCGATGTTTCAGTATCACATAGTAAGATCCGGGAGGTCCGGGTCCTGCCGAAAATTTTCAACCTGTTAAGAAATTTTAAACTAGTTTTAATTTTAAAACAGCAACCCCTCACTGCATACTCCCTCCGGGCCGGTATGATTGACGATTTTTAGAGTGATTGCATAACCTTTCTATACGAGAAAGGCAAAAAAGTCTAAAAAAATCAATTTTTTTCAAACATTATTTTTTCGAGTTTATATCAAATCTCAATGGTTCATGCATTATAAAGTCATTTGGCATCAAAAATACAAATTTGATTTTGAAAATTTTTCATTTCAGTTTATATGGGAATTTGCTGTGTGATTGCACTCTTCAACTCCTAACTCCGGAACCGGAAGTCCAATCAATAAAAAAAATCAATTGCAGCCGATGGGAAGGTTGTACCTTTCATTTGAGACTAACTTTGTGCAAATCGATCCAGCCATCTCTGATTAACAGAGGTCATATTTTTTCCACATACACACATACACACACATACATTTTCCTATCTCGACGAACTGAGCTGATTAGCATATGACACTCGGCCCTCCCGGTCGGGATTAGATTGACGAATTTTAGAGTGAATGAGAAAGGCAAAAACATTTTTAGCAAATGTTTCATAGACATTAAATCAATTTTAACTTCGCTTCCTATTAAAAAAAAGACCCTTATTACAGTACATCTCTACAAAAGCGAGCTCAATTTGAAAAGAAATCTGAGGATTATGATTGATTACAGAACTCTGGAATTTTCTAATGGAATGTTTTCAGGCAGGAATTTGATATTGATGCTATTAGGAAACTGTGAAATCAAGACCAACAGATCAATTACATATCAGGACCCCATTCCGACAATTTATCAAAAGTCCTCATGATGTTTACAACAACAGGTTATCAATGTACGGATCAGATAATTGTTATTGTAATATTGAATTAAATCAGTCTGCATCAATAAATTTTCAACTTCAATCCATTTTTTGTGTGGGGGGGGGGGAGTTGCATGGTGTTAAACCCCAAAACCTTCTCTTGGCTACGCCGTTGCATGGAGTTATTTATTTCGCTTTTCATTTTCCGATATGTTTCAGATCGATCCGATGGTCATAAGTTAGAAAAATTGTAGTCAGAAGGTTCGCACAAATGAACATTTTTGCACTGATAAGTTATCAAGTTCTTTACAGACAACTTGGAAGTGTTCGGTGATTATTTCTAGCGGTTGTAGATAGTAAAATGAAATACAAAATACGTTTTATCGTAATAATGTTTGGCTTATTTCAATGGATTATTACTATATTGAACAATAAATAGGCCATAACTTTTAAAGTATTCAAAATAGATATTTGAAGTCTTCAGTAAAGTTATTCGCAAAAGTAAGAGCTACAAATTTGCTGAAGACATCATTTCGATATAATCACTTCCAAGAAAATTTGTGAAAATATCTCACTCATAGGGGGATTAATCAGCAAAAGCACAATACCAAAAGAAAGGGCATATTGCCTCCATTATATTCTCCGAAGATACTATTGACCTAAAATAAGCCGTTTTGGCGTTAATAATAGATTACATGTTTTTGGTCATATTTCTGGCAATGGGAAATGATAAAAATCTTTCGTCTGCCTTTAATGTTAAATATCTCTTTTGATAACAGTCCGATTTCAACAATCTATAGCTTGTTCGAAAGGTATTTGTTAAAGCTGTCTAAAAACATATAAATTGTTAATCTATATTGTCAATTTCAGCAGATAATTTAAAAAAACTGCAAAAAACGCCATTTTTACGCATTTAAACATTCATATCTTGGAAACTAAATATCAGAATCAAAAACAAATTAATAGCGTTCATACTGTTTTTTAGTTCTTTCATTTAAAATTGGTTTGGATAAGATCGGTTCAGCCATTGCTGAGAAACACGAATGAGAATTTGTCCGTTACATACACACACACACACAGACACACACACACACACACACACACACAGACATTGTCCCAAATCGTCGAGCTGAGTCGATTGGTATATAAGACTCGGCCCTCCGGGCCTCGGAAAAAATCTTGAAGGTTTGAGCGAATTCTATACATTTCTTTTATAAGAAATGTAAAAAGGTTGTTCGAGTTTCTTGACCCCACCGTTTCAAAGGAAAAATAGTTTTGAAACCCTACATGCACAAGAAAAAAGTTGGGCATGAAAGGGTTAACATCTCTTCAGAAGGTTATTGTGCTCTTTGTAACGGGGGTGAAATTGTAGAGCGATGGAAGAAACGATTCAGATGAGACTAAAATTACAACACACTTATATTCAGAATACAGTGAAGATACGATTTTATAAGCCCTAAATTTTGTTTGCCCCGAAAATCTCTACCACCGATTTTCTCTGTCTCTCACGAGCAAAGTTATGGGATCAAGTCTTGGGACTGAAGAAGAATATAGTATGATCTAGCTTATATGTTGCCTCTTCGTATTTAATTGAAAATATGAAAATAAATTTTTGTATCGATTACATTGCGTTTAACCACAATAAGAGTAAACATTGAAATGTTTTAATTTACTGAGCAATAAGATCAGTAAAGGCTATTCTACCATTTATTCCGAGCTTTGAATAAAATATCACCTTTTGAAAAGCTTTCTAGGAATTTTTCGAGTGTAACAATTTTTGAAATTGGAATCAGGCTTGGTTAATCACCGACTAATCTTCATCGTGTTTGTATTATTGAAACAAAGCTCAGCTCTGGTACGACATATTTCGTAGCCGAATCTATGCGCGAATTGCGGTGGCAATGAATCGATCCTTTCTACTGATACTGGAAAACAACAAAACCCATTATACCAGGTCCATCAATTAAACACTAAAAACAACTAGCCCACTCTAAATGATACTTACCCTTAACGGCATCGATAGCAGCGAGAAGCGAGCAGAGAGCAACGATAATCCACAGGCACACTTTCAATTTATCCATCCTTTGGTGTCTCGATGCAGTGTATCTCTGCTTAAGCGTTGGCGTTTTAATTAGTCGACTTTTTACTTGACGATTATCAGCGTTTCCGTACAATTTATTACACTTATTTCGATTTCAATTGACTTTCAACGATCGTCACTTCATTGAATTGTCTCCCCTTGCATTTTGCTGTTATCATATTTCTTCTGTGCAACCGAATTACAGTTTGCGCTGAAACCACACTAATTAATTGAAATATCACATTCATCTTCATCAGTTTATCAGTCTGACCCTACATATGTAGGTGTAGAACGCTGTTTACTAATCGATTTACACCACTAATCGCCGAGTGTCGCATGCTGGTCAAAACATTCTTGTTCTCACTCGAGAGCTTCCCCAGCAGTGTTTGTTATGCTGTTCGTTCGACGCTTCGGCCCACCATAAACAAACAACATGATTATTCTCAACACTGCCTGCTGCGGTAGCGGGTGGGATCACCGCAATGGCCAACAACTAGCGCCTACGTGTGCAGCATATTTCGAACATGTCACCCTTCTATCTTAGCTAGTTCGGCGAACAAGATCTTTGAATGATGCTTTTTATTGTCTGCTGTAAAACAGGCTATTTTCGATCGGTTCGAATAATGCACCAATTTTTCCCCAATTTTTCTGAAATAATTTGAGATGATATGACTACTAGTTTAATACATGGAACCTGAAACAGCGTTCCGGCGTAGATGGATTTGTGTAGGAAAATGTAATGACCACACGTGGTATCAATGCGTTTTAGAATAAAAAACTACAGAAGACACATTTAAAATTCGTTGAGCATAATGAGATACACGTCCTTTTCTTTCAGTTTTATAGAATGATAAATAATGTCGTAATGTTGATATGATTTCGGTGTCAATAATCTAAGCAATCTAAGTTTTACCAATTGTGCAGAATCAGTCCATCCAACCTACATGTAGCTCAACTTCGCACATTAACACTAAATGGAGTTGGGTATGGGCATATTTCATTCCAAATTGACACGCCTTTCAGTTTTACCGTATAAGCTTGATCGTGTAAAATGAGGCGATATACAACATTGTTTAGTGTCAACTAATCCCATTTGCTAAACCGTTTCACATACCGGATCTTTCAAAAGAATACTAAAATTAATCACGCAAAGCACCATAGAATATCTCCAACTGGAACACCTAGACACGGTCATAAATTTACGTGAAGAACGCATTCTGTCTATATTTAGCGACAACTGGGAGCCGTATGTCGTAAAAGACATGCAAGAACGTTGCACTTTTCTAACGATGATGCATTTTGCCTTCTGTTATTAAATATCCTCAAATATATATATATATATATATATATATATATATATATATATATATATATATATATATATATATATATATATATATATATATATATATATATATATATATATATATATATATATATATATATATATATATATATATATATATATATATATATATATATATATATATATATATATATATATATATATATATATATATATTGATTTTATCTTTGCAATACAATTATATGTTTTCGGAAGGTTGTTTGTGAATTGCTAGGCTATGCTATGGTATCTTAAAGCTGCTACTCAATGCTGTTTTAATTGAATTTGTATTGTCTCCATTCTTACAAATAAAAGTACTAATTGAAAGTTATGTGATTTATCTTCTACACATCAATCCACAGTGGTCCAGTAAGCGAAATTAGCAAGAAAAATTTGCTCACACTTTCATCTTTGGATTTCGAGATTTATTGCATTTGAAACATTTATTGTGCGTGACAAACTATTCCTTTTTGGTTGAAATGGTTCTGGGGTGGTCCTAAAAATCAAAATTGCAAAAATTAATTCAAACGCTAGTTGAGGTACAACGACACTATCTTCGGCAATGTTCTAGAGAAATCAATTGAACAAGTTTGATGAAGTAGTCAAATTTATATGTCTAGTGCTAATCGTTATCATTTTATAGTGACTTCTAAAGCATAACTTAGGGTGACTCTCAAAAATTAGAGACAAAAAAGAAAGTTTTATCTTGCTTGGTTCAAAAGCAATATATGATTTTCACTGAAAAAATCCTCAAATGTGAATATCTCAAAAGTGAGAGAACGAAAAGAGCTATTTTTGATTGCATTTGGAAGGTTGTACTTTTGTCTTCAATATACGAAAATATTGGAGAACGCTTTACTGTCTTCCTCAAATAGTTAATTTTGAGAGTAGCGGTAATGCAAAGAATTTTTGTTTCATGCAGCTTTTATGAAGTATTGCCAAGACTTTTAAGATTCGTATACATTTACAGGCGTGTTTTATATTACAGATATATACAGATACATAGATTTATATAAATATATACACCGGCATGCACTGATATTCCTGGGCAGCAGGGACAGGAGCTCAGGACCGAAGTTCAGGGGCTTAACGAGTCCCCCCGCAGGTTTTGTCGGGACACGGATGCTTCCGAAAGTACCTGTATAGGTTTGGACATGCTTCGTCATCCCTTTACCCAGAGTGTGTGAACGTACAAGAGACACCGGAACATGTGGTCTTCGTATACCCAAGGTTCGAAGAAGTTCGAAGGGGTATGCCTGAAGTGACAGTAAAGAATATCGCCGAGAAGTGCCATTACGAGCATATCTGGAATGTTGCTAACAGAGTAGTTACGAGTATACTCCCCGAGCTGCAGAAAAAGTGACGATGAGACCAACAAAGTAGTGCCTCCGGTTAGAAAGCCGCCGTGAAACCACAAATTGGGAGAAACTCCGCCGCCGGGGAACTCTCCGCCGGTGTAGATTAGGTCCACCGTCAGGGACCAGTTAAGTAGTGTGCGGTGTAGTGCCGGGTTTGGGTCGTCTGGTCGCCAGCGAACCGAACATCTGACTCCATCGAAATCGCCTGTCCTACTCAGCCGTAGACCACGTCAAATAGCTAGCAGTGGGTCGTAAGGGCGCCAGCAAACCGGAAGCTAAGCTCCACCAGAAACCGCTTGAAGGACTCATCACCTACTAGCTAGCCGTTGAGTAGGCTAGGTCAAGTCTACGGAATGTTCGGGAGAATTTTTCAATGGCAGGGCTCCTTCTGATAGCTACCTAAAGAGCGAGAGCTCGTAGCAAAAATGTTAAAAAATGGGGTGAAGTATCCAAACCGAAGGTGTAGGAGCGTTCCAAGAGCGAAACATAACTGACTCTCGAAGAGGTGATTGCGTTCATTTCCCGGAACAGTTTAAACTCATAGCAGTATCAAGATCTGCGATCTACTAATCTCATCCAAGGGGCAGATTTGATCCTGTATACAACAGATTTGTTGAAATAAAAACTCTGATATCTTTCTGGTAATTAACACATTAAATAAATCAACACAGATTTTACTGTTATTTAAATATAATGGGAAATCAATCAAGTACGAAAAAGCGACTGTCGTAGATTTGGCAGACTTCTCTACGAAGCGAAGATTATCAAATACGATGCCGATGAGAGTTTGAATCAAGTCAAGCAAGATAATCGATAACAATTTGCAGTATTACACACACATTTTAAAAAGACATTTGTTACGGATTTTAAATCATTAAACATGCCCCATTACAACCTAAAATAAAAAGCTTAATCGATGAAGATAAACATAGAGAGTTGCGCGAATACAACAATTCACATATATATTCGAAGTTAGTATGGTTCCACTGTGTTTGGTACTAGAAACATTGGCTCAAATGGTGGAGTGAAAATTAGGGAAACGCGTTTCTAATTTCTATTGCGCTCATACATGAGTATTTCACCATTTATCGGCAGATCTTGATAACGATTCTATGTCGAATAATTGATGAAATAGCGTAGCCTGAACAAGTATATTATTCTTGCGAAGATCTAACAAAACCTCACAAAATTTTCAAAAGACCTATATTCTTTACCTACATTAACGCCATATGGTATAATGCCTTTACTCAAATTTGATCCATTTGAGAAAAACAAAAAGGTTTTCTACATGTCCTTAATATATTAACAGCTTTTCAAATGCAATTTAAAATATTCGTTTTCGTTTACCCATTTTGATCATATATATTAACATTTGAAAAGGGTGTATTTTTCAATGAAAATCATGTATCACTTTTGACCTAAACAAAATAAAAATTTTCTTTCTTCAGCATAAGTTGCCTCTAATTTTGCTCTTGAATTGTTTAGAATACCACTTTTGTGTAAAAAAAAATCGCTTTAAAAACTGTGGAGAAAACTGTGTTTTGGGCGGCAGCCTAAGTTACGTTATGAAAATAACAAAAAAATGAGAACGATTTGAAATACCAATTTGACATCTTCAACAAACTTGTTCAAAATTGATTGCTCTAGAAAATTGCGAAGCAAGTGTCGTTCTATCTCAACCAAAAATTTGAAAACATTTTTGCTACTTTGATTTTTTAGGACAACCCTAAAATCGTGTCAGCCATAAGAAGTACTTTGTCACGCAAAATAAATGTTTCTAAGACATCAAATCTCTTAATCCAAAGATAAAAGCGAGAATAATTGTTTTCTGCTAATTTCGCTTCCGGGACCACTCTGCAATGGATTCACAACGGATTATGCCATGATTATCAATAAATGCATGGAAATGGAAGCATGATTCCATAGTTGGAGCGCTTCGGAAGCAGAAATGTAGGTATTAGTGGCCACGGCATTTGTCTTTGTACTGAACGATGTGTGCCGTTGCGGTTGAAGATGTCGAGTCAATGATGGTCAGCGCGTTTTACTTTCTGAAACGATTATAACAAAGAACCTATTTTACTAAATCATTCAACGGTGACGAATAGTCCCTCTGGAGTGCTAATAGCGTATCTTCTTTGCCATCGTTTCACATATATACAAACACTGAAGAAGATTACAAGTAGTAATCGAAATACCGGTATCTGTTAAATAGTGAAGTGCAAGTGCATCTAACTATAAAAACATAATGGAATTAAATGGAAGAAAATCTTTGAAACATTACGTTTCACATATACGATAAAAAAACGACAAGTTTTAAGTTGACTACTAGATCGGTAATCTTTTGATTCCAGTATGGAAGACGACACGTTGCACTTATGCAGTTATGATTAAAATTCATACAAAATTTTTAAAATCAAACACTCATTGACAGTTTTTCTCCATGAGTAGTAATTTTGGAGCTGACCCTGGGGTGTTGACATTTCCTTTTGCGTCGCTAACCTCTTCGTTACGATTAAGATGATGTGATCTAGCGGCAGACACTAGTGATTATGAGTCAATGAACTTTACCAACTTAGTGGTTGGAAAATAAAAGCGATGCAAATGGATTTGACATTTTAACGGGAATTCCCTAAAAACTACGCGTCACAAAAAGAACTACTTTCGTTATCTGATAAGACCTTCGTTATTTCCAAAACTTTTGTAGTTTAAGTTACTATTAAGTATATTCAACTCAGGAAAAACATCGAAAAATGCATTAAAGGCCTATGTTTAGCTAATTTGTCACAAGCTTTTAGAAAAAGGGGATCGAAGTTATCATGGGACATAATGGGACAGATTTTGATAAAAGAACGGTTGAAAGAGGGAAAATCGTAACGAGAGTATGCTCTCGTTTTCTAGTAGTAAGACCGACAACATGTTTTCAATATTCGTCGTGATCTGAAACCAAATATAGCGATTGTACGTCCAGGGAAACTACCGTCGTTGAAGATACTTATATCGTACTACCTTAAAACATCGAAGATGGGTCACAGATAGATATTGTATACACTGGTCTTAAAACTGCTTTCGATCTTGGAGACCACTATCCTTCTTCTGGCAAAGATAAAACGACAGAGCGCATCGTCAAATTTCATAGGGTCGCCTAAATCATATCTCGTAGATTGTTCTCTGTATGTGAAATTAGGAAGTGTCGAGTCATATAGCTCCACCAACTTGTCGGGGGTACCTCAATGGAGCAATCTCGGATCGTTGCTTTTTGTTTATTCTTTAATGACGTTTGCTATGTTATACCCCTATAGTGCAAACTTATATACGCTGATCTCAAACTATTTCTAATTGTGCGGTCCATAGACAACTGTAATCACAATTCATTGGCTCTCAGCGTGTCCAAATACTGTATATCCAGTTAATCAGGTATCGTATATAGATGGCCAACAAAAATCATAACAGTATCTAAATCGAATCGAAGTCGCATAATAATACGCCAGATGCATAAGCAATATACAAATTTTATCGTAACTAGTGCGTCTTCAAAACTCATATACGAAACTCATATATGTAGAGCATAAAGAAAATCATGTCAGATCCAGACTATGTCGTATATCCTATATTTGGGCATTTTATTCGTCTAATTAGTGCTCTAAATATGTGTGTGTAACTCGGTTGCAATCACAAATTACGTATGATATTATTTACTCGCTAATATCTTTCACGCGAAGAAAAGGCTAATTATCTAGAGCTGCCGAAAGCCATGTAAGCTTTCTTGATTCTGCAACCGATTGCGAGTTGACACATAATGTTTTGAGTCATGAGTTACTTAACTTGATCTGTGACAATAATTTCAGAGTCAAAGAAAAGTCACTAACGAGCTTTGATTGTAATCTTTCGCTGCGAAAAAGCACCATTGATGCTTCATTTAAATTAACGGATAGTCCAACATGAAGACACCATTGCTCAACAACAACACATAACACATGTTTCATCAAATCAAAACGTTCCATAGCAGTGGCGACAGCACATCAATTTTGAGGATATCCGCAGATACTAAGTTTCCTTATCTTTACTTGTCTTAACAATGAGCATATATATCGCTTGCTAAGCATTGCGTGTATCCAATACGTGGCATATGAAGGTACTTCTTGACCTCGTGCTGTTTCCAAAAAGGATACGAAAAACATGTTGTCAAAAACACCTTTAATATCAAGAAAAAACTTTATTTCAATATTGTAGACAAGGTGTAATAGAATGGTAGTAGACTTCCCCCGATGATACACATGCAGCGGGTGCTCACCAAAGCTAACATCCCGAAGGTGGTCGATTAAAAGGGGGGTAAGGGTTTCACCGTAAAAAAATCAGTTTTTTGTTATTTTTTTTTAAAAAAGATGGGTGAAGCAAATTGATCGAAACTTTTGTACATTATAGTCAATCATTTCAATAACATTATGTAATTTTTTCTTGCAAAAATATCTACAAGCGACTTTGTGATGAAGCTTTTTGTGGAACGTCCCAGGAAAAACACGATTTGCGGAGTTCACTGCCATTCATAAACTACTTGACCGATTTATTTCAAATCTTGCATACACATTGTATCTAAAAATGCCTAACCTCTACGTTGAGTTTTTGAGATAATTTTTCAATTAAGCGGGCTTTTACTAATAAAATACCGGAATCGCTGTTTTTCAAGAATCATTTCGCCATTTTATGAGTAAAAAGCCCCTTTAATTAAAAAATTATCCCAAAAACTCAACGTATGGATTAGGCATTTTTTGTATAGAATGTGCATGCAAAATTTGAAATAAATCGGACACGGAGTTTTTGAATGGTAGTGAACACCGCAAATCGTGTTTTTCCAGAGACGCTCCACAAAAAGCTTCATCACAATGTCGTTTGTAGATATTTTTGCATGAATTTGTAGATTTTCAGAATGTTATTGAAATGATTGAGTATAATGTACAAAAGTTTTGATCAATTCGCTTCACCCATCTTTCTAAAAAAAATTGACAAAATGCTGATTTTTTTACGCTGGAACCCTTACTCCCACCTTAAA
Source organism: Topomyia yanbarensis (assembly GCF_030247195.1). Lineage (NCBI taxonomy): Eukaryota > Metazoa > Arthropoda > Insecta > Diptera > Culicidae > Topomyia > Topomyia yanbarensis. The sequence goes on from NC_080671.1 coordinate 151,084,584, forward strand.
CGTTACACTGATTTGCGATGGGAGGAGTTTAGACTGATCGGTCTAAAGCTCTTTGCCTCCTCATAAGTAACTCCTCAGGGGATGAATTTTACAATTACTTTCCGCCACATTAATGCAATGTCTCTATTGCAAGATTCAAGTAAGAACTTTTTTTCAAAATATTCTATCCTATTCATATCCTGTTTCAAGTAGAACTGAAATGATTCCGTCTTTTCCCATTTGATCGATTCAGTTCAACTACCTGAAAATAAATCAGGGGCAGTTAGCAGAGATGTCTCCGTACAGCCTGGAAAGTATGTGTGTCGAAAAGACAGTTGAGTACTACGTCTTCGTCAGACAAGCATGCACCATTAGCAGTTCATATCGAACTGTCATGAAAGTCTTTTGATTTCGAAAGAAACTTATGTAATCTGCTAGTACCGTTGAGACTTGAGACATTTGTGCAGAGGCTTTTCCAACCACTTCGCTCGGAGGATGTGAGGTCGTTTTTGTATGCTTTGTGAGCCAACTTGAATGCTTCCGACACATCGCTGCATTCGCGATTTCAAGCTCTTCTACATAACTTTTTTATCAAACAAGTTCGGTATTCCACTAAAAGGTACCCCTAGAAGCACACATAACTCGAAGCGGATAAGCCTCTTGGTACGCTGCTATTATGAGTGAGTTTGTTTTATCCACGAGCTCATCCAAGTCACTGGCAGATCCGATCATCGAAAGCTACCCATGAAATCTAATCGCCAAGCCCTCTTCGTAGAGGTCCCACTTCGTAGATTTGGCATTACAATATATCAAGATATCTAGTGAGACGTTTAAATGATCAAAAATGATGTACTTATGATCAGATAACGACGGTTCGAGTTCGATTGGTACGAACCAGTTTGCCAACTCACACGTAATATTGTCAGAGTAGAGAGCTACATCTAACACCTCTTCTTTACCAGCTCGTGCAAATGTTGATCGTTTTCCTATGCAGATTTGTACTACTTAATTATGCCATCAATTCGATGCCTCTCAAGTTGATATCTGAGCTGCCCTAAATTATGTAGTGGGCATTTGCATCACAGCCCATTAGGAGAGGAATACTATTTCAACCATAGTATGAAACCATCTCCTTTGTAATAATCAGAAGGTGATGAATTATTATTCCGTAAATATGCCGAAAAATAGACGCATTTCCTGTTTATGTTATCTGCAATCATATTGACTGTGACAGCACAAATATCGAGAATTGTGAGTTACGATACAAGATAAGCGTCAATAGCACTATTCGCAAGTGTATATTCACGAAGCACTCGACATGGATTTGTCATGCCATTTTTATTGAATCTACGAAGGCGGGGTTAATTTAAAACAAAGATCGAAATAGAATAATGAACTTACAAGGATCCATGAACTCGTTTAATTTTGTATTGGTAGAATTACTGAATACTTTAAATGTCAAATTGTTGCTAAATACTGATAACCCCAGGAGTAGACAAGATGGGAGGCTGGCAAAACCGTGACATATGAGCATAAGAAATTTAATAGATGAATATGGAATGGAACATCTGTAGTGCATTGGTGTAAGGTAACATTTCACAGTTGGCTTTTCTTATAACACGACGGGCAGTTTCATACAAAATTTACTGCCACACAGTTTAACACTAAATCAAGCAAAAAACTATGGCGATTACATTTGCATTGTATGAAGCGGAGATGTTGGTTGAGAAATCAACCAAAACACTGCTCACTGTTCTGTTTATTGATTTGTCAGTTAATTATTACTAAACTGTACATTCGATTTATCCAACAAGAATTACACTTCAATAATATTCAACATTCACGAAAAAAATGTTTTTTTTAAATTTTGCTTCCTGATTCATACATGATTCATCACTGAGCACTGTCGACTGTGTCGCTTTGACATTCTATTTTAGTTGAATAGGTTTTCCAACTTTATTCTTCCGTCTTCAGATTTCAGTATTTAACTGATGGACAATTTTTCACAAAACTCGTGGTTCCGAAAAACTTTCACCTTTTGATTCAGAACTACGGCTAAATTTTCGGTAGACGACGTCGTTCTACTGAAAATTAATTTACACACCGTCAAAGGGACAGAAATAAACTCGCGGTAAGTGCCATAAGCACCATTTTCTTAGTTAACCGCACGCCGCCACAGCAGTTTTCCACTTAATCTTGAGTAGTACACTGCGCTTACTGCTGACTCGGTCTGTCTGACTCCTCTCGGTTGCTTTTCTCTTCGCTGACCGCATACATAGAAGCAGAATATTCCTCTTCTTCCCCTGCTCAGGCAATAACGACCGTGCGCCGGTCGGCGATGCTTCCTTCGCTGAGTTGTTTATTTTCTTCGCTTTTCTTACTCATAAAAATCCGGCGATGATGGAATCATGTGTGTACACTTTGGCGCTTCCAATCCTCTCGGGAAACTCAACGGTGGGGGCGGGAGATTACACTATGAATTTGAGCTAGAAAATGTTCTATTTTATGTTGACCCGTATGAAATATGGCGTATCATTACCACTGGATCATAATAATGCCCGTACTATTCTGCAAATCGCACAGACATCACATGGCCACATTTTCTTTTCACAGTGCACCCACATTCAATGCCAGAACACATTTCCCGGTACGCGGCAGTCGTGCGTGTCGCGGTCCCCTCTTAGAACTCACTTAAGCCAGCGTGACATGTGTGAACGGGACGGAGTCGCGAAAGATGCGTTCACGCTTCACTAGCCCCAATGTACGGTGCAATATGCGTACGTTGAACAAGGACCGGTAGCACAGCAAAACGTTATTCAACACACAAACGGAAAAGCAAGGGCACTCGTATAATACGGTTTCTGTTAGCATCCGTTCAGTCCAACCGATCTGCAACGACTAAATATCGGAATGAACTCGTGCTTGTTAGAGGATGCTATCCGAAACTGAATTGAAAAATTCAGTATTTAAGCATGCGCAGGCTGCTTGTTCTGATTGAAATGAATCATATGTTAAGGGAGAATTTTAATGTCATACATAATCGACGAATTACTGAAACGACACACTAAAATGTAGCAGGTACCACCCAGGAGTCGTGTTGAAGAAATTGTCTATTTTTTATGGATTGACTTATTTTAAAAAAATCTAGTTAGATTCACACTTTGATAAATACTTCTAGATAATAAAATATATGTTGGATCCCCTACCAAGAAAATTTTAGAATCACTACACTTTGCCATGCATTTTGGAACTGGAATAGTCATATTTTTATGCTACGACAAACAGCACCATGAAAAAAATCATATGTTTTGTAACTATGTTCAATTTTTCTGCCATAAAGCTTTTATTTTATTTGTAAAATTCAGTCATGATTTCCGCTACGTTGTAACCAATTCGGTTTTCTGTCAGTGAACTAGTTCACAACTTTAGGATTATTCTTAATAAATAAAATAATGGTTCGCCATTTCGTTAATAGAATAGGGAATATTGTGTATGTTCCGACTATACGATGATAACCGATGCATGATTCCTTACAACTTGATTATGATCTGGATTTCGTCGTTGCGAATTATGTCTCAAAATATAAATAAATTTCACAAATCCATGAAATGGTTTTCCCTTTACAGGATATAGTTCATTTAATATAAAAATGTTGTGCATGGTCATGAAATTTGAATCATTACATACACTATAGAATATTAATTATGGATCACTTTTTGCTTCATGAACTGGTTCGTGATTTATAGCATTTTATTCACCATCCACTATACGTGCTCGTAAATAATGATTATAGCCAAAACCAAGTAAATTTTTTAGCTAACTGAATTGGTTCCAGCTTCATAGAATATCCTGATATTCATACTCGAGAAATAGATCACAAAACCATTCGATTTTCAGCGCGTTGTGTGCATTGACTTCGAAAGATTCTAATTGATAGGAGGATAGATTTAAAGAAAACGGTTGAGATTTCGAAAAAGCTTAAAATTAATGTAACATTGATAAAATATTGAATGTTCAGAAAATAAAACTGTCCAGCAGATATTATTCCAGTCTACAAGGTATACTAATCATCACAAAACAGCTTTAAAGACTCCATAGACAAGTTTCTTTTATAATATGCTAATAAAGTCAAAGAACGTGAGCTTTTAAAGTGGAATAAATTTTCAAAACCTTTGCTTACGGTTAAGATCACATAATTTTGAGACCATCAACTTTGAAGTTTTAACAACTTCGAAGAAGTTTTCCAACATAAAACACAACATCTTCTGATGAAACAATTTTAGTGATTAATTCTCCTAGAATTAACTGTGGAGAATAACCTCTCCAAAAAAATGTTAGAGTCTTGTAGTGTATAAGATATTGTTGGAAGAAAAATAATTCCTATATTAGAATATGTGAGTAAGAAGTATACATTCCACCTTAATGAATCAAGTATATCGATACGAACGTGCATGCAACAGTGTAAGAACATGCACGCTGTCTCATTGATGTGTGAGTAGCACTATATATGCCTTGTGAGAAGGAGAAGGATTGACTGATTGACAGAAATACAAGAGTAATGAGTACAGCTGTGTGCGTTGCAGCGTGTCATGCGATGACTACAGAAATCGAACACACGTAAGCGAGTGTGTGGATGTATTTTGCGGCAGGGAATCCGTTTGAAGTGCGAATCCGACGCTTTGAAGCGAAAAATACTTCGGCCATGGATACAAGTCTGTCTTCGGCGAAGTTGTTGAGGAGGTTTGCTTCATTTTGTGTCTGATTTGTTTAATTGAGATATAGATGGGCTGGAGTGCCAATGGCTTGCATTGCGCTATCGTACTATTCCCTAGCCGTTTTTTATAATAAAACCGGATAGAATCCACCGAACAGTGAAATGATATATTAACTGTATACTTTTGCTCATTCATTACATTTCATGAAAAATATTCGCTTAGAAATTGGATGAACACACTTGGGCGAATAAAACCTCGAATAAAATTAAATAATTATAAAAAAACCTGTTTTAATCCACCTAGCGGTGCAATTGTGCCTTTCTCATTTCTCTAAACTATTGTACGGAGGCTATTTATGTTCAACATAATTGTGGAAATGTTCATTACATTCTTAGTACACTTTGCACTTATACACAATGCACAGTGGTCCAGATCGCTAATTTAGGAGGAATTTTTACTTTCTGACAAACCTATATAATTTAGCCTATCATGTCTTAGGATGAACTGAAATTCAACAGCAGCTGATGGACCTTTCATTTAAAATCAAGTTTGTCAAAATCGGTTCAGATAATTCCGAGAAACCGATGTGGACAAATCAACAAATTTTGTAACCATACTCTTCAACTCGTAATCCGGAATAAGATGTCGGTTGAAAATGGAATTCAATAGCAACCTATGGGAATATTATACCTTTCATTTGAATCTTAGTTTGTAAAAATCGGTTCAGCCATCTCCGAGAAACCGATGTGGACATTTTGTTAACAAATCCGCACATACCCACACAAACATACCCACACAAACATACATACATACATACATACATACATACATACATACATACATACATACATACATACATACATACATACATACATACATACATACATACATACATACATACATACATACATACATACATACATACATACATACATACATACATACATACATACATACATACATACATACATACATACATACATACATACATACATACATACATACATACATACATACATACATACATACATACATACATACATACATACATACATACATACATACATACATACATACATACATACATACATACATACATACATACATACATACATACATACATACATACATACATACATACATACATACATACATACATACATACATACATACATACATACATACATACATACATACATACATACATACATACATACATACATACATACATACATACATACATACATACATACATACATACATACATACATACATACATACATACATACATACATACATACATACATACATACATACATACATACATACATACATACATACATACATACATACATACATACATACATACATACATACATACATACATACATACATACATACATACATACATACATACATACATACATACATACATACATACATACATACATACATACATACATACATACATACATACATACATACATACATACATACATACATACATACATACATACATACATACATACATACATACATACATACATACATACATACATACATACATTGGTGGTGACTTCAACGCCTGGGCTGTGGAATGGGGCAGTAGAGTAACCAACACAAGAGGGTGTATCCTGCAGGAAGCTCTAGCGAAGTTAGACGTACGATTGTGCAATGAAGGCTCTGTTAGCACATTTTGGAGAGACGGGAGGGAGTCTATCATCGACGTCACATTCTGTAGTCCCTCATTGACGGCGAACATGAATTGGAGAGTATGCGAAACGTATACGCATAGTGACCACCAGGAGATTCGCTACCGTATCGGTCAACGGAACTCCGCGGCAGTACAGAGAAGGGTGACCGGCGAACGAAAGTGAAAGACGAAAGCCTTCAACAAAGACCTCTTTGTTGAGGCACTTCGGCCGAACGGCGGGACCGAGAACGTGGATGCGGCTGACCTAACAAGAAGAATTGTGGCGGCTTGTGACGCCACAATGCCGCGAAAACTGGAACCACGCAACAAACGGCGTCCAGCTTACTGGTGGAACGAGACGCTTAGTACGTTACGCGCTGCTTGTCTCAGAGCCAGAAGGCGGGCGCAAAGAGCAAGGTCGGAACCAAAGAGAGAAGAGCGTAAGGCAGCATTTCGGGAAGCTAGGGCCGCTTTAAAACGGGAGACCAGACTTAGCAAGTCAGAGTGCCACAAGGAGCTATGCCGAGAAGTAGACGCCAATCCCTGGGGTGATGCATACCGAGTCGTGATGGCGAAAATGAAGGGTCCGACGACGCCAGCCGAAATGTGTCCGAGCAAGCTGAAGATAATCGTCGAAGGCCTTTTCCCGAAGCACGATCCAACTATATGGCCACAGACACCGTACGGCGAAGAAGAAGGAACAAGCACGGATCGTCAAGTGACTAACGACGAGCTAGCAGAAGCATCGAAGCGCCTAAAATCAAGGAAAGCCCATGGTCCGGATGGAATACCAAACGTGGTACTGAAAGCTGCGATCCTGGCATATCCGGACATGTTCAGGATAGTGATGCAGAAGTGCCTAAATGAAGGCAACTTCCCCGAAATGTGGAAGGTGAGCGCGGACTGTCCAAGATGCAGTTCGGTTTCCGCAAAGGAGCAACGACAGAGGATGCAATTCGGATATTGCTCGAGAGTGCTGAGAAGTCATCTAAACAGAAGCGAAAAGAAGATCGATACTGCGCTGTGGTCACGATAGATGTGAAGAACGCGTTCAACAGTGCCAGCTGGGAAGCCATCGCTGCAGCGCTGCATAGAATGAGGGTTCCCGGCTATCTATGCCAGATCCTGAAGAGCTACTTTCAGAGCAGAGTGCTGCTATACGAGACGAGTGAAGGACAGAAGTCATTGCGTGTCACAGCGGACGTTCCTGAGGGCTCCATTCTCGGTCCAACCCTTTGGAACGGGATGTACGATGGGGTCTTAACGCTGCAGCTCCCTAGAAAAGTGAAAATCGTAGGTTTCGCGGACGACGTGTCACTAACGGTGATGGGTGAGTCACTTGAAGAAGTGGAGGTGTCGGTGATGGAGACAATAGACGCGATCGAGAGCTGGATGAACGGGGTCAAGCTGCAAATAGCTCACCACAAGACGGAGGTATTGTTGGTCAGCAACTGCAGATCGGTTCAACGGATGCAGATCGACGTCGGAGGGAACGTGATTGCATCGAAACGTGCATTGAAGCAATTGGGAGTTATAATCGACGACCGGTTGAGCTTCAACAACCACGTTGATTACGCCTGTGAAAAGTCGGCGAAGGCAACGAACGCAATAGCGAGAGTCATGCCAAACGTCGGCGGTCCGAGAAGCAACACGAGACGTCTGCTATCTACTGTTTCGTCATCGATACTCCGATATGGGGTTCCTGCCTGGAGTGCTGCGCTGAAAACCAAGCGGAACCGTGAAAAGCTAAACAGGACATTCCGACTGATGGCCGTACGAGTCGCGAGTGCCTACAGAACAATATCGTCGGAGGCAGTTTGCGTTATCGCCGGGATGATCCCCATCTGCATTACCCTGGCAGAGGACGTGGAATGCTACCAGCGGAGAAATGCACGCACCCCTTTGCCCGGAGTGTGCGACTGTGCAGGAGACACCGGAACACGTGGTCTTCGAATGCCCTAGATTCGAAGAGGTTCGTAGGGGTATACCTGGTATGACAGTGGACAATATCGTCGAAGAGATGTGCCGTGACGAACATACCTGGAACGCTGTCAACAGAATGGTCTCGAGCATACTCTCCGAGCTGCAGAGGAAGTGACGAAGAGACCAGCAAGAAGCCGAAAATCGGGTTTCGATAAAAAATTCCGCCGCCGGGGAACTCTCCAACTGTGTAGACTAGGTCCACCGCCGGGACCAGTTGAGTAGTACGTGACGTAGCACTGAGTTGGGTCGTCGGGGCGCCTGGGAACCGGACGTCAAGCTTCACCGGAATCGCTGAACCGACCTCGACATCCCACCGGGTAGCTCGTGAGTAGGCTACATCCACCGCCGTGGATTAGACCGAGTTGACCGCGTCGCAGAACTAGCAGTGGGTCGTTGGGGCGCTGGTGAACCGGAAGCTACGCTCCAACCGGAATCGCCGGATAGACCTCAGCACCTACTGTATGGCCCGTTGAGTAGGTAGATCCACCGCCGGGGACTAGATCGAGTAGATCGGGACGACGCGGAGAGCTAAATGGCTCACAAAACGAACATCGGAATCAGGAGAAATCTACCGCTCAGTTGCAGGAGAATAGGCTAGATCCATTGTTGGGGACTATACTGAGTAGTTCACGAACAAGTGAGGGCGGGAGCTGAATGGCTCATCGGGAAAGTAGAGCGAAACGGAACGAGAGAAAGCCAAAGGGGATATCGGGAGAGCCTCCTTCGCCGGGGAACTCTCCGTCGGCGTAAGCTAGATCCACCGCCGGGGACTAGACTGAGTAGACCGCGACGAAATACCACCAGTCGCTGGTCGTCGGGGCTTCAGCGAACCGGACGCCCTGCTCCACCGGAATCTCCGTACTTCTCTCGCCGGGGAATTCTCCGTCGGAGTAGGCTAGATCCATCGTCGGGGACTAGACCGAGTAGTTCGCGAACAAGTCTGGTGCTCAATGAGTAAACGGCGATGAATAGTGCGAGAAGGGAGTTGCGGTGCTAACTGGCACAAGGGAGCCGAAGAGCTCGGTGAATTAGACAGTCTGAAGTTTGCCACCCAGACTGTACTCGTTGGGGAGGAGTACTAAGCCTCGACTCACAGCCAGCTTTCCGACTGCCATGCAGAACTTGCCAGTCTGTGTGGATGGTAGAGAATTGGTGGGGTGTAGAGGAGTGGGGCTGTAACCCTGCGGAAGAAACGAACTAGTAAGTAGTTGAATTAGAGTGTGTGTTATGCACATAAAAACCCCTCCCCGAAGTAATGCCGTAAGGTAGTGCCGGGGAGGAACCAGTAAAGGATCATTCAATCGCTTTCCGGAGCGTTTGCATAATATATAACACGCTTGAGACGGTGTGCCTGTTACGTCATTCATTACCTTCGTATCAACCATGGAAAATATGAAGCTTGAACTAATCGGAATCTTGCGCATATTAACATTTACTATAGACAGGACTAATTCATCGATTTGCTTGTTCATCGCGGCAACTTCATCCTTTGTTACTATGTTTTAAATGCCGCAAGGTTCTACTGTATCGATTTTGCTGGCTATTTTCGGCAAATTTGAGACTAAGAGAAACGAAAGCAATGAAATTGAAAGACGGATAGGTATTCTAGAGCGAATCAGTTATAAACTTAGAACGGAAAACTAGAACTAGGCAGGCTCATATGGGCATGATCGAAAGGAAGTACAGTACAGTAGAACCTTGCGGCAATTAAAACATAGTAACATATAAACTAGTTGGTAAAAAAAAGTAGATAAAAATTCGATTTCTGCTAGCTGAGCTGTGTCATTAATTGCTATCAGCCAGCCATCCGTGTGTGCGGAACGAAAAAATAAATAAGTAGTTCAATCACAATAGGATCGGTGCGACACCGATAGCTTGGTGTCGATTGAATGCATACGTCACGGCTTGATGCTAGCAGAAAGGGAGAAGAATGATCGCATGGTCGTTCTAGGCGAGGATTTGTGAAGAATTTTTTGCCGGCGTCGGCGGTAAAACATGATGATGAGTTATGTTCTACCATAGACCATGCGGTAGACTTGGGTGAAACGCCCAACTCCTACTCTGCAGATAGCAAAGAATTCTTCACATTTCTTTTCGATCATGCCCATATGAGCCTGCCTAGTTCTAGTTTTCCGTTCTAAGTTTATAACTGATTCGCTCTAGAATACCTATCCGTCTTTCAATTTCATTGCTTTCGTTTCTCTTAGTCTCAAATTTGCCGAAAATAGCCAACAAAATCGATACAACTTCATCCTTTGTTAGTTCAGGATTTTCCTTCTTGAAAATTAATTTTACTACTTGTAATGAACTTAAGCTGTTCATCTGTCTTTTTACCAGTGATAAGCAAATTCGCCAACTCTCTTCGACTAATATCCATATTTACTAGTTTTATTTAAAACGAATAAAATCAGAAAACATTTTTTGACAGTCGTTCCACTTATGCAAAGCTTGCTGCGATGAGAGAATGACATTTGAAAGTGGCTTTTTTCATAATACAACGATATGTGTGTAAATGCGTTGAACCTGCAAAACTACAAACTTTAAATCTAAATTGCAAATTTTAAAAAAATATCGTATTCGCCAATTTTTGCTCAAATATGCTAAAAAGTATGGTCTTTCATGTGGTTGGAACAGTATTCAATTTTAGGTGCCCGCATCAGCGATATTGAGCCTTGAAATAGGCTATTTTTTTAACGAAAAGTGTCCATAACTTTTTAAAGAAAAAAGTTAGACCTTCGGTGTCTTGGAGAAAAATACTCGGCTTGAAGTTTTCAATAAGCTGTTCAAAGGTTGTGTTAACAAAAAGTAAAAGATACGAAAGTTATACTAAAAAACCTGTTTTAATCCACCTAGCGGTGCAATTGTGCCTTTCTCATTTCGCTAAACTATGGCACGGGGGCTTTTTATGTTCAACATAATTGTGGAAATGTCCATTACATTCTTAGTACACTTTGCACTTATACTTAATGGCATGCCAGCCACGAACTTGATAAGCTACGTGTCGACAGTGAAACACTTGAAACAAAAAAATATCATACTTCATTAGCCTAATCAGCATTAGATCAAGGTTATCTGATTGCTAACTCATTTTGTCATGCGGGGGTGGGTATGTGAGGAGGGCGAAAGTCCCATGAACGAATGACTCCCCAGCTTAAATTGGTATGCTTTGTGATATAGTGGTGGTTTAAAGATGATGGGGTTAAAAGAGAGGGGTATGAGGGCTAGATGGGGTGGTGATTTAAGGAGATTTTTAAGGGAGGGGAGTGAACAATAGAGGGGGGGGGGTGTAACCCCTCTCCGTAAACCATCAACTACGCCCCTGTTAAAATCCAGAAACCTTAGGCGAGTCGAAAAAAAAATTTGCCCGGGATTAGGTTGACGTTTTTCAGAGTGATTGCATAACTTTTCTATATGAGAAAGGCAAAAATGCGCCAAAATCCAAAAAAGTGAATCGTCGTCAATTTTTTTTTTCGAGTTTGCATCAAATCTCGACGTTTCATGCACCTTGAACACATTTAGCATCAGAAATAAAAATTCTATTTTTAATTTTTCCTATAGTTTATATGAGAAATTTCTGTGTGGCCGCACTCTGAAATCCGTAATTCCGGAACCAGAGTTCCGATCGATCCAAAATTCAATAGCAGCCGATGGGAAGGTTGCACCTTTCATTTGAGACTAAGTTTGGGCAAATCGGTCCAGCCATCTCTGAGAAAAATGAGTGACATTATTTGACACATACGCACATACACACACACACACACACATACAGACTTTTTCCGATCTAGACGAACTGAGTCGAATGGGATATGACACTCGGCCCTCCGGGCCAGGATTAGGTTGACGTTTTTCAGAGTGATTGCATAACCTTTCTATATGAGAATGGCAAAAATCAATAAACTGAATGAAATTTCATAATAAATAAAGCGAACAAATCAAAAAATTTCGAAAATAAATAAGATTAGTAATATGAATAATATTAATATACCTCGACAATTATTCCCCCGTGGCGGATTTACTTAAAAAGCAGCCAAAAGTTGAAAATTGCGTGGTAGTAGAGGAAATCGAGGAGAGTTGAAACAGAGGAAAGTTCAAACAGCGACCATTGCTAGCCAAACTATGCCGTTAGAAATCTGGCCAAAGTATGTTTGTTGCTCATCTTTCGTTTAACAAAAGCATTTTTGCAAAGTTCCTAATGTCATGGTATGGTATCCTCTGTTTCGACTCTCCACGGTTTTCCCTACTTTGGGTTCTAGCACTTATAGTGTGCTTCAGATGGTGCTATCGTATGCTATTTTACGTGAAACGCGCTCAAATTCCCATATTTGGGGTGTTGGTACACCCAAACAGTTTAAACCGTCGCGTTTTGCTCATAGTTTTTTATCGAGAACTCGAAATATCATGTATTATTCAAGTGTAGCTGTAGCTGAATTTTGATAAGAGAGTCGGTTTCGAATTTATAATAATGGAAAGTTATGCTGACTGTATGTACTTTATTTATATGTATTAATATCAAAAGATATTATTTTGTTTGTTTATAGAAAATGTAAAAAACTTTCGCGCTTTTGTGATGGATGGTTTCAACACACGTTTTCGTTAAATCATTGAAATACTTTTTTGTCCGCGTATGTCCACTATGTTTTAAAGCAATTTTTATTCCCCATAGGATTCTCCATTTAGAACATGTTACAAATTTTGCCCGTTCAGGAGGCTTACTCTAATCTTTGGTTAAGTAGACACGGAGACTGATTATAAAGCTTTCAGTTGGGAATTTGGACTCGTACGAGTATGTAATGCACAGTAATGAGAACTGTAGCATCTCTGGTTGTCGTAGTGAGAAGCACAATACACCATTTTGAACGGGAAGAAACCAACCACCAAAACACCGCGTCATTCTTACCCCACCCAAAAACTGTCGGTCTTATCCCAACGGTGCCTATTTTTGTTAAAGACTCAATTAACAGTATTGAAATACTCAAACTTATCTTTAACACACAGAAATATTGAGAGGAGATTAGAATGTGCGATAAAAAACTGGTGATTTTCAATGCGTTTGTGCTGTTAGAACCTTAAAATGTATCAACTAAAATGATATCCAAGTGCTTATCAACTTTGCTTACGCATGTTTGTTTATTTTGTTGAAGCTTAATGAACCTATATAGCATCGATGCGCCTCGAAATGTTCAAAATAATCGTATTAGTAATATCCTGTCATTACCGTATGATTTAAAATTCGATATCTGGGAAAAGTCGTGGGACCACCAATTCCCCTACATATATCGCAATAAGTACAACTAATAAAAGTACATCTTAACGAATAGTTGCCATTGATAATATAAATATGAATTCCGTTTCATCGATGTTTACTACAGCCCTCTTTTATTGCTACAGTATAATGAACCAATTAATCGAGTTCGAAATGGCTGAATTGATGATCGTGTGTATTTACGATAATTGTCGATCCAGCGTGCACATGGCACCGATGAACTCAAGAATGAATACAAAAGGAAACGACCAAGAAACGATGTTCTTCTACTATTTATCCTCTAATCTTCCGCAGTCAGTCAGTCAGTCATAGTTCGTGTCAAGTGAAGCAGGTCAATAACACCGGCTGGTTCGGCTCATCAGTTTCCATCGTCATCTAACTGATTGAAACTACACAAAAACCGAATATGGTGAGTTTAACCTATGTCACATTGTTGTAAACAGTCTGTAATAAGTGTTCTTGCACTCACCAGAATATGAAAACATCTGTGATCGCAGTACTCGTCACACTTCTCGCTCAGAGAATCCACACCGATGGTGCTAACATTTTGCTAGTTTCTTCATTCCCTGGCATGAGCCACTGGCTAATGTTCGAGCACATTGTGAATGAACTGCTCGAACGAGGTCACGAGATCACTGCCATCACAAACTATCGCCTGAAGAACTCGAACTACAGCGATCGTTACCGGGAGGTACTGATCAATCCAATGTTTGATTTCGAAGGGGATCTACCGATGGAATCGTACTATCGCTCAACGGAGTTTAGTAGCCCATTTTTCAAGCTGAAAATACTTTGGTGGCTAGGGTTGGCTACAACGGCGCATACTTTCGAAACGGAAAATGTGCAGCAATTTTTGCGAGAGGAAGGCCTAAGATACGATCTGGTTATTGCTGAACAGTTTGTTCAGGAGGCTTTTCTTATGTTTGGATACAAGTATAGTGCTCCGATTGTAACAATAAGTTATAAGAAAACTTTACCGGTAAAGTATTTGATCTGCTATCAGTTTAATCCATTGCAGATACACTGGGGTACACGGACTACATTGATCGATCGTTTGGAATGATAACTCCATTATCGTTTGTGCCACATTTTTTCACCCAACTCACTGATGAAATGAACTTTGTAGAACGATGCTACAATGTGATAGTAACGACGTACGATTGGGCTTATCGGAAGTTTATTTATTTACCTGAACAGAATACGATGGCTCGGAAATATTTTGCAAATACTGAAAGTTTAGCAGTATCCATGCCAACACTGGAGGAGTTGGATACGAATGTCAGTGTGATCCTAACCAACAGCCATATCATGTCGTTCAGACCGAGACCTAAAATGATCGGAATGGTTGATATAGCAGGCGTCCACATTAGGCCGGCGAAGGAGTTACCGCAGGATGTTAAGGTTCGTATGATTCATAGGAAGACTTGTAGGAAATTGGGAAAACCATTACGCTTTTCCAATGTTATAACAGTATAGTTACCTACAATACGAAAGAAAAGAATACAAAGATTTTAAAATGTACTTTTTAGTCATGTTTGAATAATTTACAATTTATCATAATCACAGTTAAAAAGTTTTCTATTTGTGGTCAGAAATAGGCACAGGTGCCTACTTCGATCAGCAATCGAAGAGTAAGCATGTGATATAACGTCCAGCTTTTCACGAAAAGCTGGCGTCTGACCTATTATTTCCCGATGAAATATGAAATTATGTTCTCACACTCAAAATAAGGATTTAGAAAAAAAAATTTCTGCGAATAATCGACATAAACGTTTAGTTAAAAAAATGTTATCAGTTGTTATTAAGAAATTTGTCTTATTGATAGCTACTCCATGATTCAAATATGCTAAAAAATCGTTTTCGTATTTAACAGATAATCATTTGATTGTTGTTAGTTTTTGATGCAGAAACGTGAATAAGTTACAAATAACCCACTTTTTGGAAAATTTTCATTTGAAGCATTTTGATTTGAAATGACATTTAGAATCGTATTATGTATAAAATTCACAGTTTATTACTGATAAGTTCTCCATGATGCAACGACATTTAAAATGTTTCTTTTCTTTTGAGAATTTCGTCAAGGAAAAACAAAAAAATGAAAAGCATGAGTTTTTTGCAATTTAATTTTTCAACTTAAATTTTGTTTTTAGTATATATTTTTTTAGCACAGAGCTAGTTATTCTCTCTTATTCTCGGATAATTTCGCTGCACAAAATATGGTAATCGAACATTTTTACATTTCTTATAAAAGAAATGTATAGAATTCGCTCAAACTTTCAAGATTTTTTCCGAGGCCCGTAGGGCCGAGTCTTATATACCAATCGACTCAGCTCGACGATTTGGGACAATGTCTGTGTGTGTGTGTGTCTGTGTGTGTGTATGTAACGGACAAATTCTCATTCGTGTTTCTCAGCAATGGCTGAACCGATCTTATCCAAACCAATTTTAAATTAAAGAATTAAAAAACAGTATGAACGCTATTAATTTGTTTTTGATTCTGATGTTTAGTTTCCAAGATATGAATGTTTGAATGCGTAAAAATGGCGTTTTTTGCAGTTTTTTTTAAATTATCTGCCGAAATTGAGAATATAGATTCACAATTTATATGTTTTTAGACAGCTTTAACGAATACCTTTCGAACAAGCTATAGATTGTTGAAATCGGATTATTATCAAAAGAGATATTAAACATTAAATGCGGACGAAGGATTTTTATCATTTCCCATTGCCAGAAATATGACCAAAAACATGTAATCTATTATTAACGCCAAAACGGCTTATTTTAGGTCAATAGTATCTTCGGAGAATATAATGGAGGCAATATGCTCTTTCTTTTGGTATTGTGCTTTTGCTGATTAATCACCCTATGAGTGAGATATTTTCACAAATTTTCTTGGAAGTGATTATATCGAAATGATGCCTTCAGCAAATTTGTAGCTCTTACTTTTGCGAATAACTTTACTGAAGACTTCAAATATCTATTTTGAATACTTTAAAAGTTATGGCTTGTTGTATGTGGATTACTTTTTGTCGCCTATTTATTGTTCAATATAGTAATAATCCATTGAAATAAGCCAAACATTATTTCGATAAAACGAATTTTGTATTTCATTTTTCTATCTACAACCGCTAGAAATAATCACCGAACACTTCCAAGTTGTCTGGAAGGAACTTGATAACTTATCAGTGCAAAAATGTTCATTTGTGCGAACCTTCTGACTGCAATTTTTCTAACTTATAACCCTCGGATCGATCTGAAACATATCGGAAAATGAAAAGCGAAATAAATAACTACAAGCAACGGTGTAGCCAAGAGAAGGTTTTTGGGGTTTTAACACCATACAACTCCCCCCCACCACCACACCCAAAAAAAATATTGGATTGAAGTTGAAAATTTATTAATGCTGACTGATTTAATTCAATATTACAATAACAATTATCTGATGCGTGGATTGCCCAAGCAACACGGTATGTTGATAAGCTGTTTTTACAGCACCAATGTCACACATTAATTTGTGAAAATATTACTGCAGCAAGCGTTATTCAACTGTTATGCAATTAAAAAAGCGCAAGAGGCGGAGCTTATAGGCAACATGTTCATTTGTTCCGAATGATGTACCAAGAATCATAATAACAACAAAGATTGTTGCAATAATGCTAGCGATTGCTTTGAAAACAATTTTGTCGAAATGAAATGACACTTAATGTGTTTCATGAAATTGTTATGCAAACAAAGTATAAATATTATGTTCACATTCAATTATGACAATATTATTAATGTGGGTGAAAATGTTTAACCAACAAAATTGAATCGAGTAATTTTTGAAAATACTTTGATATTTTTAAAGGGCCTTAAAACAACGTTGATATAAACTCAATAAATTTTGTACTTATTTTGTGAATTATTTATCGTACGCAAAGAACTGTGCTCAAATATGCTTTTTTCGAGAGTAATCAAAAATTTGAAGCATATTAATGATGAAAATTTTGGGTTCCGATCAAAAAATCTATGCATATTAACTGTTCGTCAGCAACTTTTATCGAGAAAGAATTCATTCTATCAATAAATATGGCGGTTGTTTTTATTTCTACTATGTTACAAACTGAAGTTGAGTAAAAGTTTTATAAGTGTATCCGGAATCAAATTTGCTGACAAGTTGAATAATAATGTCATCTCCAGTTTACGCGATGATGCTTGCAACAAAATTATTTTAGCTGTGCAGTAGAGTCACAAACATGTTGTAAAAAACATCAATAATATGTGTCAAAGTTGATTGTTTCAGAAAACATAAGCACCACAAATAAATAACTAAGATGTAACGTGCAGCAGCTGTGTTTCACACATCCAACAGTCATGTTTTTTGCAATTCTGTTGTCATTGTAATGCAACATATAACTTTTATTGTTTTTCTAGAACATGTTGCAAGTGCTGCTTGGGTGATAACCTGTTGTTGTAAACATCATGAGGACTTTTGATAAATTGTCGGAATGGGGTCCTGATATGTAACTGATCTATTGGTCTTGATTTCACAGTTGTCTAATTGCATCAATATCAAATTCCTGCCTGAAAACATTCCAATAGAAAATTCCAGAGTTCTGTAATCAATCATAATCCTCAGATTTATTTTCAAATTGAGTAGTTTTTGTAGAAATGTACTGTAATAAGGGTCTTTATTTAATAGGAAGCGAAGTTAAAATTGATTTAATGTCTATGAAACATAGAACTGCTCACCAAAAAAATGCATAACTTTCAACATTTGCTAAAAATGTTTTTGCCTTTCTCATTCACTCTAAAATTCGTCAATCTAATCCCGACCCGGAGAACCGAGTGTCATATGCCAATCGACTGAGTTCGTCGAGATCGGAAAATGTCTGTGTGTAAGTGTGTGTATGTATGTGTTTGTATATGTGTATGTGGAAAAAAATGTGACCTCTGTTTCTCAGAGATGGCTGGACCGATTTGCACAAAGTTAGTCTCAAATGAAAGGTACAACCTTCCCATCGGCTTTTTTTTATTGATTGGACTTCCGGTTCCGGAGTTACGAGTTGAAGAGTGCAATCACACAGCAAATTCCCATATAAACTGAAAAGAAAAATTTTCAAAATCAAATTTTTGATGCCAAATGACTTTAAAATGCATGAAACATTGAGATGTTTGACAAAAATTGACCTGTTTGGACTTTGGTACATTTTTGCCTTTCTCATATAGAAAGGTTATGCAATCACTCTGAAAATCGTCAATCATACCGGCCCGGAGGGAGTATGCAGTGAGGGGTTGCTACTTTAAAATTAAAACTAGTTTAAAATTTCTTAACAAGTTGAAGATTTTCGGCAGGACCCGGACCTCCCAGATCTTTCTCCATGATCCGCCGCCGGTTTCAAGCGATGTTTCAGTATAACATAGTATCTCAAGATCGTGGCTGTCGATCCATTGTATGTATGTGCAAATCGTACTGAACATGTAATATTCATTTCCACCATTGTATTGAACATAACCAGCCATGGAATCGTAGTCTGGACAAATGAGACAAGCACAATTGCACCACTAGGTGGATTAAAACAGGTTTTTATTTTGGGAATGCGTCGAGTTGAGACGAAAACGTAATATGATTAATAACGAGGATAACACTTTCCGAATGTAGAGAGAAATTTATGAAAAATGACGATTTCCATTCGATTCTAGCAGGTTCTGATCGATTTTGATGAGCATTTGATTTTTGTTGTATGACCAATTATATGTACAGGTCAAATGTTCAAAAACAGTAATTTAAGGTCAAGATAGCATCATTTTAAAACCGCCAATTTCGGAGGTTTAGTATTTTCAATGAGTTTTACAAACGTTAAACAGCGCATCATTTGATAAAATAATTTTGACGGTATATCGTCCAAGAAGTATTTATGGTGAATTTTTGGAATTATGCCGTTTGGACAGTATAATCGATTTTCACCAAACCCCCACCAAACCGAATTTCTGGCTACGCCGCTGATTTCAAGTAAGTAGAAACAAAGTCGTTCTACACTCGTTCAAAAGTAACTTCTTCGAATGCTGAATATCTATTATAACACATTGAAACCCCGATTTTATCAGCCAAAAATGAACATATGTTTGATGGGCTCTAGCAGACGAACAAGACTGAATTCGAGTAAATCCTTTCTTGAGCATGTTTTCCTTATCATGAAGATATGCGAAATATGCGAAAATAAAAAGTTCATCATAATCAGAAATAGTTATCAGACTACATCAAGGGACGAGAAGTATATTTTAACAGCTTCAGTTTATTATAAAGAAAAAAAAATTGCCCGATTTAGTCAATGTCCCCATTTTGTCAGCCTAAAGTACACCATGAAACTGATAAAAATGGGTCTTTATTGTATTATTCGCTGTGTTTCACATTAATAGGTACATTTCATTTTTGGAGATTTTTTATTGCATCGAACTACAACAATTTTTAGGTAGTTTTCAAGGGGTTTATAGACTTCTTCCAAAATTTGGCGAACCTATTCCAATTCGTATACCAATTAATTGGTATACTTAAGGGTTTATATGTTGCAGATAGAGAAAATACTGAAATTTTTAGTTTTTTTCCTACACAATATTACGAAAGCTAATTACACAGTTTTTCCTAATAAGTTTGTGAAAATTATAAACTATTTGAAATTTTTTAATAGTTTTATTTATTATTTAACCGTGATTTTTTAATAAATAGTGACCATCGCTTCACAACGTAGCCTATTTTTCATGATCTCTCGAATTGCTGAACTGAAAATTATGGAATAGAAATTAATTTTTAGTATTCTCTACAGATTTAACTCGCCGCGCAGATAGCTCTGAATTAGACCCGCTGGTGCCCTAAGACGATTTCGCTAGATTTTCAGAGCACTGTGCACCCAGTGCATTAACGCAAGAGACGGAAGGTTATCGAAAAGTTTCGCGAAAATGAAAATTCCAGTAATGATGATGATTTTCCCAAACGGTTCGTTTTCGAGAGGTTTTTATTTGTTCTTTGGCATTAGGATTAGCGATAATATTTCAAATCAAGGATACTACTGGGAAGTCACCTTTAGAAAAAGTCGATGACGAAGTAAAATTTGGAACTATGCACGCATGCACTTCAGAGATAGCGTGATATCAGAAGCTGCGATTTCATTTCAACGCTTTTTTGTGAAAAGGGCGATACTTACAAATGTAAACATAGGGCTTTTTTCATACATACGAATGAAGGCTTTGAAACGCAACAAATTAACCTAAAAATTTTGATTCTACGATATTGCTTTCTTAAACTACAGCAAAAAATACAACGGGCGAAACTGTATTTTTGTTTGTTAATTTAAAGTATCGCCCTCCATGCTCCATGCAAACCAACAGGGCGATACTTTTTTTGCCAGCAGTTTAGAGGCGAAACTGTTATTTTCGTATTTTTTTAGGATTAGGGGCCATGCATAAATGACGTAGCATTTTGGGGGGTAGGGAGGGTATACTAAATTTGTGACGAAGTGTGACGAGGGGGAGGGTAGGGTCAGAAGATGTGCGACGTAGCATTAAGTTTAAAAGCCATTGTTTAGAGAATGCGGTTTTTCATGAGGTAAATTTTACGATTCGTGGAATTACAAGTTGGCAAAAATACGAAAAGATTTTGTATGCGGATGTAACTTGCTACACTAGTTAGCTAATGTTGCTAATTAGTAGACTTATTTTGGAAACTGAATTAAATTTTAAGTTCGGATTCAACCAAACAAAGTTCAGTAATTTAGATGGACGTATGCTTCTTAGAATCATTGGCAGCTGCAGGATTGTGAACTGAGAGAACTTCTCCTCATGCTCCAATTGACATATAAAATTCAAAACAAAAGAATCAACACTATATTTGTCATGAAATGGGCTTATTTTGCACGCAATTTGCTGTTGTAATGAAAATGTTGATAAAAGTCGTCAAAAACTTTGAAAGGACATGTATTTAAGGGGTTATATGTTGAGATGCGGGAAGAAATGGAAAAGTTTGAATTTTTATAAAGGTATGTAGCCATATTTTTATGAAATATTTGTTATACGTTTAGCGTAGTACAATGTCCAATTTGCAAAATCCACTTGAGAAAATAAATAAATATTAATAATTGTCAAAGTTATAGCAATTTCCGTTTTTTTTCCAAAGAGGTTTGCCGTGACTACACACAAAAAATAATGAAATTTAAACTACATGTAAATCAATACGAATGTAAACATACAAAGATTGAATCAAAACTTTGATTGAAAATTACGTTGAAATCAATGCACTCAAATGGATCATCAAAAAGCATACAATTTTACATCAATACATGTCATTCATTTTACAGCAATAAGCGTGTAAAAAATACATTGAAGTGCATTGGTTTTCCGTTTAAAGAAACTGTAATTTTCATTCCACGTGTAGAATTATAATAAAATTCGTTGAAGAAAGCACGACAAGTCGTGTGGATTTTTGGTGGAACTTAATTTTACATTTATATTCATGCTCCAAATATGTGCATGAAAATGCACTAAAAATTACAAAATATTTTTTTCTGTGTGCGATTCCAGTCCAACAGCTCATCAGAAACCACCAAACTAGAAAAATTCATTAGTATATGTACCTGTAGATATATATAACCCCTTAAAATAATTGAAAAACATATGCAATTTTTTTTTCATCCCCCGGCCGCTTTGCACTGGTCGAGGGGGAGGGGGTAGGTAAATGCTACGTTATTTATGAGGGGGAGGTTAGAACTTTGTGACCAAATGCTACGAGGGGGGAGGGAGGGGTCAAAAATCGCCGAAAAAAAGCTACGTCATTTGTGTACGACCCCTTATCAAGCTGATACCAGCTGTAAATAGTAACAATGATCGCTATTAAAAAAACACGGACGAAATCGGTGGTGTAGAACGGTAGTTATTGTAAAAAACCTATTTTAATCCACCTAGCGGTGCAATTGTGCCTTTCTCAATCATGAATCACGAGAATGTGTGCGTTGTTTATATTCATTAAAAGAGTTCGAGTTCTAAAATTTAAAAAAAAAAACAGCCACGGTAATATTGAACTGAAAAAAGGTGCGAAATCGGCAAAGTCCCAAAAAGTCGATTTTTACAACAAAAAATTTTTTTTTCGAGATAACATAAAATCTCGACGTTTCATGCATTTTAAAGATGTTTGGCATCAAAAATACGAATTCGATTTCTGAAATTTCATGGGGTCCCCCCTTTGAAAAAAAATTTGAGTTCTGGCTTATATGGGAATTTCATATGTGACCGGACGATTTAGTCTATATTTCCGGAACCATATAAGCGATCCGTACGAAATTTTATAGACATCTATGGGAATATTATAGCTATCATTTGGGACTAAGTTTGTGAAAATTGGCCCAACCATTTCCGGGAAACTGATGTGAGTTCGTAAATTTTGAAAGATGGCCGCTTTTCCCGGGCACTTCCGGAACCGTCTATGGTGGTTAATGTAGTCAACGAAAGTTTGGTTGGCCGTCGGTGACCTAGAACAGCAAATTTAAGTTGTTTGAGAGACATTTTAGCGAAATTTTTACCTTTTTTGCTTTCATCGGAGTATCGGTTTGAATCACAATTTGCTATGTGATCGCACGCCACAACCTGTAACTCCGGAACCGGAAGTCGGATCGGGATGAAATTAAATAGCCATTTACGGGGACGCAATACCTTTCATTTGAGGCCAAGTTTAGTCGAATCGGTCTAGCCATCTCCGAGAAACCGATGTGACTGTTATTCTGAATTTAGATACTTCCGCCGGGGCTTCCGGAACCGAGGATGGTGGCCAATGTGGCCAAATAGACTTTGAATGGATGTTAGTGACCTAATACTACAAATCGAAGCAGTTGTGGTCATAATTTGAAAAATTTTTCACCTTTATACATTCATTGCAGAATTTATTAAAATCGACATTTTCTGCGTGTTCGTACTTATCACCCTGTAATTCCGGAACCGGAAGTCGGATCCATTAGAAATTCAATAGCAGCCTATGGGAACGTTGCACCTTTCATTTGAGACTAAGTTTGTCAAAATCGGTTCAGCCATCTCTGAGAAAAATGAGTGACATTTTTGGTCACATACACACACACATACACACACACATACATACATACACACATACATACACACACACAGACATTTGCCGAACTCGACGAACTGAATCGAATGGTATATGTCACTCGGCCCTCCGGGCCTCCGTTAAAAAGTCGGTTTTCAGAGCAATTGCAATACCTTTCTATTGAGAAAGGCAAAAACGTAAGGGCGATACTTCAATGCTGATAGGTGGGACCGAAAAAGTAAACAATCGCCAAAGGGGCTATACTATCATTTTGTCAATTTCAATAGCAAAAACAAATTTTAATTTATTAATTTCAAATACTTTATGAAGTTTTGGGTTTCGATCACTGAATCATGCAATCTAGTATGTAAAAAAACACAATAGTTCTTAAATAGGAAATAAAAAGCGTTGATTTCTTAGTTCTCAGTCGCGTTGGAAATTTGAGTAAAGTATTAACTTCAAATCGATTCAAAAAAAAATTCGATTTTTCGGCTCAGTACAATATATAACCCCTTTAGGAAAATTCAGTTTTCCCACCACAATATAGATGTTTTATTAACAGAGCATTAACAATAATTCGTTGGTATGTCTATTTTATGGGCCATTTTTTCGCTTTCCCATTGATTTGGTTTGAGATTTCTAGCACTGATGTTGTCCTATGCTGATTTGAGCGATTCTCTGAGTTCTGCCACTATCCCATGTAGTATGTGTTATCAAAAACATCGCGAAGCATCAAGTTCTAAATGTTCTCAAACGATATAATATCCGAAAAGTGATGAGTTATAAGAAATGTCTCATCACACTGTTAGGTGGATTAAAAACGTTTTTTTGAAAGTAATACATGCAAAAACTGCTACTTCTTTTGAAAATTTGCTCTTGTGTTACAATATTCTAATTGCCAGAGGAAATCATAAACCGAACACAACTTCAAAGTTTTGTTCGAATCTGCGATGATCATTTATTTATAGTCGACTGCTTTCTTGTGAACTACTTTCACAATCATACCGTATGTTACGATTGGGAGTAGATTAGAGCTGTAGGGTGAATTACAATCCTTAGAATCATAAACAATATGATTCTGTTCACATTAAGTAATTGTCTCCTTAGTGGTTTCTGGCTAAATCTGACCAAAAAAATGTTTTAGTTGTATGCTTATTCAGAAAAATGTATGGAGAGATTTTCTAATTATTTGTGACTTCCGGAGCATTCGGTACGCATTCCAAAATAATGCACATGTTGCCAATTAAGAAAAGTCTTTGAAGAGCGAAAATTGAACAGTCACTCAGGTTGAAGGACACCTTCTATTGTTTGGTTCTGCAACTTCAGTCCTGATAGTTAGATTCTTTTGAAATTTTGTAGAAACATTTTTAATAGAAGGTACAATTAACATGTTATTTCCAAGCATATTGTTCTAATCAACATTTTGCAATCTTAACTGATTGTTGTCAAAAAACGGAATAGCAGTACACGTGCGATCACTTATGCTTAGGCTTATTAAAACAACACTAAATACAAAAGATACTCACAGAAAAACTAACGCAATTTTCTCAGCTGAAAAGTGTGCATTCGCAATTAACAAAATCCATTTTTAATCCACTTACAGCATTTCCTGGACAGCTCACCTTCCGGAGCAATCTACATCAATTTCGGGACGTTCTTAAGAAGCTCCGCCATGCCCGCTGAAACTCTACGTATTTTTCTGCAGGTATTTCGAAATCTGCCCCAGTACCGCTTTCTCTGGAAATGGGAAAGTGACAATGTGCCCGAACTACCGCATAATGTTCTCGCTCGGAAATGGTTACCTCAAAATGACATCCTTGCCCATCCCGCGGTGAAATTATTTGTCACTCACGGAGGCATCTTCGGGTCGCAAGAGTCGATCTATTGGGGCCGACCAATGCTGTTTGCTCCGTTCTACGGTGATCAACACTCCAATGCCCTCAAGTTCCAAAGCGCCGGCGTTGGTCTTACAATGAAGATTAGCAACGTGACTGTCGAGGAGTTTCAAGGGAAAATTGAACACATTGTGAAGGACCCTGGTTTCCAGTGGAATGCGAACCGTCTGTCGGTACTATTTCGGGATAATCCAAAAGATCCGCTTGAAGAGTCGGTGTTTTGGATCGAGTATGTAATACGCCACCGAGGAGCTCATCATTTGAAATCAGCAGCCATCAGACTACCATGGTACCAGTATTTGCTGTTGGATGTTGCGGCCGGAGTAATTGGGATTCTGTATATGATATATAGGCTCACGACTAAACTTATAAAAATGATGTGTCGGACCACAGAAGTCACCTGCAAGAAGAAGACGAAATCAAAAAAGCAATGAATAAGTTTTCTTAATACGAAAATGTGTAGTCCCTACTGTTTTAGCAGTGAATAATCCTGTTCTCCTGATTTTCAACAGAACATCACTGGTGCTACAAACAACCCTTCCCATCCGGGTCACGAACATATTATGACTGGCGCATAAGAACAACGACTCACGAAACCATTGTGATCAAAATAAAACCTTTTAAAATTAATATAAAAATTGTTTGATTTGGTAATTACTGACGGCAAAGAATGATTCTCCATTTTGTCATGCTTTTCACAGCTAAATATTGACGTTGATTTTGATGCAGATTGCTATAACATATTGAGTTTTTAAATTTAAAATAAAGTATTACATTAGTTTATACCGATAACAATATTATTAATCCAAGCCATTCATAGTAATATAAATCTGTAAAAAGCGTGAAATATGCCTCAGGTCACAGTTTCTCAGTACTAGTCTATTCTTTTCATTGTTATAGGGATTAATTCTATATCAATTCTTCAAAACGACTAAAGAGATTTGTGTAGAAGCAATTTCAAATGTTTTCTGCTTTGAAATTATAGCAAATTAAGAGAAATCAGTAAAACAAAAGATTGTTTACAAATCTTATTAGCCCTATTTAAAAGTCAATATGGAATTACTGCAGCAATGCTATATAGTAACTACCCGACTTTATAAACCAAACGTAAAACTATGGATTTCAAGACGTGAGAGTTGATAAAATCGAAAAACATAACTTATGTTTTCGTTCTAACACAGTTTGATATAACTAGCAAGCAATTCTAAATTGGACTCAAAACCATGTATTCAAATCATACGTTTATTTATTTATTTATTTATTTGTGGAGTAGGAAAAAGCCCACTGGAGTGAAGCTCATTTTTGCCTCTTCCCCAGTAGGCATAAAACCTTCTCATCTTTTCATTGTCAATAGGCAATATGCTAACCCTAATGACAAAAAAGCTAATTACTATATAATACACAGAATATAAATAATATACAATGATACGACATACAAGTAAGTACAGTGCCTATTAACTATGTCTAACACAAACTCGAAAAGAGAAACTTGCTTAAATACTACTTACAACATAACACAAAAATTTTATAAACGAAAGCAACCAAACAGTGGATATGACCTCAAAAAACTTTTTTATTGATGAGGGATAAATTAAAGTCGAAGACATCAAAGGTTAAACATAAGACTCATACTGGCTATGGGTTCGTTATGACCATAATTAGTCCTAGCAACAGGAAGGCGGAAAAAATATGGGATCGCAAAATACGACGATGGATGTTGAAGTTCAGCTGTTGAAGTAATGCGGAGCAGTCGATAGCATCTTGAATAATATCGGAGACAAACAAAGCCTTTGCGACATTGCGACGAGAACTGAGCAGGTTTAGACCGATCAATTTACATCTGTCTTCGCATGCGGACAAATTAATCGGGTCATTCCAGAGAAGATGACGCAAGGCAAATCGTAAGAACTTGCGTTGAACGGTCTCGATTCGGCTGATGCTGTTTTGATAGAATGGTGCCCGGACCACTGATGCATATTCTAATATCGAGCGTACTAGAGAACAATAGAGAGACTTTAAGCAGTGCACATTTTTTGAAATTTTTGGCTGCACGAAATCCAAGTGTACTGGAAGCTTTTGATGATACGTATGAAACATGGTCTCTAAATCTTAACTTTGAGTCAAGAATTACGCCTAGATCCTTAACAGAAGTATCTCTCTGAATATTATTGCCATATAGTTCATAATTGAAAATAATTGATGAATGCTTACGAGTAAAGGATATATCGGAGCACTTAGATGCATTCAAGACCATCTGATTGTTGCTGCACCAATTGGCGAAGATTTCTAGATCAAATTGAAGAAGTCTTGCATCATGAAGACATTTTACGATGGTGTGTAGCTTGAAGTCATCGGCATAGGAAAGCTTGGCACATTTTAGTGAAGGTTGGACATCGTTCATGTATAACAGGTAGATTATGGGTCCCAGGTGGCTGCCCTGTGGAAATCCGGAGGTAGCAGCAAATGGTAGGGAAACAGTATCTCCAATTTTAACGCTCATTTGACGGTCAAATAGGTAAGAACGTAACCAACTAAGAAAAGGTTCGAGTTTGGCAACACCTATACGGTGGTTGATCTTGTCGAAAGCTGCAGTAAGGTCTGTATAAATCGCGTCAACTTGATGTCTTTGTTGGAGTGCATGAGTTATGTTGGATGTGTATGAAACTAAGTTTGTACTGGTAGATCGCTTAGGAATAAATCCATGTTGTTCTGCAGCTATTATGTTACGGCAGTTGTGAGTGACAAACTCCAGGACGATTGACTCGAATAGTTTTGATGTAGCGCTCAAGGCTGCAATTCCGCGATAATTGCGCACGTCGCGTTTACATCCTTTTTTAAAAACCAGGAAAACAAAGGATCTCTTCCAACAGTCAGAAAAAATCCCTGATCACAGAGTCGTTGAAAAGTCTCGATAAAGGTGTAGCGAGACTAGCAGAACATTGTTTTAGAACAATCGCTGGGATCCCATCAGGACCGACGTTGCATGATTTTTTTTAGCTTTCTACATGCAGTGATAACTGCATCAGAAGCGATAAGGGGATGTTGACCGATGAGGAGCCCGCATGGCACTCCAAAAACAGCAGTAGAGATTTGTAAAGAGTTCAGTTTATCGTATGTAAAAACACTGCTGAATGGCACTTTTGCATCACGGATAATAATGTAGCGAATTTTCAATGGCCGCGTGCGAAATTTCGAGGACTTTTTCATAGCAAATCTTTTTGTAGATTTTAAACGTTATAGTGTTCACATATCCCTACAACATACTTTATTGGTCGGAACATGATTAATTAACTTACAGTCGTCGATTCGGTTTGAATGATTGTCGATGGTAATACATTCCATAAACGAGCTTTGATGATCAATTCCCTAATAGAAAGATGCAATAGACAAAGTTTAGAAGACACAAAACACTTTGTCATGTGATCTTTTAAATTTCAAATATTTTCAAATATCCTCATATATTTTCAATCGCTTTACTCGAGATTTAATTTAATGTTTGGCTTGCTCTGTAAAGTTTTTTTTTTATATAATTAATTAATTTATTTAGGCCCAAATGCGGTAGCTCGACGAGGCCGATTGTTTGTTTTTTTACAATTAATAAAAAAAACAGCTACGTTAAATTTTTGGTCTCGTTCAGGCGCAGCTTTCTGCTGCGTGTTGAGATCCTTTTTCTAGGGGGCGAAATATTGCCAGTGTTGTCTACTGCAAGTTGAGGTTCATTTCGTTTGTCTTTCGCGTTATCGTTCACGTCCATGTCCTCATCCGTACTACTTTCCTGCTGCTCGCAGTCGGATGTTCCAGTTTGTGTTTTACTCTTAAGGGTCGTTTTAGTATGTTCGTTATCGGCATTCGTTTCGTTGTTGTTGTTGCTGGTTGTTGGTGCTTGATCCATAGATGTTGGTTTTGCAGCTGTTAGTGGTTTAGCGTAAGATGGTTGTGTGCTGATTTCAGTTGGATTTGAGTTTTCCTTAACAATTTCTACGCAAGGTTTTCCGAGGTGCAGCTTCTTCGTGCAGAACTGGCACGTAGGAATTTGCCCTGGGTACGTGACTAGTGATGTTTGATGAATGAGAACATCGTCACTTCCTAACGCTGTGACGGTTATGTATGAGGGAATTGGCTTGGTCACGCGCATTCTCACCACACGAACACCGTTAGGGATGCCCGGGAAAAAATTCCTCCAAGTCTCATGTGTAACGGAGTCTACTTCTCCGTATTTTTGCAAGCATTTTTTAATCGCGCCGTCAGGGGTACGCGTAGCCAAATCATGGACACGAACTTCTACAGCGCCGTTCTCGATGTATACGGGAATGCTATATATATGCTATATTGCCGCATTCGGCGGTGTGCTGCATGTTGTTTCGCGAGGCGAATGACTCAGCTTGGTTAATATTGTTGAACAAAATCAGCACGCAATGTTTGATATGATGCATTTGTAGGGTTTTCACTTCAGCCAGATTGAGTTTCATCTGCACTTTTAATAACTGTTCCACTTCCCGAATGGCTGGTCTTACGGTGCATTTCGAAAAATCAACAGCAACACAGTTCGGCCGTATCTGGGTTGCTTTTTGCTGGGCACCGTCACTCATCACTAAATCGCACAGTAGGTATAGGCTATTGTTATATGGACTGCTTGTGTGATAGGCACCGATTGATTTTTAGGTAGAATTGACTGTTTCACTTGCGCGGGACGATTTTTTGCTTCTGCTCAGGGCGAGATGTGAAGACAAACTGATCTGTAAAGTTTGTTTGTTTGGTTACTCTGGGGTCATTCGTCTTTACTGTAAAGTTATTATCATAAAAGTAACTACAAAAAGCCTATAGCCACCAACTATTCTTTATAGGATTTAAAACTTAAATATTAGTCAATCGTTTCAAAAAATTGCTTCTATATGTGATTGTGATCTTTCGTATCAGTAGCAGATCGCAGCTGAATTGAAACGATATGATTAATAATTGTTTCTTTTAAAATGAATAGGTTGTGTTTTTAATACATTACACGGTGCTACAAAATAAAAAAATATTGCAATTTTTAAAAGCTCTAGTAAAGGTTGTACTTCCGTTCTACGCATAATTGTCCCATGTTACTTTTTGATCATTTCCACTTTTTCATCAAACGGTCCTATTTGAAGTATATTTTTAGAAAACACATCCAAATCATACAGTTTGTTCGAAGACTCCGCGAAAAAGCACCAAGTCTGTTTGTCCCATTGTTAATATTCTACGCATAATTGTCCCACTATCAAAAACCCAAAAAAGTGGGCAATTAAACAATAAAACCATAGCGTTTAGTTAAGAAGTACAATACGCTAAATGTCGGGCACTGAAAAAATTGATGGAAAAATACAGGTTCATTAAAAAAGAGATGGCCGTGGTAATATTAATTACAGCAGTGAGATCAATCCGGTAAAGCTCTTCATCACTGTCGTCGCTTGCATAACATGGCGAACGCATCTAGGATAATGAGCCTGTTTCCCTAATGTTTCTATTATCACGCCACCCATTTGAAGCCGTTCATTAGTGCAGCGTTTGCTATTTTTGTTAAACACATTGGGTCCAATGGTAGGGCGACAAATGAGGCACTTGATGCGAGCTTTCGTTACGATCAAACACTCGCATTTCATCGTTTTTAAGCCATTTGTGTTATTAGATTGGGACTTAAGAACGAAACAAAGTTATTGATGCCAAATTAAACGCACTCCATCGAGTGTAGGCAGAGTAATTAATGAATTTGTGAAACACCCTCCCTATTTCCGATTTTGATGAAGCAAAAAATCTCCTGAGTAACAAAAAAACTCACGACATATCCTTTTGTAAAAATATGAGTAATGAACATCGTTTGCATATATCGTGGTGGGACTGATATGCGTAGAATTTTCCGGTTTCTGTGCGATTTCTCGGCATAACAGTCCCACTTAACCTTTTTCGTAAAAACTAACGTTAGTTGGACCTCTATAATCAAAAACTGAACTGATTATATTGGAAACGATTGCTATGAACGTAATTTTAGACAATAAAGCTTTATTTGTTGCCCGGTTTCCCTCCAGATTGCTAATACATTTTTCATCTTTAATCGCGTTTTTCTTAGTTGTCAGTTTTGCAACATGAGATAATTGGGTGTAGAATGGCAGTGCGTCGCTGTTGTGCTATCTTATGACAAACGCTATTTTGGGGTAAACTGAGTTAGATATGCCACATTATTCGTCTAACGAATCTCTACAAGATGGCGTTCCCAGAATTTTGAAATTTTGCTCGGTTACTGAAATATAACGAGAAAAGTTATTAGAAATTGTGAGTTTTTTGCCTCGAATCATTATATCTTGGGATTGGCTCAAGTTATAATGAAGTTTTAGTTGCTTTTATGTGTAAAAATGTCATAGGAACACAATGGCATAGTAATTTTCAAAAGAAAAATGCATGTATTGGGAGAAAAACGCAGTTTTAGCTTTAAACTGGAAATATTGCGTATATGGCAACACTGTAACCAAAACTAACTATTTTTTCTAGATTCCCTGACTCATTTCCTTTAAAATACATCTAACCGATTGTTTATAGATCAAATTAAACCAAAGATATGAATCAAAGTTCATAATTGGTGATGTTTTTCTATGGAAAATTTTGCATGCACGATTATGACACATCATACAAATTTTGTCATCAATACACACCTATGCCACGTGTGAGTGCGACTTTTGTTTACATTTTTAGTGACAACTCGCAACATAGTCAACCGATCCACGTATTATTTGAGAGATTAATACAGAATAGGTAGAAGCATCAATTGTCTTCTCTGAATTGTTTCTACCATTTATAAGTTTCATGATATTCAATCTCAAACTTAAAAAATCGTTTTTCTCGAAATGTGCAAAATGGCGCTTGTCATAAGATAGCACAACAGCGACGAGTGTAGGTCTGGTCAAATTCAACATAAAACCCTGTTTGAAAAATTTCATACATAGAAAAAATGCGTTCATAAATTTATGAAAAAAGATCACGATGCTGTGAACTACGAGATTTAGCAAGCTTTCTTCAGTTGTGATGCATTCTGTTAGCTTCGAAAATGATACCTAGCAACCTGTCGCTACGGACACATCTGACCCAAAGCTATAGCAACCAACGAAGAAGCACATTGGTTGTGTCTTTATACTATTCTTCCTCAACGCGGATGGCTTCGTTCGCGAAGCTCTTCTCGAGAGGTTCGCGGTTTACATAGGATTTTCATTATACAGTTTTATTTCATTTTCATGTTCGCACAATATAAATAATACTTGGAAAACCAACTACCGTTTTACAACTAGCTGATAAATGTTTTTAAAAATTGCAGCAATGCACCGCTAACAAATGGGCCGCAAAGAACTTCAGTAGATCAAATTGCTTGTATTGTATCACAAAACTACCCATAGCGCTCTGTCAGCAAAAAATCCAGTGAAAATTCATGCATCAAGAAACCTTTGTGAGCTTCGCGAAGCTACGTGACAAACATTAACGAGCGTAGAATGGACGCTGCTCTTGAAAAATTTAAGCTTCACTGTTTATTCGCAGTTTGCCCATCTAGTAACCTACTGTGAAGATTTTAGACTTCTCCCTTGGTGCGTTGTTCATGGTTAATTAGTGAGCACAAAAGTTTGGTTGTTTTGTGATCCACAGCTAGCAACAGTCGCGCGAGTGAGTGAATTTTCCCAAGATTCTTGACCGACTTCTTCAAATTATGAATAATAAATCTCCTATCCCTGAAACTATTCGTGTTTCCAAAAAGCAAGTTCCAAAAAGCAAACAAGTGGGAATCATGAATTAGTTCGCGAGAATTGAAAGTATGCATGACTAATGATGCGAGTTACGTGAAATAATTCCAGACTGTTTTGATTGTGTGAACTAACTCACAACTACGAAAAACAGACCCCGATCAAGGTGTAATAAATCATTAATGGTTTATTAATGTTCATAACTTTGTGAACTAGTTCACGCATAGAAAGTCGATTTATTATATACAAACCGTGACTAAAGTTCACAAATGAAAACCAAATGTCTCCACTAACAGCGTATTCCCTTTATTCACGATTCTTGGAATATTTTTTACGCATGTCCCAAAAATTTCGATTTATAGGAAAAACAATTTTTGGGACTTTCCGCACGCTGTCATTTTTAAGCCGGTTTTCAATTTGTTCGATTGCGTATACATACAAAAGTATGTATGTAAAATTTAAGGTTGGGGGAGCCCGGGGATAGTTGGCGGTTGGGGTAAGTTGGTGGAATCCCTTTTTTTCTGTTTCTATTAGACATATAGCGCTTTCTCTTCAAGTTATGTGAAACCCGTTTCTACCTCAAGTTATGTGAAAGCCGTTATCCAATGTGGTTTTGTTGCAAAACAATTTGTTTGGTGGAAGTTGTGGGTGATATTGTGTTTTCGAGCATGCCAAGTAAATTTTCTAAATTTTAAATACTTTGTGTTATTTAGCGTGATTTTCAAACTATTTCCTGAGTTATTATATTTTTCGATAGCGCGTGAAAAGAGCTTTCAGTATCCGTGTAGATATTACAACTATCCACAAACAAAAGTTATTTTTTAAATAGTTTTTAATAAAATATGCGGTTGGGGTAAGTTGGCGGTGCTGCACGCGGGGCAAGTTGGCGGTACTATTTACAGTGCAAAAATATCATCAAAAAAATTTATTTCTGGTATTCACTCCAAAGTAAGAAAATCTTTTTCTTGTGTATCTCGCCAATGTAGGAGACATTTATCCTGGCCAATTGAATGAAGAATTTCGAAAATGTACTTTTGAATAGGGGGTATGCGTCAAAGTCAAAATGCCGGGGTATTGAAACTGAAATATAATAGCAAATGTCGGTTAATATACAGGTTTCTCGAAAAGACATTCAGCACGTTCCAAAAGGACCCTTGAAGTAATTGAATTTCCATTTGATTGCTTAGTTTTTGGCGTATCACCACATACCGCCAACTTACCCCGGCCCCGGGGTAAGTTGGCGGGTTTTCCGCATCACATATTTTTGTCTCTAAAAATGGAGACAATACACTTAAAAAAAATAAGAGATGTTGCCAACAGTCTGCTCTTCCATTCCGCGTGTTCTATTTTGCAAGATCTACCTACATAAAAGCAGTAAAAATTGAAAACTGAAAACACCGCCAACTAGCCCCGGTCTCCCCTAATATTGGAAACAAAAATGATAATGGAAGATATTATTATAGAACCGCACTTCTCGCGACAAACCACCATTACTCCTTAAAAGTTAATGCGAGCATAATCCTAATTTGGAAAAAAAAATCCGGGTTTTTTGGACAGATTTAAATGTTTAACAGGTCGTTAGATGCGTAATAAAATGCGTGCAATCAAAATTTCGCCTAAAACAAGAACGTTGCTTTATGAATTTGTTGAGAAATTGTATATTGTTCATAAAAAAATGCAAAATAACAGTAATTTTCTAAAAGTTGTTTCAAAATTGCATAGTATTCTTAACAAAACATATGACACAGTCTCTACGCATCGCTCGATCGAGATAGAAGTGTTTTGTTTTCGGTCTGTTGGAAAAAGAACAGTGCAGTAATCCGCGTTCAAGGTTATTTTGCCATTCTCTGCCTCTTCGAGGTTTGGACTTTTATTCTTTTGTGCGTGTGTTAACCGTTAGGCCACATTCCTCAACCTTTTGTTCGTAAAGCGAGGATTGAACAATAACCAGCTATTTAAGCTGGACTGGTGCGTCGTGGGAAACGAGTATACAGATAAGTGAAATCTACCTTTTTGATACATTTACGGCTTTTTCCCGTCTGCGCGGGTGCTGACCCCGTGCATTGACGGTGTCGATGGCTTCCTCCCCGGATGGCCAAATGGAGATCGAGTCGACTCCTAAGGCTCTCCCCCGACCCAAACAATATCCAGAGCTCTCGACCGGTCCCTTTGTGGTCTTCTTTCGGCCCAAAACAAAATCGCTGAATCTATTACAGATTTCAAAAGACCTGACGGAACGGTTCTCGGCTGTGACCGAAATAAAAAAGGTCCGCTCAGACAGGCTGAGGGTCGTGCTGACTAACTCAAAGCAGGCAAACGATATTGCTTGCTGCGAGCACTTTACGAAGGACTATCACGTGTATATTCCAGCTGTAAAAGTACAGTCTGAAGGCGTTGTCACCGATGACAGTTTGACATGCGAGGATCTGCTGCAGTACGGGGTTGGCCGTTTTAGAGACCGCATACTTCAGCCAGTGAAAATACTCGAGTGCAAGCGTTTGCACTCAGTAGTAGTTGCGGGGGATGGTTCAAAAACGTACCCCCAATCAAACTCTTATCGGTTGACCTTCGCTGGTACCGCTTTGCCAAATTACGTCCTCTTGCACAAGGTTCGTCTGCCTGTGCGTCTGTTTGTGCCGCGGGTCATGAATTGCACAAAGTGTAAACAATTGGGTCACACAGCCACCCATTGTAGCAATAAGGCCCGCTGTGGAAAATGCGGGGAGAATCATCTAGATGATTCGTGCAGTAAGAATGCTGAGAAGTGTCCTTACTGTGCAGAGAATCTGCATGATATCTCGGCATGTCCCGCGTACAAACTACGCGGGGATAAACTAAAACGTTCCCTTGCGGGACGATCCGAACGTTCTTTCGCAGAAATGCTAAAGAAAGCTACACCACCAACCTCAACAAACATCTATGATCACTTGCCTCCTAACGAGGGCGAGGCTGATGACCCACAAGAGGGAACATCTACTAGGGCGCCTAGAAGTTATAGGAAGAGGAGGAACATTTCCTCTCCTAAAGTTCGTTGTAAAGGCCAGAAGGTATCCCTTGACGGGACTCCGAAAGTCACATCTATTGGAAGTGTTGCAACCAAACCGAAGCAATTAGCTCCTGGTCTCGGAGGATTAAACTCAGAGAAGGAGTTCCCAGCACTTCCCGGAACATCAAAAATCCCAAGTGTTCCTCTGTTTCAGTTCGAGAATAATCGCGGCACTGGAATTATCAAACTCTCGGACATTGTGGACTGGATAATAAAAACTTTCAATATAACTGATCCAATTAAAAGTCTTATGTTAGCTTTTCTCCCTACAGTAAGAACATTTTTGAAGCAGTTGACTGCTAAATGGCCCCTCCTTTCAGCGATTGTATCCTTCGATGGCTAACTCATCGAACGAGGTCACGGATTTGATCACTGTTCTACAGTGGAATTGCAGAAGTATCATCCCGAAAATCGATTCCTTCAAAATTTTAATAAATAATTTGAGTTGCGATGCATTTGCATTATGTGAAACTTGGTTAACTTCCGACATAGATCTCAACTTCCACGACTTTAATATTATTCGCCTGGATCGAGACACCCCCTATGGAGGAGTGCTTTTGGGGATCAAAAAGCGCTATTCCTTCTACAGAATTAACCTTCCCTCGATAACAGGTATTGAAGTTGTCGCTTGTCAAGTAACAACCAAAGGCAAAGATCTTTGCATAGCTTCCATATATATTCCCCCCAACACCGCGATTGGGCATCGCCGGCTACATGACATCATAGAATCCCTGCCTGCACCGCGACTAGTTTTAGGCGACTTTAACTCTCACGGTACGGAATGGGGTTGCCTTTATGATGATAACCGATCCTCTTTAATTCACAATATTTGCGACAACTTCAACATGACAATTCTAAACACGGGTGAAATGACACGGATTCCTCCCCCACCTGCGCGCCCAAGCGCATTAGATTTATCCCTTTGCTCGACCTCGCTAAAGTTAGAATGCGCGTGGAAGGTAATCCCTGATCCCCACGGTAGCGACCATCTGCCGATCGTAGTCTCAATCAATAACGGCTCAAGGCCATTGGAAACAATCAATATTTCGTATGACCTCACACTAAATATCGATTGGAAGAGCTATGCTGCCGCGATATCCGACAACATCGAATCTACTCAAGAACTTCCTCCGGAGGAAGAGTACAGCTTTTTGGCTGGCTTGATTCTCGACAGCGCGAATCAAGCTCAGACTAAGCCAGTACCCGGCGCGAACATACAAAAACGTTCTCCCAATCCCTGGTGGGACAAAGAGTGCTCAGACGTGTACGCAGAGAAGGCCGCCGCGTTTAAGACCTTCCGGAACGACGGGTTACCCGCTAGTTTTCGACAGTACGCGACGTTAGACAAGCGAATGAAGAGTTTGATGAAAGCCAAAAAACGCGGTTATTGGCGCCGGTTCGTCGACGGATTAACGAGAGAAACATCGATGAGCACTCTTTGGGGAACAGCCCGACGTATGCGAAATCGAAACAGTACTAATGAGAGCGTGGAATATTCAAACCGTTGGATATTCGATTTCGCCAAGAAGGTTTGTCCGGATTCCGCCCCGGCACAGAAGATCTACCGCGCCGCGTCCCGTCACGATAACGCGAACGAAACACCTTTTTCGATGGTGGAGTTCTCACTTGCTCTCTTGTCGTGTAACAATAAAGCTCCAGGGCCAGACAGAATCAAATTCAACTTGTTGAAGAATCTGCCAGACTCTGCCAAGAGACGCTTGTTGAACTTATTTAATAAGTTTCTTGAGGCTAACATTGTCCCACACGATTGGAGGCAAGTGAAGGTCATCGCCATCCAAAAACCAGGAAAACCAGCCTCCGACCACAATTCGTATCGACCGATCGCAATGCTATCTTGTATCCGGAAGTTGTTCGAGAAAATGATCCTATCCCGCCTCGACAATTGGGTCGAAGCAAATGGCTTACTATCAGATACACAGTTTGGCTTTCGCAAAGGCAAAGGGACGAACGATTGTCTTGCGTTGCTCTCAACCGAAATTCAAATGGCCTATGCTAGTAAAGAGCAGATGGCATCAGTGTTCCTAGATATAAAGGGGGCTTTTGATTCAGTTTCTATCAACATTCTTTCAGAGAAGCTGCACCAGCATGGTCTTTCAGCGACTTTAAACAACTTTTTACTAAACTTGTTGTCGGAAAAGCACATGCATTTTTCGCATGGTGACTTATCGACATCACGATTTAGCTACATGGGCCTTCCCCAGGGCTCATGTCTAAGCCCTCTGTTATACAATTTCTACGTCAACGACATTGATGAATGTCTTGACAATTCCTGCACGTTAAGACAACTTGCAGACGATGGCGTGGTGTCTGTTACGGGACCCAAAGCTGTCGATCTACAAGGACCATTACAGAATACCTTGGACAATTTGTCTGCATGGGCTATTAAGCTGGGTATCGAATTCTCCACGGAGAAAACTGAGCTAGTTGTATTTTCTAGGAAGCGTGAACCAGCACAACTACAGCTTCTATTAATGGGTCAAACTATAGCTCAGGTCTTCACAGTAAAATATCTAGGGGTCTGGTTCGACTCGAAAGGTACTTGGGGATGCCATATTCGGTATCTGAAACAGAAATGCCAACAAAGGATCAACTTTCTTCGTACAATAACCGGAACGTGGTGGGGTGCCCACCCAGGAGACCTAATTAGGTTGTATCAAACAACGATACTGTCGGTACTGGAATACGGATGCTTCTGCTTTCGATCCGCCGCGAACATACATTTCATCAAACTCGAAAGAATTCAGTATCGTTGTTTGCGTATCGCCTTAGGGTGCATGCAGTCGACCCATACGATGAGTCTCGAAGTCCTGTCGGGCGTTCTCCCGCTGAAAAATCGATTTTGGGAACTCTCATATCGATTGCTCATTCGATGCGATATCTTGAACCCGTTAGTGATTGAAAATTTCGAAAGGCTTGTTGAGCTCAATTCTCAGACCCGTTTTATGTCCCTGTACTTTGACTACATGGCGCAAAATATTAATCCTTCTTCTTACAATCCCAACCGTGTGCATTTCATAAATACTTCTGAATCTACTGTTTTCTTCGACACATCCATGAAAGATGAGATTAGTGGAATTCCGGACCACATACGCCCACAAGTGGTTCCAAATATTTTTTATAATAAATTCCGAGAAGTCGACTGTTCTAAGATGTTTTATACTGACGGATCAAACCTCGAAGGGTCCACTGGCTTCGGTATTTTCAATCAAAAGTTCACCGCCTCCTACAAACTCAGTGACCCTGCTTCAGTTTACGCCGCAGAACTAGCTGCTATTCAGTATACCCTTGGAGTCATTGACACATTACCCGCAGACCATTACTTCATCGTCTCGGATAGTCTGAGTTCTATTGACGCTATTCGCTCGATGAAACATGGAAAGCATTCCTCGTATTTTTTGGGGAAAATACGGGAGCTACTGAGTGCTTTATCTGACAAATCTTTCCAGATTACCTTGGTGTGGGTCCCTTCTCATTGCTCCATTCCGGGCAATGAGAAGGCGGACTCCTTAGCTAAGGTGGGTGCCATTGAAGGTGACGTTTTTGAAAGACCAATTTGCTTCCACGAATTTTTCACTATTACTCATCAGAGAACCCTCGAAAGTTGGCAAACCTCGTGGAGCAATGGGGAGCTAGGAAGGTGGCTACATTCGATAGTCCCTAAGGTATCGACGAAACCTTGGTTCAAGGGGATGGATGTGGGTCGTGACTTCATTCGTGTGATGTCTCGACTCATGGCGAACCATTACGCGCTGGATGCACATCTCCGACGTATTGGGCTCGTGGAGAGTGGTATCTGCGCTTGTGGCGACGGTTATCACGATATAGAGCACATAGTCTGGGCGTGCACCGAGTACAGTTTCGCCAGGTCTCGGCTTATGGACACCCTCCGGGCCCGAGGAAGACCACCCAACGTCCCGGTTCGAGATGTGTTGGCAAACCGCGATGTCCTCTATATGTCCCTTATATACACCTTCATAAAAACCATCAATATCCAACTTTAACTGCCCCTTTTTCCTTATCATTCTCAGAAACGCTCTCTTCCACCTGTACCATACACCCACGATGGTTTGATGCGACTCCAAGGCGACACAAAACATCCCTGTCAAATGAGCCAACAAACACGGGACCTAAAGCACGAACATCACACGCACAACTCGAAATGTAGCCGATCAACATCTGAGCCGCACTACGAAATCGTCTGGAGAAACCCCTGCCATCTTAAGAACGACCACCCGGCGTCCCAGTACATGATTCTTCCTGATGAAGGCCACCCTGATTCTGTAATCCATCCGTTGATCTCCCGAAGTCTGAAACTGAAATAATGTTCTCCCCCTGCCATGTTTGTCCACCCTACTTCCCCTGACTCTTATACACAGAAGTAACACCCCTTCCGCCCCCCCCCCCCAAATATCTTCATGAAGCATTTAGCTCTTCTTGCCTTTTCTAGTTTTAACTATTATATTATATGATCTCGTTGAAAATGCCCAACTCTACTACCACATAAAATAACTCTAATTAATGTCTCCGAATCTTTACAAAATTTAATCACGCCCTCTAATTATTTCTACTTTTAAGATAGTCGTATAAATTTTCCCCCTTAGTTAAACATTATTTGCTCCAATAATCTCATTGCTAAAAATGTCAAACCATATTGCCATAAAAACTAAATGACCCCCTAATCTTACGAAAATTATATTACCCCCTTGTGTATATGTATAGCTAATCAATATGTAATCCCCTAGTTTTAAGTAATTTAAAATGTAAAACAAAACAAAATTGGCACCTTTAAGCTAACGCAAACCTGCCTTATCAAATAAACGAATTGGAAAAAAAAAAACATATGACATGCCATATCATTGAAAAGGTTTATTCTTCTTCATTCCAGAACAATTAACCCATTATCGATCGATTAATTGGTTCGTGAGATATCGTGATCGCCGCAAATGAACTTTTCAATAAAATACATTTCCGAGATAATCGAATTTTACTGTAGGTGCAGCGATTCAACGGTTTAGCGCATCAAACACTACGCACCGCGTACGAGTGGACAATGGGTAGCGGTCTATGAATGGCTATAACTCAAGTTGTAGTATTCCGATCTTAATGAAATTTTGAGAAAATTTTCCGCAGCATATGTAGTTGCAGAATATCTAATTTACAAAAATTCGATTTTTTTAATCCTGACAAAAATGTGTAACCCCTTAAGGGAAAATTGAATAAAAAACCTGTTTTAATCCACCTAGCGGTGCAATTGTGCCTTTCTCATTTCTCTAAACTATGGCACGGAGGCTTTTTATGTTCAACATAATTGTGGAAATGTCTATTACATTCTTAGTACACTTTGCACTTATATACAATGGCATGCCACCCACGAACTTGATGAGCTACGTTACGACGGTGAAACACTCGAAACAAAAAAATATCTATCTTTACCGTGACAACCGGCATGCCGGTTGTCACGGTAAAGATAGATACGTCTACCTTTATCAATGACACATGATAGTGAACTCGGGTGATTCGTAGTTATTCTGCCTAAGCTCGACCCTCATTATCAGAAGGCAAAAATTAAGCCCGCACGATATTAAGCCTGTTCTAATGACCCTGCCACTTCTAGTTTTCCGATCTGTTTACTTCACATCCTTGCTCTCACTTGAGTACTATGGCTCTAAGTTTCATAACTTTCCCTACCCAGTAATCTCTAGCTAATTGAATGTCGTTAAAACGTAAAAAAGAAAATGTGACTAACATAGTCGAAATAAAAAAAGGAAAAAAAAACAAAAAAATATCATACTCCATTAGCCTAATCAGCATTAGATCAATGTTATCTGCTTGCTAACTCATTTTGCCATGCGGGGGTGGGTATGTGAGGAGGGCGAAAGTCCCATAAACGAACGACTCCCCAGCTTAAATTGGTATGCTTTGTGATACAGTGGTGGTTTAAAGATGATGGGGTTGAAAGGGAGGGGTATGAGGGCTGGATGGTGGTTTGAGGGGTGATTTAAAGAGATTTTTAAAGGAGAGGAGTGAACAGTAGAGGGGGGGGGGGGGTGTAACCCCTATCCGTAAACCATCAACTACGCCCCTGTTAAAATCCAGAAACCTTATGCGAGTCGAAAAAAAAAAATTGGCCGGGATTAGGTTGACGTTTTTCAGAGTGATTGCATAACCTTTCTATATGAGAAAGGCAAAAATGTGCCAAAATCCAAAAAAGTGAACAGTGGTCAAATTTTTTTTTCCAGTTTGCATCAAATCTCAACGTTTCATGCACCTTGAACACATTTAGCATCAAAAATAAAAATTCTATTTTTAATTTTTCCTATAGTTTATATGAGAAATTTCTGTGTGGCCGCACTCTGAAACCCGTAATTCTGGAACCAGAATTCCGATCGATCCAAAATTCAATAGCAGCCGATGGGAAGGTTGCACCTTTCATTTGAGACTAAGTTTGTGCAAATCGGTCCAGCCATCTCTGAGAAAAATGAGTGACATTATTTGACACATACGCACATACATACACACACATACACACACACATACACACACATACACACACACATACACACACATACATTCACACACATACAGACTTTTTCCGATCTCGACGAACTGAGTCGAATGGGATATGACACTCGGCCCTCCGGGCCGGGATTAGGTTGACGTTTTTCAGAGTGATTGCATAACCTTTCTATATGAGAAAGGCAAAAACATAAACACCTGTTTAACCACTCTAACTTCTCTAAACGTATTCTGCAAGAGTATATGAACCATATTAACTCATTGATAATACCTGTTCTGCGTTATTTCTTGAGTAATAGGAGTAATCTGCTGAAAAATGACAGCCGTAGCTAATTGCTTAGAGCCAAAAATCTCAAAAAGTCGTTCTTCCGTGCTATGGTTAAAATTGATGAGGGTAGATAACATTTTTCAAACAATGTTTTGTGTTACATTTGATGAGACCTACAACCTATTCTAGGTCACTTGAAAAGTACAAAACCAACAACATCTTGGAACGATGCATAACTATCCTTAAGGCGGGGTTAAGGGTTCCAGCGTATAAAAAATCAGGTTTTTTGTAAAAATTTTCTGGAAAGATGGGTGAAGCGAATTGATTGAATTTTTTGTACATTATACTACATCATTTCAATAACATTCTGTAATTTTTTCATGCAAAACTATCTACAAACGATTTGGTGATGAAAATTTTTGTGTAACGTCTCTGGAAAAACACGATTTGCGGTGTTAACTGCCATTCAAAAACTAATTGACAGATTTATTTCAAATTTTGCATACACATTCTACGTAAAAAATATCTAACCCCTACGTTGAGTTTTTGGGATAATTTTTCAATTAAGGGGGCTTTTTATTAAAA
Source organism: Topomyia yanbarensis (assembly GCF_030247195.1). Classification (NCBI taxonomy): domain Eukaryota; kingdom Metazoa; phylum Arthropoda; class Insecta; order Diptera; family Culicidae; genus Topomyia; species Topomyia yanbarensis. The sequence continues at coordinate 151,128,356 of NC_080671.1, forward strand.
AAATGGCGATTTTTTTCTTGAAAAACAACTAGTCCGCCATTTTATTAGTAAAAACGCCTTTAATCCACCTAACAGTGTGATGAGACATTTCTTATAACTCTTATCACTCTCTTCGGATATTATATCGTTTGAGAACATTTAGAACTCGATGCTTCGCGATGTTTTTGATAACACATACTACATGGGATTGTGGCAGGACTCAGCATAGCCATAGGACAACATCAGTGCTAGAAATCTCAAACCAAATCAATGGGAAAGCGAAAAAATGCCCCATAAAATAGACATACAAACGAATTATTGCTAATGCTCTGTTAATAAAATATCTAAATTCCTCAATCAATGCATTGTGGTGGGAAAACTGAATTTTCCTAAAGGGGTTATGTATATTGTACTGAGCCAAAAAATCGAAGTTTATACTTTACTCAAATTTCCAACGCGACTGAGACCTAAAAATCAACGCTTTTTCTGAAAAAAACGCGATACTAGCAGTGACACCATTCAAAGAAAATCAACAGTGAATATTTCCAGACTTGGTTTTATTTCCTATTTAAGAACTATTGTGTTTTTTACATCCTAGATTGCATGATTCAGTGATCGAAACCCAAAACTTGAATGAAGTATTTGAAATTATTAAATTATAATTTGTGTTTGCCATTGAAATTGACAAAATGATAGTATCGCCCCTTTGACGATTGTTTACTTTTTCGGTCCCACTTATCAGCATTGAAGTATCGCCCTTACGTCTTTTTACAATACCAATTTTACAATTGGTGAGGGTTTGGTGAAAATCGATCTTACTGTCCAAACGGCATAATTCCGAAACCGTAATTTTTGAAGTTTTAAAATTATGCAGAATTAATTTTTCAGAAAATAGTTCGTGTTTTTAGCGAATTTGTTGAGACTTTATTGTAGTCATGAATATTAACCTGAGAAAAATCACCATAAATACTTCTTGGACGATATACCGCCAAAATTACTTTATCAAATGATGCGCTGTTTAACGTTTGTAAAACTCATCGAAGATACTAAACCTCCGAAATTGGCGATTTCAAAATGATGTTATCTTGACCTTAAATTACTGTTTTTGAACATTTGACCTATACATATAATTGGTCATACAACAAAAATCAAATTCTCATCAAAATCGATCAGGACTTGCTAGAGTCGAATGGAAATCGTCATTTCTCATAAATTTCTCTCTGGAAAGTGTTATCCTCGATATTAATCATATTACGTTTTCGTCTCAACTCGACGCATTCCCAAAATAAAAACCTGTTTTAATCCACCTAGTGGTGCAATTGTGCTTTTCTCATTTGTCCAGACTACGATTCCATGGCGGGTTATGTTCAATACAATGGTGGAAATGAATATTACATGTTCAGTACGATTTGCACATACGTACAATGGATCGACAGCCACGATCTTGAGATACTATGTGATACTGAAACATTGCTTGACCGGCGCTGGTTTCAAGCGATGTTTCACTATCACATAGTAAGATCCGGGAGATCCAGGTCCTGCCAAAAATTTTCAACTTGTTAAGAAATTTTAAACTAGTTTTAATTTTAAAGTAGCAACCCCTCACTGCATACTCCCTCCGGGCCGGTATGATTGACGATTTTTAGAGTGATTGCATAACCTTTCTATATGAGAAAGGCAAAAATGTACCAAAGTCCAAAAAAATCAATTTTTGTCAATCATTATTTTTTTCGAGTTTACATCAAATCTCGATGTTTCATGCATTATAAAGTCATTTGGCATCAAAAATACAAATTTGATTTTGAAAATTTTTATTCCAGTTTATATGGGAATTTTCTGTGTGATTGCACTCTTCAACTCGTAACTCCGGAACCGGAAGTCCAATCAATAAAAAAAACTCAATAGCAGCCGATGTACCTTTCATTTGAGACTAACTTTGTGCAAATCGATCCAGCCATCTCTGATTAACAGAGGTCACATTTTTTTCCACATACACACATACACACATACATACACACACAGACATTTTCCGATCTCGACGAACTGAATCAATAGACATATGACACTCGGCCCTCCCGGTCGGGATTAGATTGACGAATTTTAGAGTGAATGAGAAAGGCAAAAACATGTTTAGCAAATGTTGAAAGTTATGCATTTTTTTGGTGCGCAGTTCTATGTTTCATAGACATTAAATCAATTTTAACTTCGCTTCCTATTAAATAAAGACCCTTATTACAGTACATCTCTACAAAAACGAGCTCAATTTGAAAAGAAATCTGAGGATTATGATTGATTACAGAATTCTGGAATTTTCTATTGGAATGTTTTCAGGATTTTGATATTGATGCAATTAGACAACTGTGAAATCAAGACCAATAGATCAGTTACATATCAGGACCCCATTCCGACAATTTATCAAAAGTCCTCATGACGTGTACAACAACAGGATATCAATGTACGGATCAGATAATTGTTATTGTAATATTGAATTAAATCAGTCTGCATCAATAAATTTTCAACTTCAATACAATTTTTTTGTGGGTGTGGTGGGGGGGAGCGTTGTATGGTGTTAAACCCCAAAACCTTCTCTTGGCAACGCCTGCGCTTGGAGTTATTTATTTCGCTTTTCATTTTCTGATATGTTTCAGATCGATCCGATGATCATGAGTTAGAAAAATTGCAGTCAGAAGGTTCGCACAAATGAACATTTTTGCACTGATAAGTTATCAAGTTCCTTCCAGACAACTTGGAAGTATTCGGTGATTATGTCTAGCGGTTGTAGATAGAAAAATGAAATGCAAAATTCGTTTTATCGAAATAATGTTTGGCTTATTTCAATGGATTATTGCTATATGGAACAATAAATGGGCGACAAAGAGTAATCAAACCATAACTTTTAAAGTATTCAAAACAGATATTTGAAGTCTTCAGTAAAGTTATTCGCAAAAGTAAGAGCTACAAATTTGCTGAAAACATCATTTCGATATAATCACTTCCAAGAAAATTTGTGAAAATATCTCACTCATAGGGGGATTAATCAGCAAAAGCACAATACCAAAAGAAAGGGCATATTGCCTCCATTAAATTCACCGAAGATACTATTGACCTAAAATAAACCGTTTTGGCGTTAAAAATAGATTACATGTTTTTGGTCATATTTCTGGCAATGGGAAATGATAAAAATCTTTCGTCCGCATTTAATGTTAAATATCTCTTTTGATAATAGTCCGATTTCGACAATCTATAGCTTGTTCGAAAGGTATTCGTTAAAGCTGTCTAAAAACATATAAATTGGTAATCTATATTGTCAATTTCGGCAGATAATTAAAAAAAAACTGCAAAAACGCCATTTTTACGCATTCAAACATTCATATCTTGGAAACTAAACATCAGAATCAAAAACAAATTAATAGCGTTCATACTGTTTTTTAGTTCTTTCATTTAAAATTGGTTTGGATAAGATCGGTTCAGCCATTGCTGAGAAACACGAATGAGAATTTGTCCGTTACATACACACACACACACAGACACACACACACACAGACATTGTCCCAAATCGTTGAGCTGAGTCGATTGGTATATAAGACTCGGCCCTCCGGGCCTCGGAAAAAATCTTGAAAGTTTGAGCGAATTCTATACATTTCTTTTATAAGAAATGTAAAAAAAACCCCTTAATTGAAAAATTATCTCAAAAACTCAACGTAGGGGTTGTCTTATACAAAACAATCTAAAAAAGAGTACTGGGGAGTACACAAGCCCCCTTCCCCTTCTTCTTTTCATTTTCTGACTACGTCTATGTTATTCAGCAATTCATTCTGAACATTTCATTCAAAGATACCAAGTCTCTGTGATGAATATATTCTCATTTATTTAAGTTCTAAATGTCGATGACGGTGGTGTACTGGCAGTGTTGGGAGAAATAATGAATTTCTGCATTTGGATTGAACCATATGTTTTAAAATCGTTATAACTATTTTTTGAAAACTCGTAGCTAGTTAGCGTCTTCGACAAAGTTGTTAACCATGGTTTGAACTATAGTTTTATAAAGATGGTTTTTCATATTGAATGAAATAACGATCTTTATTAACGCAAATGCTCCCAAATTTTGCAGATGAATTTGGGACCACAAAAGGAACTCAAAAAGTGCTGTGCTGAAAAATGCCATATGTCGAGCCACTCTAGTGTGTAATCGAGAAAGATGCGCGTGTCGCAGGTGCTGAAGAATGTGACTCGTGTTCATGATAGCAAGCAGTCAGAATTTTTAAAAGTTGGAGTAATTTAATTCCCAATAGTTTTCTTTTATCTGCTGATCGAACAATTGACAGGTCGCTAGAATTCGGGACATGCATGCTCTATTTGATGAACAAGTTTACAGAATAAAAATGAAAAAATGCTAATTTTCCACATTTCGTGAAATTGTTCACATGAAAATTTTGAGCCATGAGTACAGTTGTAGGTAAGTGAACTATTAAAGATTTCTTCGAAATTTGTGGAAAAAATCATGAATATGCAAGATAGTTGTAAACAACCTGAACCTATTCACAAACCAAAAATGGCTCCGGAATAATATTCTGAGTTCTGTGAGATTGTTTACGTAAAATATGAAAACCTTGCACGATATTGCATACTTTATAAACAGTAAATTGGAAGTGGAAACTTATTTTATGGTTTTGTGAATTCTTTCACGAGCACGAATAATGAACAGGTACGGATCCATCAATAACATATCTCCTATTGAATCGCACACGAATGCTTACACAAACACAACCAAAGTTTTTTGTTACTCAAGTATCATTCCACCATAATGTAAATCGTTAAAATTTGTAAGGCAGTGAATCATTTTTCATACTTTCGTCATGAAAACAATTCTCTACCAGCTGTTTCGCTTCATAGCGTGTTCTGAATTTATAGTAAATTGTTCAACGATACGGTTTGCAATTGCAGTGAATAAAATAACTAGATATACGTTTAACCGTGAAATATTATTATGAGCCAGATGTTCAAAAAAAAATAATATTTTTAAGTTGTATCTAGATTAAATTATGTGAACACAGTGCACATATTTAAAAAAACTTTTGCTTCTTAGTTTAAGAGATTTATCGCACTTAATGTAAGCTAATTTAAGGATGGACAGAGAATGGGCAAAAATCGAAAACGAAAAAAGCAGTTTTATCCACCCTGTGTGTTAGATCTACATAAAAATCAATCAGCTTATGTAGAATGTTGTTACAGTACTGCTGATTGATTTTTATGAAGATCTAACACACGGTGTGGAAAAAAACTGCTTTTTTCGTTTTCAATTTTTGCGCTTTCTTTGTTCAACCTTAATTAACATTCTTATACCAATCTAAATCAAATTCATGTGTATCTAAAGTTCAACTTAAATAACTTTATAAAAAGGCTGGAATTTTGAATTATCGGTTAATGCATATCGAATGCAAAATAAGTAGAGTAAATTGATATTTGCTAGAGAAACATGGATCGAATATAAGATGGCTGGTTTATGCCGTCTATAGCGCACAACTAGGGAAAGAAAGCATTAAATTATTGTCTTATAATATGGTGTAGAATATTTGAACATCGTCTGCAATCTTGCAAATTAGAAATTCTAACAATAATTTCTGATTCCAGACATATTCTATGCTTCAAATTCTAGAAAAAAATTTTAATTGAATGTTGGAACTCAACATTTTAAACCGATTGTCATATTTCAATTAAAACAATGATAGGTTTCTCGTGGAATTCAACAGTAGTATTGTAAATAATACCGTTATCTGATTAATTACCAATTTCGTTGTAATCACTAACTGTACATTAACCCCTCGATAAACCCCAATCTCAACGGCACTATTCCACAACTACTTACTGCTTTTTACTATACACTACATTGCACTGCTTTTCATTCTGGGAGAACATCTGAGACGAACAGCCGCAAGCGGTTTCCCTCAGTTGATCGCCGGCCTTTGAATCGCATAGTGCTCCACCACAGCACAACGCTGATGGTGCGCGTTGCCGTTAATCTCTGTAATGTAGTGCTGTAAAGACTAAAAACGTTTCCACCGCTTCGGCAAAAAAAAGCTCATAGAGCACGTAATTCATTGAACTTGCTATCAGATAAATGTGTAAAAATACAACTGAAAGAGTTAAGGCACGTTTTGGATAAACATTATGGAGACGCCTGGTGAATTAAATAGTATATCTTTGTAGCAGTGCCAGAGGTTAGACGCAATCGAAATCACCGCCAGTGATGATCGTCGCTGCGGATCGCCGACCGGCAGTTTCATGTTTCGACCGGCCGATCTATTCTCGTTCACAACTTTGCTGGTTTTTTGACGAGAAGATGTCACCTGCTGCCTGCGAGGAAGCACCCTTGTTTACTATGACGAAATCGAATATACACAGCTTGGCGTCATAAATTAAGTGAAACTCAGATATCCCACAGTTCACGGCGGGACACTAGGGTGAACAGACGACCTATTGGAGCGGGTGCGCGTCAGTATTCGACCGGCGCTAGAAAGACAGTTTAGTGGAATTCAGATTATATAATTTGTGAAAAGATAAATAAGGATACTTGATCCAGCGAGATTGTACGATAGTCCACACAACAACGAGGTCAGGACAATGGTACGTCAGTTAAAGTAAATCTGCTATAATATCGACAGCTGATGCTACTAGTAATCAATTACCTACAGTCCCTTAAATCGCAAACAGATTCGAAGTGAGATTGGATGTATCACTATAATAGTGTAATTTGCACGCGTGTTTACGTGACACCATGCGTATCGTGTGACATTGACAGTGAATACTAATCAAATTTGGTTGAAATAGGTCAATTCAGCGCCAGTGCCAAGTTTTATATTGTGGTCAAAGCGAACGGTACTAATTTTAGCTAAGAAGAAGTAAACGATTTTAATTTTAGACATTTGTTTACGTTCCGAGCAGGTTCTCGTCAATCTGCATCATTTCAGGAGAACCAGAGTAAGCTAGCATTATTTTCACTTACTACCGATCAACAAGTGGTACGAAATCGGGGCCAACTAAATTGCTTCAGTTTTTTTTAAGTTACTTATCGGAATATAAAGCAAATAGGGTAAAGACTTAATTTTCGCCCCATTAGGGAGGGTGCCACACTATTCTATTAATTACGCAGTCTACAGTCGATGGAATGCACATAAATTGGCATCAGTATCCTTGCTTCGTTCCCAAGAACCAATTTAACATCAAAAATGTCCTGAGAATGGGGAAATACTTCTGTTTGAGCGCCACGAAAACTCGAAACGAATGCTCCTATTTTCGCACTACCATATGGGCCAATGCGTTGAACAAAGATGGCAGACGCTGCTCTAACTAACGGCTTCAAATGGATAGGGCGATAATAGAAATAGGGCGAAAATAGTCTCCACACCCTATCGCAGATTTGGCTTAAATCGAGTATTTTTATTGGAGTTTCTAATTTTTTCACCCTTAATAAAATATGTTGAAGAATCGTTGTTTGCAGTTGAGTACCTATCTTTAGGTTGAGATCGTTCGATTATGGATCATCAGGAATCAGAATATATTGACTCAAATGGCACGTTCCCCGTATATAGTCGGGGATTTGTGCCTTGCCGTGTGTTTTCATCATTTCCTGAGCGGAAGGGAAGGACAAGGAAATGTGGGGAAGTAGAATTGGAAGGGTGGGAAAAATAACAGCACAAAACAAAAATAAACAACAGGTAAGTTAAACTGACAAGCAGTTCCACTTGCCTGCGAATGAGTCTAAAGCTCTTTACAACATTGGATAAGAAACTTTAGTATGTCTCTGAGTTTCAGTCGTCCAAACATGGTTTCGTCTATATAAGGACGGCTGAAGACTCGAAATCGCAATAGCGCTACCGCTAGACAGTTGCATATCAGATGATATGAGGTTCCGTAGTCGGATTCACAAAGATCACATGAAAAAGACTCAGCGCGCTGAATAGTTGCCATGTGATAATTGAGTTTGCAGTGGCCGGTTAAAGCCCTGGTCAGCATGCCGCAGTGGAGCTTCGAAAAATGTAAGAGATTTTTCGAAACCACTGGGCATGGTTGTTCTAGAAACGCCTTTGTTTGGCGACACGTTTGTAGATTTCTCCAATAATTGCGGTGCTCGGACGAAGCCCAGGACCGTATTTTTTCCCTTATCCAACTTGTCGAAATTGGCAGCGCGGGCTCAGGACCAACGAAGTCAATCGCTGAACTTGCCCTGGCCAATTCGTCAGCCCATTCATTTCCAGTAATACCACAATGTCCGGGCACCCAGACAAGGTGTGTTGACAATGCTTAGTTCTTCGATTTGGGTTCGGCACGCGATCACTAGCTTGGACCGGGATTTGTCTGAGCTAATGGCCTTGATTGCAGCCTGACTATCGGAGCAGAAGTTTATAACTCTGCCGGACAAACTCAGTTGAAGGGCCGATTGCACCCCGCACATAATCGCAAAAATTTCTGCTTGGAATACAGTACAGTATCTACCTAGTGAGTGAGATTGTTCCAATCTCATTTCACGACAGTAGACACCAGCACCAGCACGTCCCTCCATCAGAGAACCGTCAGTGTAACAGACCACTTGCGTTTGTTGTTGTCTTTCCATATAGCCAGACAACCACGCCTCTCAATAGGGAATCTTCACATGGAATGCCCTGTAAGGAAAACTACAAGTGAGTGTAACAGCTGGGAGCAAGAATATCTTCACCCCATGTAACCATTTGTGACCACAATCTTGTAAGACTGTTAGCAAGATCAACATGATTACTGTTCCAAAGCCCAGTAACCTGCAGTCTGTATGCACATGATAGTGCTTCTTGTTTGAGGTGTATGTGTAATAGTTTGATATTTAGAAGTGCCTCAAGAGCAGCAGCCGGAGTCGTGGTGAAAGCACCAGTCAACGCCATGAGCGCCATTCTTTGCAGATGGTTTTGCTTTGACTAGACTGTCACCACCTCTCCCCTCTGCCACCACACAAGGCATCCGTATGACAGTATTGGACGTACAATTGCCGTGTAAATCCAACAGATGTATTTAGGTTTGAGACCCCAGGTCTTTCCAAAAGTTCGTCTGCGCTGCCCGAAGGCCATGCACGCTTTCTTGACTCTGAACTCAATGTGAGCAGACCAATTCAGTTTGGAATCCAATATGACTCCAACGTATTTGACTTGATCTGCACACAGTAGCTCAGAATCAAAGAACTGCAAGGGACGAACCCCGGTTGTTATTTGCTTCTTCGTGAAAAAAACCATTGACTTTGCTTGGATTAACTGATAGTTTAACTTGTCGACACCACTGTTCCGCAGCTCTAAATGCCTGTTGCATTAAGCCAAAGATTGTTCCGATGCAAAATCCAGTAATTAGTATTTGGTAATCGTCAGCAAACCCGTAGGTTGGAAATCCAAGCTCATTGAGTTTCTTCAACAAGCCGTCAGCTACTAAGTTCCATAACAAAGGTGACAGAACGCCGCCCTGAGGACAACCGCAAATACTCAATTTCCGTATCTCATCCTGTCGCAGTGACGAGCAAAGTATGCGGTTACTAAGCATTGCGTTTATCCAACCTGAGATACATGCAGGTATCCCATGACCGCGCGTCGCTTTCAGAATAGACTGGAAGGACACATTGTCAAAAGCACCCTCAATATCTAGGAATACACCCAAGCTAGATTGCTTGAGCGAGAAGGCTTGCTCAATGTTGTAAATAACATCGTGAGGCAGAGTGATCGTGGATTTCCCACACTGATATGCATGTTGCATTTTGTGCAGTGGATATTCAACTAAACTAACGTTCCTGATGTGATGATCGATTATCCGTTCCAAAGCTTTCAGAAGAAAAGAACTTAAGCTGATAGGCCTAAAACTCTTGGCTTCTTCATAGCTTGAGCGCCCCCCTTTGGGAATAAATCTAACAGTTATATCTCGCCATGCTTTCGGGATATACCCGGTAGCAAGACTGGAAAGCAAAATCGTTTTCAAGACATGTTTAAGAATATCAAATCCCTTTTGCAGTAGCACGGGAAGTATTCCATCTTTTCCGGGTGATTTGTATGGAGCAAAGCTGTCAACTGCCCACTTAACCGATTCAGTGGAAACCAATGTGCGTGCTAACGCCCACGAGTCCGAATCACCAGAATGAGATCTGTGAACATTGTTCAACTCCGAATCGATACAACCTGGAAAGTGTGTGTCGAAGAGACAATTAAGAACATCTGTTAAACACCATCTCTGGTTTTTAAGGAGTTCATCTGAAAATCATTCGATTTGGAGAGAATCTTATTTAACCTGCTAGCCTCGTTCAGACTAGAGACATTAGTGCATAGCGTTTGCCGGCCAGCCCGTTCTGCAGATCTAACACATTTCTTATATGCACTACGAGCTGACCTGAAAGCCCTGGAGTCATCACGCTGACGCCGGTTCCAAGCTCTTCTCATAACTTTCTTCATTCTTTCAAGCTCAGCCCTCCACCAAGGGGTTCCCCTAGTCGATTTAACAGTACGAAGTAGCTTCTTCGTAGGATGCTGAGTACCTATCTTTAGGTTGAGATCGTTCGATTATGAATCAGCCAGCAAGCTTCGTTTAAATGGATTTTACATCGTTATCATTCGTTTTGTGAATATTAAAACCACGTTTAAGCGAAACTTTTGTGCAAGATGCAAAAAACATAAAAGTCCAAAAGACGCCGAATCACGATGAACTCCTTTTCGGCAGTGTTCATCATTATTTTGGCGTCACTGGGGAAGTTAGAAAACAGAAAATGTTTACGTTTGCCGGAAAATATATGATTTGGCAGGCAATTTGCTTCTTTGGAAAGCTGAGCACCGTATTCGGGACAACCGACAGCTGTACTCGAAAGAACACCTTCAAAAGCATCTACTTCCACTTAAGAGGTCTCAGGAGGGCTCTGTGCTTTTCTAGTCGGATTTGTCATGCCATTACTCGAAAGATGTTCTGAAGTTATACAAGGCTAAGAAGGTTAATTTCGTGCCAACGGACCTTTACTACCCATGATCGCATAGTTGTCCCGTTTTATATGGGATTTCCTATCTTTATGGGACTGATATGCGATCATGGGCAGTTTAGAGGTTACACCACTGTAGAGCACGAAAAAATAAGCATATTTCAAAAAAAATTCTTGAGGCAATGAATAGGTGAACCGAGATCTTGTAAAATGGGATTTAAAATACTAGTTCTGATCAGAGTTAAAAATAATCGAAGATCTTTTTTGACGGCTGAAAATGAATCTGTTGCGACTCGCGGTGGATAGAAAAAATATTCATTGAACTATCCATCTTATTCATTCAGTTGAATATCGTACAATATATTCATTCCACTAATTATCTAGGAAAATGCCTATAAAGCATACGAAACAACAATCATCATCGTCAACATTGTGCCAGAGCCTACTTTGACGCGTTTGATTCGTTGCTGCACGGTCGCTTCGTGTAATAATCGGAGCCGAATGAAAATCTGCATGGATGAATGGGAGGTTTATTCGTTTGACGTTTTCAGCTGCGTCACTGAATATTGAAAATAAATGTGGCTGAATATGATCAATTTTCATTCAATGAATTTGAATATTTTTAACTCTGGTTTTGATACACAAAAATTAAAATTTTCAAATTTTTTCGACACAGGATGGCGGCTATGCCAAAAATAAAAGTTTTTTTTCGATTCCTTAGAGCGGTAGCAAGCGACGGAATTGCAGCCAACTGATACATACTAGGTCATTATGAAAAAGGCACTCCGGTAGCACCCTAGTTGGCTTAAACGTTGTACAAGACCTTCCCAAGTAACAATTTTGGTTATATTGAAGTTTTATAGCGTTTAATAAAACTAATGTTTAAAACCTCCCATGCTAACTTTATGGTCTTATGTACTTCCTGGAGGCTGCTATAAACCCATGTTATGACAAATTGGCCCAGTTTTATTGTAATCAGTAGAACTTGTTATGCAAACTATCATAGGAGTAATAGTTTTATTACAGTTCTATTCTACTCTTTAGATGTGATATTAAACCAACAGCATAAAACCTTCTCCTGACCTAGCAGTGTGGAAAACCACTATATGAGCGCTATTTAACCATCATAAAACTGTAAAGTCTTCCTGAAGAAGTCCATAAAACTTCGTATGCTATCCATGTTAGAACATTCAGTTTTAAACTGAGTTTTTACACTGATTAGATGTATTAAATAAAATTTCATCGTGGTTTTATCCCTTAACATCGCATGATGCCAATCATCGAACAAAATGCCATGTTGTAAGGTATACATTTTTTCAGAATAGTGATTAAAAGAATTTTATTATTGTTCATAACACACCCATGCGTGTTTGAAGGCATGCCGTTAAGGATTTATGGTGAAACATCATGAAAGAGCAACGCAAAATAAATGCGCCCCATGAATTCTACTAAAAAGAGCATTTGGTAATATTTTTCTGCAAATATTGAAACAACACTTAACCAAGTTTTAGTAAAAAATGTTAAATGTTTTGTTAAAAAGTGCAGATTCTTTCAAAAAAATGTCTCAAAACGTTTGATTCCACCCTTCATACGAACAAGAAGGCGTATATTTGAGAAATTTTACTTCGCACTTTGCTATATTTGCTTCAAGGCGACATTTTTTTTAATAAAACTTGGTATACTTGAATAATTCTTTCATAAGACAATTCATCCTAAAACGGTCATAACTGAGAAATTCATATAGAAAGCGTGTTTATCATGGCACTTATGCATCTATGTTGAGAGTGACAAGTTTTATGCTGGACTAAATCACAGCTTGCTGGTTTTGATTATTTTGACAGTGACTTTGTCCAAGATGGTAAATGGAAGGTGGGGGTTTTTACTATGTAACGGTGCGGTTGTCAAGTTTGAGTAGCGCAATAGATTAAAATACACACACTGAATACTCGCCATCTCTATAGTGTGTTCACCATTTACTGTCAGTGTCATTCCAATCGAGCACGAGATTTGTCAATAGTCCTCGTTCGATAAAGATTCGCAGATATTTTCTTTAAATTATGTTCCGAAATCTAGGGACAGATCTTGAGATGCATTTTTAAAAATCAACGAAATTAAACATTTACTTTCCATCGAAATAGGAATTTGAAATGCGTTGCGTGTAAGACGTAAAAGCCGTGCCACAAACTAATTCTACTCCAACAAAGTTTCCAACGAAGTAGATCAGCGTAAGACGTTTGTTGAACAAATGTTTCGGCAAAAGAGTGAAAGTTGATGCAATAATGGAAATGAAATGCGTTTTTACATTTCTTATAAAAGAAATGTATAGAATTCGCTCAAACTTTCAAGATTTTTTCCGAGGCCCAGAGGGCCGAGTCTTATATACCAATCGACTCAGCTCGACGATTTGGGACAATGTCTGTGTGTGTGTGTGTCTGTGTGTGTGTGTATGTAACGGACAAATTCTCATTCGTGTTTCTCAGCAATGGCTGAACTGATCTTATCCAAACCAATTTTAAATAAAATAACTAAAAAACAGTATGAACGCTATTAATTTGTTTTTGATTCTGATGTTTAGTTTCCAAGATATGAATGTTTGAATGTGTAAAGATGGCGTTTTTTGCAGTTTTTTTAAATTATCTGCCGAAATTGACAACATAGATTAACACTTTATATGTTTTTAGACAGCTTTAACGAATACCTTTCAAACAAGCTGTAGATTGTTGAAATCGGACTATTATCAAAAGAGATATTTAACATTGAATGCGGACGAAAGATTTTTATCATTTCTTATTGCCAGAAATATGATCAAATACATGTAATCTATTATTAACGCCAAAACGGCTTATTTTAGGTCAATAGTATCTTCGGAGAATATAATGGAGGCAATACGCCTTTTCTTTTGGTATTATGCTTTTACTGATTAATCTCCCTATGAGTGAGATATTTTCACAAATTTTCTTGGAAGTGATTATATCGAAATGATGCCTTCAGCAAATTTGTAGCTCTTACTTTTGCGAATAACTTTACTGAAGACATAAAATATCTATTTTGAATACTTTAAAAGTTTTGGCTTGTTGTTTGTGGATTACCTTTTGTCGCCTATTTATTGTTCAATATAGTAATAATCCATTGAAATAAGCCAAACATTATTACGATTAAGAGAATTTTGTATTTCATTTTTCTATCTACAACCGCTAGAAATAATCACCGAACACTTCCAAGTTGTCTGGAAGGAACTTGATAACTTATCAGTGCAAAAATGTTCATTTGTACGAACCTTCTGACTGCAATTTTTCTAACTTATAACCAATGGATCGATCGGAAACATATCGGAAAATGAAAGTGAAGTAAATAACTCCAAGCAATGGCGTAGCCAAGAGAAGGTTTTGGGGTTTAACAACTTCCTTCCCTACCACACCCAAAAAATATATTGGATTGCAATTGAAAATTTATTGATGCAGACTGATTTAATTCAATATTACAATAACAATTATCTGATCTGTACATTGATAACCTGTTGTTGTAAACATCATGAGGACTTTTGATAAATTGTCGGAATGGGGTCCTGATATGTAATTGATCTATTGGTCTTGATTTCATAGTTGCCTAATAGCATCAATATCAAATTCCTGCCTGAAAACATTCCAATAGAAAATTCCAGAGTTCTGTAATCAATCATAATCCTCAGATTTCTTTTCAAATTGAGCTCGCTTTTGTAGAGATGTACTGTAATGAGGGTCTTTATTTAATAGAAAGCGAAGTTAAAATTGATTTAATGTCTATGAAACATTTGCTAAAAATGTTTTTGCCTTTCTCATTCACTCTAAAATTCGTCAATCTAATCCCGACCGGGAGGGCCGAGTGTCATATGCTAATCGACTCAGTTCGTCGAGATAGGAAAATGTATGTGTGTGTATGTATGTATGTGTGTGTATGTGTGTATGTGGAAAAAATATGACCTCTGTTAATCAGAGATGGCTGGATCGATTTGCACAAAGTTAGTCTCAAATGAAAGGTACAACCTTCCCATCGGCTGCAATTGATTTTTTATTGATTGGACTTCCGGTTCCGGAGTTACGAGTTGAAGAGTGCAATCACACAGCAAATTCCCATGTAAACTGAAATGAAAAATTTTCAAAATCAATTTTGTATTTTTGATGCCAAATGACTTTATAATGCATGAACCATTGAGATTTGATGTAAACTCGAAAAAATAATGTTTGACAAAAATTGATTTTTTTGGACTTTTTTGCCTTTCTCATATAGAAAGGTTATGCAATCACTCTAAAAATCGTCAATCATACCGGCCCGGAGGGAGTATGCAGTGAGGGGTTGCTGTTTTAAAATTAAAACTAGTTTAAAAAATTTTAACAAGTAGAAAATTTTTGGCAGGACCCGGACCTCCCGGATCTTACTATGTGATACTGAAACATCGCTTGAAACCAGCGGCGGTCAAGCGATGTTTCAGTATCACATAGTATCTCAAGATCGTGGCTGTCGATCCATTGTACGTATGTGCAAATCGTACTGAACATGTACTATTCATTTCCACCATCGTATTGAACATAACCAGCCATGGAGTCGTAGTCTGGACAAATAAGAAAAGCCCAATTGCACCACTAGGTGGATCAAAATAGGTTTTTATTTTGGGAATGCGTCGAGTTGAGACGAAAACGTAATATGATTAATAACGAGGATAACACTTTCCGAATGTAGAGAGAAATTTATGAAAAATGACGATTTCCATTCGACTCTAGCAGGTCCTGGTCGATTTTGATGAGAATTTGATTTTTGTTGTATGACCAATTATATGTATAGGTCAAATGTTCCAAAACAATAATTTAAGGTCAAGATAGCATCATTTTGAAACCGCCAATTTCGGAGGTTTAGTATCTTCGATGAGTTTTACAAACGAACAGCGCATCATTTGATAAAGTAATTTTGACGGTATATCGTCCAAGAAGTATTTATGGTGAATTTTCTCAGGTTAATATTCATGACTACAATAAAGTCTCAACAAATTTGCTAAAGACACGAACTCTGTTACTATTGTCTGAAAAATTAATTCTGCAAAATTTTAAAACTTCAAAAATTACGGTTTCGGAATTATGCGGTTTGGACAGTAAGATCGATTCTCACCAAACTCCCACAAATTGTAAAATTGGTATTGTAAAAAAACGTAAGGGCGATACTTCAATGCTGATAGGTGGGACCGAAAAATTAACCAACGCCAAAGGGACTATATACTATATATACTATCATTTTGTCAATTTCAATAGCAAACACAAATTTTAATTTAATAATTTCAAATACTTTATGAAGTTTTGGGTTTCGATCACTGAATCATGCAATCTAGGATGTAAAAAACACAATAGTTCTTAAATAGGAAATAAAACCAAGTCTGGAAATATTCACTGTTGATTTTCTTTGAATGGTATCACTGCTAGGGTTCGTCGCGGTGCTGATGTGGGCGGTAAATGGATAGTCCGCACCGCAACCGCAAAAAAAATAATAAAACCGCACCGCTTACCGCAACCGCACTGCATTTACCGCACCGCACCGCGCGGTAATGCGGTAAATGCGGTAAAAATCTGTATTTTTCAAAAGTGTGTTGAAAAAATATTAATTTATTTGTATAACTATATATAAGTTCCTATTTACACGAACATTAACTTTGACGGACTCCTCAGAATGAAAAATTTATTAAAAAATGTCTACTTTGCAAGTTTTATTAATAAAATGCCGTACATCTTGAGATAAATACTTTCGAAACAAGGTAAACATTAGCATAGCACTGAAGTCCTATGAAATGTAGCTGTATTTCATCATTATACATACAAAAACGTTTTTCAGCTGCAATTAATAGGAAAACTTTTAATTAATATCAGATCAGGTATCCATCCCATCTCAACCGGTACAGAGTTGTTGAAGGACATTTGAAAAACTGCAAAATATGTATGATCTACAGCATACAGCAGAAACGTTTATACAAATAGGGGATTTAAGGAACAAAATACGTTAATGTATTCTTATTAAAATACTAAGATTGGACCCTTAAAATTGTATGAGTTGTAATTTTCTAATAGCTAGTTCGAAAGATCTACCTTTTTATGTAGTTTTTCTAATATTTTTCCATAATGCTAATGCAAAAACTTCAATTGAAGTTGGTAGAGGTCAAAAATTGTCCTGTGCAAAATTTGGTATCTGGGCTAACTTTGACACTTGCCGCAATATGAAAAGAGGCTTTGAGAAACACAAAAAAATCGAAATACCCTATACTTACTTCGAAAGCTTTAATTTCAAAAAGTTACAAAATACTCCTAACTGAAAAATATTAGTTGTTAAATTGGTAGAAAATATTCTCAGTTGGACGAACAATGGACGTATGCGAAAAAAAGTTATGTAGAAGGAGTCTTAAAAACGAACTGCAGGAAAATTCATTGCGAATTTACACAGAAACCAACAGAGATAGAAATACGATGTTGAAGAACGAATAATAAAGTTATCAGCCTAATTTGGACCCCTGCTTATTTTGGACGCTCTTCAAACATTTGTCTCCCTTACTGCTGATTCCTCCAAATTCGTTTGTTTTGATGATGATACTTTCATTCTTTGGGTTGTTTTTAAGTCTTAAGACTTTTTTAAGTTCATCTTTAAGTTCTCCAAAATAATCAAAATTTACAGTTGAGAAAACGCCATCGTACACGATTCATAATTTCACGATTGCCAAGAGGAATGGGAGAAATGAGGCTTTTTTAAATTGAATTTGACAGTACAATTCAATTGTTTTTCAATGATTGGATTGTGCATTTTATATATTTGAAAAGGTTCGCTTGTAATTTTTTCAAAATGTTCAAAATATGTCGTAAATATAATGGTGCCAAATTAAAAATGTACGTAACGATGGGTTGAATATAGATTATATTCGGATTTCTTTTCAAATCATTGTAAAGTCCATGGAAATTAGAGCAATTAAATGTTTATTATGTTTCCCTATTGTAAGGTAATAATTTGCGTCGTTCTTAAATGCTAAAAGTCAAAGTTTTAATTCACTTTTTGATGCAGACTTTATCAATTATTTTTTTAAGTGCGGTTGCGGTAATACCGCGCGGTAAAAGCTCATTTCCCGCACCGCATCCGCGAGAAAAAGTGTCTCACCGCACCGCAGTTTTTGCGGTGCGGGTGCGGTAAATACCGCGCGGTTGCGGTAATTACCGCAACCGCGACGAACCCTAATCACTGCTACTATCGCTTTTTTCAAGAAAAAGCGTTGATTTCTTAGTTCTCAGTCGCGTTGTAAATTTGAGTAAAGTATACACTTCAAATCGATTAAAAAAAATCGATTTTTTTGGCTCAGTACAATATACATAACCCCTTTAGGAAAATTCAGTTTTCCCACCACAATGCATTTATTGAGGAATTTAGATATTTTATTAACAGAGCATTAGCAATAATTCGTTTGTATGTCTATTTTATTGGCCATTTTTTCGCTTTCCCATTGATTTGGTTTGAGATTTCTAGCACTCATGTTGTCCTATGCTGATTTGGGCGATTCTCTGAGTCCTGCCACTATCCCATGTAGTATGTGTTATCGAAAACATCGCGAAGCATCAAGTTCTAAATGTTCTCAAACGATATAATATCCGAAGAGAGTGATAAGAGTTATAAGAAATGTCTCATCACACTGTTAGGTGGATTAAAAGCGTTTTTCAAGTTGGATTCAAATTTGTTATGCATTTCTAGAGTGATCTGACCCTAGACCGAAATGCATTTGTATGAGCTTATTGTTTATAGTACTAAAACGCAGATGGGCTTCCTTTTTTGTAATATAATGTGAGAAGTGGTTCTTAAAATTGTTGCAACGGCTGTTTTTGTCGGCAAAGTCAATTTTTGTAAACAGCCAAAAAACAAATCATTGCAACCCTCTCGTGATTGACAACTGCAACAGCACGCACAAAAAAGCTCTCACCTTTATTTACCATCTTGATAATCATCCTGGAAAAACGAGAAAAACAAACCATTTCAGCGGTTGTTCAGAAATTCTTATTATCCTGCAAAGACGAAATAATCCTGACTTGGTTCGTCTTCTGCTTTGGGTCAGAAGAAATTCCATTTCCAAATGGAATTTTCGAAGTAACTTAGTTGCACTACAGTTACTATATTACATGCAAGTAAACAAAGATTCGAGCTTCTGATGACAATTTTATAACTCCTTAGTATAGCTCATGCCTTTCATAAGAGTAATTATTTTAAAGAGGTTTTAATATAGACATTCCAAAACCTGAATACGTGCAATAATCTCCGATAAAACTGTCTTATAACTTAATTTCTTGTTGTATGTTAGTTTTATTCCAGTTTTAACAAAGTATATAGAACCGTTTTACAACCACTATATAAACTTGTAACCTAAAGCTTTATCGTGGAAGTCATAACATAGTTTTATAGTGAAATTTAGGAACGAATGAAATGACAGCTGCATAAAACCATAATAAAATCACCGGTTTCAAGGATTCCTTCATAAAACCAGGATAAAACAATGATAAATCCCCGAGGCATTTTAATTGTTACTTGGGCTTATAAACAGTGTTAAGGACCGTGCATTTAGATTTGGCTATGATGGAAAAAGGTTAATAATATGTTTTATTATATTCCCTGAAAGTTTGAAAACGACCGGTTGAATGGGTGAATTTTGTACGAACATTTCCTTGTGATGCAATTTAGAAACGCAAGAAAAAAACTTTTGATGTTGTCTAAGTGTAAAAAAATTACAGGGTGTCTCAGAATAAGTGTAACAAATTTTTGTTCTAATTTTTTTCAGCTGGGCTGTTTTTGGGGAAATGAAAACAATACATTTTTGAGCGTGTCGTTTTAGCATTTGTATTTATATTTAGCAGTTGCTAACAACGTTATAAAATTTGTTTGAAAGAGGTTGAACCTTGACAGAATTTAAAACAAGTCCTAGAGCTAAAAGTGAATAAACGCATTGTCTTGAACACTCTGATAGGATTCCAAGATACTGGAGAAGTTCAAATTTTACACTATAGTGACGTTAAAAGGAAATTTTACACGATAGTGATGTTAAAAGGTTGATTAGTTTTATTACTATTAGATTTGTTTTGGTGACACCTATTCGGAGACGGCCTATAAGGACACTTCAATATTAAGATTCTTCTGACCACTTATCATATTTGGTCGGTGTTAAATCAGACCGGACTAAGTCGCCAAATCTCAAAAAATGAGATAATGATAACAGTGGATAAAGAAATTCTTCAGCTACATTCGACTTTTTTCAGTTTTGAAATATGTTACAATAAGCGAGAATTATGGCAAAAATACATTTGAAATTATACCGTGAAGGATGCGGCAATTCAAACTTTAAACGCGTTTTTTCTCGAAATCAATACAATGCCGCTTAGTCCGGTCTCTCTGAACACCGATACCATTTATACATTCCTTCAGTACCAATGCTGATAACGTAATATTATTGCACTACCATCCAACCAAATAATGCGATTCACAACCTTTGCCGGGAGTTCATCAACCCCCTTCAATGTTATCTCATTTGGATTTAATTTATTCTTGCAGCATTTTACACTGATTCAATATTTACTGACAGCATTGGTTGCATTTGGCTCTACGGCAAGATGCTCCAAGATTCTAGTACTTGTTCCCTTCCCGGCTCCCAGCCACTGGCTTTGGTTGGAACACTTTGTCCAGGAGCTGCTGGACCGGGAGCATGAAGTGACGGCCATCACCAACTTTGCTGCCAGCGAACAACACCCCAACTACACGGAGATCCTGATCGACCCACCCTTTGATATGCCGTACTACTGTGAGTAGGAAATAGAGATTGATTCATTTAGGCCTACTTTAGCTTATTCTATCTGTTGCAGTTCCAATATCGGATATATTTGAGGCGAAGTATAGCAGCGATATCTCCAATCTGTTTCTCTACTGGAACGTGGGGCTATCGACCACTAAGTACGCGTTACAGAACCCGAATGTTCAGCAGTTCATCGAACAGGATGACAGCACATTTGATCTTGTGATTTCGGAGCAGTTTTTCCAAGAAGCATTTCTGATGTTTGCGCATAAATACCGTGCACCAATTGTAACTATAGGTACTTCTAGTATTTTTACTTTATGGCAACATTACAGTAAGCATTATATATTTTATTTCAGGAACACTAGGTTATTCTGATTTTATGGATCGAGCAATGGGCTTGATGACGCCGTGGTCATTTGTTCCTCATCCTATACTGCTGTACATGGATGACATGAGCTTCAGTCAGCGATGCTATAACTTTCTCATTTCAGCAGCCGACGCTGTGATACGTAAATATTACTACCTTCCTAGGCAGGATATGCTTGCCAAAGAATATTTCTCTTCTATCGAAGGTAAGTGGAAAAAAACAGTTGCAGATACAGTATTTATTACATATGAATTAATCATAGGACCAGAATCGTTCACCTCGGTTTACGAGTTGGAAAAATCGATTTCCGTGATGCTGATCAACAGTCACACCGCCATGTCCCTTCCCAGGCCGTCAATCACCGGTTTAGTTAATGTAGCCGGTGCTCATATCAAACCAGCCAACTCTCTTCCGAGAGACATTTTGAAGTTCCTCAACACCGCAAGCGAAGGAGTAATTTTCTTTAGCCTAGGATCTTACGTTAAGAGTGTCGACATGCCAAAAGACAAACTGAAAGCATTTTTTGAGGTGTTTCGGAACATAAAACAGAAAGTGCTGTGGAAGTTTGAGGATGAAACTATGGCAAATGTTCCTAAAAATGTGATGGTCCGGAAATGGTTGCCACAAAGTGATATATTAGCTCATCCCAACGTAGTTTTATTCATCACTCATGGGGGAATGTTCGGTACCCAGGAGGGCGTTTACCGCGGTGTTCCAATGCTATTCATTCCATTTTACGGAGACCAACATCGAAATGCTTTGAAGGCGGAACGTTCTGGCTATGCTCTTTCGCTGAGCTTCGCGGATGTCAACGTCATTACACTTGGTTCTAGGATCAATGAATTACTTACGAACCCGGCTTTTGCGCGGTCAGCGAAAAAAGCATCTGAGTTATTCCGCGATAATCTGGTACCTCCTATGGATGAAGCCATGTACTGGATTGAATATGTGATCCGTCACAAAGGCGCCAAGCATCTCAAATCCATCTCGGTCGACCTTAACTGGATGCAATACTTAATGTTAGATGTGGTTGCATTTTTCACTCTAGTAATTGGTCTAATAATTGTGGTTAGCTGTAGAATTCTGGCAGCATTTTCATCAAAGCCAACAAAACAAAACACCAAAGAGAATAGAAAACAAGTTACCTCAACGAAAACAAAAAACCACAGAAAGTTCAAAGAAATATAGCTGATTTAGCCGAGTTTATATGTAACAATACAAATATAGTATATCTAGTTTACTTATTGCTTCGAAATCCAGTCAATAATTATAGACCTTCATCATAATTTCGAACAAAATAGCTTCTATGGTGCCAGGTTCCTCATGAGAAACTGATTGGATCATTGGATCGGACAAATAAATGTCCAACTTTTTTAAAACTTTTCTGTTGAGTGTATTCCAGTTATCCAGTTTCCGGGCGTTAGAAAATCCTCTAGTATAATTATGCATATCTACCATACGGGGGAACAGTTGGTGTAAAATCTCTGCAACTAGCACTGCAACAAAAAGTAAAAGAATGATTTCAAAGTAATAAGACGTACGTTAACTTACCACCATCGGATAGGTCACGACTAAGCTTTTTCACCGACGTAGATAATTCGAACTGGTTAACCCACAGCGTAACGCTAAGCTTCTCTTCTGGGGTTAACAGAATATTTGAAGCGGGCATTTGTATTACTAGTTTTTGATGGAATTAGTTAAAAGTTTTTCTGTTGTTTTAATAATTGATTGTTGCTTGTAGACGCCTACTAAGCATTTTCCTACTAGTAGACAAGTTTTTTAGCAATATTGTACGTTTCATTGGAAACGAGCCATTCAATTATTTTGATGCGACGAATCGACGTGGCGCATTAGATAATAAATGCTCAAAAGCGGCGTAAAATATTTATTACCCAAGTTTAATGTGTGCTAATTATTTACTTTAACTGAATTTGTCCATAAAACTGACTGAAAACTGTGCTTCTAATACTACGTTCACACTACGAGTTAAAACGTGTTTTAACGCTATCTTGATGACATTTTTCTTGTTGCTAATTATTATAACATGTTTTTACTGTGTTATTATGTTTTAATTGCCGCAAGGTTCTACTGTATCGATTTTGTTGGCTATTTTCGGCAAATTTGAGACTAAGAGAAACGAAAGCAATGAAATTGAAAGACGGATAGGTATTCTAGAGCGAATCAGTTATAAACTTAGAACGGAAAACTAGAACTAGGCAGGCTCATATGGGCATGATCGAAAGGAAATGTGAAGAATTTTTTAACTGTGTAGTGTGAACATAGTATAATACCAACGACGTTGATAATACTATGTTCAAACTACAGAGTTAGAACATGTTATAATAATTGACAACAAGAAAAACGTCATCAAGATAGCGTTAAAACACGTTTTAACTCGTAGTATGAACGTAGTGTAAAGTTTCAGGTTTTCGTATGTTTTATTCACAGTAAGGTTTTTACACAAAATTGCACCACCTTTTATTAAAGTGTCATTCATCCCATAAGAAATGCATTGCGACGAATCGTGCGCCGAATAGCGCTACGAATGTTGCTGCGACGAAAAATAAACGTCGCGTCTCCTTTGGAAAAGAACGGACAATGTTTGGAAGAGTTTAATACTACGTTCACACTACGAGTTAAAACGTGTTTTAACTCGCTCTCTATTGGCATTTACTTTTATGATGTTACACTGGTGTCGTCGGTGAATTAATAGAGTCACATTTGAGCGACCGAAAACTAAGTCGCACTAAGTCGCAAGATCGAAAGTCGCACGGATAGAACATGCTTCGTAAAACTCGCTTCCAATATATTAAAATGTAAAAATCAGAAATAAACTTCAAGCGCTAAAGTCGGACTGAGATCCTTCAGCATAAGAATCGCTAAAGAAGTTCTCAATCGTAAAACTCGGCAAGAATGAGCCTCTTGTAAAAATTGGATAAAAACGATCGTACGCTGGAGCTTCCGTACATCATGATGTTGAACATTAAAGTCCCATAACTCAAGTATAAAGTCAAACATGGCTCTACATTTTTTTATTTAGATTATAGAGGTTTTAACCTTAAAGTCATTCGCCTCTTCGGGTTAGAAAAATATCTTATGAAAATTTTCCAACCCTATGTGCGGGGTCGGGACTCGAATCCAGGTGCGCTGCGTACAAGGCAATCGATTTACCAACTAGGCTTCACCCACCCCCATGACTCTAGATTTCTGTAAGAGGCTGAATGCGACTGAAAAAATGTATTAATTCTTAATTAAAAAATTCCGGGGAATCGATTGAAGATAGTTGCAATGACCGAATTACAACCTTTGATCATCCGCGAAGAGTTTCTTTCCGAGAAGTACAGCCAGGTTTAACTTCACACTTGATTAACCCTCTTAAGACACTTGAGATAAGCTGTACGCACACGAGGCGACAGGACTCACGCCACAAAAAATATTTACTATGGGTTTTCTTCAGCCTATTCCAACGTGGCGACAGCACACTTAATTGAAAAATTATCTGAAAAACTCAACGTAACGGTTGGGTATTTTTTACGTAGAGTGTGTAATATGCAAAATTTGAAATCGGTTAAGTAGTTTTTGAATGGCAGTTAATACAGCAAATCTTTTTTTTCGGGACTTTCTACAAAAAGATTCATCACCGAGTCACTTGTCGATATTTTTACATGAAAAAATTACAGAATAACATGAAATGATGTGTAGGATACACAAAATAAATTCTAAAGAATGCTTCGCCATAGACCCTTCCGAAAATTCCTTTGCTCATTTGGCTGACGTTGAGCAAAAATCGGACGACCCACCAGAGGGAACATCTTTTGTTAACCCGGGGGAATCCAGAAAGAGGCGAAATCTAGCCTCCCATAGACTGCCTCTGCCCTGACTGCGAGACTTTCATTAGTAATTTTCTGACATAGTGGACCTAATTTTCACAACTTTCCATGTTTTTGATAATCTCAAAAGCATTCTGATGTATTTTCTCCCTATAGTGCAAACATTGTTGAAGCAGTTGACTGCTAAATGGCCCTCCTTGCAGCGATCGTATCCTTCGCTGGCTAAGTCATCAAAGGTCACTGATTCGGTCACTGTCCTACAGTGGAATTGCAGAAGTATCCTCCCGAAATTCGATTCCTTCAATTTTTTACTAAACAGTTCAAAGTGTGATGTTTTCCCATTATGTGAAACTTGGTTAACTTCCGATATCAATCTCAACTTCCACGACTTTAATATAATTCGTCTGGATCGAGAAAACCCTTGTGGAAAAGTACTTCTGGGCATAAAATTAATTGAATTAACCTCCCTTCGACACCAGGCATTGAAATTGTCGCTTGTCAAGTTTTAATCAAAGGCCTTTGCATTGCTTCCATCTACATTCCTCCTAGAGCATTGGTAGGGAACCGAATATCATGGAATCCTTACCGGTACCGCGTCTATTTCTAGGAGGCTTTAACTTGCACGGTACGGTATGGAGAGGATGATAATAGATCCACAATAATCCAAGACCTTTACGACAATTTCAACATGACCATCTTAAACACAGGAGAAATAACGCGGATTCCTACACCGGCACACGCAAGCGCGTTGGATTTATCGCTATGCTCGACATCATTACAGTTAGATTGCATATAGAAAGTGATCCCTGATTCCCACGGTGGCGATCATTTGCTTATCGTATATTCAATTGCTAACGGTTTAAGATCATCAGCACGAATCAATCTCAGACTAAACCAGTACCCGGTGTGAATACCCATGGACGGTCTCCCACCCCGTGGCGAGACAAAGAGTTTTTAGAGCTGTACGCGGAGAAGTCCACTGCATATAAGGCCTTCCGGAAAGACGCGTTACCCGCTAGCTATCAACAGTACGCTTCATTAGAAAGGCGAATGAATAGTCTAATGAAAGCCAAAAAACGCAGTTATTGGCGCCGGTTCGTCGACGGGTTAACGAGAGAAACAGCGATGAGCACTCTTTGGGGTACGGCTAGACGTATGCGCAACCGTAACAGTACCAACGAGAACGTGGAATATTCCAACCGCTGGATATTCGCTTTCGCCAAGAAGATCTGTCCGGACTCCGTCCCGGTACAGAAAACGTACCGCACCACGTTTCCCCGCTTTACCGCGAACGAAACACCGTTTTCGATGGTATTCTCCCTTGCTCTCTTGTCATGCAACAATAACGCCCCAGGGTTAGACAGAATCAACTTCAACATGCTGAAGAATCTTCCTGACACTGCAAAAAGGCGCTTGTTGAACTAATTTAACAAGGTTATTGAGGGTAACATTGTCCCTCATGACTGGTGGCAAGTGAAGGTCATTGCCATCCAAAAACTAGGAAAACCAGCCTCTGACCACAACGCGTATCGACCGATTGCGATGCTGTTATGTATACGGAAGTTGTTCGAGAAAATGATCCTGTTTCGCCTCGACAATTGGGCCGAAGCAAATGGCTTACTGTCAGATACACAATTTGGCTTCCACAAAGGCAAATGGACGAACGATTGCCTTGCGTTGCTGGCATCAGTCTTCTTGGATATTAAGGGGGATTTTGACTCAGTTTCTATCAACATTCTGTCAGAGAAGCTGCACCAGCATGGTCTTTTACCGATTTTAAATAACTTTTTGCAGAACCTGTTGCCTGAAAAGCAACTGCACTTTTCACATGGCGATTTAACAACATCGCGATTTAGCTACATGGGTCTTCCCCAGGGCTCATGTCTAAGTTTAAAAAAAAAGTATTGAATATTCTTAAAGTACATGCTTTTGAAAATATCTGTGCAAAATTTCATCCAGATCGGAGCATTAGATTTTTAATTACAGCCGTTTGTAGCGCGCTAGTTCTTCCACGAATGACGTAAACACAAAACATTAAACGCAATTATCTCGGAATGAAGTTTTTTGAAAAGTATCGTTGCTGTGAACGTGATATCTCAAAAGCTATTCATCCGATTTACATAATTTTTTTTGTTTGAATTGTTTGTATTTAAATTCTCGAGTGCTTGAATGGTTGCAAGCAAATGCAAATGCACTGTTTACATGGCGATTTAACAACATCGCGATTTAACTACATGGGTCTTCCCATGTAGTTAAATCGCGATGTTGTTAAATCGCCAGACATGAGCCCTGTTTAAGTTTTTACGTGAATTATCTTGCCAATTCATGCACGCTAAAACAATTTGCAGACGACGGGGTGGTTCGTGTTACAAGGCCCAAAGCTGCCGATTTGCAAGGGCCATTACAACATACCTTGAATAAGTTTTCTGCTTAGGCTCTTCAGCTGGGTATCGAGTTCTCCACGGAGAAAACTGTTTTTTTGGAAGCGAGGTGCCTGTGAATGTCACATTAGGTATCTGAAACAGAAATGCCAACAAAGGATCAATTTTCTCCGGACAATAACTGGAACATGGTGGGGTACCCACCCAGAAGACCTGATCAGGTTATACGAAACAACGATATTGTCGGTGATGGAGTACGGGTGTTTTTGTTTCCGCTACGCTGCGAATATACACTTCATCAAACTGGAGATAATCCAGTATCGTTGCTTGCGCATTGCCTTGGGTTGCATGCACTCGACCCATACGACGAGTCTCGGAGTGCTGGCGGGCAAAAATCGATTTTGGGAACTCTCATGTCGATTGCTCATCCGATGCGAACCCGTTAGTGATTGAAAACTTCGAGAGGCTCGTCGAGCTTAATTCTCAAACCCGATTTATGTTCTTGTACTTCGACTACATGGCACAGAGCAACAATACTTCTTCGTATAATCCCAACCGCGTCCGTCTCCTAGATACTTCTGATTCTACTGTTTTCTTCGACACATCCATGAAAGAAGAGATTCGTGGGGATTCCACCATATAGTGATCCTCAATATATTTTATAATAAATTCCGAGAAGTCGACTGTGACAAAATGTTCTACACTGACGGATCAATTCTCGTTTGGTCCACTGGCTTCGGTATCGTTAATAATCCTATCACCGCTTCATTCAGGCTCAATGATTCCGCTTCAGTTTACGTCGCAGAATTAGCTGCAATTCAGTACACCCTTGGGATCATCGACACTCTGCCCACAGATCACTACTTCATCACTTCGGACAGCCTCAGCTCTATCGAGGCTGTTCGTGCGATGAAGCCCAAATAGCGATTCCCGTATTTTCTGGGGAAAATACGGGAGTGCCTATGTACGTTATCTGAAAAATCTTACCAGATTTCCTTTGTTTGGGTCCCCTCTCATTGCTCTCGGCAATTCAAAGGCCGACTCTTTAGCAAAAGTGGGCGCATTACAAGTTGACATATACGAAAGACCAACCTGCTCCAACGAATTTTTTAGTATTTGTCGTCAGAAGACACTCGACAGTCGGTAAAACTCGTGTAGCAATGGTGAACTTGAACGAGGGCTACATTTATCCCAAAGGTATCAACGAAGCCTTGGTTCAGGGGGTTGGATGTGGGTCGGGATTTCATTCGTGACCCGGTTTATGTCCAACCACTACACCTTGGATGCGCATTTGCGGCTTATTGGGCTTTTGGAGAGTAGTCTGTGCGCTTGTGACGAGGGCTTTCACGACATCGAGCACGTTGTCTAGGTATGCGCTGGGTATTGTGACGCCAGGTCTCAGTTAAAAGATTCTCTTCGGGCCAGAGGCAGACCACCCAATATTCCAGTTCGAGATATGCTGGCAAATCGCGATCTCCCCTATATGTCCATTATCTATATTTTTAGAAAAATGATGAATATCCCAATTTAGTCCCTCACTTTCATTTGTCGTTTTAGAAGAGCCAGGTGGAGCCAATCAGCACAAGAGTGCCAATATGTGACCGCCGTCGCCCTTACCCTTATTTGAAGCGGGAGCGACCCGATTCTCCGCAGGTCCGGTGAATCCCACCCATCAATCCGGGTCTTGACGTCTGGGTATCCCCTAAGTCATGTCACTGATCTTCCGTTTGCCTCAAAGTGGCAAGTTTGGTCTTCATAACGGTCCCCATATCCGCCTACTCTCTTCTTTCCCTGATATAACAGCTGCAACACCGATGTTGGAAATAAACCAAATTCTCAATATGTATTCCTAGTTTTAAGAGCGCTGTATTTTTGTCATAAAAACATTCTTGCCCACCTTGTATATCGAACTGCATTCCTAGTTTTACGATAGCTGTTAAACTTCTCATAAAAACTTATTCCCCTTTCAAACTGTATTCTTAATTGTAAGATAGCTGTAAAATTGTTTTGGAAAAAAAACTTATGTTCTCCCTTTTGTATATCAATCGCGATTCTATAGTTTTATGATAGTTACAAAAAAAATTATAAAAAATTATTTGATACCACAGTTGTATATAGCATTGCATTTCTAGTTTTAAGATAGCTGTAAGAACCCCCCTTGCTGTAAAAAAATATTTCAAAATTGTAACCTCCTAGTTTTAAGATATCCAAAATGTAAAAAAATGAATTTGGCACCGCCAAGCTAACGCATTTGTGCCTATCAAATAAACGAGCTGAACAAAAAATAGAGTGTCACGGATCAAACCATTGTTATGCTTAGTCTGGTATATGGTTGGATCTATAGTGAAATTAGTTCGCATTTTTGTGTTTCCGACCACTGTGTATTTCCATACGTTATTGAATACAGAACATTTGGTGACTGACACCGGCACATGCAACCTGTGATGGTAGCAAACTGACTGTATCCGCGCATAATCGCAAGTCGCCTAAGTCGCGTCTCCACCAGCTCCAAACACGTGTTCGTGTAGATAAAGTTCAACGAACTTCAAAAAACAACCCGTTATCGCACGTCTTTCGCAGATCAGAACCGACGTACTCGCCATTCATTAGGCTAATGAGACAGTATAAAGTCAAGACTGGACAAAACATTTCACGATGATTCACGACTACACATGGATTTAGGCAAGAACCGGTATTTCAATAACAAAAAAGCAATTGAGTAAATTGGAGTAAACGTATGTTCCCTACTAGTATAGGTAAAGCGGATCGACTATATCAATAAATACCTGAGATGGCACTTTACCTTTTTATAGTTCTAATTTGATTACATGGTGCGTTTTACCTATGTGCGCTACCTTTTCACAATCACAAGAGGACTATCGGGACTCTTAATCGTATCATTCTCGTATTTCTTTGATTCACTATCGGTAGGTCATACAGTAGTTAACAATCATTTATCCACCATCTAAGCCGAAAATTTTTGAGGCTGCCGGTTGTTTATTCCTTGTGAAGGAATTAGTGAAGACCCGATTTTATCCACCGATGATTTTGTCTGCCACTGATTTTGTCAGCCTCACATGAATTTCCAATAAAATAATTTTTCAGCCAAATAACTTCTCTATTATATTATAATATTGTTACCTGATGGTTTTTTTTCGAGACTTCACATAAAGTTTAACATCTTTTTTCAAGAAAACTTTCGCATGCGCGGGGTAAATGTATTTATTGGTAAAAATATGTTTGCAAATAGAATAAAATAGGACACAATATAATAACCGTGGTTAAATGTTTAGCCCATTTTTAATTTTTTTTTATAAAACTAAGTTTCTTGATAAAACTTGCGCAAAGTGAACCATAAAGAGCACTCTTCCGCAGGTGATTGACTGTAAAATTTGCATAATTATTGCATTTGTAGATGTAGATTTGTTGATCTCCAACAGCAATGTTCCAATATATTTGCCATTGGTTCAGTAAATAAAAATTTCTGTAGCAAGAATTCTGTTCTATTAAATTCAACAAACATGTACAAAACTTTTTTCAATAATTCTAACGCAGAGAAAACATTTAAATAAGTCAGGAAATATTTAATAAGCCAATGCAACGAGCACTAACATTAGTCTAACGTCCACTACCTATTTTGCGCTTCACACTGTAATCTTCAATTGTTAAAAAACCAAATCTTTCCATTCGAACTAGTCAGTGGATCACGACCAGCGAATGAACGAGGTTCTTCTAGGGTAAGCAAGAGAAATGGGTGCTAAAGTGGCAGCGATGTTGGTGCTTCTAACAGTTGCACTGCTGGGTATAACGGCTGTGCACAGTCACAAAATCCTTTTTTTGGCACCCTTCAATGGTCCAAGCCATTGGCTCATGCTGAAAAGTTATATCCGGGAGTTGACCAACAGAGGACACGAAGTAACCTGTATAACGGGGATCAAATTTGGCGAAGCACTTGGAAATTACACCGAAGTTCTCATCGATCCGGCCTATCCTCTTAATGAAAAATGTAAGTGAATCAAGATTAAGAGTTGTGCTTTAAGTAAATCGATGTTTCCCTTTTAGTTCCTTTATCGCAGTTATACAATTCACAGAGCTACAGTAGTGATCTAAACAACCTGTTCTTGTATTGGCGACTCGGACTGGCAACGAGTCGTCATGGATTAGAGGCAGATAATGTGCAAAAGTTCCTGAAACGAGACGATCTTCATTTTGACCTTATAGTGTCCGAGCAATTTTTCCAGGATAGTTGGTTGATGTTTGCTTACAAGTATAATGCCCCGATTGTCACAATCAGCACGTACGGGTATTCAGATTTCATGGATCGTGCAATGGGTCTGCTAACTCCATGGTCCTGCGTACCACACATGCTGCTGGACTACGAGCATGGAATGAACTTCTTCCAAAGGAGCTACAACGTCTTTCTATCTACGTTGGACTACATATTGCGAGAGTACTACTATATGCCCGAGATGAACAAAATGGCTAAGGAATTTTTCAGTGAGTTGGAGGAACAGCGTGGTCCTTTGCCAACAATTCAAAGCTTGGAGAAGTCGATTTCTGTGATTCTAGTTAACAGTCATCCTACATTAGCTAAACCTCGCCCTACCATGGTTACTCTAGTCAGTATAGGAGGGGCTCCCATCAGAGCTCCGAAAGCCTTGCCTCAAGAGCTACAGCGTTTTATGGACGAAGCTGAACATGGAGTGATCTACTTCTCACTTGGCGCATACATGCAAAGCTCGGCTATGCCTATTGAAAAACGCTTAACGTTGCTCAAAGTGTTCGGAAAACTGAAGCAGCGAGTCATTTGGAAATTCGAAACCGATCAAATTGGTAGCATTCCCAAAAATGTGATGATTAGCAAGTGGGCCCCACAGAACGATATATTGGCCCACAAAAATACAGTTTTGTTCATATCGCATGGAGGTCAGTTTGGCACGTTCGAATCCATGTACCATGGAGTACCGACTCTGTTCATACCCTTCTTCGGTGACCAACATAGGAATGCAATTCGAGCCGTTCGAAGTGGATATGCGGCTAAAATTCTTTTCGCGGACATCACGGAAGAATCCATCTTCTCGCAAATACGAGAGTTAGTTGATACCAAACAATACTACAAGCGAGCCAAAGAAATTTCGACCATGTTCCGAGATACGCTGGTTGATCCGATGAACACGTCGATCTACTGGATGGAATACGTAATTCGATACAAAGGAGCGCCGCATTTGAAGTTCAATGCCGTTAACGACTCAATTGTGCAATACTTACTGCTCGACATACTGGGTGCCGCGGTGCTACTGTTAGTATTACTAATCATCGTCGTGAAGATGTGCTGCTGTAGGAAGCCAGTGATAACAGCTGATAAGAAGAAGCGACAATAGTAGGTTCAATACAATGAGAAAATATAACTTGTTTAAGTGACGAAGCAAATTTTTCAAGTGATGTTTTATGTGCATAAGTGAAAAAGAAACGACTTGAGTATGTTAAGGGTTTATATATGTCGGTCAAAAAATCGATTTTTTTTATTCTTTCATCTTAAAATATAGGTTGTTAAGAATGTTATCCCACATTTGAATACAGATTCAGCAGTAGAAACAAAATCAATATGTGTGTGAACTGTCTGAATTCAGCGTCTAACTGGCACAAATTTTGGTGTTAGTTTGCATACATCATCAGTTAATATTGACGAGTGGAACACGAAACATTCAAATGCAATTTTTCAACTTGTCTGGATCCGGACTCTCGATTCGAATACGCGGATCCAAACCGGAAACGGAAAGGACTGCTCATATTTTGTGCAGTCGCTATTTTGCAGTTGACGACGGATAGAAAAGAGAAGTCAACTCAACACGATACAAAACTCTCCAGCACTCTTTCTATTAGAGTAAGGTGGGGCAGAAGTGCGCGTAGGGCAAAAGAGCGCATTGAACTTCTTGAAACAAACAAGCGTTACAACTCTGCAATTCTGTATAGATTTGGTACACAATTAGGCCAACTGATCACATAAACATAAACATGGAAGATTTGAATATAGTGGCTTGAAATTAAGAGGTAATTACCATTTTCGCTGATTTGATGTATTGTTTGAATTTTGGAGATTTTTTTATTAACGACATTTTACATCGAAAGAGTGCATTCATGTCGGGAACAGAATTTCAGTACTACAATTATTTTTTTTTTACATTACATCAATCATATAAAGTAATAAATTCAAGTGAGAGCAAGGATGTGAAGCAAACAGATCGGAAAACTAGAAGTGGCAGGGTCATTAGAACAGGCTTAATATCGTACGGGCTTAATTTTTGCCTTCTGTTAATGAGGGTCGAGCTTAGGCAGAATAACTACGAATCACCCGAGCACTAACATGTGTCCTGATAAAGGTAGACGTATCTATCTTTACCGTGACAAGTCGGAATAAAAATGGAAAAAAGTAATAAATTCACTTATCTTGTTTCCTTGCTTTTTTCGTTTGGTTTCCCACTTATCTCCGCTCTTTCTTTTTCTTCCTCTGCATCTTACGTCATTCTGTATACGGCTTCGATTCTCTTCGCACACTTTTTGTTAATTATTTGTACAGTAACCTTTGACTTTTTTTCTTTATTTCTTCTGTATTATTCTTTAGCTCTAGTTCACTTTGTATACTTCTTGTTTTTCTACTTCTATGTTATTCTTTACACTTTTGTTCTCGCCAATTTTTCTTTCTCGGCATCTTCGTTTTCTGCTCAGCTAAATTCAGAACTGCATCCTTCAGTATCTGCATCTTTGTGATCTCCTTTTATCAGACTTCATTCACTTTTCACATTCTTCCAGTCGGCTTCTTTCAGGAACTCTATCAGTCGCTTTTCGTCATCTTCATTGTTGCATAATGCCGCACACAGGCTTGTTGGATGATTATTGTATTTGTTTCTTAGTGCCTCGAACTTTCTGCATTGAAGAGTAAGATGACGAACGTCCACTACAGTTCCACAGCATTCACACACCGGTGGTGATGATTTCTCCAGTAGGAATTCATGCGTTAGCCTCATGTGATCGATTCGTAGTCATGCGAGTACTCGCTGATCAGTTGCGCTCTTCTGGCAAAGTCACTTTTTAGTGTCAGGTTTAATTTCCCGTAGTTTTACCTCTCTAAGTTGCGCCCATCGATCTTCCCATTGCTGCCGAGTGACTTTGTTTATTGCTTTTATGGCATCCTTCTTTGGGATGGTGATATTGAGTGGAGGGTTGCTTCGAGCTTCACCGGCAAGCCGAACTGCTCTTTCGTAACCGTGGATGCCGGCGTGGCCTGAAATCCAGCGGAGGTTGATCGAGTGATTTTCTAACAGGCTTTCAATGTCTTGTATCCACGGGTGTTGCGATTTACCGCTCTTTATGGCCTAAAGACAGCTTGCCGAGTCAGACAGTATGATCAAGTCGTTTGAGGGCTGCGATTCAATATTGAGTGCCGATTCAATCGCGTACGCCTCTGCTGAAAAAACACTACAGTACGATGGGAGCCCTACCGATAGCTGATGATTTTTGCTGAATACTCCTGCTCCAACCGTATTGTCACACTTAGATCCATCAGTGTAAATAACCGTGGCATGATGGAACCGATTGACCAGTAGCTCCTGAATGATAGGTTGTACTACTGCTGGGGGATCTCCTGCTTAGACCTGTCGTTTAATATCCCACACAACTCGTGACTTGGTTGCAAGCCACATACGATTAGCGAGACGTGCCCGCACAGCGATGCTTGGGAGTTGCATTCAACTTCCGTAAGTCGAGCAGATGCTCTTTGCACAACTGGGAGATCAATATTCCTGTGGTCTTTCTCCAGAATACGAATCGCAGATCGAACTACAACTTGAAGAGTCAGAAGGTTAAAAGGTAAAGTACCTGCTTCTGTCATAATCGCTGAAGTCGGACTGACCATCCGGTTATATACAGATGCGAGTGTTTGAAAGACCGCATCGTTTGCTCTACTAACAAGTACAATGCCGTAGATATGGCGTGATATAATGATTGCAGTACCGATACGTAGTATCGAGGTTCGTTGTACGCGTTAAATCTTGGCACCGATCGTTTGCACGGTTTGCAGTCTCGCATCGCAGGTAGATTTTACCAGCTTAAAATGTTGCTTGAATGTCAGCGTACGATCAAGGGTGACACCAACGATCTTCAGAAGTCTCGTTTTCGGTATTGCTACCTGGTCAATACGGATAGTGTTACTGGGTTCCCGGCGGTCGTTGGGGCTGCCGTAGAAAATGCGGGATTTTTCTGCTGAAATTTTGGAGCGAACACTTTTCGCCCACTTATCGACTGCTTTCATTACGGCTACAAGTAGAATATCGTCAACGTATAGGAGTACAGTGACGTTTTGCGGAATTACTTTAAAAACTGGCTGCACGGCCACAAAAAACAGCACAGACCGTTGAGGGACGCAGTTGTCTAACGACTTTTCTCGAGACAGGTGT
Organism: Topomyia yanbarensis; assembly: GCF_030247195.1. NCBI lineage: Eukaryota > Metazoa > Arthropoda > Insecta > Diptera > Culicidae > Topomyia > Topomyia yanbarensis. The sequence goes on from NC_080671.1 coordinate 151,164,158, forward strand.
CCTCCCACATTTACTCGGAATGTTCTGTAGGCAAGGAAACTGTTCAGTATGTTGAACATCCGCCCACCGATCTTCCATTTTCGGAGGCTGTAGAAGACACCGAATATGTGGTGTCGTATGCTTTCAAAAGGTCCAGTGACAACATTAAAGCAATGTTCATCGTTGTTGGGCAACGACCGATCCGGTTCCGCCAGGTACGTATCGATGCCATGACCAGCTCTAAAAGCATGTTGCCTTCTGTCGAGTCGTTCGTTTGATTCTAGCTTGGCGATCAGTCTTCTATTCACAATACGCTCGAACACTTTCGCTATGACATTGGTTAACGTGATGGGTCGGAACGCAGCAGGACCGGACTCGGAGGACTGGAATTATAATCCCGCTTCGCCAACAGGCTGAAAAAACTCCACTACATCAGACTCTGTTAAAAAGTTCTAGTAGCGCAGTTTTAACGGATAGTGGGAGCAGAGTTAAAAATAATCGAAGCTCTTTTTTGACGGCTGAAAATGAACCTGATGCGACTCGCGATGAATAGAAAAAAATATTCATTCAAATATCCATGTTATTCATTCAGTTGAATATCGTACAATAATATTCATTTCACTAATTATCTAGGCAAATGTTTTCAAATGCCGGTAAAGCATATAAAACAACAATCATCATCGCTTGCATTGTGCCAGGCCCTACGTTGATGCGTTTGATTCGTTGCTGCACGTTCGCTTCGTGTAATAATCGGAGACAAATGAAAATCTGCATGGATGACTGGACGGTTTGTTTAGCGTATTCACCGAGATTTCGCCGACGAATTCCTCCCACAACCGACGTTTGACATTCTTAATTGCCTTCACTTCCTGAATTTTTGTCAGTATATCGGATGTGTTTAAGCCCGCCGCTTTACTACGCTTGAGTGCTCTAAGGAGTTTTCGCTGCTGCTTAACCGCTGCGATTGCTTGAAGATTACATTTTATATCGATGCATTCGAAGGCCCACTCCTTGCTACCGATAGCAACGCCTGTCGGATTTAAGGGGAGCGTCTGGTGTAAAGTGCTCAAAACGATAGTTATTTTGTTCAACGATTTTGAAGGCAAAGCAACAATAGATATTTTGTGTAATGCTAGGATCGCTTTATACATTCGTACGTGTACGAAAAAAAAAATATCATCCAACAATTTCCAAGTCGAGGAGCGCCGCGGCGAATACGATAAGTCTCGATAAAATTGTCTAGAATATAGAATTATAGCAAATAATACGGGCCATGTTTTGATTTGAACATTTTAGTTCCATATGTTACCACACTAAATTTTTAACGAAGAGAGATATAAACTAGGTGTCTTCCACAAAGTTGTAGAACAGGCAATTTGCAGTAATTCTTCCGAACACTTCAATATTCTATCTCTTTTTTATGAAACATGAACAATAATTTATGAATTTGTGAACTATTTCATGGGCACGAATGGTTTGTTGTGATTAATTCACAAGGAATCATGACCAGTTCAGTTCAGAGGGGTTTCTACTCATAAAATGGCGAAGTTTTTCTTGAAAAATAGGTTAGGTGTTTGTACATAGATTGTGTATGCAAAGTTTGAAATAAATCAGTCAAATAGCTTTTGAATGGCAGTTAACACCGCTAATCGTGTTTTTCCAGAGACGTTTCACAAAATGGATGTTAGTGACCTAATACTACAAATCGAAGCAGTAGTGGTCATATTTTGGAAAAATTTTCACCTTTATGCATTCATTTCAGAATTTATTAAAATGGACATTTTCTGCGTGTTCGTACTCATCACCCTGTAATTCTGGAACCGGAAGTCGGATCCATTTTAAATTCAATAGCAGCCTATAAGAACGTGGCACCTTTCATTTGAAACTAAGTTTGTCAAAATCGGTTCAGCCATCTCTGAGAAAAATGAGTGACATTTTTGGTCACATACACACACATACATACACAAAAGGCTTCGTCACCGATTAGCTTGTAAATATTTTTAAATGAAAAAAATACAGAATGTTATGAAATGATGCACTATAATGTACGAAAGTTTCGATCAATTCGCTTCACCCATGTTTCTAAAGAAAATTGGCAAAAAAACTGATTTTTTTTACGCTGAAACCCTTAACACCTCCCCCCGCATTAATACGATTCCGATTATTATTAATTCCTACTTACCATTTCCTAAACAATTCTTATTCGAGAATCAGCTGTCAAACATGATTAAGCGAAAATCATCGTCTCAACACAACACAAATCAACAACATTTCAGCAACCAATTTTATATAACAACGAAATGTTTCGCGGCAATGCTCGACCAGTTCATCCATTTTGACCTGAAAACAACTATAGGTATTACGATCCAGTAACTAACAAACACGAGCTCAAAGGTATATAAACTATTGGAAAATATCACTTCAAAATGATTGGTGATTGAAATATTCTTGTACTAAATTTTGAAAAAAAAATGTTTCTCGATGTTCCTGAATCCCGGGAGTGAAAAAATATAAATTTTCGGAATTCGGAAATCGCAGTGAAGGCAAAAATCCTGAGACTCACGGATCTAAATTCCCGGGATCGAATCTCTAATACACAACACTTTTCTATGTCGTCAATTTTAACAGATATTCTAAAAAACGCAAGAAACGCCTTTTCTACCTCCATCTACACCTGGAGAGGAGGAGGAATCGAAGAAGCCAGTGGCGTAAACCCCCCCCCCCCCCAAACCAAAATTAATTGGATTGAAAATAAAAATTGATGCTGACGAATTTAATTTATTATTCCACAAAATATTTTTGGAAAAATATTCTCTGATCACTACATTGAGAACTGTGTTTAAAGCGTCATGAGAACTTTTGGAAAATTATGGGAAGGGGATCTTGTAACTTATCTCTTAGCCAAAATCCCATAGTTGTCAAAATTACTTCAATGTAAAATAAAATAACTGTCTGCATTATTATGAGCTCATTTTTGGAAAAATGCTTCAAAATATGGATTAGAGACAATTTTTCGAATGGGAATCTAAATTTGAATAGGTTGATTGCATATAAAACATAAGCTTGTTTACCGAAAACTTACATACATTTCAACATTTGCTGAAAATGTATTTTTTTAGATTGTGTAGAGTTTAGACAACAATTCAATATGGTTAACAACAAGAATAACATTCCAGAAACTAGTTGAAAGCTGATGTAATTTTGTCTCTAGCAGGTCAGGATCGGTTTTATGAGCATTGGATTTTTGTTGTATTATCAACTATATGAATAGCCTCTTAGCAGGATGCAATGAATGGCGTACTACAATTTTGTGTGCTACGTACTAGTACTGCAAGTTATGAGGTTGACTACACACCTAGAAAATATAGTGTAAATTTACGTCTCCTGACCCTGACATATACGAGCATCAAAAATGACTTAGTTTTACGTTTGATTTTAATTTTACATGACGTTTAATTTCGTAAATCATGTAATTTTACTCGTCATACAGCGTTTGTTCTGAATGGTAGGAAGTGTAATTTTATGTCATTGCGCATGTAAAGTATATGTTTCATGTAAAATTAAATGGAATACGGTAATGTTCCGTCATTTCGTAAATTACGGTTTGTTGAATTGTGTCATGTTTGCAATTACGTCAACGATAAAATTCAGATTTTTTTTGGTGTGTAATAAAGAAAAGTAAAATTAGTGCTCGATAAATTTTTAACGGTCACGATCACATTCATTCGAAACTGCCAAATTTCGATGTTAAGTAACATTGAAGAATTTCAAAACGTAAAACTGTTCATCTGCTGATAGAATAATTTTGACTGTTAATCCTCCTAGAAGTAATTATAGACAAGAATTACTCTTCAACCAAATTTGGGTCGAGACTTAATGTCTCCAGCAAAGTTTTCGAAAGTGCTATTTCAAACAACTTTGTCAAAGACATAAATATCCCACATATTCAGAGTATCGAAATATAGTAGTAGAAAACCTTTACAACAAGCTATTCTGAAATTACTGTATTTGATAAATCTCTTCTGTGGTAATTAAATAATAAATTCACATTGCGTTCAAGGTGCCTTTGAAGCTTACAAAAAAAATAAGGGAACTGGACATAAAACAAATATTTCCCAGATATTAAAAGGACTCAAAAACACAAAGAGTGATTCCATTTTCAGGAGCTAGCATCAATTCGGCGCAAGCTTAGTCCGCCCACCAAGTTAGTGTCGGATTCTGATGAGATGAAGTCGAAACGCAAGTTTCAGTTCCATCCATCTATAATTTAGTTATAGGTTTTGTGTTCTCAACTCGCAATGATTGTTTCAAACAATTTTATCCGTAGCGCAGAAAAAAATAGTTTTCACCTAAATTTTTCTTCACTAAGAAGAAATGTAGCAGGCCCAGTCCATTTAAATCCCTATACGTTGAATTCATGTAGCCTTCATATTTTCAACAAAATTGTTTGAAATGACATTATCAAAAACTTTGCTGAAGGCACCATGTCTCTTAATATTTTTGAAAAATAATTCACCATAATTACCTCTATGAGAGTTAATCACTAAAATTTCTATATCAAAGCAGGTGCTGTTTTATGTTGATAACTTCCCGAAGTTGTCAAACCTTCAAAGTCAAGGATTATTATATTAGGTGATCTTGAACGTTGAAAATTTTTTAGATCATTTATCCCACTTTAAAGGATCGCAATTTTTGACTTCATTGACATATTATGCAAGAAAATAATCTATAGAGGTTTGAAAACTGTTCCATGTTGATCCTTCTTGTTTGTAGACTGGAATGACATCTGTTAGACTACTTATGTTTTTGAGTTTTCAATAATTTATCAAACTCATATTAAATTTTAGCATTTTTTCAAAAAATTTGCCATTTTCATCAAAACCCCCTCCAAACCAAATTTCTGGCTACGCCACTGGAAGAAGCCAAAGAAGGTTAGTGATGAGACACCAAAACGGTCGACAAATGGAAGGTGGATGGCGAACCATAGAAACCGTACAAAAGAGGAGAAGAGGAGAGTAGATGTCAAAGCGGAATAAGGAAGATGTATAGTGACACACATACAGCAACGATACGCTTATCGCCAGACGCAGCCAATCAGCTCATATCGACCGGTGAGATTGAAGTTGGATGATCGGTATGCTCGTTACGATTGATCCCTAGAGCCACTAAACAAACGGAAAGGTTTTGACCATCAGGCAAGAAACTGCAAAGACCCGGACAGATCTGATCTGTGCAGAAAATTTAGGGAAAAAGGAAACATTGCTAGAGATTGCACAAAGCAACCGAAGTGCCTGCTCTGCACAAAAGAGGGCGGAAAGGACCACATGACAGGAAGCTTCTTATACCTTATAGATTTTTCGTGGAAGCACTTCGTGCAGACAGCCTCACTACTTTTCCGAATGCAGATGAGCTGTCAGAAATATCAGCGAGGGCGTGTGAAGTAAAAATGTCGAGGAAAAAGGAACCGAGGTGCTACCGTAGTTTCGTAGAATAGTAAAATAAATATCTGCCTGAGCCTAACGTTTTCAATATTTGTGTAGGGGAACCCGGGGCTATTAAGACAGTGGAGGTAATTCGGACCCCCTCGGTTTCTCAGAAAATAGCAAGACTTTTTGACTATCGTACATATTCGTGGAACCACTAGTCTGAAACACTAATTTTGAGAGCTGAATTTGATTCTTTGTAGAAAGAAGAAACAACGTGTTTCATTTTTTGCCATTCTCAAAACAAAAATCATTATAATGAAAAAACCGTGATTAAAGCAACAAATAAAAGTGAAGAAATGTAAGGTAAGTGTTTTGGAAAGCTTGAGGCTCCTATTTTATGGAATTATTTTTGTTTGGGTGAAAACACAAATATTTTCGAGACGCTCACAACATTTGTGCGAAATGAGCGAACGGGGCTATTCGGACCCCCTATTCCGTCAACCACCGTTCAGCGGCTTGCGGCTGCGCACACCATTGCACAGGCCACAGCCAAAAAAACATGGGTCGCTAATCGACAGCTGTGACATACCAGATTAATATTTTGTAAAGGATTTTTTTTTTGCTTCTTGAGGAGTCTATCTAATAAATATTTTATAGGTAAACATAATTCCAGCGCAAAAAAATTAAAGAAAAATCACAGGTCCGAATTACCCCTACATTGTAAAAGGATGGAAAAACGTAAAGGTTTACAAATCGTCGCCTAGCGCAGCTATTGAGTGGTGAAAATGAACCTTTTATGGCATCAAAATGTAGCTGAGGTTTCAAACTAACAATTAGGACCTTTGATCGGTAAATTTTCTCACATCTATCCACCTAAAAGGGCGATTTCCTTAAGTAGGTCCGAAGCGCCGGGTTCTCCTATACATATTTGAAAAACTCAAAAAAATATTTAAAAACTTTTTGATCTGTTAAAGCAGGCCCTAAATGGTGATGACCAGGTCCTTAAAAACAGCCGTGAGCTGATTTCATTTGATCATGATGTTGATGTCAATATTTTTCGCTGAAAGACTAAAAAGGAAAAGTTGGTTTTGTGATATTTTATGATATTTTTGATGCACTTTCGAAAGAGCACAAATTTAGCTGCTACTTTTTGCAACCTTCTCAGTTATAACACTGAGAACTGACATACAAGTAAAGTTTTCAACTTGTGTAAGAAATAAAACTGTCGCTTTGAAATGACAACAGCAAGTAGCAACTTGCCACTGGCCGGCGCTTCGATCGGCCAGCAAACGCTATACGGGACTTGTGTGCAAACTTGGATGCAATGATGACTCACGCATGCAAACCTGTATGCGATGGTGATTTTCAACGTATTTTCATTTAAATGTTTACACAGGTTTTGCGGGAAAGTTTGTTCCAGCTTATTTGTCTGTTCTCTGTGGTTATAAGTCATTGAGAACCATCATTTTAACTTAAAAAAACCTGTTTTAATCCACCTAGCGGTGCAATTGTGCCTTTCTCATTTCTCAAAACTATAGCACGGAGGCTTTTTATGTTCAACATAGTTGTGGAAATGTCCGTTACATTCTTAGTACACTTTGCATTTATACACATTAGCTTTCCAGCCACGACCTTGATGAGCTACGTGTCGCCGGTGAAACACTTGAAACAAAAAAATATCGTACTTCATTAGCCTAATCAGTATTAGATCAATGTTATCTGCTTGCTAACTCATTTTGTCATGCGGGGGTGGGTATGTGAGGTGGGCGAAAGTTCCATGAACGAACGACTCCCCAGCTTAAATTGGTTTGCTTTGTGATATAGTGATGTTTTTTTTCCTTTTTTATTTCGACTATGTTAGTCAAATTTTCTTTTTTACGTTTTAACGACATTCAATTAGCTAGAGATTACTGGGTAGGGAAAGTTATGAAACTTAGAGCCATAGTACTCAAGTGAGAGCAAGGATGTGAAGTAAACAGATCGGAAAGATAGAAGTGGCAGGGTCATTAGAACAGGCTTAATATCATGCCGGCCTAATTTTTGCCTTCTGATAATGAGGGTCGAGCTTAGGCAGAATAACTACGAATCACCCGAGTTCACTATCATGTGTCCTGATAAAGGTAGACGTATCTATCTTTACCGTGACAACCGGCAAAAATTAATTTTTGGATTAGGTTGACGTTTTTCAGAGTGATTGCATAACCTTTCTATATGAGAAAGGCAAAAATGTACCAAAATCCAAAAAAGTGAATAGTCGTCAAATTTTTTTTCGAGTTTGCATCAAAGCTCGACGTTTTATGAACCTTGAAGACATTTAGCATCAAAAATAAAAATTCTATTTTTAATTTTTCCTATAGTTTATATGAGAAATTTCTGTGTGGCCGCACTCTTAAACCCGTAATTTCGGAACCAGAATTCCGATCAATCCAAAATTCAATAGCAGCCGATGGCAAAGTTGCACCTTTCATTTGAGACTAAGTTTGTGCAAATCGGTCCAGCCATCTCTGAGAAAAATGAGTGACATTATTTGACACATACGCACATACATACACACACACATACACACACATACATACACACATACACACACACATACAGACTTTTTCCGATCTCGACGAACTGAGTCGAATGGGATATGACACTCGGCCCTCCAGGCCGGGATTAGGTTGACGTTTTTCAGAGTGATTGCATAACCTTTCTATATGAGAAAGGCAAAAATGACCGTAACTGCATAACGAAAAATGAAATTAATTCATATTATTCAGCATAAATATGGGCAATGAAAAGTACTACAATTTCTTCATGGAGAGTATGAAGATAGAGCAACTACTTATAAAGTTATAGTTTAAAAACTGACATTTTGAGGAACACCCTAAGTTAAAGAAGAACAATAATTATAACATGAAAACCGATAGTGCTATAGCTTTGATGCATTTAAAAATGTTACTTCAAAAACATTTTTCTACAACTTTGCTGAAGTAAATACCTTCCTATACCATTTATTTCGAAAAATAATTTTTCGAAAAGAATGTTCGAGAGGACCACCCTAGTTACATTTTGCTTTAAAAAAGCCAATTTAATTTCCAAAAATATTCTCTCAGACATATGTCGTGATTTTCGCTTGGTGCTTGAACAATAGAGGAAGAGTAGAATAGAGCTAGGATGGAAGAATAATAAAACATCATAGTTTCTCTAAAATGAACGGTTTGGAAGTAATTGATTTTTGTACCGAAAAACCGCCCTTGTGGCCGATAGTGCATTGGGTGATTTGTTGATACTGCATTCTTATTTTATTTTTTTTAATGGGGAACGTGCCATTTGCGCCAGACGCTACTGATTCCTGATTCGTGTTCCTGTGAATAACCTATCAAATGAAACCCGTTAGACCACAAATGGATTTTTTTGCTATAAAACTATATTCATATGAATAGCAAAGGTTTTTACGCAGCTTTTTTCTGAATTCATTATCTATTTCAGCTTTGAACTATTACAAACAATCGAATTCTCAAGACCTAATATTTTGAGAAAACTGAAATCAACAAATAGAAATAAAATTAAATTATTAAAATCCGAAATAAAATTTTGAGGCTTTGTCCAGTTGGGCGACACTTTGCAACGTCCTGGTGGCGCACGACGGAATAGTCAAGATGTGGATTTGAGACAAGTTTCGCAATATAGTAGTAAAAAATTATATTTGTGATGAGATCGAATATTTTCAAATTCTATTAGATGGACTATGTTTCTTTTTGTTCAAAACAGATAGCTGAAAAGTAAACATAATAGCAACAGCATAGTTTTAAAATACTCTTTTCATACAACATAACATTATTGAATTCATTACGTTAACATGACAGAGTAAGACAGTCTTCATCCTCACAAATGTCGCATAGTTGCATTACTTTTCCCTCGTATGTTTTGATAGCAAAACGATCTGTAAATTTCAAAATAACATTATTATTAACTACATTATCAACAATAATATAAATCACTGGAATACCTAGATCGTAATAGTCATATACAACAACGTGAGCAGGTCGATGCATTGCGACTTTAAACCGACGATATGCCGTCACCCGAAAACAGTTGGTTTCCGGTCCCAAATTATCGTAATATACAACTACCGATGTTGCAGCGAACCTGAGTTCCGTTTTCTGAAAATTTTACGAGTATTAATATCCCATTATCAAAGAACTATGTTGCATTCGGAATTACCCTTATTTCCTTTCCGGGCGAAAGATCTTTAACAGCATCCATCTCGGCAACGAGACCACTAGGGAAAAATATTTCCACCAAAGCCATGTTAGAACGTTGATAGGCTTCCTTTGGAATATACTTCACACAAACTTGTAAATGCTGCACATTATAGGTTGTGGTGTTGAGCATTTCTACGTCCAACTTAAAGCTAGGTTTATCGAGTTGTATATTCTTATAGTATTGATAGGCCACCTGGAATACACCGTGACCAATTCCGGTCACAGTAACTTGACAATGGCGTATGTGATCCGGCAGGTCTCGCTCTTGAATGGCCAAAGCCATAGTTTTGTCTATATCTAGCGTATGTTTCCTTGCAGGTTTGTGTAAAATTTCCACACGGTAATCGTTTCTGTGTGCAGATGTTTTGGCGGCAAATTTTGCTAGAGCTTTCAATCCAACGAAAGTATCTTGTGTGCCAGGGAAACCTCCCAGGCCGAAACGCTGTTGATTCAACCAACGCATAATTGGTGTGGCATCCACAATTTTTCCCTGGGCTATGTATGTGAGTAGCGCATAGCCAGCTACTTCAACACTAACTGGATGTCGGTTCCAATATCTCACACCGAGTGCTGCATTGAAAATCGAAGTTTCCAACAATTTGTTTAAGTAATCTTCTCTGTCCGGGTGATTATAGAGTGTCATTGCATAAGCGGTCAAAGCAAGGTCATATTCATCCGTGATATAAGGAAAGTTACTAGCCAAATACTGTGCCGTTTTCTTCAGTTTTAGTCTGTGTTCCGTTGCGATATCCGCATTTTCCAGAAAGGCAATCATCACGTAGGATGTGAGTGCAAAACTAGAAGATCGTAAACCTCCCTGCATGTCAGCATGAATAACCCGTCCGACCTCTTCGAATCTTCCGTCCGCCTTTTGATTATTTGCTAACCATTCGAACGCATCCTTGACTATCAATCCATCCACGTCAATATACTTAGCAGCGATCTTAAATGATTTTGCCACGAATGCCGTCAAAAATGTGCTTCCTGCACTTTGCGCCCAAACGCTGAATGCTCCACCGGATACTTTGTACTTCAGTTGATTTTGATAACCACTTTGCAGGAAATTGATGGCTTTCGTTTTCACAGAATCCTCCAACGTTCCGGTTTCAGATAAATAATCCAGCACGACTATGTTGGGGACAAAATTTAACATATTTTGTTCACCACAACCCGTAGGCAATCGAATCAGCGAATCCAAATTTTTTACTGCCGTACCCAAAATGTCCGCTGCAAGAAAAGTTACCTCTAGTATGTAGATAAAAGTGATTTGCATAATGTTTTACGTACAGTCTAATGTGAATTTAATCTTAGCAGATCCTTCATCGATATTGGACGGGATGTCGATGGGAATATCAAACTTCTGAGAACCATATGAATCGAGCTCGATGAATCTCGCTTCGTTCTTTTCGTGCAACCTACTTTCCGGTGTCACCCGCAGCATATGTTCTGCTGCGTCCGATTTTAGCAAGTTTCTCGCTTCAACTTTGATTGCAATTTCTCCCAACTTTTTAGCCTTGATCATAAACGAAATCGGCTTTCCATTGGAAGTCGGGACAATGACTGCCTTAGTACGACGGGTAGCTACAAAAGCAGTAAATGAAAATTATGACACTAAGCACTAACTGGTAATCACTCACTGTCATTTGAAGACTTTTCCACAAACTCGATCTCATCATTTTTGTTGAACAAGGTAACATCCGTTGTTAAAGTGTTACCCAAGAAGTTAAACACAGTAACTTGGATCAACGTCACCTCGTCACGTTTTATAGAATACGGTAGATTAACAATGATATAAAATTGCTGATTAACTACAAATGTTTGCGGGGCATTCATCATTCCGAGACCAAGTGTGGGACTGAGTGCAAATCCTGTCACGATCCACGAGGTTATGGTGTCCGGAACTGTATCGTTGAAGGTCAGAATGTTCCGTTTTTTATTCATCGTGTAGTTTTTCCAAAGCCAGGACTCGGGAAACTCAGTTCTAATGTGAACGGCTTTTTGAATGCTCTTGCTCAGCCCATAAAGTTGTCCTCCAAAGCGCTTGAGTTGGTTTCGAGCAAAAGCTGAAATAAAGATATGGTATATTCTTGAAACTTAGTTGAAGTTGAGCAACATCTCACGGAAATCCACCTCTGCCGTGGTTCTCAGGAATAAACCCATAGTCTGTAGGGAAAAGTGAATCGTAAAGTTTTGCAAATAGCACGATGAAAATGACCGTAAGGTTGCACTTACATGGAAGGGATCGTATTCGTTCCCATCAGTAGCTCCGTATAGAGCAAGATCTTTCATCACATCGCTTTTTGTAAAATCATGTCCTTCACGACCCAACAAAAGAACACTTTGATCGATTGCAGCGAAAGCGACATACGAGTCGCTAGCAGCCTCCACGTCTACGTAGATGTCCTGGCCCGGCCTATATTCGTCAGTATCTAATGAAAACTTGAACTAAAACAAGTTTTATTAATTTTTGAACAGTACAAAAATACAGTATCGCTCACATCATTATTGAACGTCTCAAAATTCAGCTCCAAATCATCGTAGATGAGGAAATCTTTTGTGTAGGAAACAATTAGTCGAGCCTTTGGTGCCATCTGCGGTGTAAGCTTGAACCTGAAGTCGTACTTTTTCTTGTTATGAACCATGACGTTTCCAGACGTTATCACGCTGCCTCTTGATATGACTGTATAGGAGAAATGACTCATACTCTCAGTGCAGCTTATTTCGAACACAACTTCTTTGTCAGCGCGTATCCTAATAAAGCAAAATAATTTTAGTAAACTGTATGAACCCCACCTCGATTAATACCTACTTATATTTAGGTTTCAGAAGAATTCGTATATATTGGTTACTCTTCGACTGAGCTCCATCGATTGCTTCAATAGTTTCATAGTCCACAGAGTTGTATTTAACCTAACATAGTGAAAATGATAGAAAAAGTCATAAGATTAGTCAATAACTACGAAGATGTTACTACAAAGATGTCACTCCGAAGAAGATGCTGTACTGGTCATGAGAGTAACATTATGCAATGAACAACACCTTCACTTCAACCCATATAAGTATCTAGATTCGAAACTGGTGTTGAACGAACGGGTTTAACAGCAATCCAGTCGGAAACTGAGTTAGTTTCAGTCTCTAGTAAAAACTAAATACCTAAATGAGAGGTTCTACATGCCTTAACATGAACAGAGAGACTGTATTCAAAGAAATTCAGCACACTCCAAACAAAAAAGAACAAAAAATAAAAACCTGGAATGCTAAATGGCTCCTGGTATAGTGACAACACTGGGAGCTTATTGGTTCACGAAACGTATATCGGTACCGAGAGAAATTCCACCACATTCTGTAGTACTTGACTGGCGGCGAACAAGGACTAAAGAGTGTGCGAGTAGTATCACATAGCTAAAGTGGAAGACGAAAATCTTTAAGAAAAACTTCTTTCTTTGAGTCACTTCGGCGAACAGCGGAGTCAAGTACGTTGATGCGGTTGATGTAACAAGAAAGATTGTGACTGCTTGTGATGTTACAATGCCACGAAAACTGGAGCCATGCAGTAGATGGCGTGCAGCTTACTGGATAAATAAGTAGCTCAGTATGCTACACGCTGCTTGTCTTGAAGCCAGAAGGCGGACTCAGAGAGCAGGATCGGAAAGAGAGCGAGGAGCGTAAGTGACGTATCGACAAGCTAAGGACGCTTTAAAATGGGAGATCAAGCTTAGCAAGCCAGTGTGCCCTAAGTAGCTGTTCTGCGAAGTAGACGTCAATCCCTGGGGACGCGTACTGAGTCGTCATGACGAAGGGCCCGTCGATACTAGCTGAAATATGCCCGGGTAAGCAAAAGATAATCGTTGAGGGTTTCTTCCCGAAGCACGATTCAAATACCTGGTCACCAACACCGTACGGAGAAGAAGAAGGGACAAACACAGCCAAGTGGCAAGCGACTTTCGACGAGCTCAAAGAAGCGTCGATGCGACTAAAATCAAAGAAAGCCCCCGGTCCGGATGGAATACCAAACGTGGCGCTGAAAGCAACGATCCTGGAATACATGGAAATGTTCAGGATTGTATCGCAGAAGTGTTTAGATGACGGCAATTTCTCCGAAATGTGGATGGTACACAAGCTGGTGTTGCTGCCAATGTTAGGGAAGTCACTGGGCCATCCAGCCTCGTATAGGCCAATGTCGCAGCGCTGCACAGAAAAATGAGCCAGGTCCTTCCAGAGTAGAGTGCTGCTGTACGAGACGAACGAAGGGCAGAAATCAAAGTGAGTCGCAGCGGGCGTTCCTCAGGGTTCCATTCTCGGTCCATCGGTGATTGCATCGAAGCATGCACTGAAGCAATTGGGAGTGATAATCGACGATCGGTTGAGCTTAAACAACCACGTTGATTACACCTGCGAAAAGTCGGTCTGTTATCTAGTGTTTCGTCAACGATACTGCGATATGGGGTTCTTGCCTGAGGTGCGGCGCTAAACACCAAGCTAAACCGCGAAAAGCTGAACAGGACGCTCCGGCTGGTGGTCATACGAGTTGCGATTGCGTACAGAATAATATCTTCGGAGGCAGTATGTGTTACCGCCGAGAGGATCCGCTTCTACATCGCTCTGGCGGAGGATATCAAGTGCTACAATCAATCAAATGCCAGAAACATGAGGAAGATGATGAGAATCGATTCGATTGTGACGTGGCAGCAGGAATGGGACAATATTGCGACGTAAAGACGTGGAACGCAGTCAACAGAGTTATGATGTAGACCATTACCGTCTTAAGGCGGAAACGGCGTGATGAACATCGAGCAGCAGTTTTGGGAGAACAATCACTGCCTGGGAACTCCGCAGGAATAAGCTAGATTCACCGCCGAGGACTAGTCGACTAGACTGCAACAGAGCATCGAGTATGGGTCGTCGAAACGAACCGAACGCCATGCTCCATCTGGAATTGCTAAGCCGACCACGGAACCCCACCGGTTGGCCCTATAGAAATATAGCGAAAATCAAAGAAGAATCAGTATTGGGAGAACTTATTTCGCCAGGAAACTCTCCATCAGCGCTGGGGACTAGACTGAGTAGGCCGCGACGAGACACCACCAGTCGTGGATCATCGGGGCACCAGTGAACCGGACGCCCTGCTCTACCGGAATCGTCGAACTGACCTCGGCACCTAGCTGATTCGCCCGGTTTCGGGAGAACTTCTCTTGCCGGGTAACTCTCTGTCGGAGTAGGTCAGGTCCATCCTCGGGGACTAGACTGAGGACTGAGTAGTTCGCGAGCAAGTCGGGAAGCTGAATGGCTCATCAAGAAAGTAGTACTAAATGGCAAAAGAAGGGAACTAAAGGCCTTAAAGGAGTTGCGGTGCTAAATGGCAGCGGTCACGGAGCCAAAGGGTTCAAGCAGTTGTGGTACAGAAACCAAAGATGAATCGGTATCGGGAGCTTCTTTCGCCGTGGAACTATCCGTCAGCGTACAGTCAGATTCACCGTCGGGAACTAGACTGAGTAGACCGCGACGAGACACCACCAGTCGCGCCGGGACTCCAGCAAACCGGACGCCCTACTCCACCGGAATCGCCGAACTGACCTCGGCACCTAAGTAGTGCGCGATCAAGCTCAACGAGGAAGTGGTACTAAATGGCATAAGGGCACTGAAGGGCTCAGTAAATTAAACAGTCTGAAGTTTGCCGCCTAGATTGTCCTGGTAGAAAAAGAGAACTAATTCTCGAACCGCAGCTAGCTTTCCTACTACCATGCAGAAGTTTCCACGTTGTGTGGATCGACGATGGAATCAGCACAAATCCTATTTTCAACAGATCTGCAAAATGTGGGTATTGAGGTGGTGACGGTCGTAGTCGATTAGTGACCGTATTCGTATGATGAAGATGAAGTTCGAATCATAGGATTTCACTCAACCACCAACGGAAAGAACCAAAGGTAACTCAAACTGTCCTCAGCTTGAGGAATGGGGTATGATATTTTACACGAAGAAATATTTTGAAGAACACCTAGAGAAATTTGGATATTCACGTTATCGTAGACGCACACAATCGCATCAAAGTCCTTCGAAGGATCGATTTGGGATGGTAAAATTAACGCAAGTTCATGCAGCCTCACTGGTTCCAAACGTTAGACACACAGGTAACTGAACCATGCATAAAAACTCAACAAACGAAAAATGACGGAGATAACCCGAGGGCAAATAATTTTGTGGATGTGGGTTGTGTTGCCTTTCTGAAAGTCGAAAGGACCTGACTAAATTGAAGCAATAACTGAACTGAATGAACTGAAAACAAATATCGGGACTACTCAAATGGATTCAAGATAATTCAAATATATGGTTGCAGAATTGTGGCGTGCCGTTTCTTAATGCGATCGACGGAGTATGTCTAGTTCAGCAAACTACGTTCGTTTGTCTCCGTCAAGAACGATCGAGGATATACGAGATATTTAAGCAACGATCCGTAATTTATCAACAAGGGGAGTGATTATTTACATGTGCATTCCAACAACGCGTACGATTCCGTGAAACAAAAGAACACGCGGTAGACTGCTATAACAGAAGTATTTATTGTCTATTTTCATAACTGTGATGATGTGCTGTACGTTCACACTTGAAATTAAAATATCGATCAGAAAACCCATTTCGACATAATTATAATCTCCATCAGAGGATCAGAAAAACTGAACCTGGGACGTGCCCATAGCTTCTCTCCCACGGCATGTGAAGAAACAAATATTCATTACGACAGAGACTAGCTAACCAGAGAAAGGGTAAAGTGCATAACACTCCGACCGTAGCTAAAATTTTTAAATCCTTTCAGTCAACCTTGGCACGAAGAGATACCTCAATTCAGGGATGCCTCCTGTTGTTAGTCGCCTCTTACGACATGGTAGCAGGTACCCAGTGAATGGAACAAAACTTTTGTGCATTACAATTTACTATTTCAATTACATTCTGTAATTTTTTCATGCAAACATACCGATAAGCGACCCGGTGACGAAGCTTTTTGTGGAACGTCTATGCAAAAACACGATTTGCGGTGCTAACTGTCATTCAGAAACTACTTAACCGATTTATTTGAAACTTTGCATACACCTTCTATGTAAAAAATACCTAACCTGTTGAGTTTTTGTGATATTTTTCCAATTATGGGGGTTTGTTACTCATTTGAAATAAAAAATACTATTTTTTTCACGAAAAATTCCTCCATTTTCTGAGGTAAAACCCCCTTAATCGAAAAATTATCTCAAGAACTCAACGTAGGGGTTAGGTATTTTTGCCTTTCTCAATAGAAAGGTATTGCAATTGCTCTGAAAACCGACTTTTTAACGGAGGCCCGGAGGGCCGAGTGACATATACCATTCGATTCAGTTCGTCGAGTTCGGCAAATGTCTGTGTGTGTATGTATGTGTGTGTGTATGTATGTGTGTGTATGTGCGTCTGTGTGTGTACGCGAACACAATCTCACTCACTTTTCTCAGAGATGGATGAATCGATTTTTACAAACTTAGTCCCAAATGAAAGGTGCAACGTTCCCATAGGCTGCTATTGAATTTCTAATGGATCCGACTTCCGGTTCCGGAATTACAGGGTGATGAGTACGATCACGCAGAAAATGTCGATTTTAAGAAATTCTGCAATGAATGTATAATGGTGAAAAATTTTCCAAAATGTGACCACAACTGCTTCGATTTGTAGTACTAGGTCATTAACAGCCATTCAAAGTCTCTTTGGTCATATTGGCCACCATCATCGGTTCCGGAAGCCCCGGCGGAAGTATCCAAATTCAGACTAACAGTCACATCGGTTTCTCGGAGGTGGCTAGACCGAATCAACCAAACTTAGTCCCAAATGAAAGATGTTGCGTCCCCGTAAATGGCTATTAAATTTTATCCCCAACCGACTTCCGGTTCCGGAGTTACGGGTTGTGGCGTGCGATCACATAGCAAATTGTGATTCAAACCGATACCCCGATGGAAGCAAAAAAGGTAAAAATTTCGCTAAAATGTCTCTCAAATAACTTAACTTTGCAGTTCTAGGTCACCGACGGCCAAACAAACTTTCGTTGACTACATTGACCACCATAGACGGTTCCGGAAGTGCCCGGGAAAAGCAGCCATCTTTCATAACTAGCAAACTCATATCAGTTTCTCGGAAATGGTTGTGCCGATTTTCACAAACTTATTCCCAAATGATAGCTATATTATTCCCACAGATGTCTGTAAAATTTCGCACAGACCGCTTGTATGGTTCCGGAAATATAGACTGAACGGTCCGGTCACACATGAAATTCCCATATAAGCCGGAACTCAAAATTTTTTTTCCAAGGGGGGGACCCCATGAAATTTCAGAAATCGAATTCGTATTTTTGATGCCAAACATCTTTAAAATGCATGAAACGTCGAGATTTTATGTTATCTCGAAAATTTTTTTTTTATAAAAATCGACTTTTTGGGACTGCCGATTTCGCACCTTTTTTCAGTTCTATATTACCGTGGCTGTTTTTTCTTTTTCAAAATTTTAGAACTCGAATAATGATTTATTTTCCTGTATATAGTTGTCATGTGATGTATAATAATAAAATGTAATATATGCATTTAAAAGTTTTTAGTGAATATAAACAACGCACACATTCTCGTGATTCATGATTGAGAAAGGCACAATTGCACCGCTAGGTGGATTAAAATAGGTTTTTTACATAGAATGTGTATGCAAAATTTAAAATAAGTCGGTTGTGTAGTTTTTTAATGACAGTTAACTCCGCAAATCGAGTTTTTTTCCAGAGATATTCTACAATTATTTTAGAGGGTAAGTGTGTTAGCGTAAAAAACACCTTTTTTGCGAATTTTGTTTAGAAATTTTGGTGAAGCGATTGATTAAAACAGTATGCTGATGGAGAGTCAGTAAAAAATACAATACCATTGTAGAGATTATAATTACCTTGATCTCCATGAGATATGCATTCGCTGGTGGGTTTAAAACCAGTGACGCTATACCATTGCTAACTGGCTCGGATATCGTTGTTTCTTCCTCAAGATTGTTTCCCTCATATCGAATCGTGATTTCAGCATTGTTCTCGCTACTGGAAGGTTTACCGTAGTGATCCATTATAGACACATCTACCGGGAATGGTAGTCCCGGCCGAAACAGTGGTGTTGATTTTATTAGAGAGATCTTGTAAGGATGTTCATAGACAGGAATTGCTTGTGTAATGCTAACCGTACGATCTAAAAAAACAGAAACATATTTATCAGTAACTTTTAAAATGAACATTACTGTAATGTACTTACTGGTGAAGGTCTCCATTACCTCAACTTTTACGTAGACATCTCTATAGACAAATGACTCATCTTCAATTTCTAAAGGCTCACTAAGATTAAACGGTACCGTAGTTACTCCGGATATGTGGGTTTTGGTAGAAAAGTCGGGTTTTCGATTATCTTCTTTCAGATATAAATCAACTTGAACCATCCCGTCAATAGGTTTTCCAAAGGTGTAAGCCGATTCTATTGTTACTAGAACTTGTTTCTTCTGCAGTAATAGAATCTCTGGTGGGTATGCCTTTACAAAGAATTTCGGTAGAACGTATTCTCGTACTTCAAATTGTTTCTCTGCTTCCTGAAAGGAAAAAAAAATCAACTACCTGCATTTTGGGGAAATATTCCGCCATGGATTAAAGTTGACTTACACCATCTTTAGTGTTCACCGTCAATGTCCAATTGCCTAAAACCGGCGAAGAAGCTAGCTGAACCGCTGATTCAAAAACGCCATTGTAAAGGCTTGCAAATGGCCACTGTCGTATGGAATTGCTCTCTGTGTCCTTAAGCCCGACACTAATAGTTTTCAAGTTTGTTACAGGCCTCGTGTTAACGTCAACTATTATCACGCGAAACCTTAGCACATCTCCAGGTGTGTACACGGGTTTATCGGTTTGAATGAAAATTGACATGATTTTTGGATCGTACAGTAGTTCAATGTTGTCGCTAAACCCGAAGCTACTATCTAGGCTACGAATTGATACAGTATATTCACCATCCGGAATGCTGCCAACCTGTTGAAGTGACGTAGAAAGTTTAAATTACAAATTTACAACTGATGAAATTTGGTTAAAACCACACCTCAAAGCTTGCAGATCTCCCGGTTCTCCTGGCCACTACAACATTGGTGCTTGTGTTGAGTACAGAGTTTCCATCATGAAAACCCTCGAGCTGGACTGCCAGCCGCACGTTATGCTGTAGCGAGTTGCTAAATGCCACAGTGTAAGTTGTGTTTGGTCGTATCAATTTCGGTCCGATTACTGATAATCTGTAATAGCATTAATAAAATGTCAATTTTCGATAATTCACAAGGGCGACACTGTAGACGGCATCGGGGGATAGCGTCCGAGGTCATAATGTCCATGCGGCATAACATCCGAATGTCAATGTGTCAAAAGATCCGAAGTCATTCTTGTGTCATAATGTTCGAAAGTGGAGTCACGTCATAATGTCCGAGATATTGGGCTGTTATGACGCAGAGGTATTTTGTCATTAAGTCCAGAATAATACGACGCACTCATTGTTTCGGATATTTTGACGCATAGGGACTGCGTCATAACGTCACAGGTCATACGGCATTAGGACATTTTGACGCAATTTTTATGCATCAAAATATCCGAAACTATAAGTGCGTCAGAGTATCCACGACATAAGATCCGAAAGCGAACGTGGGTCATAGTGTCCGTGACATTGCGACGCACAAGGGCCGCCATAAGATCCGAAAGCGAATGTGCGTCATAAAATCCAAGACCGTATGACGCACATCCGTTTTCGGATATTAGCACGCTGCCTGGTGGTTCATAGATTGTTAATTTATTGTACCGTTACAAACAGACCTCTTGTCCCCAATGGTGGTTGCTTAAACTAATTACATTTCAAAATAGACATTATTTTAGTCTTTATCGTATTCCTCGTCACGTTGAAGCCAAAGCCATCGTCATACTGTTAAAAATACACTGAAGTCCGGTAACAGCACTCTGGCACCCATAGATGGTTCTCCAGAACAGGATTCGCAGAAGAGAGTTATTGTTTTGAGCTGGAACGCGCGCTTGAAGCTCCAGGCGCCCGAGGATTGTAGGGCAATACACCTTGGCACCCTGATGAACAGGGCCCGAAAGCAGTCCTTCCGGATGCTTGGATTGTCGAGCTGTATTAACTGACAACGGTTTTAGTAGCTCAGCGGCTGAAATCTATTTTGCCAAGGAAGATATCAGAGTGCAAAGCGTATGAACCGGCGTTGGATGGCCTCGATTCTGTCAACGCCGTTCTGGTAGTACGGATTCCAAACACCAGAACAATATTCTAGTGTTGAGCGAACCAGCACGCAATAAAGTAATTTAAAACAGCATAAAGGGCGAACACGAAATTATTGCGACACATTCAACAGGGCATAACTTTTTTACCATTGGGTAAAAATCAACCAAATTTTGCACACTTTCTCATTGATGTGAATGGAGGTGAACCAACGCGAGTCGAGAGAACAAATTCTTTCCAAATACCTGGAATTTCCTGACCTGTCGCACCGGCAGTTGGAAAAAATGTTGAACATTCACCATTCAAACGTCTACAGAGTGTTGAAGCGGTTCCAGGAGCGGTTGACGTTGGACCACGGCAAAGGAGCTGGAAGAAAACCGGGACCGGAGAACAAAAAGACGGAGGGAAAGGTGAAGCGAATGATTAAAGCAAATCCCAACGTCTCAAGCCTTGATTTGGCTAAAACGATCGGCATGTCGCAGAGCTACATCCAGAATGCAAAGAAGAGAGCTGGACTACATACATACAAGGTACATAACTTCCCAAACCGCGATGAGCGGCAACAATCGACGGCTAAAACTCGGGCACGGAAGCTCTACGAGAAGATGCTGACAAAATATGGCTGCTGTGTGATGGACGACGAAACGTATATAAAAGCCGATTATAAGCGAATTCCGGGGTTGGAGTTTTTCACCGGCAAGAGCAAGTTCTATGTGGATGACAAATTGAAGTAGAAGAAAATGTCGAAGTTCGCCTCCAAATATCTCATTTGGCAGGCCATCTGCTCTTGCGGACTGAGGAGTGAGCCTTTCGTGACAAAGGGCACAGTAGATGGCAAGATCTACAAATCTGAGTGCCTCGAGAAGCACCTTTTGCCGTTCTTGCAGCAGCACGACGAAGCTCCGCTATTTTGGCCAGATTTGGCATCATGCCTCTATTCTAAAAGTGTCCTGGAGTGGTATGAGGCCAATTCTGTCGATTTTGTTCCAAAGGACATGAATCCGCCAAACTGTCCGGAGCTGCGCCCGGTGGAGCAGGACTGGGCAATGATGAAGCGCGAACTTCGGAAGAGCAAGAAGACAGTCAAAGACGAGAAGGACATGTTAAGAAAATGGAAAAAACTGAGAAACTGGTACCGGATGACACTGTAAAGACTTTGATGGAGGGCATCAAGCGAAAATGCGTTCAATTTTACACTCAAGGCTCCATCGATTAACTTTTCTTTTGATTTTTGAAGTAAATATATGTATAAAACTGCCCTAAAATTTTGGTTTGATTTTAAACATTATAAGAAAATTGGCACGACATTTTCGGTGTCGCAATAATTTCGTGTTCGCCCTTTATGTCCCTAAAGTTTTTCGTACTGATAGAATATATTCGTAAATCGCTATAATAATTTATAATAAATTAGATTCGTACAGACAATTTTCATAAAATATACGAATTTGTTCATACATATGATGAATCATTCGAAGTTCAATTGAAACACTTTTATTTTGCTTGCAAGTTTTTCGTGAAAACCACGAAACGACTTTCGTTGGCTTATTACGAAACGGCTTAATTAGACAAACGAATTGTTCACTGCTATATACGAAAGTCTTCGTAATATTTACGAACATCATTTGTCAAACCGTCAACGTCAAAAAAGAGGTAGAATATGTGTCAATAATTGTTGATCATCACGACGATCTCGGTCTGACTATTTAGTAACCGTATCCGTATCCTCCGGTTTCAGGAAGATTTCCTGAACCTCTTTCGCTTCCAGTTGATCCATAATCCGGAGCAGAACGGATCCTGTTGAGCCATCGCGAACCGCTCGTTGGTTTTGTATGAAGAAGTTTGAGTTTTTCTCTGTTGGAGACATGTAAAAATAATATGCTATTAAACACGAAAACTTTTCCTAAGATGAACGAAATGAATTCGTGCGACCAACAAAATCGTCCGTATTATACGCAAACATTTATTAAAATAAACGAATCATTTCGTTTCATTCCGGAAAAATACTGCTGTTTTCAACAATAACATTCGTGCAATGTACACTAAATTTGTAAAATTCACGAAAGCTTTCGTACATCAAGTGGCCATTACTTCACACCACAATCTTTCTAGTCCTCAATAGAGGTAAGCAGGTTGAAATAAAATCGATTTCGCCAGTTAAAAAATATCGTTGTTGTCATGGATCATTGTTGTGATCCTAAAAGAACGATTGAAAAAATATGGTAATAAATGCGAAAACTTTTCTAAGATGAACGAAATGAATTCGTGCATATTATACGCAAACATTTATTAAAATAAACGAATCATTTCGTTTCATTTACCAAAATGATGTCGTTATCAACGACAACAGTCGTGCAATGTACACTGAAGAAGTAAATATTACGAAAACTTTTGTTCAAGCGGCCATTTCTTCATACCAAATCGATTTTGCCAGATCGGTTTTTTAAATAAAAAAAATCGGTGTTGTCAAATAACGATCCCAAAAGATTGAATGTAAAAAAAATATGCTAATGAATACGAAAACTTTTCTAAGACGAACGAAATTATTTCGTGAGACAAACGAAATCGTTCGTAATATACACAAACGTTTATTAAAATAAACAAAACATTTCGTTTCATTCACGAAAAATAATGTCGTTATCAACGATAACATTCGTGCAGTGTACAATCAATAAGTAAAATTTACGAAAACTTTCGTTCATCAGGCGGCAATTACTTCACATCACAAACTTTCTAGTCCTCTATAGAAGCGAGCAAGTTGAAATAAAATCGATTTTGCCAGATCGATCCTTTTAGTTTAAAAAATCGTTATTGTCATAAATCGATCCTAAAAGATCGATTGAAAAAAAATAATATTCCAATGAATACGAAAACTTCTCTAAGATGAACGAAATGAATTCGTGTGACCAACGAAATCGTTCGTAATATACATAAACGAAACTATTCTCTTCATTCACGAAAAATAATGTCGCTATCAACGATAACATTCGTTCAATGTATACTGCATAAGTAGCATTTACGAAAACTTTCTTTCATCAAACGACCATTTCTTCATACCACAATAAAATCGATTTGGCCAGATCGATTTTTTTTAAATTAAAAAAAATCGGTGTTGTCAAACATCGATCCCAAAAGATCGAATGAAAATAAAATAAACAAAACATTTCGTTTCATTCACGAAAAATAATGTCGATATCAACAATAACATTCGTGCAGTTTATACCAAATATGTAAAATTTACGAAAGCTTTCGTTCACCAAGCGGCCATTCTTGTTCATGAAATGAACGAAACCTACTATTTACAATGCACGAAAATACTTCGTTGCAGAAAACGACGAATGAATTCGCGTATTTCAGGTTCCATTTCATAATATTTACGAATTTATATTATCAGTGCGCCATTCGGAACATGTCTTGATCCTTATCCACAATGTATATGGTTTGAACATTAGTGCCGAATCTATGATGACTCCGAGATCCTTGACGTGCGAGTGTCTTGGAATGCTCGAGTTGAATAAATGGTAGTTAAACTGAATCGGATGGCGTTTCCGCGTGAACGTAACGAATGATCATTTACTCGGATTTAAAACCATTCTGTTTAGACCACACCACGTACTAAAGCTCTCCAGTTCACTCTGAATTTTTTTTTTTTCATGTTGTCGGCGAAAGAAAGGCGGGGTTCTTGTACTTTGATATTGACGTCATTAAAGTAGAAGAGGAATATCACTGGACCGCTATGGCTTCCCTGTGGGATGCCGGATGTAGCGAAGAATAGTGCAGATAGACAGTTCTTAATACTGATTTGGAGTTGCCTTCCATCGAGGTAGGAACGAAATCAGCGCAGGAGTTGTCCATGAATACCTAGTTTTTCCACCTTTGCTGTTGCGATATCATAATTGATATTGTCGAAGTTGTGTTGTTGGCCTCAGATAGATCCATGGAAATAGTAGATATGTTGTGAACGAGAGCAGGTTGGTCGTTGTCGATCGTTTAAGCATAAAATTGTGTTGGTCGTATGCGATGTAGTGTTAGCAGTGAATGAAAATAGGGTCTAAACCAACCAGTTCGAATAATTTTGTTACGTCACTTAACAAAAGATTTCCCGATAATTATCAATGTTCGATTTGTTTCCTTTTTTATGAACTGGAAATACGTGCACTGCTTTCCAGCAGGAAGGGAATGTTCCAGTAGTGAGTGATAGCACGAAGGCTCGCCGAAGTGGTTCAAGAAGCCCGCTGATGCACTTTTAGATAAAAATCGAAGGAACGCCATCTGGGCCCGGGAAACTAGATGATTTAAGCTTGGAATTTGCTGTAAAAATGGCAGAATTATCTATGTAAATTCGGTTCGTCTTAGAGACGGAGTTAGATTGGCGACGGCAGTGACTTGTTGTGGTGGAAGGCTCTCGTCGGAATGAACACTTGTACTAGCTTTAATCTTATTTAAGTCGTATTCATGTAAATTGTGCCAGTTATTTCACATGAACTTATGCTTTCGATACGTGTGTTTAAACGAAGGGTTAATTTTCTATTCTGAATATGAGTTTCAAGTCAGGACTTGGTTTATGAATATTCAGATCCGGAGTATGGTCCTGACACGAGATCTTTTCTAGGAGAGATCCCGGTTACAGGCATGGTAACATTTTCGTTATTCACACTTGAACAAACAAACAAACAAACAAACAAACAAACAGAATCGAAGTCGACTCATAAGTGACGAACATTAATAAATAGCAATCATAGTTTGAAATTCCACCGTTTATTATATTTGCAGTAATAGGGGTTTATTGCAGGATATGAAATTTTTTGGGGTATTTTTGGGAAGACAATAGAATCTTTCACCACCATTCATATGCATATGCAATCTGATATTCACAGATGAGAATTTCTGTATCGGACGCAATGTGGTCACTGTATGTTATTCGCATGGTTATCTCACGTCCCAAATATCTTGTTATCTGAAAATTGTTGACCGTTTCCGAGAACACGATCGGCTTTGGGAACATATTACTCTACGGAGATGCCTTCAGGTGTACTTTCGAGCATTTCTCTATAAGAAAAGAGATGCCAAAAGATTAAACAACACGTTGTTGGCTCCTGCCATTTTCCTTTTTCGCCCTGCCTCACCACAATATCTCTTCCATCCGACTTTGGCCGTTTGCATCCTCAATGACAAGCTTCACTACATGTTTTGAGACATTCTCCCGTATTGCCACGAATCTCAAATCAGTCCCATCCAAACAGGGAAGCACACTGAACAAAGGACAAATCTTGAGCGTTTTTTCAAAACGTCATATCTGCAATGCAATGTTTACTTTCTCTTCTGTTAATAAGTCGGTCATTTTAACATTTATCCCTCAACTCTTTGCATAATATGCTAGTTAAAACTACCGTCTTTCGATCTGTACTGTAAAATAAGTGAAAAGTGTTATAGTGACGCCGTAAAAATCGAAAGAGAAAGTAAACAAAGAGAGTAACTCATTGCAGATATGACGTTTTGAAAAAACGCTCAAGAAATACCCGGTTAAATCACAGTCGCTAGCTATCCTGTTAGCAAAAGTACAAAAACGTTCCATACATCCTTAACATTCAGGTACTGTCGTCACTCATTCACGTATCTATATCTGATACATCATAGCTGCTGTTTATCACCCACTCTATGTCTTTTCACCACAACTGTAGTAGACATGGCACTTGAACGAGATTCCCGCAGGACAAATCGACAGTATCTTGTATGTGTTTAGATATTCATGTGAATTGTCGCCGAAGACTGTATTACTATAAGTATTGGACATTAAGTTTTTCTGTAATTTTTTAAAAGTTTGATGTTATCTTAAATAATATAAGATAAAAGATGATACCTTTTATATCTGTACCATACTGTTTCATACATTTTATCCATTACTAAGACTACAGTAACCGTTAAAAAATTGCTTAGAGACGCCGATTTTGGTTTACGGTAGTTGCAAAAAATATTTTTCTTAAACACAGATTTGATAGAATTACTGTTGGTTATGTTGCACATTGACAATCGACATTCGTAATAAATATATAACACTCTTTCTTCAAGGCTGCCTCATCTCTTTTGCCGGGGGATTCTTGCAACTCGGGGAATCCCTCAGACGCGATTGCCTCTCATCACTATCGCAATGAACATTCACTGAACCATGACTTCGGCAGAGATTCACAAACAGCTAATGCACAGAAGACAGGAGGGACTAGGTACACACTTGCAGCATTTTTACTTAGGAGTATTTTCGGGTTTTTGGTACAATTTAAGATAAAATATCTTAGTTAATCTGACACAATTTATAAGCACCGTTGCTTTCGCTTTTTGTTTATATGTAAATTTTCTGATAAACAATTTCATGATCCATACTACCACAATTTACAATTATGTCAATTATAGAAAAGTTCTTTGAACATAATTTTGTATATACTAATTCAAGCAAAAATAAACGCGCTCCTAATACATAATTTATTTATAATCCTTTACTGCTTCGCTGTTAGAATAAATAATAAACATCGTTGAAAGCATTATCATTTCTAACATTTGATGTTGTTATTAAAACAGCTAAAGTTTTTCAGTCATTGTCTTTTCCAGAAATTCATTTTTTTGTTTTATTATTTGTATCACCGCGTAGCTAATTAATTAGTGGTCGCACTGAAATAACATACCTATGTTCACTAAATAAAATAATAAAATTCTAAACTATCCCCCATCTAACTGCTGCGGAACTCTCATTGTGCGGGGAATTCCCTAGATGATTTTATGCAGTTATCGTTATAATAAAACAAACACAATCACTGACCCTTGGCTTTGGCAAAGCACCGCAAGTAGCCCGCAACCAAGCAAAATTTGAAATGGCCACATGCTGATTGAAGCCTCGCTGTCCGCGTGTCGTTCCTATACGATTCACTTTTAATTCACGTCCACTGCTCTTGACGATCACCGCCGAACTGATCGGATGCTCGGTGATCGGAGGCAAATTTTATTATGCATCCTTATCAATTCGCATTTAGGATGATGCGTACAGGGAATGGCGAAGAAGTTCGTACTTCTTAATTAATTTAGCTGATCTCACCATCCCATCTAGTACTATTGATTACTATCAGTAGTACTAGATAGAATCGAGTGAATGGATCTTTGCATAAACACTGTTCTGTATGCTGAGAACTTGTGGTGCATTCTGTCGAAAAGGTATGCTCCACAACAAAATGCTAGAATAACACGTTTCTGTGATTTTGGCAATACTTGATAAGCAAGTAATCGACTAAAAGAGTTTTTTCTACCAGTTAACTTTCCCTTTAATGCTTATCATTTGTCTAGTCATTTGAATTAAAAGGAATAAAAAAATTTATGATCGGGGAATTCTTTCTATTGCAAGTTATCTTTTGTGGCTGCCCATGTTTGTATGTACATTAGGCTGTCCCAAAAAAATCGATCTTCGAAAAATCATGGTGCTCAACCCTATAATGAAAGATAAGCATATTTTAAGCACTTTTGTAGAACAAACCAAGTTTCTAAAAAATCATCTATAGACTCCGCGAATGCAATTTATGGAAAATGGTCATTTTTGAGAAAAATTGTCGTATATAAGCGGTTTTCGCAAAGCCCAATTATTTTTAAAATATTTTTTTCTATTTTTCTGTGGATCTTAGATAACAAATCACATTTAAAAGTTTTTTACAAAACGTGCTTATATCAATGATAGTGCCTCATAATTATGTCGAAAAAAATATTCTTTAGTTAATTTTAAAGAAAATTCACGCAAAACAAATATCAATATTTTTTTCATTAAACCAAAGGCATGTGTTGAAAAGTACAATTCATTACAAAAATTTTCGCGAACAGATATTGTGAAAATTCGGTCGGGGCGCTGAGATTTAGCATCTTTTGTAAATGCTTTCAAATCATGAAACCTTGCTACATTTTTTTAATTGATCAATATCTCAATTATAACTTAACCAGGCACATTGGGTGTCAAATAAATAGGATTTTTCCTATCTTTCAAAACTTTTCCCTATATGGAATTTACTATCTTATTCTAAGGGAGTTTTTGAGAGATTTATGGAATTGTTCATTATCAACAACTTTTTCGAATAAGAAGTGATTACACCAATGACGCTATAACCTGTATCACATTCACGATTGATTAGATTTATTTATTAATGTTCATGTATGCTTAAGCCTTGCAATAAAACAATCAAGTCAAACCATTTCATATGTTATCGAATAAATATGGCACTATTGATGTTTTAGAAGAATTAATCCATTATTGGCCAACTTATTTTTCCCGCGCATCGCAAATTGAGTTTTCCGATCGGATAAAAATAATGTAGTCATTCCAGGAAAATTTATTTTTGTATTCAAAGTAGCTGATATAATAAGGAACAACCAGTGAAAATTTCAGATTGATCGATTGTTTGGTTCCTGAGATATCGTGATCGCCGCGAATGAACTTTTCATTAAAATACAACTCCGAGATAATCGAGTTTTACTGTCGGTGCAGCGAGTCAACAGTCTAGCATATCAAACACTACGCACCGCCTACGAGTGGTCAATGGGTAGCGGTCTATGAATAGATGTAACTCAAGTTGTAGTATTTCGATCTTAATGAAATTTTGAGAAAATTTTCCTCAGCGTATATAGTTTCAGAATATCTAATTACCAAAAATTCGATTTTTTTAATCCTGACAAAAATGTGTAAACCCTTAAGGGAAAATTGAATAAAAAGAAAACATAAACACCGGTTTAACCACTCTAACTTCTCTAAATGCATTTTGCAAGAGTATATGAACAATATTAACTCATTGATAATGTCTGTTCTGCGATATTGAATGAGTAACTGGAGTTATTCTTATCACCTACTATATATAGTAGGTTGGGCAATAATGGGTTAATTTGACTCTTCCTATATTGGGTAATCTCGTAGAATTCTCCACATGAAGCTACTGTTGTTCATTGCTGTCTATCACCCCCAGGTAAGGGTTTTAGCAAGAAAAAAAATACTTTTTCAGGATTTTTTTACAAATTCGGGCGAAACGAATTAATCAAAACTGTTGAGTATTATAATGCATCATTTCAATAACATTCTGGAATTTTTTCATGCACAAATTTCGACGAGCGACTCGATGACAAAACTTTTTGTAGAACATCTCTGAAATAACACGATTTGCGGTGTTGACTGCCATTCAAAAACATACAATGTGTGTGTAAAATTAGAAATAAATCAGTTAAGTAGTTTTTGAATGGCACTTAACACTGCAAATCGTGTTTTTTTCCAGAGACGTTCTACAAAAAGCTTCGTCACCGAGTCGCATGAAAAAATTACAGAATGTTAATAAAATGATACATTATAATGCACAAAAACTTTGGTCAATTCGCTTCACCCAAAGTTCTAAAAAAAATCGCAAGAAATGTATTTTTTTTTGCTGGAACCCTTAGTCCCCCTACGGTTGAACGGAAAAGCACACGAATATTGAAAACGGAAATAGCAGTTTATTTCCCACCGATTTTCTTCAAGAAAATCAGTTTATAAAGTACTACTGATTGAATTTAGTAAATATTTAGCAAACGCAGTAGAGTAAACTGCTTATTTCGTTGTAAATTTTTGCACCATTTTCAGTTGAACCTTAAGATTTCGAGCAATCTTTGACATGCCTGAAACGATTCATTGTAGCTCATGCTGATTGATCTGTGCTAAAGACAAATCCATTTATATAGAAACATTGAAATATATTTTGGGCTACTTTTTCTGGTAGCGTACAGAAATTCGAACTGTTTTACTCTGATCAAACATTTCCCAGTACTTTTCTTTTTCAAATTCTTAACCATTGCACAATAATTTAATCAAGAATAGCTGATTATAGCTAAATATTTCGAACCCACGCTACCAGATTATGTTATCCGAACTTTTCTACAATATTTCGATACAAATTGTCATTAACACAAATCAATCAGCACGGGCTACGAAGAAACGTTTAAGGCATGCCAAAGTTTGCTCGGAAATCTTAACCCTCCGGAAACCGCGCAAATGGCTCACCGAACGAGCACCCGCTGGTGCCCTAAGACGATTTCGCTAGATTTTCAAAGCAGCGTGCACTCAGTGCACTAGCGCGTCTGCCGGAAGGTTGAGCATGCTATATATATATATATATATATATATATATATATATATATATATATATATATATATATATATATATATATATATATATATATATATATATATATATATATATATATATATATATATATATATATATATATATATATATATATATATATATATATATATATATATATATATATATATATATATATATATATATATATATATATATATATATATATATATATATATATATATATATAGATAGCTTTTGTAAGGTAGAAAGAAATCCGTTATATTTGACACCCAATATGCATACACTGGTCAAGTTACGGTTGAAATATTGATAAATTAAAAAAATGTAGCAAACCCAACAAACATTAGGAGCTGAACTATAAGACTACTTGCTGATTAAAAGCAGAATAAAGGCTATTTAAGCTGAATAATACTTTCGCTGAACTATTTAAACATTAACAGTTTATTCAGCCTATTTAATCTCCAGTATTCGCCACTTCAAACTAGGCTGAACTATACTACTAACAAATGTTGCAGCGACAGCACTAATGCTTTTATTCAACCATCTTAATTAGACTGAATTACGAGTTGAATAAATGATGCTGTTATCAATAGTATTACTTTTAATCTTTAAGCTGCACTACATGTCTTCAAATGGTTGTTTCTACCTTTACATTTGCCGTTATACTACCTTTGACTTTTAGCTGAATTATGTGTTTAACAAAGGTAATAGCACCTATTACAAAAATTGGCACTATTAGCAAACCATGACGAATGGCAAACGGCCAGGGTTCGAGTCCCAATACACGCACATTATTTTTTTTTACTTTTAACTGAAGGACTTCTCAAATTAGCACATTCAGAACCCTTTTCTTATTCTATTTGTTGTTTCAATGGTTTGCTTTTGTAGCATTTATACAGTTTTTTATATTTTCATGCAGTTAATTTACAATTTTAATTTCGTCCTGAAAAAATGTCATTGCTAACGAAAAGAAACTATCAAGCTGGTACGATGCATTAGCAAACCTAAAAAAATAATTCTTACCAAGGACTTGCATATACATACACACTTAGTTGAACTCAGCCAAATCCCCGCACAACCGAGTAAGAAGTAAATGTTTATAATGATATCTCGGAAAAGTGTCGTTTGTTCGCTGATTCCCAGCAAACAATTGTAGCTTTCACCAAGATCTAAGCGAAAAATGAATTTACCGAGTGCTCAGCTGCTCAAATCTCCGCGGAATTAGCAAAACTGCTTAATTTCGACAAAAAAATACATGTGTAGTGCATATCCAATCGTATTATAGGCAGAAATAAGCTGTAGAAAATGCTTTTCCGTTACCCTTATTTTTTTCACGAATTCATTATTTTTCATTCACGAAAAAAATAAAAAAAAAACTTTGTGGGAGTTTTAGCGTCATCATTGTGAAACATGTCTCATATTGAACACAAGAAAAAACTTTTTGTTCCAACGATGCTGTAAATTTTTGACACCGGCATTGTTACCATGATTTTTTTCTACCCATCGACTTGCAAACAAAGGAACGCAAGCGAACTTAATTGATATAAATATTACGAATTTCAAATGAAGATTTCGACTGTTACGGTGTATATAAAATTTCTTTTAACGGCTTTGTCAGTCTTTTGATAAATAATGGAACGAATTTTAATATTTGTCCCACAAATATTAAAATTCGTTCCATTATTTATCAAAAGACTGACAAAGCCGTTAAAAGAAATTTTAAATTTTGCGAATTTTACCCCCAAATAGACTCACAGCAAAATAATTTTGTCACACGAAAATATGCTCACACTGCATCTACCCTAGGATTGTGCATAACATCTTCGGTTTGTTTATTTGCTGTCCCCCATGCAGTTTAACGTGAGTGTATTTATTTTGCTGCTTTAAAAATGTGCACAAAAGTCTATCTACAGATGAAACTGGCAATAAATACACTATTGAATTCGAACAGCGACTTCCGCTTACCAAAACAAAAATCACGATGGAAAAAAATCATTTGGTAGGGAGTGGTAAATTAATCGAGGAGATTGCCACCTTAGAATTAAAAAATGGCTTTAATCCATCATTCAGTTACCACAACTTTCATATGACACCCATTTTTACTTATCTAAATGTTTTGTGACAACCATAAGTCCTCACCTTGGACACAATAACTTCTACAATCATCTGATTTTGAAATTAGTAAGTTGTCTAATTTAAAATTCCCGATTGTTCTAAAAATTATTAAATAAAAAAAATTATCGTGGGTTGGGATTTGAACCCAAGCCAACTAGGTTCACTTAAATCTATAAAAGGAGTAGATACAGAACACTAGATTAGGATTGTCGCTGGCATCAGTGGTACGAACATCATTGTTTTGATTCCGGGATATACCTGTCAAATGGGCCAAATAAAAAAAAGCAAAAAAATAATCCTCTATCGTCGTTTCATAGCGACTAATCATTTTTGTTTCTTTTAGCCAGCAAAACAATGGCCATTCTTGGCTAGGGTTACCAAATAGACTGAGAGCAAATTAAGGACATCCCTGCCAAATGTTTTGCCAGTTATGTCACTTGATCCAGAATTCTGAAAATAAACAGTCGAAATTCTGGCTAATTTTCCAGCGGTTGAACTGGGACGTTGTATCTCAATCGAGACAAATTAGAATAGTGTAGTGCCAATACCGAACTTTGGCCAAACCTCATATTGAGCTATCCAACAAATTTTGGTTACTTCTGAGTAAAACAAATTTTGGTTGCCATGAGTCGCAGAGAGTATGCATTACCAAAAAAATCGTTGGAAGAAATTGATTCTTTTGGAATAAAGTTGATCTGAATAATTTAATACAGGGTGATTCGTCTTGACGTTTTATTAACCCATTCATGCCCATGTTGTTTGTGGACAACAACGTTTTTAAACAGCTATAACTTTTGATTGATGTGAAA
Source organism: Topomyia yanbarensis (assembly GCF_030247195.1). Classification (NCBI taxonomy): domain Eukaryota; kingdom Metazoa; phylum Arthropoda; class Insecta; order Diptera; family Culicidae; genus Topomyia; species Topomyia yanbarensis. The sequence goes on from NC_080671.1 coordinate 151,198,170, forward strand.
TTTGCTCACAAAAACACGTAAGGCTCATTAATGTGATTATTGCCTTTAATTTGAGTATTATCAGTTACAAGGATCAGCTCTAGAACTGAAGTTATTGCAATTAGTTTGATTGGATTCCGATGGAGCAGTGCTGCCAGGGACAGTTTACGTTGACGACGGAAAATGAATTGTATTGAGCATTAGAAGGTAAAAATTGACCAGCTTCTAGCACTGCCATGGCAGCACCTATCTTTATGAAAATAGGCTTTTCGTATTTCTTGACCCAACCGTTTTCAAGGAAAAATTGTTTTGAAACCCCACATGCACTAGAAAAAAGTTGGGCATGAAAGGGTTAAGCTAGTAAAAAAATTGAAAAATGTAGTAAATCGGGAATTGTTTATTTGTCAATCAAAAGAACATTTTTGGCCATTTATTGTTTGAAAACAATTTCTTTTAAATGTTGACCATGTTGGAGCTTCAGGTAGTCCATTCGACTGGTCCAAATTTTGATGACGGATTCGAGTATTTCAAGTGGTATCTGGCTAATTACTCGAGTAATGTTGGTTTCCAATGCTTGGGGATGTTACCACCGCTATGTTTTCTTCACTGTGTGCTGAATGTGGTCGATTTGTTCGCTAATCATCCACGTAAAAAAAATTATTTTATTTATTAGATTTGATTTATAGAATTTATATTTAAAAATATATACTTTATATGGCCAAACATAATCTTCATGAAATATTCCAGTAAAACGAATTTGGTGTACATACATGATGTATTACAGTCCCCAATGAAAAGTATAAGTTTTGCCTTATGGCGAGAATGTAATAGGTTTAACTAATACTTTTGACTATGTCTTGAATTGAAACAAAAAAAAATCAACATGGCGTTGTCGTACATTGTGGTTAACTCATTATAGATGTCCTAGGAAATATTGTTAGGTAACTACTATGAACTATATTGCATTTAACGCTACTGTTCACCATTAAATTAACGCTCTTGTCGGAATGCTCGTCTTGCCCGCTGGACGCAGCAACAGGTAAGATTATAAAATTTGATGCAACAATTTATTCTAATAACGACCATTCTCGTGTTTCAGGATATTCAGCTGCTAGGCTTTGATGAGATAGAATCTCCATAATTACCGGTAGCCTCCCTGCAATAATCAATTATTGAAGAATCGATCGTCCAATAAAAAATTTCCGCAGAAACATCACCATATTCCACCCCAAAACGAAATGCGGAAACGAGTCTACTTTCATTAAAAAAATTGGACTGCTATTGGGTCATATGGGACTCAAAGTCGATGGTTTAGCCCGCAATACCTCTATTAGAAAAAGCAGTTACTTAACAGGACCATTATCGGTTAAGTTATATTCAAAATTTATGAATATACTAATCAAATGTAACAGCTTTTGAACCAAGTAATTGCTATATCGTCGCTGTTGTGCTATCTTATGACAAGCGCCATTTAGCACATTTCGAGAAAAACGATTTTTAAAGTTTGACATTGAATATCGTGAAACTTATAAGTGGTAGGAACAATTCAATAAAGACAATTGATGCTTCTATCTATTCTGTAATAATCTCTCAAATATTACGAAGATCGGTTGACTAAGTTACGAGTATTTACTAAAAATATAAACAAAAGTCGCACTCAGACGTGTCATAGGTGTGTATTGATGACAAAATTTGTATGGCGTGTCATAATCGTGCATGGAAAATTTTCCATAGAAAAACGCTTTTAATCCACCTAACAGTGTGATGAGACATTTCTTATCACTCTCTTCGGATATTATATCGTTTGAGAACATTTAGAACTTGATGCTTCGCGATGTTTTTGATAACACATACTACATGGGAAAGAGGCAGGACTCAGAGAATCGCTCAAATCAGCATAGGACAACATCAGTGCTAGAAATCTCAAATCAAATCAATGGGAAGCGAAAAAATGGCCCATAAAATAGACATAGCTACGAATTATTGTTAATGCTCTGTTAATAAAATATCTAAATTGTGGTGGGAAAACTAAATTTTCCTAAAGGGGTTATATATTGTACTGAGCCAAAAAAATCGCATTTTTTTGAATCGATTTGAAGTTTATACTTTACTCAAATTACCAACGCGACTGAGAACTAAGAAATCAACGCTTTTTCTTGAAAAGGGCGATACTAGCAGTGACACCATTCAAAGAAAATCAACAGTGAATATTTCCAGACTTTTATTTCCTATTTAAGAACTATTGTGTTTTTTATATCCTAGATTGTATGATTCAGTGATCGAAACCCAAAACTTCATAAAGTATTTGAAATTATTAAATTAAAATTTGTTTTTGCTATTGAAATTTACAAAATGATAGTATCGCCCCTTTGGCGATTGTTTACTTTTTCGGTCCCACCTATCAGCATTGAAGTATCGCCCTTACGTTTTTTTACAATAACTACCGTTTTACACCACCGATTCATCCGGGTTTTTTCAATAGCGATCACTGTTACTATTTACAGCTGGTATCAGCTTGATAATCCTAAAAAATACGAAAAAAACAGTTTCGCCTCTAAACTGCTAGCAAAAAAAGTATCGCCCTGTTTGTTTGCATGGAGCGTGGAGGGCGAAACTTTAAATAAACAAGCAAAAATACAGTTTCGCCCGTTGTATTTTTTGCTGTAGTTTAAGAAAGCAATATCGTAGAATCAAAATTTTTAGGTTAATTTGTTGCGTTTCAAAGCCCTCATTCGCATGTATGAAAAAGCCTTATGTTTACATTTGTAAGTATCGCCCTTTTCACAAAAAAAGCGTTGAAATGAAATCGCAGCTCCTGATATCACGTTATCTCTGAAGTGCATGCGTGCATAGTTCCAAATTTTACTTCGACATCGACTTTTTCTAAAGGTGACTTCCCAGTAGTATCCTTGATTTGAATTATTATCGCTAATCCTAATGCCAAAGAACAAATAAAAACCTCTCGAAAACGAACCGTTTGGGAAAATCATCATCATTACTGGAATTTTCATTTTCACGAAACTTTTCGATAACCTTCCGTCACTTGCGTTAATGCACTGGGTGCACAGTGCTCCGAAAATCTAGCGAAATCGTCTTAGGGCACCAGCGGGTCTAATTCAGAGCTATCTGCGCGGCGAGTTAAATCTGTAAAGAATACTAAAAATTAATTTCTATTCCATAATTTTCAGTTCAGTAATTCGAGAGATCGTGCTCACCGCAAGCCATGAAAAATAGACTACGTTGTGAAGCGATGGTCACTATTTATTAAAAAATCACTGTTAAATAAAAAAAATTATACTATTAAAAAATTTCAAATAGTTTATAATTTTCACAAACTTATTAAGAAAAATTGTTTAATAATCTTTCGTAATATTGTGTAGGAAAAAAGCTGAAAATTTCAGTATTTTCTCTATCTGCAACATATTTACCCTTAAGTATACCAATTAATTGGTATACGAATTGGAATAGGTTCGCCAAATTTTGGAAGAAGTCTATAAAAAACCCCTTGAAAATTACCTAAAAATTGTTGTAGTTCGATACAATAAAAAATCCCCAAAAATGAAATGTACCTATTAATGTGAAACACAGTGAATAATACATACAATAAAGACCCATTTTTATCAGTCTCATGGTGTACTTTAGGCTGAAAAAATGGGGACATTGACTAAATCGGGCAATTTTTTTTTCTTTATAATAAACTGAAGCTGTTAAAATATTCTTCTCGTCCCTTGATGTAGTCTGATAACTATTTCTGATTATGATGAACTTTTTATTTTTGCATACTTCCATCTTCATGATAAGGAAAACATGCTCCAGAAAGGATTTACTCGAATTCAGTCTTGTTCGTCTGCTAGAGCCCATCAAAGATATTCATATTTGGCTGATAAAATCAGGGTTTCAATGTATTATAATAGATATTCAGCATTCGAAGAAGTTTCTTGTGAATGAGTGTAGAACGACTTGTCCAAACGGCATAATTCCGAAACCGTAATTTTTGAAGTTTTAAAATTATGCAGAATTAATTTCTCAGAAAATAGTAGCAGAGTTCGTGTCTAGCGAATTTGTTGAGACTTTATTGTAGTCATGAATATTAACCTGAGAAAAATCACCATAAATACTTCTTGGACGATATACCGTCAAAATTATTTTATCAAATGATGCGCTGTTTAACGTTTGTAAAACTCATCGAAGATACTAAACCTCCGAAGTTGGCGGTTTCAAAATGATGCTATCTTGACCTTAAATTACTGTTTTTAAACATTTGACCTATACATATAATTGGTCATACAACAAAAATCAAATGCTCATCAAAATCGATCAGAACCTGCTAGAATCGAATGGAAATCGTTATTTTTCATAAATTTCTTTCTGCATTCGGAAAGTGTTATCCTCGTTATTAATCATATTACGTTTTCGTCTCAACTCGACGCATTCCCAAAAAAAACCTGTCTTAATCCACCTAGTGGTGCAATTGTGCTTGTCTCATTTGTCCAGACTACGATTCCATGGCTGGTTATGTTCAATACAATGGTAGAAATGAATATTACATGTTCAGTACGATTTGCACATACATACAATGGATCGACAGCCACGATCTTGAGATGCTATGTGATACTGAAACATCGCTTGAAACCAGCGGCGGATCGTGGAGAAAGGTCCGGGAGGTCCAGATCCTGGCGAAAATTTTCAACTTGTTAAGAAATTTTAAACTAGTTTTAATTTTAAAGTAGCAACCCCTCACTGCATACTCCCTCCGGGCCGGTATGATTAACGATTTTTAGAGTGATTGCATAACCTTTCTATATGAGAAAGACAAAAATGTACCAAAGTCCAAAAAAAGTCAATTTTTGTCAAACATCTCAAACGTTTCATGCATTTCAAAGTCATTTGGCATCAAAAATACAAATTTGATTTTGAAAATTTTTCATTTCAGTTTATATGTGAATTTGCTGTGTGATTGCACTCTTCAACTCGTAACTCCGGAACCGGAAGTCCAATCAATAAAAAAATTCAATAGCAGCCGATGGGAAGGTTGTACCTTTCATTTGAGACTAACTTTGTGCAAATCGGTCCAGCCATCTCTGAGAAACAGAAGTCACATTTTTTCCACATATACACATACATACACACACATGGTGTATGGTGTTAAACCCCAAAACCTTCTCTGGGCTACGCCGTTGCTTGGAGTTATTTATTTCGCTTTTCATTTTCCGATATGTTTCAGATCGATCCGGTGGTCATTAGTTAGAAAAATTGCAGTCAGAAGGTTCGCACAAATGAACATTTTTGCACTGATAAGTTATCAAGTTCCTTCCAGACAACTTGGAAGTGTTCGGTGATTATTTCTAGCGGTTGTAGATAGAAAAATGAAATACAAAATTCGATTTGTCGAAATAATGTTTGGCTTATTTCAATGGATTATTTCTAAATTGAACAATAAATAGGCGACAAAGAGTAATCCACAAACAACAAGCCATAACTTTTAAAGTATTCAAAATAGATATTTGAAGTCTTCAGTAAAGTTATTCGCAAGAGTAAGAGCTACAAATTTGTAGAAGGCATCATTTCGATATAATCACTTTCAAGAAAATTTGTGAAAATATCTCACTCATAGGGGGATTAATCAGCAAAAGCACAATACCAAAAGAAAGGGCATATTTCCTCCATTAAATTCTCCGAAGACACTATTGACCTAAAATAAGCCGTTTTGGCGTTAATAATAGATTACATGTTTTTGGTTATATTTCTGGCAACGGAAAATGATAAAAATCTTTCGTCCGCATTTAATGTTGATATCTCTTTTGATAATAGTCCGATTTCAACAATCTATAGCTTGTTCGAAAGGTATTCGTTAAAGCTGTCTAAAAACATATAAATTGTTAATCTATATCGTCAATTTCGGCATAACATTAAAAAAACTGCGAAAAACGCCATTTTTACGCATTCAAACATTCATATCTTGGAAACTAAACATCAGAATCAAAAACAAATTAATAGCGTTCATACTGTTTTTTAGTTCTTTCATTTAAAATTGGTTTGGATAAGATCGGTTCAGCCATTGCTGAGAAACACGAATGAGAATTTGTCCGTTACACACACACACACACAGACACACACACAGACATTGTCCCAAATCGTCGAGCTGAGTCGATTGGTATATAAGACTCGGCCCTCCGGGCCTCGGAAAAAATCTTGAAAGTTTGAGCGAATTCTATACATTTCTTTTATAAGAAATGTAAAAAGCATCAATTATAAACTTTTATTCATATCTTTGGCTTCATTTGGTCTATAAACAATGGGTGAGATGCATTTTGAAGGAAATTAGTCAGGGAATCTAGAAAAAAAGTTATTTTTGGTTACAGTGTTGCCAAATATTCCAAATTTCCAGTTTTAAACTAAAACTGCATTTATCTTCCAGTTCGCGTATTTTTCTTTTGAAAATGATTATGCCATTGTGTTTCTCAGATAGTTTTACACATAAAAACATTTTATGCATCACGATAATTTGAGCCAATCCCCAGACACAGTCATTTGAAGCAAAAAAAAATTCTCAGCACGTTTCTCGCTATATCTCAGTAACTAATCAGGATGTCAAAATTCTGAAAACGCCACTTTGTAGAGATTTTTTCAACAAGTAATGTAGCATATCTAACTCAATTTACCCCAAAATGGCGTTTGTCATAAGATAGCACAACAGCGACGATATAATCACAGACCTACCAGACATGACACTGAGAACAGTTCACTGAATAAAACGTGATCATCATTTTCAATTTAAATTCGCTTGGCGCACTATCGCCGCCTCGTGGCGATTCTTTGAACTATATCATCTGTTTGACACATCTGTCCATTTGACATGACGGTACATTGGTGTGCGTAACTAGTTATTATGGGCAAATGCACCTAACAACAAACATCAATTAAACGAAAGTCAAAATAGACCTTTCAATTTGTATTCCGAAATAAATGAATTCTAGGAAAGGTAAAGGCTTCTTTACACACAACTTCACTATATGAGGAAACTGAGCAATGGGTAGGTCGTGTTGCCTAGAAAGGATTATCCTAAACACAGAAAACGATGAGGACTGTTCCCCACAAGTTGTGCTGTAATGTGGACTGTTCTCCACAAGTTGTGCTGAAGATTGTGGATAGTGCTTGTTTGACTAAACTGAAATTAAAGAGAATGTTTCCACATAATGCCATTTGATTTTCATTATTTTATTTTCAACTAAATTAGTATTAACTCTTAACAATGTGTCAAATAATTTCCTAATCGACTCTCATTTGATGGCCAGCAGAAAAACATGCTGAATTAATTGCGAACTTTGCAAAAATCGTCTTTGCGGTGCATATTGATGGCCACTGCTTTTTGCATACATTGTTCCTCTAAAGTTTACCCTCGTTTTGTTCATACAAAAAGCAAGTTTATTTTTGTTTGTTCCTAACATAGTTCATTTAGCACAACAACGGCAATGACAAAACGCGCACGCTTAATGGTATGTGTTTGAAGATTTGTCAATCATGTCACACGGTCGCGCGCCTCTTGTGGTGAGCACGAAAAGTTATGGGAATGGTTTTCTAATATTTGAAAAAGCCGTTAAATTTTTGTAACACTTTGGTGACCTCGAGTGTCATGTCTGGTAGGTCTGTGGTATAAGTTTGGTGTTATGATTATCTTATGATGTGCATTATGACCTGTATTCCAATGGCATATATGATTTATAAATAAATCTTTATGGCAAAAATGTATGTGGTTTGCCAGATATATTTATTATGGAAATTTCTTTTCGTGTCCAATAACGAGAACTACAACGCTTACTTTTTGGTTGTATGGTGAATAGTTGAGTCAGTTGGCCGATTAAGTCTACCATATTATGGTCGGAGTACACTAAACACATTTCCCATAGATCGCTGATTTTCGAAATATAGTTGAATAATTTGAAGATGGTGAGCCAGTGTAAGTCGTTCCATTATGAAATGGCAAACAATACTAAACTACAATAGCATGACAGTTTGCAGTTAGTACCCGTTAACTACTGGAAAATGCCCTGTTAAAAAACTTCATGTTGAACCACCCTGTATATGCCAAGGTTTAAGACTAAAATTAAGGACATTTGAAGTAAAATAAGGACGCTTTCCAAAAACCTCGAAAATAAGGACATGTCCTTTAAAATAAGGACGGTTGGTAACCCTATTCTTGGCTAATGTGTTTTCACTAATTAGAATGCAGAAATTGTCTAAACTTCTACTGAATTTTGATAAATTTTCATTTCCTTGGCGGTATACACAAACTCTTTCATTTCATAACAATAACAGTCGAAAATTTACACCGAGAAAATTCGTTATATTGAATATATTGATTTCACATATAATTTTTTCAATTTGTAGTAGCAGATAAAAATTACCTGTCACGCATATCACGATATCATGTGAAAATTAGTGAAATTATAATACTATGCCACATAGAAATTTGTTACATAGCAGATATCACATCATTTGTCTGTTTGCCTCTCGTTTATTCTGTTGCAAATTTTATGCATTGGACGTTTTCGGTCTTGAATGCATAAAAATCACAGCAGAAAAAACGAGACTGAAATGAAAAATAGGCAAACTCAATTTGAAGTTCAACTAAACGGATTGTGGTTAAATGCAGGCCATATTTTTCTGCGCGTACCAAAAGCGCGGACCAAAGACTTTTACTAGAGAGACTTTCGATACTTTGACAGACATATACCGGAAGCAAAACAAACATGTTCCGAGGCGAAAACAATGGGAACACCAGCGACAATCCTAATCTAGTGTTCTGTATCTACTATAAAAGGCTATTGTAGCCGTTGTACAGACTCTATTCAGCTGCCCAGACTTGTCGGTATATCGGTGAAATCTTAAGCATTCGATGCATGCAAGGTTGGTGCAGACAGCAAGGTAAGTATTCAACAGGTTGCGGGTTCGAATCCCAGGTACGTGATATGACATCCAACAAATAGGATTTTCGATTGATTGACACCGGTGTAGTGGAGTGCACTGAAACTGGCACCGTTTTTGCACTTTCTAGCAGAAGTGCAGAAAACTGGGTATGTTCCATTGACACTCGAAAACCCCAAAAGTAATGCAATTGACACTCGAAAACCCCAAAAGTAATGCAATTTTTCTCTACCTGAAACGTCGTAACACTAATAAAAGAAAAAGATGGCTTCCGACGAGATTGATGGCGTGTGTAACTTGAAATAAATATCTTCTTTTAATTATTTTCCAATTATAATTCTCTCAGCTGAATAGCGAACTTTTTTTTACTAGTGGTCTATCCATACTTGCGCATATATCAGTGGCGCCATAAATATATGGATTATAATCGTAAATGCTATCACTGTCCCAACTAAATATATATTCAAAATGACCGCTAACATTGGCGAAGAATTGTTGTCGAGTATTATGTCTGTTAGTCTGTGGTATAAGTACCATTTGGCATAAGGTAAAGACGCTGAATCCCTCTGGATAAAGACTCGCCATCTCTATCTTATGCTTCTTATTTATATGTAAGTGTCATTCCAATCGAGCACGAGACTCGTCAAAACACTCAATCCGAAGAAATTCGTTTCGAACCCTTCTGGAACGAGGGCCATTGACAGGTCTCGTGCTCGATCTCGATTGGAATGATACTGACAGATAAATGGTAAACAAACGATTGAAGTGACGAGTCTTTATCCAGAAGGATTCAGCGTCGTTAGCATAAAGTATGAAAATACTTTCGAATGTATTTCGGGTAGATCGTACATTTGCGTACGAAACATTTCCAATGCAAAAGAAAGATAAATCTCGACAAACAAATGATAACGGCGTTAAAGCCAACTGTTAAAATTCACTTTTAGCGGAAATTCTGTCGAGAAATGCTCTAAAAACACCAGTTTGTCAAAATGAGCATTTATTTCGAATTTAATATAGATTCAAGGAAAGTTCAAAAGAAGCAATTAACACCTATGTTTGAATAAACCGGTCAGACGAAAATATGACAAATTTGCGTGCAAGAGTTAATTGGCATACAAAATCAAAAAAAAAACTGCTCATGATTAAAAGAAGGAACCAATCCCTATGATCGAGTAAACCGGTTATACGAGTGGATAACAGGTTTGCTTGCGAGAGGCAGCGACATTCGGCGGCATCACATCAGCAGCTCCACACCGCATCAGTTTCTTGAACTACACTCAAAAAAAAGTAAACGTTATGCCTATTGATTCTACACATAGATTTTTGCAATTAACGGAGGCATATAGACACTATTTGCTAGCACATAAACCTAATGTCTGTATTTACAAGAAATATTGATCTTACATTCACATTTCATAACTATTTGGCTCATAAAACCCCATTCTATAACAATATGCACATATAACTTATGTGTGTGCATACATAGTTTATACAGTTGACACATAGAAGGTATGTGTGCGCGAGATAACAATAGCATTTCTTCTTCATATGAATTTTAAGCGGTTTGAAACAAATAGAATTAACGTTTGGATTTTTTTCAGTGTAGATAATGAGCAAACGTTAGGCTCCACCACAAAAAAATTATTACGAACATTAACTTTTCTGGGGAATGGGGCATTCTGGATAATGGTTTTCTAGGGAATGGTACATTCTGGGCAATGTCTTTCTAGGGCACGGTACATTCTGGGGGATGGAATTCTGGGGATTGGCTTTCTTGGGAATGGTATACAACCGCTCTGGTCCTTACTGTCCATTTAGGTGAATTTGTGCTAAATGTTTACTATTTTAGTCTTTTAGAAGCGTATGAAAGTACGGAAGACAACGAACTTACTCATTCCTAGTTGTAGAAGACATTTGAACATCTGGCAAGACATAAACTTTAGCCGATGCAATTATAAAAAAAAGTTTTCAGGCATAGTCCAAGACTGCTGATAAATGAATGCAACGCAAGAGCTATTTATTTTAGCCTATCCGTTTTAGAGCTATCAAAACGACTCACTCAAAAATGCCTTATTTTCCATGAAAACTACGCTGCTAAAAATTTAAAGTAAAAAAAATGCTGAAACTTTCTGAAACATGTAAGTCTTTTCGGTTTAGATCCATTTATTTTCAGGATCTCATTATACCGGGAACGAATTTTTAATTTAGTTTATAGAGGTTTTAACCTTGAGGTCATTCGCCTAGTTCGGGGTTGCTCGGAGAATAACTTAAAGAAAAACTTAAGCATCCTTTTCCTATATAAACTTCTGCTTGAGTAATATTTTTCAAAAAAAAACAAGTAGCTCGACCCCGCTATCTCAAATCAACTTGCAAAAACCTCCACGAGAACGATCGAACAAAAATGTGGCCGATCAAAGTATTTTTTTTTTGTTTTATACTTTTAATATTGCCACAATATGCTATGCTCCTTTAGCTATGTAAAAAAATATATAAGGGAATAAAAAGAACAAAAATTTCGATAATTAGCTGGCAAATTCTATTGTAACTTTTTTCGTAATAGAAGTTTTATAAACTAAATGAAATCAAACGTGTTATTTTGGGCATACCAACTGCTAATATATTTATAACTTGATCATTACTATCTAATACCAGAAGGTCTTCTTTGGTATCCTTTCCTCCTCAATACCCATCTCTTGCATGATATCCATCTCAAATGTGCGCAACGCCGGTTTAAAGGTAATCTCTTTAACCACATCTGCCAACGTATCTTTAGGACGTTCTACATATACACTCTTAGATTTATAGTCATGCGTCTCCTCGTTAGTTTGTGGTATTGGAATAATTCGTCCAGTTCGGGTGGATACACGAACCTTTTCCCCGTCTTCAGTGTACCGCCACTCGATACCAGTACCCAACAAGTCCGACGGGTCCACCAATCGAACCTGATGAGTGACTAGCAGAGGGGCTTCGGATTTAATCACGATTCCCGGGTAATCCTTTTCTTCAGCTACCTTTCGATGGTGGCAATTCAATCCGCCCACGATGACCCAATTTCGTTCTTGAATTACCTGGTTCACAATACCCTGTTTACCTTTGTCTTTTCCGACGAGTACTTCGACACGGTCTCCCTTGAAAAATGACCAATTTGCTACTGGTTCAACGAATACTTTTTTCCGGATAGTGCCAGGCATGTTTTGCTGTCGAAACTGGCCAGTCCAGGGACGATTGGTAGTAAAGCGATACTTTTTACGTTCAACTGTACGAGGAAGATACTGAGGTTTGCCGCGAGGCGTTTTCCAGTATACCTAAAAATGTTTTCGATGGCATCAGATACAAATTTGCTTACTAGACAGAAAATTTACTTGTTCCATGCTTCGTTTTATATAGGTATCAGGAAGATTTGAAAACTTTTTAGAAATATCACCAATTTTCCAAAACGCACTTGTAAGCCTCATGGTTTTAAGTGGAGTTAGCGCTATTTCCTATTTCAACTATCACTGAAATAAAGAGAAATTAAGTGTTAAATAATAAATACTTGCACAAATTCAATATAGGAATTCACCCGCATGAAACAAAATGCAAACCAAAATTACGAAACGAATGTTTATTTTTTGGATGGATGGCATTTCGTTCCATACACACATAATTTTTATTGTGTACATTCGAAGAAGGTGTGCCAAAACGGTATTCATAAATAGGTCGATCGAAACAATATCCTACACTGAGCAAAAAGCATCTGAGAATTTCATAAGTCTCGGCATATGAACCAACCTTCTGACGATGTCATTGAACGCTTTAGAATGTCATAGGCAGGCTTATGAATTCATTGATCTTTATTCATGCACTCCATAGACGTACAAATAATGTATTTCATAAAACAGTCTTATGACTTCGCTCCAATATATCCTTTAAGAATTTCATAAGTTTTTCTCATGAAACCCATATCGTCGCTGTTGTGCTATCTTATGACAAACGCCATTTTGGGGTAAACTGAGTTAGATATGCCACATTACTTGTTTGAAAAATCTCTACAAAGTGGCGTTTTCAGAATTTTGAAATTCTACTTGGTTACTTGGTTACTTAGATATTGCGAGAAATGTCATGAGAAATTGTGAGTTTTTTGCTTAAAATCACTGTATCTAGGGATTTGCTCAAGTTATATTGAAATTTTAGATGTTTTTATGCGTGAAAATGTCTGAGGAACACAATGACATAAACATTTTCAAAAGAAAATTACACGAGTTGTGAGAAAAACACAGTTTTAGTTTTAAATTGGAAATAAAGGATATTTGGCAACACTGTAACTAAAAATAACTATTTTTTCTAGATGCCCTGACTCATTCCCTTCAAAATGCATTTCACCGATTGTTTATAGCCCATATGAACGCAAAGATATAAATAAAAGTTAAAAATTGATGATTTTTTTCTATGGAAAATTTTTCATGCACGATTATGACACGTTATACAAATTTTGTCATCAATACACGCCTATGACACGTGTGAGTGCGACTTTTGTTTACATTCATAGTAAAAACTCGCAACATAGTCAAGCGATCTTCGTAATATTTGAGAGATTGATGAAGAATAGATAGAAGCATTAATTGTCTTCTTTGGAATGTTTATACCATTTATAAGTTTCAAGATATTCAATCTCAAACTTTAAAAATCGTTTTTCTCGAAATGTGCTAAATGGCGCTTGTCATAAGATAGCACAACAGCGACGATATGAGATCTGTTATTGATTCTATAAAATTGTATTTTATTTTCATAATCGTCACTTTTGTGAAAAGTTCATAATTGTTTCTTATGAATTCAGTACTGGCCTGGACGGCCAACCAGGAGTTAATAGTTTCAGCACTTTTTGACTACCGCTGTTTG